>NW_027117788.1:0-600000 GCF_038497815.1 [Lipomyces] oligophaga | reverse complement strand
CCAGCAAGTGCCCGAGACATTCTTGTTTACGCGAGCCCGCGCGTCAGATAGTCTATTTTTACACCTTACCTATTTCGGAATTCAACGCGTTGTACCTGAGAAATGCATACTTACTATCACGTGCAAAATCAATGGGTATTGTAGAAGCCCTATAAAGCAGTCAATGCCCTAAATGCGCTTGGGTTTCGGGATGACAGTGTAGTAATATTCCGAGTATGGTTCATATTTCTACTCTGTCATTTTAAAATATACTGTTTCATCGATTTTAGATATCAGTTACTAGATTCCATCGTTAGGACCGGAGTGCTTAACTTCTCAGTTGATTTAGAAAAGCGCAGAGATGGTCAGTATTTTATCCTGTGCTTTTGCTCTGTTTTGTTGTTTATCAAATGAAAGAATTATACCCCTCAGCAGCAGACAGATTTCCAAAGTTTTGCTTGATACTAACTATGCATAAAGGCCCCCAAATCCAAGAAGACCCAAGAAAACATCAATTCCCGTTTGGCCCTTGTTGTCAAGTCCGGGAAGTACACGCTCGGCTACAAGTCGACTCTTAAGGCTATCCGTTCTGGAAAAGCTAAGCTTGTCATCGTTGCTGGAAATACTCCTCCTCTTCGATCGGCTGAACTCAGCTACTACGCTATGCTTGCTAAGATTTCAGTTCACCACTTTCAGGGTGGCAATAATGAGCTTGGTACTGCAGTTGGACGTCTCTTCCGTGTTGGTGTTCTTGCTATCACTGATGCTGGTGACTCTGATATCTTGACTGCTTTGGCAGCCTAAGTGTATTTTTTTCATAGATATGACTAGTATCGCAAAAGTTTTTGTAATATATTCGTTTTTTATGGTAGTTTGTTGTAGTTGTGTAGCGTTCTCCACGTTTCCTAGTAAGTTATTTAGTATAATTATTATTTTCTATGTCTGACGGTCGAGTGTAGTAAATATCTCTATTTCCCTTTATGTGCGGGGAAGTCAATTCTCAATCTCTGCTCAAGAGCAAATAGGACTGCTAACCATGAATTGAGATTTTGTGCCCCTAAAATTTTCCGTTTCGCATCTGCCATATACTATAGCTTTACGAACTTCAATAGAAATGTTGAAAGACGCCGAAATTCCTAAAGAAGTAGCCCTTCCACCACCTCTCCAGCCTGCTACTCCTCATGATCCATATGTCGGGTTTATCGCAGGAATATTTTCGGGAATCACGAAGCTATTTGTTGGTCATCCGTGAGTGAGAAACAGACTTAATTTTGCTTGGCTCTGTAGCTGCTACTAACCCAGGAATTTACAGCTTTGATACTGTGAAGGTGCGGTTGCAAACTTCGCCGCCAGAGCAGTTCAAAGGGCCGCTAGACTGTCTTCTTCAAACGACACGGAAAGAAGGGTTCCGAGCACTATACAAAGGAGCGACTCCTCCGCTTATAGGATGGATGGCGATGGACTCAGTGTGAGTAATGGTAAGGGATTGTCGAGTCTGCTATGCTGATTGAATTTTAGACAGCTTGGCTCACTCCACAACTACCGGCGATTAATGAAGACATACGTGTTTACCGAATGGGAAAAGCTACCACCCATTGGTCATGCAATCTCCGGGATTTTTGCTGGATGGACAGTCAGCTTTGTTGCGGCACCTATTGAGCAAGTCAAAGTAAGCAAAGGATGGGCGCGATAGCTTCTTGAAATTAACACAATCAGGCAAGACTACAAGTCCAATACGATGCATCTACAAAGTTATATACTGGTCCAATCAATTGTGCTGCGACACTCGTTCGTGAATCCGGGATCACAGGTCTTTATCGAGGTCTTTTCAGCACTATGGTTTTTCGCTCCTATTTCTTTTTTCTCTGGGGTTCATATGATATAATGACGACCTGGGCCAAAGAAAACACACAACTGAGCACACCTGCCATCAATTTCTGGGCGGGAGGGCTTAGCGCCCAGATTTTTTGGACACTTGCATACCCTTCCGATGTGGTGAAGCAAACTATTATGACAGACGATGTGAAGAATCCGAAGTTCAAGCATTGGATCGACGCTGCTAGACATGTATATAACACTCGGGGATCAAAAGGATTTTTCCGTGGCTTTGTGCCGAGTTCAATCAGGTTCGTATCAGTATATTATTGGCCGACGATGATAGAGCGACTACTAATTTCTACAGAGCGTTCCCAGCAAACGCGTCTGCATTGGCTATGTTTGAACTTGTATTCCGCATGTGGGGATAATAGAGTCCATTTGTTGTTTGTTTTGGCATATCTAATTGTTCAACTGCAAGTACATAACTACTGTAACTCTGTCCCAGCGGTAGACCAACTACTCCAAAGGTGATGTCACGTGTAAATGTTG
Organism: [Lipomyces] oligophaga; assembly: GCF_038497815.1. Taxonomy (NCBI): domain Eukaryota; kingdom Fungi; phylum Ascomycota; class Lipomycetes; order Lipomycetales; family Lipomycetaceae; genus Lipomyces; species [Lipomyces] oligophaga. Next base: position 597,654 of record NW_027117788.1, on the reverse strand, counting down.
AAATTTCGTTACTGGAGATCGCCGTATTTCAAAATCTGTAATTCAAAGAATTGAAAATTGAAATATAATTTGAAATGTCTTTGGGTCGTTCGGTACAACCTGCTGCAAAATTTTTATTCCGTTTAGCTAGACCCAGTCTGATTAATCAGGTATTGACAATCAGGTTTGAGTCTTCGTCGCTGTTACGGCAAGTGTTCCAACAACAAAGCTTGATACGGAGCTCTGTAATTATTCGACAGTATAGTAAGGCAGAAAATGAGCCTGAAGGTAAAGTCAGTGCGTTTGATCGCATACGAGCGAAAAATCAGCCAGAGATAAGCGGCGAGAATGCGGTTACTCGGCTTGACAACGAGGCCTCGCCGTTAGTCCTCGAAGGTTTGACGGATGAGAAAGGAAAAATATTGGTGCGGACTAAAGATGATTTAAATCGACTAATACGGGTATTGAAAGATCAAAAGGTCATATTGTCCCCAGAAACAGTACAGTTACTCAAGCAGCAGGTCGGGTGGACTGATCTTGATGAACGACTCTTTTTAGAACAGCAGCGAGCAGTGAATAAGTCGTCGGCAGACGAAGAAGAAAAGAGGTCAAAATATGAGCCGTTTGCGTTTAATGTGCGGCCAGAAGAATCTCCACGATATGATGGCTCGACTGCAGATCTTCAACGATTCGATCTGAAAGCTTTAGGTTCAGGCCAGTTAATAGCGTTCGTGTTGACTTTTGTCATGACTACCATCATGATTTTCCACGAGACGAGTTTGAGCGAATGGATGGATTCGTGTGCTTTCAATATTGAGCGCAAACAAGCCGAAGGAACGTTACAGTTTGATTTCCTCAAGATCATTACTAGTTTGTTTGCGCCCAGCTCGATGACAGATTGGGCCATGAACAGTTATATTGGATTTTACGCAGTCCGAACAATATCCTGTGTTTTTGGAGAATTGTCTGCGATTGCATTCATGGCGCTGTTTGGAATCTGGACAGCTCGCATGGGATTAAATCAGCTCAATCGGACTTTCTTAAATTCTGTGTTCGAAAAGGACGAGGACGGGGACCTTATCGAACGCAAGAAGGAGTTCTATGTGGGTGCTGAGAATGTCACATTCAATACGACCTTTATCTACGCGTTGGGCACGTTTGCTGCTTGCATGATGCCGGGTTTGATGATTCCGACACTACCCTATCTTCCATCATGTCCGCTGGTGGCTGTTCCTCTCCTAGGAATGCTGGTTGACTTGACCAGTCAAATATTCACTGCAGAGTCTAAGATTCGACCCGAGTTAACCGAAGAAGAAGATGATGAGTCGGATGCTAATGAACTTTTCCGCGCAGAGGTTGCAAGGCTGCGCACTGAGATATCATCCAAACAGCAGTCCGCCGAACAGCAAACACCTTCCGAGCCATCGGAGGAGACTGATGGCCTGCTTAAACGGCTCGAACTACGCACGGAAATAGAGCCAAAAGCACTAGTCAACGATGCCAGATATTTTGGAGTCCTCGGCGGCGCGCTTGTCTGGTTTGTATTTTTCAGATGGATTCCACTCGGCCGGGTCGTGCGTTTACAGAGACCAAGTATGCAAGCGGAGTTATCGCGTCGGTTTCACAACGACACGCTTGTTCGACAACTGATGAATCAACTCAAGCGCTAAATAGACATCCTTATGATTTTTGTCCCTTTCGACACTAAATGTAAATGTATATAAGTTTTGTATATATAATAAGGGATAAAATTATCCATCTTACCGATACACTGAAAGGGCTTAGACGTCATCGGTTCTGTAGCCACTCAGAGCCACGTTTGATCTTCATGCAGGAAAGCGAGCCAGATTTGTTGTGCGCATTATGAAACTCGAAGATGCTTTGTCTGCTTATGACCCTGCGATCTATGACATAGATCCGACACCTAATCCTCGGCTGCTTAGAATTTGTGTGTCTAACCGAGCTTGAAGGTTTAATATTTCGGTGATGTACTTATGATGTACTTGACAAACGGATGCTGTAACTTCCTCTGTTACCAATCCCATAGGGGGATTTCTATTGGGCACGTGTCAGGTGTCATGCCCGCACTGACTCTGAGCAGGCGATGACCTAAACTGAAAGAAAGTGTTCTCGGGCAGGATGACTCGACTCCAACCCGGACCCTCGACTGACTCTATAAATCAATATTGTCCTTCCTCTTCTTCATTTGATTTTTCTTACACTATTCACACCTATTTTTGCAGAGACAGCTCGGTTCTCATTCAATAGTGCTTGGATCCTAATGTGCTTAATCACTCCTGTCCAGAGACATCATCGTCATCATCATACGCGTCCAAGTTACTATGGTCATGATGTTCGCCACTCTCAAAGCTCACGCGCACTCTGCTACGTGGCCGATCCGCGGACCCCAGGATACTTGATTCCTGTATACCATTCTCATGAGCGATCTCCTTCTTCTCATCATCATCAGCATCGAGACTGAGATCATCATGGCCACTATCTTGTGCCTCGCCTGATGGGCTGAGAAGGGATTCGCGCTCGAGAAGTTCGACTGACCTTCAACTTGAAGGTCAAACCAGCCGTGATCATGGGACGAGAGTTGTCAGATTATGATTCATTTTTATTTGGAGTTTGGAGATTTATGGGCTTTTGTTTTTAGTTATTTGGGGGCGTTTGATGGTCATTTCCTACTTTCGTATATTGTATATTGGTATATACGGTTTCGTGATTTATTATTGGATATGGATTTTAGCAGAGATATGATTGTTTGATGGTAGATAATACATGAAATAATAATATCCCGTATATTAATACTCTATTCAGTGCCATTTGCAATACAATTAGACTTTTCTTATCTTTGGTAAATATATTATATCCTGTTCGTCCTGTGTGTCCTGAACGCTATCGTCCTTAGCTGCGCTGATTGGTGAAGCTATTGAAATTATGTCCTCAGCATCACCGTCCACCGACGACGGTGCCGTGCTGCATGCTGACTCGCTGCTAGGTCCTCCACTTGCTCCAATTCCTGAGCCGCTGTCTAGTTGTCGAGATGCACTCCCCGACCGCGCTATACTTCTACCATCTATAATCGGCAGTTCCGAGGTTGATGCCAGTCGTGTTTGAGAAGCTAGCAAGGACTGCCGTCGTTGCGAGTAGGAGTTGCTTGTCATCCGGAGCATCGACTGTCGACGAAGAGCATTGTTATTTTCGGTCGTTGAGATATCCCCCTGTCCAGGCACGCCAACACTAACTGTTCTCTTTTCCGACGACGAGGAAGATTTTCTTAAAATTAGTCGCGTGAGTTGATCGACTTTGTCTTTCATTGCATCTCGTTGCATCTCGAGTTCACGCTTTTCCTGCTCGAATGTTGCTTGTTCACGCAGCCTCGTTTCGCAAGTTTCTCGTCGCACGTCAGCAAGTTCCAACTTCAAAATCTCCGTCTCGGCCCGTTCTCGTTCAAGATCAAGTCGGAGTTCCTCAATCATTGCTTGAGCTGCCGCTGTAGCTGCCGCTGCCGCTGCACTAGAAGTAGAATTTGATGAAGCTACTGTTCGCGCAGGAGTAATAGCCACATTTTTGGCGCGTGCGGCAAATCGAAGCGTGTTGACCGTCTCCGCTAGTGCCTGCCGGCTCGACCCGTAAGTGTCGACCGTACATAATACAGAGACTAGAGCAGCACCCGACAGCGAATGCTGCAACAATCGAGTAAGCTTGCTATCACGATATGGAATATATTGCTGGTCATCCGATGATTTTTCGGACGACGCCGATAAAGAGGAGGGCAAGGAGGAGCTAGATGAGAGCCGAGCAATTATTATACCAAGTGCAAGTAATGACCTGTTGATATAAGCTCCTTCCTTCCTGCGTTCAGCATCAGAAGCAGCGCGTTCAGAGCCAGCCAGATCACATAAACTTAGAACGCTCGTAGCCGTCGAAACCCCCAATACATCCGTAGACCGCTCCAGAAAAATTTGAAGTACTGCATGTGACCGTGACGACACGGCATTGTATTCCGTACCTTCAGTTCTTCGATTTAAGTCACCTTTCAATATCAAGTCCTTTAATTCTTGCTGCGTTGCAACTCGCACGCAACGTAAATTGCGGACTCGAACAAGTCCTGCTGGGGTCTCCTGCAATTTGAGGGTATCGGAAGGAGTTGACGGATGAAGTAAGTCTCTTATTCGCTCATTGTAAATTTCGAGATAGGACACGGACACATTAGTAGCGACTTCCGCCTGGGAAACATGCGCGAAAATATCTGAAATCGCTTGTGGAATGATTCCGGGTTCGGATGTCGTACCTTGCATTGAGTATGTTTTGCCAGTGCCTGTCATGCCATAAGCAAAAATTGTACCGTGATAGCCATCAACGACAGAAGTAACAACATTTCGAGCCGCCGAGAGATAAACATGTCGGGACTGTGTTTTATCATCAAATACGTGATCAAATGTAAAGGCTCCGACCGATGGAGATGTGATCGAAGTAGCTGTCGAGGACCAGGACGCCTGATTTTGAGCTGATAGACTAGTGTCAGATTGTTGCTGCTGTTGCTGAGAAAATACAGATGGCTTCAAACGGACCGATACAGTGATTTTGGTAGGAACTACTGTGGCAGACGAAGTCGGCAGCAATGTCGAAGATGCAGACGATGCCGATGATGTAGTTGTCACTGTCGACTCTTGCGAATTTGAGACATTCAAAGTTTTCGAGGGCAGTAAAGACGTCGTCCGTCTATGGGGGGACGACTGGTGGGATGAAGATCCTACTGCATGGGAAAGCCGACGGGAAATCGAAGTCGAACGTTTGAAAGGAGTGGCCGGCGAAGCCGCTATCTGATTTGCCGACAGCGTGCTATTACGCCGTGGAGAAAGCTGATGACTCGCCATTAGTAGGCAGAGCAAACCTGAGGTGCTATCTAGTCCACAAGCGTAGATCGCCAGCTGAAGTTGAAACGGACGCGTTTTGTTGTTCTGTTGCCCAAACAACCTCCCCCAGTATTTCACGTGACCTTACGTCAAAATCATGTGATCGGAATGAGAGTCGCCACAGGCGATGGCGCAATCGACTTTGCCACAGCATTGCCAGAGTTCCAGATGGAGGCGGTGCTGACTCAGCCACAAAGCACCGCCTTTCCATCCAAGTCACTTCTACTTGTCCGGATGTTTTGATGATTTTAGGCAGAAAAATATCGTCTTGTCTCGCACCGGTTCAGCAAAGGAAATCAGTCTGCAATTTTCTCAAAGAATCGTTCTTATTATTGGTAAATCAACATTGGATTTGCGTTCTGTGAAAGAATTATCCACGAATATACGCTATGCTCCAGTCGCTCACCCAGCAGACTGGCACTCCAGTGACTCCTACTCAGCCGTCGTCATTAACAGGAACACCTTCTTCCGCGTCAAAACACACTTGTCCGCATTGTTCGCAGTCGTTCACGCGTCATCACAATTTAAAATCACATTTGCTCACGCACTCCCACGAAAAGCCATTCACCTGCGCGACCTGTAGCTCCAAGTTCAGGCGTCTTCATGATCTCAAACGGCACTCGAAGCTCCATACAGGAGAGAAACCCTACGTGTGTGGGAAGTGCGGACGCAAGTTCGCTCGTGGTGACGCTCTAGCCCGTCATGGTAAAGGCGCCAATGGTTGTGCGGGACGTGCCGATGGCGACAATTCAGAAGATGACGATGTAGACGGCGACGAAGAAGCGCGCGCAGGTGGTAGCAATGGCACCGGCTCGGGGTTAAGAGCAACACCTTCACATCTTCAGACAGATTTTCACCAACATAAACCGCAACAATTGCCTTCAATACGTACTCAAGATGGCTCATCCGCACACTCAGCCCAGCAGCAGCATCAGCAAGTGACTGCTCAAAAAGTCCTTTATGGTCAGCAGACATACTCACCAGCAGTGACCGAATCTCCGCGTATGCTCTCTCCTCTTCCACATGCCTATGCATCTCAGCAGTCGCAGCAACCTCCACCTGGTGCTCATGGTCCTCCAGGTGTATCTCCACAGACTCATCAGCAACTTACAGGAGGCCCCGGTCAAAGCCCTCAGTCGGCTTCCGTATATTCTAATTTTGGTTTAATGCAGACCTCAAATTCAGCTCAAAGTGCCAACGCGTTCTTACAAACTCAGCCTTTTCTCCAGGCTCAGGCTGCGGCCGCAGCTGCTGCCGCTGCTGCTGCGGGCCATCATCATTCAGCACTCGATGAAAACCCATGGAGCTACATTCGTACACTTGAGGAGCGAGTACGCGAGCAAGAGGAAAGAATTGCACGGTTTGAAAACCGCCTGGGAATGATTGAACGTGATTACTTGGGAGCTCGTCGATCTTAGTCTGGTGTTATGGGATGCTTATGAATTATTTTCCGTTTGGCGCTTGTATATTAGTTAAATCCGTCTGTGTTCTTTTGGTATCGTAATATAGTTATTTTACTTGAGTTACTGTTATTTAATAAAAAGGATGAAATAGATTACTTAGATCAAACCCTAGGATAACAATTAAGATCCGAATAGTTCGAGATCATCGTCCATGGTGATGGAAGTATCTTGGTCCAATTGATCCATTTCCGGCAATATTAAAATGTCGTCTGTAAGTGTGTCGTCACCCAGGTTGATGTCTCCTACGGATACGACACCAGGATTCGTAGTCGATGAATCGGGAATCGCCAGATCGTCCGGTAAATGGAAATCATCAAGACCCTCAATTTGATCTAAAAACGAAGTAGATTCCGCTCCATCATCTTCTCTCTCGGGGAAATCAATCGTCATATCTGGATCGGCATTAAATAAGCTATCGCTGTCGCCAGCGAGATCGGGATCATCCTTCATATCAAGATCTAATTGGTCATCTGTGTTCTTCGGTTCGCCGGTATCCGCGAGAAGTTCAATATTTTCTGCTATCTCTGTTATTTCTGGCACGTCTGTGGATTTAATCTCGTCTGTAGATGACTTTTCGGTTTTAATTTCAACCTCTTGTTCTTGTTCTGCTTTCAATATCTCAGACTCGGCTACCGGCTCAAGCTTGAGCTCAGGTTCGGGCTCAGGTTCAAGTTCTTGCACTTGAATCGTCCGATCGATCATCGATTCGGAGACCCATACCACCCGTTTCACTTCGTCTTTGAATGTGGCTCGCAATTTTTCTGCAGTAGCAAATATCGGCCCTGCCGAACGCATTCCTTTCGAAAACGTTTCAATGTCAGAGAGTATGTCTGTCGATGTACGATTGAAGTTCTCAAAAATCTCCCCTCCTGGTCTGATTAGAAAAATTGTTCAGTAATGTAAAAAACATTTCTCGTACCTGACTTAACCATGTTTTCTGGTACCAGTGATCTTAATAACCTAGGTGTACATAATCTAAGCGACTGTAATTGCGCATGAAGCTCATCCAACGTCGCAATATGAGCCAAAATCTCTTCTGCAGTTAGGTAGGTATTCGCTGCAGATTTTAACGGCGGTGTCGACTTAATTGAAGATTCTGACCGTGATAAAGAAGAAGCCGGAGTCTCAAGACCAGTTGATTTCGGCAGAGCTTGTGACATCAATGGAAGGTCATCATCGATATCAATGGCCATTGAACTAGATAATCCCATCATGCTCGGTGCATTTCCCACAAATGTCGACATTTCTGCTAGAATTTGCACTCGCCTCGTGACCTGTTAGTTTTTTACTCTTCTGCTGACAAATTAATTTGAATTTTGAAGTTCCATCTGAATATGTCGCTTATGCTTAAGATACACTATCCGCAATTCATCACAGTTATATTTTCGAATCCAAATTTCTACTAGATCAATAACTTCGAGATATGCCTGTGATATCATGTGATTCGAGCTATTATCACATGACAGGACAGAGCAAATGACAAAGTCCCATGAGGTCTAGATATAACCAAAGACAGAGCATGGAATCTTCAATATAGCTTAATCCGCGAATACTATCTTTATCTAACCTTTATTCAATCTTATAAGATTATTAGAAATGGGGGCTCTTCTTTCACTTCCGGCACTTGCGTTGCCAGTGACGATGAATGTGGGCATGTACGTCTTATCCTGTTTTGGGGCCACAGCTTGTTCGACACTGTGCACTGCCTGTAAAACGTGCTCGTCGAGCTTGTCAACTCGGATTGCGTACGCATTAATATTTATTGCAAATTCAGTGGTAAATAATGGACTTTTTTTGTCGAGGATGGAAGAAGTTGCTGATTTCTGATATAGCTGTCATGGATAATGCTTTCAAATTGGGCCATAGAGCGGATAAAGAAGCTGACATATGGTCAAGTTGATCTCCAATGTTTTGGTTCGGCATGTACAGGATTTGCAGCTGTAAGTTTTCAAGGCTGAAATGAATGTTGTTTTAATCTAAATTGATTTTAGGTACATCGAATTAATTTCGCACTGATGATTTTTCATCTGATATTAGGCAGCATGCTCATTGGAGTTCGTTCTGTTCGAAACAAACGAGCAGATATCCAGAATGGGTATGTATCTTTACAGCTTTGTACTTAATTAATAGACTGATGTTTTAGATACTGGGGACCGAAAATTTTTGCATGGTTATTATTAATTGTAGTTGCGTTTTTGATTCCAGATCAATTTTTTGTCTTCTGGGGAAATCATATAGCTGTCATCGGCGCATTTGTATTCATTCTTTACGGATTGATTCTGCTTGTTGATTTTGCACACTCATGGGCCGAAATTTGTTTGAATAAAATTGAGACATATGATTCTCCACTTTGGCGGTTCATTCTTGTTGGCTCGACTCTCGGCATGTATGTTGGTAGTCTGATCTTGACTATTATAATGTATGTCTTTTTCGCCAAAGATGGCTGTTCGATGAATCAGGCTGTGATTACAGTCAACTTGATTTTAACTCTGGTTGTCTCTGCTGTGTCGATTAATTCCACAGTTCAAGAGTATAATCCACAGGCAGGACTAGCACAATCCGCTATCGTATCAGTCTATTGCAGCTACTTGACCATGACTGCAGTTGCAGGAGAACCAGACGATCGTCTTTGCAATCCACTCATTCGATCTCGGGGGACTAGAACTGCGTCGGTTATTATTGGCGCTATTTTCACGTTTCTCGCTATTGCATATACAACTATCCGAGCCGCGACGCGAAGCTCGAGCCGTGATGAAGACTCTTACAGTTATTCCCCGGTAAACCAGACCGTCACAGATCAACCTACAAGACAGTCTATGCGGATTGACGCTATTCGTGCAGCAGTGGATAGTGGTTCGCTTCCACAATCAGCTCTATATGAGCTGGATGAAGACGATGACGACAGCGAAAATGGTGAATCCGATACCGAATACAATTACGCGATTTTTCATTTCATCTTCATGTTGGCTACACAATGGACTGCAACTCTGTTGACGATGCAAGTGGACAAAGAAGCCGATGATAACGGGTTCGTTCCTGTGGGACGCACGTATTTCTATACCTGGGTTAAGATCGTATCCGCCTGGATTTGTTTTGCGCTTTATACGTGGACACTAGTTGCGCCGATTGTCGCACCAGACCGCTTTGGAAATTGATGTTTACTTGGTTACGTAGAAATTTGTCGTAGTGCGCGACTTATGAGGTGAAAGGAGTGGATGCTGATATTTTAGTGATGTTGTTTTGCTCTATAATGTATAAATGTATTTAATTACATGATCGCACGGCGGCTTCGTATGTCGGCGGATCAGAGTCAAGATGTGACACTAGGTATGAAATAATGTTGTCGTCTAGCGCAGCCAACTGAGAAATGGTCCATTTTTCAGATAATAACGATACCCTTGAAGATTAGTCATGTCCTTTGAGGTCACCATCAAACTGAACATACCAGCGCATTCTCGCTCTTATGGCTGACTTCTCACTACCTGGTAACTTCAGGCGAACTTGAGCTCGTAGAGCACCAAGTTTCTCAATTGCAATGCCAAATGGATCGTTTGCCAGCTCATTCTCGATTCTTTTTCGCACAAGACTAGCCATCTTTGGGCCGTTGCCATTCGTAGAAACCATGATTTGTAGCGGGCCATCGCGGTACATACTTCCAAAGTAAAAGTCGCATTCAGGTGGAACATCCGCAACGTTGACCGGAATATGTAGGTCGTGACAAGCTTTATATATTTCCGATGAGGCTATGGGGTCGTCGATTGCGACGAGAACCATAGATGGACGTGGTGATCCAAGGTCAATGGAAAGATCGCATTTTCGGCTGATGTAACTGATTTCACCGCGATCTAAGCGACATTGTAGTGTAGAGGATAGAGTTGGAGCGATCACTGTGATTTCAGCATCGGCAGCTAAAAGATTCTCAACTCTCGATGAGGCAACTGAACCTCCACCGATAACAAGAACAGGCTTGTCTGTACATAGTTAGTTTGTTTTGATGGAGTCGGCTCATAAGCCCTAATGTCATGGCTTACCTTTTATTTGCCAGGCCAAGATTAGCGAAGCACCGCCTTGAATCCGCGGAACTAAATATTAGATACAGTATTGTAAGATTAATCGAACTAAAATACCATTTTGATTCGGATCCATTGCAATTAGGTAAAATTCCTACCAAATCTCCTCTGAATTTAGAACGCATATATACTTGAATTTGGGAGATTTACTTCAGCACTTATATTCCCTCTTCCAGACAAGACTTCGATAGACAATAAATCCAAAACCAAAAAGTCTATGCAGTTATATTCTTTTGGATCAAATGGTCATTATCAACTGGGCCAGAACCATAACAGGGACTTAGATGTGCCGACATTGGTCGATTTGCCGTATCAGATAACTAGGCTGGAACCAAGTAATCTGCAAATTAGATCGAATGGCAACCACACTTTACTTCTGGTGAACAATGATCTATATGCCTGTGGAGATAATCGACATGGACAATGTTTTATTACAAACAAACCCAAAATTGAACGGTTTATACGGATTCATCCAACAGTGTTTGCTGGTGGTGTACCAAGGCTGATTTCAGCAGGCTGGGAATTTTCAGCTGTGGTAGCAACAGACAGAGACGGACGGGATAGACTATATTGTTCAGGTATTGGTTCTCGCGGTGAACTAGGTCTTGGAGAAAATATAAAGACTGGACTGATTGAGTTGGTACGCGGGTTCCCTCGCCGAGGAAGATCAATCCGCCAGATCGTCTCAGGGCTGGCACACACTGTTGTTCTACTAGATAACGGAGAACTGTGGGGATGGGGAGTGAGTCGGAAAGGTCAGTTAGGCCTCCATGCAGAAGCACAGAAATTACTATGGAATCCGGTTCAGATAGATCTGAAAGGGTTTCATCCTGTCAAAGCAGTATGCGGACGAGAATTCACAGCTCTCATTGATTTTGAAGGAAATGTGAAAATATTGTTTACTTCCAAAAATGATAGAAATGGAATATTACTAATTCCTAGAATCGAGTCTTTACATTCTTGGACAGATTTTCAAAGCGGATGGAGTTCTCTCCATATCTTGCTTCCAACTGGAAAGATGATGTCATGGGGAAACAATTCTCATTCCCAGCTTGTACCTCATGACGCACCGTCTGTGCAATGCATGGCCATTGGAAGCGAGCATACGCTTGTTTGGAATCAGTCTTCCGCTACAGTGTACTCCTGGGGGTGGGGAGAACATGGCAACTGTGGTTCGCTCGACAACGTTACTGATTCTAACCCCAGCCGAACCTTAACAAAGGCGACCAGAGTTATTCAGCTGACACCAAAGTCCTCGGTCTCAGTTTTTGCCGGTTGTGCTACATCTTGGATCGCTATATGGAATAACTAATAACTAATAATTCCATCGAGTAATAACGACAAGTTTGTTGATCTAGTTCCACAAGCAGCCAGTTCACGTGACTAGGATGATGACTGACTGGCTGTCCCTCGGGCTCATAGATGGTTAAGAGATAGCATGAAGATTGTGGAGACACTTTGGAGTTGTGTAAGGAGTAGCAATTGGATGCAAGATTGGCAATTTCAGAGAGAATTATAGCAAGTCAATTTAAAGTAAATTCTTTGCTTTGGTGCGTGTGTCTCGTCTGTGTCCTCCTCTTGCGTTCCGTGTTTGGGCGTAACGCGATTCCCTCTGATTTGTCTTGTTATTAGCGGTTGCCTCTTCAGAGGTCCCACCCAGTTAGTTTATTCGGGCTATTGTTCTTGCTCCAGATTCTATTGGTTTGAACTGGACGGATTTACAGTTTGTTTCCACTTATCCTTACTGAACAATAAGTACCGACATGCCAGCATCGAACGAAAAAGGCCCTGCTTCGCGTACGTTATATTTGCTCCTTGCTTCGCTTTGCATTGCGTTAACCGTTCATCAAATATAGAATCCTACTCCGCATCATCGGCTGGACCAACAATTCATGCACGACCAATAACACGTAAATCAGTTCCCCCATCGCCGCCAGCTCAAACCTCAGATGGATTTTTGTCCCGTTTATTTGGCTCTGCGTGTTGTTGCGGGGACACAGTTTCGCCCACAAGCGATCCATATACCGACTCTGGATCGCTTATTGCGCACAATTCGTCTGCATCCGGTGCGCACGCATCGCAATCTGGAAATAGAATATATAATGGGCGGCGAATGGACTCGTCTACTACAGAAGACGTCGGACAACAAGAAGATGAAATCGAGGAAAAACAGCGCATTCAAGAAGATGAAGACGATAACAATACAGATACCCCTACTACAGGCACCAAAGATGATAGTTTTTCAGAAAACCATGTTGCTCCACCTTCTTCTGCTCATCAGAGTAGACAGCGACCGGACGAAAGCAGTGGCTCACAATTAACGCGCAAGGTATCTAATATTTCGCTTAAGGATTCGAGGGATAGTTCGCTGCGGCCATCGACTGCTGGAAAGTCGCTGGAGAGCAAGGCTAATCAAAATCAGGAAGTGACTCAACTTAATCACGCTACGAATAATGTTGCCGAATCTCCACAACGTGGCCGGTCCAATTCGAAAGTATCATCGGCGAGTAGCAGTCGTCGAAACTCTACCAATAGTCTTTACCGCACAACAACCCAGGGTTTGCATGAAGAACAAAGTATTATTGCTAGAGGTCGTGTTGAAATATATCATGCACTGCAACCTGATCAGTTGACGGAAATTGGTCCTGCTATTCCTGACGACGACTCACCGCCACCGATTGGACTGCTGGCACCGATCGCACAGGCTTTACAAGGACGAAAATGTTTGGTGCTCGACTTGGACGAGACCTTGGTTCATAGCAGCTTCAAGTATCTTCCGCAGGCTGATTTTGTCATTCCAGTCGAAATAGAAGGCCAATATCATAACGTGTATGTGATCAAGCGGCCGGGAGTTGATGAATTCATGCGTCAGGTAGGCTTGATGTATGAGATAGTTGTATTCACGGCCTCAGTGAGCAAATACGGCGACCCTCTACTTGACCAGCTTGATATTCACAAGGTGGTGCATCATCGACTTTTTCGAGAAAGTTGTTATAACCATCAAGGAAATTACGTCAAAGATCTGTCGCAGCTTGGAAGACCGCTTGAGGAGGTCATTATTCTAGACAACTCCCCGGCTTCGTATATTTTCCATCCACAACATGCTGTTCCAATATCGAGCTGGTTTTCGGATACCCATGACAACGAGTTACTGGATTTGATCCCATTTTTAGAAGACCTTTCTAAACAAGATTTGAAAGATGTGAGTTTAGTATTGGACGTTGGTATTCCCAAGTACAGTCTGGCGCCCATTGTCGACGATGCAAGCAGCAGCTGAAGGCTAGAGAGATAGAAGGATTTTGCAGGATTTTTATTTTGTTTATCATTTTCGATATTCTATGGGACGGTGTTTTTATTGATGATTATTTGTAAATTAGCATAAAACTGTCAGCAGTCTATGGATAGCCTTCGTTTATATTCGACCTAGTAGACGCGTATGAGGATCTGTTTGACATTTTGTTGACGCGCCTCTGGCTGCTCCCAGTCTTGTGGAGACCGCCCGTGCAACGTTGTGCCGACCTTGATTTTTTGTAGTTATCTGGATTGTACTGATTTTCCGAAACGCAGCTCGAATGGCGCTTTTTGCGACGTTGACTCGGTCAGCGTCGTTTCTTACGCTCGTGGCATCTCTTTTGGCCGTGATTTCATCCTTTGTCGTGCCTTACTCGCGATATCTATTTTCAGCTACCTTTTCATGGGCCACCTTCTTCCTCGCGACTTTTATACCGATTGATCGGGTTTTCATTCGGCCAGATGCTCATCTTTTGACTTATCGTCGGATCGATGTCGTCGTTTGCTCGACTTGCATGGTACTCAGCACCGCCTGCGCTAGTTTGCTGGGCGAACGCGGAGGCGGTTTGTCGTCAGTACGTACGCTCTCTATAGGTGACACTATTAGTTGACTGATTATCCAAGATTCTTATTCCATTTCTTGTTCACGTTTTAAGATTTGAATACATGAGCCAGCAATCGAATTCATCCCCAACTAGCCATGGCCACGGACGTGTGTCTCCTGACAAACACTTCGATCCGTACTATATAACGCACCATCTCGATACTACTACATTAATCTTCATCACATTTACCTCTTTTCTAGCTCTTGCACCGAGTTATCCCGGTGCTTCTCAACTGGTTTTTGGCATGTGTTCCAGCGTGTTTGCTGCTACGTACCTATCAATCTCTGATATCTCGATTCCTCTCACTCGCAAAGTTCTACGCGAAATCTCAGGTTACACTTGTTTAGGACTGTTTCTAATGTCGCTCCTGCTTGATGGCAAGTCTGGCTGGACAGAACTCGGCACTTCTGATGGATTAGCGTACGCAATTTTCACATGGTCGATTTTCTCGGCGGTGAAAAACATAATTATCATGATTCTGATTCAGCAAATGTCACCCGTGAATGCTTCATTTATTGATCTAATTGGATATTTAAGCACTACGCTATCATCCCATAAGGCCTGGAAAGTTGCAGCCATGTGTATTGCCTATATGGCTATCGCGACCACTTTATTGCCTCCTACTATTGGCGATCGGCATGTGAAGTATCTGCGGATACGTGCGAATAAGCTAATTATTGTCATTATTGGTTCCGTATTACTAGTATATGGCATCATCGTCGGTTTGACTCCTCGAAGCTCTGGAAACTCTCAGCGATTGACTGTCGCAACTGTGACAGGAGCACGAGAAGGCTGGAATGCAACGATTCATCCGATTTCATATTTGATGGAGACGAATTACGAGAAGTTCACTGAAATGAAATCTCGCCAAACTTCTACATATCCAGAAGCGGTGAAAGAATATCGTAGAAGATACGGAATTAATCCGCCGCCAAATTTTGATAAATGGTATGCACTAGCTACGGAAAAGCAATCCGTGATTTTCGACGATTATAATACAATTTATAGTAATCTAAGACCCTTCTGGGGCATGGAACCCGCAATTATCCGAGCTCAAGTTCGAGACGCACTTAGTAACCCGGACAGTCATCTGTTCGGTATTCATATTCGTGGTGGTATTATTGCAAATCGTACAGGGTCTATTAATGGACAATGGTTTCAAACAGCTATCGAGAACATGATTACAGAGTTTGTTGAGTTTCTTCCAGATATGGATCTTGCTTTTAACATGCTGGACTCGCCGCGAGTCGTGATCTCAACGGCAGACATGAATGCTATTTTACAGCAATCTGAGCCCGTCTCGGGAACGGTCAACAAATTTTCATCTTTACCGGACAGTGAGATTGACCAGGTTGATATCAAGCAAACAATGTATAAAACTGTGTTTGATTCTTTCGCGCACCAATCATCGTGGAATCACGCACGCCTTTCATGTCCGCTGAATTCGCCTTCAAAGCTAGGGAAAAAAACTGACGCATTCAACAACTATGCAATTTCAATAGGATTTTTGAAAAACACAACTTCAGGCACAGATGTTTGTCTTTCGTCCGATTATCAGCACCAGCACGGAATTTTTGTCCGTCCGGAAACATTCAATATCATTACTGATCTCGTACCTATTTTCTCGCAGAGCAAGTTGTCAACTTTTAGTGATATTATATTTCCTTCACCGTCATATTTTGCTGAGAGAGTTCCATATAATCAGACCAAAGATATCCGATGGACAGAAAAATTGCCGGTACTCTATTGGCGGGGTTCTTCTACCGGATTGCGATCTCGCGATGGATCATGGAGATTAGGACATCGGCAACGGACCATCAAATACTTTACAGCTATGGGCGAGAACTGTACGATGCTCGTTGATATTTCGGAGCTTGATAGGGTTAGTCAAGTGGCAGACGATAGTGTGACTCCTCCGCCTCGGTTGTTGAAGAGACAGGTACGCAGATACAGTTGAAGTTTGTACAGTTGTTCTGACCTTGTAGGTTTCTGGTCAGGCTGAGATCAATGCACAAGGGGTTAAAGAAGATGCTGGGCCGAGCAGGAGTGTCGATGAGAATATCAGAGAAACCAATTCAAAGGAGACGGAGTCAATTTCGCAGGAGGATCACCCTCAAGTAGATCACCGACCAATTGACCACATACAGCAAAGCCACCAAGCAGATGAGCAAGCAACTAACAATATCGACCAAGAACTGGAAGAGCTGGCTGACGGGAAAACAACAACAAGAGAGCACACGAGCCAGGTCCCCGTTGAGAACGATGCGGAGCATGTCGAATTAGAGGATCTGGGAACTTTAGTAACTCCGCTAGATGCACCGGACGATATGGGAGGTAATTCTGGCCAGGTGCCAACCGGAACCGCCATTTCGCCGGGCGTCGAAGAAGAAAGCATGCCTGAAATCGATCGATCAAAGGCGGTTTCCAAGCAACAAGACAATACACATTTTGAGGAAATTGGTCAACAGCAAGCCCACGAGCGTGAGCATCATATGCGCGATTCTGTTTTTGTTGAAGGATCATTTTCAAAGTTGAAATTCAAAGACCATATCGATACCCGGTTCTCCGATTTCACTCAATGTGATGAAACAGATTGTGATCAGCAACGTGCATATTTCGGGCCGCCTGCCCAACGAGTGAACTTCCAAGAAACATGGAAATATAAATTTCTTCTTGACATGGACGGAAACTCGTTTTCGACGCGATTATACCCCTTTCTGAAAAGTAAATCGTTGGTCATCAAACAAACACTATTCCGGGAATGGCATGACGAACGCTTGGTGCCTTGGGTCCATTATGTGCCGTTGTCGCTAGACTTGAAGGAAGGATTTGAGACACTACAGTTTCTGTTGGAAAACGACGTATCGGGAAGATTCATGGCTGAGCAGTCTGCGAAATGGATGACGACCGCGATAAGGAAAGATGATATGATGCTTTACTTTTTTAGATTGTTACTGGAATACGGCCGATTGGTAGATGATAATCGAAATATAATAGGATGCGTTTAATTTTTTGGATTTTGCCTTGGGCTCGAGCGCTTGAGATTACATTTGGAAATTGCCTGACACGAACGGTGATGTATATTATAAGCATATTGTACAAGATAACAATTTATCATTTTATGAAAGAAATGAAATTACTCCAATTTCGCAAGCGCAGCAAGTTGCTTGCCGGAAATGGAAGTTAAAGGTTTGATTCGAATCCGTGCACATTCTTCCTCCGAAATACAGCGCGCGCTACTTTGTTGTACGACACTGTAGACCAAAAAAGCAGGGAGATCAGTGACCTTAGAAGAATCGTTGCGAAACAAGACCAGTCCAGAGGTGGGATGTATGTATACCGGAGGTTCTATGACGCACGATTTATCAATTCCAGATTTTCCACTGAGAAATTTTTTGTCTTTATTGAATGTGAACGGGTTTATTCGTAGATACGGTATATCTGTAATTTTGACAGTGCTTTTGGATGCTGATTTGCGGGTGTTCAGCGTAAGTAGCATAGAGTTCGGATCATACCCTTGGACAAGATCAGCGCGAACGGCTACTTGATCAATGAAACCAGCAGCAACCATTTGTTTGAGTGCTTTCTGCTGCACCTCAGAGGGGGGTCCTAATTTGGAATTCAGCGTAGCTGGAATGATCGTCGATACAATGTGCGTTAGTTGTTGGCGTAATTTATGAATCTCGTCCATGAGCTTTTCGTGTAAGAAGTTCTTGAAGCAAAACTCAGACTTCTCGGATTCATACTCGAATGCGCAAATTACAGATAATAACCGCATGACATCCGAAGAGAAATCTAAAGCGGAAAATCGCTGCAAGGCAGTGTAGTACTTCTTTCGTTCGCGCTTCTGATCTTCAAGATCACCCTGGGTAGGATTTTCAGTTCTTGTCAATTCGATTTCAGACAGGAATGGTTCGCCCACTGAGAGGCCGGCCACAATAGCAATCATATACGGTAAGCAGTCAAACTGCTGGCTGATGACAATCATTTTCGCGAACCGTGGTGCTAAGGGGAATAAGCACATCACTCGCCCAAGCGTAGTAAGTTTTCCTTGATTTGGTGCAATGGCCCCAAGATATTCAAGCAATCTTTCGGCAGAAAACAAGTCCAGCTTTTCTGGAGGGGTCGGGAAGGGGAAATTGCTAATTGTATCGATCGCCATACTCTTGAGCTGCAATACAACACTGTCAATCGGCATTCGTAAAATTTCTGCCTTCGAAAATTGAGGGAACTCGCTTTCATATACCGCTGAAGAGTAAAGCCTATAGCAATGCCCCGGTCCTGTTCTTCCTGCACGGCCAGCTCGTTGATCTGCACTAGCCTTACTTATCCAGGAAATATCGAACCGTTGAACTCCGCTAACTTTGTCAAACTTCCGCTCCTTCACTCTTCCACAATCTACCACATATCTGATCCCAGGAATCGTCAGACTGGTTTCTGCAACATTTGTGGCAACAACGCAAAGTCGAGATTCGCCTGGAGGATTATCAAAAATTTTCATTTGCTGTGCTGTAGGAAGCAGTGAATACAGTGGCAAAACATGTAAAGGACCAGAATTAGTCTCTTGCGTTTGTTCTTCAAAACCTTCCTCAACTTCTTCGGGATTTTCATCTTCTATTTCATCATCTTCGCGCTCTAAATAGATTGCGGACTCGTCAAAGTCTCCAAGATCAATATCTTCAGCTTCCGTAGCGGCTATTAAAAAGTTAGAACCAAAAGCTGTAAAAACTTCTGAAAGAATTACCTTCGTTTGCAGATAAATGCAAACTCACGTCATCATCATCATCATCATCATTAATTTCCGACTGTTCGGCAAAAGTTCTCTTGAGTCGACGACAGAGCTGGGTAATTTCATTCTGGCCTGTCATAAATACCAATATCCCCCCTGGGGGAAGTCTCTTATGGATTTTTGAAATTTTATTGAAAGCTTCATCGATATAATTATGAGCCGTTCTCCGACTGAAATGTTTAGCGACTGAAAATTGGCGCGCTTCTACCTTTAGAACAGGTGGTGGAATTGAAAATAAAGTTGCATTTTCGGCAAAATCAGAGACCCGCAGAGTAGCAGACATAATTACCAATCTTAAAGGCTTGACAGATGTAGATTCCTTGCTCAGATCCAACCGTAATTTTAAGACGCGGCTGAGAACCCCAATCAATATATCAGTATTAACATTCCGCTCATGGGCTTCGTCAATAATTATAGCAGAATATTTACTTAATGTAAGATCTTTAGCAAGTTCACGAAGGAGCACACCATCCGTCATGAATTTCATTGCTGTACCCGGTTGAGTGTTCTGTTCGAAACGAATCTGGTAGGCTACTTTCGGCGCAAACTTGTTGCCAACTTCTGTAGCTACACGCTTCGCCATACTAATGGCTGCTACTCGACGAGGTTGAGTTATTCCAATCAAACCTGGATTTTCGCTATTTGGATCTCCATAACCGGCCTCAAGAAGAAATTGGGGTACCTGTGTAGTCTTTCCACTTCCAGTTTCTCCACAAATGACAACACAAAGATTATTATTGATCGCTTCCATGATCCGCTGCTCTTCTTGTACAACAGGTAATAAGAGCCTGCTAGATTGGATATCCTCGTCTCGGTCAAGGTTAACAAAATATGATCTGCGCTTGTCTGCATCGTCAAGAGTGACGATATCCGGAGGAGGACTATTGCGATCTTCGGGTCGATCAACTGGCGTGTAATTTTGAACAAGCGAGGGAAATGTGTTGAGATTGGACAGCTCTTCTGTTGTTCCACCTCGAAGTTGTGTTTCGGCCCAGTCTTTAAAACTTTGCCCTCGCGATATCTGGCCCCCGAAATCTGAAATAGCCTCATAGGCATCACCGTCGTCGTCTTCTTCACTGTCGCTATCGTCGTCTTCTTCATTTTCTTCGGCATTATCTCCATCGGTGTCCCCTCCTTGAGACAGATCACGCTCGCCTCCTTGGTCATTACTTTGAACTCTCATAATTCCTGTACTAATAATATTCATGTCCTGTTTATCGTCAAATCCAGTCCATTCAGCGTCCGAACTAAAACTTTCTTCATCCTCTGAAATTTCAGAATCATCATCTGACTCTGAAGGCTCATCCTCAGATGAATTATCTAAAGCCGAATTTGACCTTATTTTTCGCAATTGCTCTTGTTGTAATCTTGACCGCCAATTGTAAGGAACCTTTTGACTTCGCATAAGTTTTTGAGACAAACCTTTTTGTTTTTTCTGAATATTACCAAAGCCAAATCCTGTTCTAAATTTGCATGCTGTCTCTATTTCTTCTAATGATCTTTTAGATGAATCAATATTTGCCATTTCTTCTGGTTCTGATAGAAATTCTGTTACAGGCTGCTCTCTGTCTTTGACCTCATGAACGTCATAGAGCAATTTATGTCCTTGATCGTCAAGAATTCCAAGTTTCTCGTTCAACAAAGCATCCTGCAGCAGCTCTCGCCGAGTTTCTTTGCCTGAACCTAATCGCTGCAAACTATGCAAAACTGAAGTATCAATTTTTGAAGAAGCCAGCTTTTCCAGAATGATTTTCTTTTCATCCCTTTTAAGTTGTCGCTCTATATATTTGTCGAGTCTCCTTTGCTTTTGCTTTGAATATTTTGATTCAGGTTGCTTGAATAATTGTTCCAACTCAGCGCGTCTAGCTTCACGCTCAGCATCCGTTACTGGTACTAGGATTGGTCTGTTTGAATCTGCTGGAGGTGCTCCTTGCTTCTGTTCTAGTTCTGGCTGGTCAGGTAGATCAATGTTCGTTTCAACAACGGGATGTCTAATGGAACGGGGTTGTCGTAAAGCTCTGAGTTTCTTTTGTTTTGAAAGAGTTCCTGCTCTTGCACGTTCATTAAATCTTCTCTTATATTTGCCCATTTTTTGTTGATAACAGTTTGATCTTTGATTAACAGAAAGATGTTTAGTAACTAATAAATGTTGAACTTGGTTGGGACATTGGGAGAATTTTTAGGATCCAAAGATTAAGCTAGCACAGTCGATAATTTACAAAATTAAGAGAGGATAAATCATCGTAAATATGAACATAATTAAACATTGCAGTATCAATGAAATTTATTGAGTCCCAAATCAAATCTCTATTTCCTAACAAAAATAATAACCCAACGCCAGTCAATTGAGCGAAAACATGCAATCTTCCGCTCAACGAGCAAACCACTTAGAAAATAGTATAAAAACAATAAAAGCTATTTTGAACTTTTCTTCCGACTTCCAAAAACAAGAGAGCGCGAGCCTTTTTTTCTGCGAGCACTTGACTTGCTTGCCTTCTTCTGCTTCCACTGCTCGTTGCGTGAACCTTTCCAGCCCGATGTACTGATCTTGGCTTCAGCCGGTATAGCTGTCAATCCAACTGAGGTGGAGACAGCAACAGGAATCGCTGTAGTAGAGGTCGACAAAGAATCGATTTCCATAGATTCAGAAGAAGCAGCAGCCTGTAAACTGGACGGTGTTGCAGAACTGGATAGCTTGCTAGCAAGACGTTTAACTCGCGCAAGTTCCACGGGTTCAAACACCTTTTCACGACGAATAGCGCGCGCACGTACACGAGATTTTGCACGCAGAGATTTTGCCATGTTTATAAAATAATTTGTTTCTTGAGATTTGTACGTCTGACTGCGAAAATAAAGATTACTGATGACCCAAGATCAAGAAAAAACCTGATTGGGAAGACGATCAAAAGTCGGCCGAGGGTTTTAAGATCACTCAACTGTTCCAACACTTCGTCGAAGCTCATCGGATCAAAAATATCATCAAAATAATCGGTTCTAGGATCAAAAAGTTGCTCGGAAATGAGCGTACACAATTTATTCAATTAATTGCTCCGTAATGAGTGGATATAATCGCTTCTCCCTTGCCGCGGTCCACGGCAGCGAACCTTCATCTGAGGTCGAGGTATTATCTTCTATTTCTTGCTATGTATGCTAGTAGAGACTACAAGTCATACTAACAGCTCTGTCTAGGATCTTATATCAATTATTTTTAATGATTTGACACTTCCTCCACTGCGAAGTATTTGTTCTCAGCTGAATATTAGTCGTAATGGCAGAAAGAGTGCAGTTCAACAGCGGATTATTGACCAACTGCAGTTACTCAGAAACCAGCACGCTTCTGAAAGCATCGCCGAAATAAGGGAGATCATATATAATGCTCGTGATGGTCGATACTCAGATAACTATACTTCTCCATCGCGGGATTCGCATTCTTCTGCGATACAATCTACCTCCTCAACTTCCAGAACGTCTGTTCCGAATCCTGCTTCCCTTCCGGCTTACCAGATGGTATCTCATAATGCACATTCAGCAAGCAATCCACACACATATCGAACAAATGATACAAGACCGCCATCAGCTCTTGGAACCTTGTATTCGCTATCAAAATCTTCAGATTTAAACGTCATGACGAGTGGTAAATCTTCTGTTGACTAACATGATTTGCTAGTATGATTTAACTGTATTTCTAGACCGAGCCCAATTCTTATCTACGCCTTTTTATATCATTCTAAATCTCATTAATACTGCATTTTCACTTAAGCGTGAGTTTCTTTGGTTTTAGAACAAAGTGAAGCTCATTCTAACCGATCAAGCACTCCCGCAAGCAAAAAATCATATTCGGCTGCCACTTCAGCTGAGTTCGGCTCAAGTTGACCGACTGAAAACAGACCACAGTTATCGAGTGTTTTTGCTTTCTAAGCCTGGATGTGCTTCCTCAGTTTCTTCTTATTTGCAATTTCCACATTATTTCGAAGTCCGAATCAATGATAATGCGCTGCCGTTCAATTTGCGGGGACTGAAGGGAAAGCCATGGACGGTGAACCCTGCTGACCTTACAGAATATATTGACAAATCTCGCATACCACCATACATCGATATTCATTATGCATATACAAATTCTGAATTCACAATTGGTTTATTTTGGGTTCGAAAACGATCTGTTCCGGAAATTGCTACAAGTATTGTGTCTGGGCGACATCTGGCTAAGGAAACGGTGATGGCCGAGATTATGAAAAAAAATTCAGATGATGAGGACATTATTACAGGAGCCAGTATCATAACTTTGAAATGTCCTTTATCGTTTTGCCGGATCACGTTGCCGATCAGGTCGGTAAAGTGCAGTCATGTTCAGTGCTACGATGCGTACTCATATCTGGAACTACAAGAGCAAGCGCCGACTTGGACGTGCCCTGTTTGCAACAATCCTGCACCGATGGAAGACATAGTTGTGGACAGCTACTTTGAGGACATTTTAAAGAGAACAAGATCAGATATTGAATCAGTCGAGATAGATCCAGATGGAACGTGGAGAGTGCCTGAGCAAACGGCTGATCTTGATCTTTCGGATTCGGATTCGGATATTGGACAGGAAGGAAATCCTAGAGATAAAGATGTTGCCCATAAAACTTTGGATATTGATATGGAGCTACCGCACGAGCCGAACCAAGAGCGGCGCTCTAATGTGATAGATTTGACGCTGAGTGATGATGACGAACCAACAGTTCTTGCCCAATCAAATGTATCTGATCAAACAGTCGCACCTTCGCAGAGAGTTAGGGACAATGCGCTGGTAATTACTTTTGATCCCCGTGGATATACCGAGCCAGCGAATAGTTCTTATCCTGAAAACTTCTACGAGGAGCCGCGACAAGCCACGGATCTAGACCATGAAAATTATGGAGGGCAGATCTCGGATATTCTTGCATTGCATGATTATATAGAAGGGGATGTGGGAGAAGTTGAAAGAACGCCACCAGTAGATATTAATCTTTCTCCTGTCTCAATTTTAGATGGACAAGTTGAATCATTACCGCGACCGTCAGAGACAGGATCACCTACTGAAATACATCCATTACTAGGTTCTGGTGAGGAACCCAGCCGGGGAACAGTACGTGAGAGATCTGAAGAATTTGAGATTGAGCAGCCTCGGCCAGCAAAGAGAGTCAATAATAGTTTAGCAGAAGTTGAAAGACCATACCGATATGTTGTTTCCGGAGTTGCTGGGGATATTCATACTTCAAACTTACCTAACGATCCGATCGCTCCGCTAGCAGAAGAGGCTCCAGGGCCGATTACCGAGTATGACATTCCACTCACAAGCGAAGTTAGCTCTGAGACTACCGAAGAAGAACTTCCAACCCGTTTTTCAGAAATTAGAGAACAAGAGCGTGCACCAGAACCTCGGCCCGAAGTCGAGCAGGAATTAGAACTAGGGCGCATTAACTCGGAAACAACTAATACCAACCCACTGAATGGTTATGTCGACGAATCTAATAAATAGGAGATACGATAGAATAAAAATGTAAGATACTGGAGTTTTGTTTGATGTAATCTCTGTACAATCTAGGATGCAAAATATATTTATTTGTAAGTATGAGAAAACAATTTATCGAAAATATAATAGAACAGCAGTATCATAATCCAAATTTATGAGAGAACTCTAGGAGCCTTTCGATTGTGACCGTAGAACCTAACAAATTAGCATGATAATTTGATCAAGGAAAGAATCTTACCTCCACAGATGACAATGACGATGAGATCACTAGAATCAGAAATACCGGCAGACTTGACACGATCAGGACTGTCCCAAACCGCGATGGCAGCTCCACAGGCAGGTTCAACAAGCAATCTATGATGTCGGAGTAGCTCTAGGCAAGCCATAACAGCCTCCGAATCCGTCACCTGTGCCGCTAGAGTCGGATAGGAATTTACGAAGTGCCAGGCCTGATCGGCAACTCGCGGAGCACCTAGCGAGGAAGCAATCGAGGTGATTTTGTCAAGCGTTACAAGCTTGCCTTGCTGCAAAGATAGGACGAGTTTGTTTGCACCGACGGTTTCCGAGGTTACGATCATTGGACGCGACTCGATGGAATCATACTTTGCGCTCAAACCACTCGCAAGACCTGTATATAAACCTCCACCTCCAACCGAGCAGGAAATTGCTTTGAGTTGCGAACATGGATACAGAGATGCAGCTTGAGCGACTATTTCATCAACCAGACTCGAGTTCCCTTGCCAAATCAGTGGGTCGTCGAATGGTGAACAATACACAGCGTGGTCGCCTAACTCTGCGACGATCTGGCGCGCTCGTGCATCGGCATATTTCCATTCGGAGCCGTGCTTTTCTACGCGAGTACCTTCATAAGAACTCAATCGATCAACGACGGCTTGTGGGGTCGGTTCAGGCACGACAACAATGCACTCCACGCCATATCGCTGGCAAGCTTCGGCAACAGCCAGACCAGCATTACCGCCGGAACTAGAGACAAATTTAAATTCGGCAGTTTTGTCAGATATGTGATGACGAATCAAAGTTCCGAGGCCGCGCGATTTAAAAGATCCAGATGGCTGCAAAAGATCAAGCTTCAACGCGACATTACTTACGGGGTTAATCATTCATTCTAAATGAACCGAACCGTAACTTACCAACCAAGTTTACGTGAAATATATGATGAATGAATTAAAGGAGTTTCGATGTATGGATTTTGCGATAGGTTAATAGGCATTTTCAATTGTGTTTGAAAGAAAAATATAATAATATGCTAACAAAATTAAATATCCCAAATTATATCCCCACTACCAAATTTAATATCTCCTCGCCCTGAAATCTTACACGTCCATCTCGTAAAATTTCAAAAACCTCCTGCTCTTGATAGCCTGTAGACATTAGCGTCTGCAACTTGACGGTGCCCATCACTTTAACTCCACCGATATTCAATAATCGGACGCCCGTCGTTGATGCAGACTTACGACGTGCCGTGAAAAACCAGGACCCATCATCCTGTTCTTCATCGACCTTTATAAACCTCACTCGGTGGCCATCTAAGGAGTTCGCCTCAATATCAAGACCACGGACTTTCAAAATTGAAGGCTTACTTGCCGGAATAAATAGTTCCCAGAGAGTCCCAGACTGCGACCGAGAAAGAGGAACTGATATAGCTCGTGGATCTGAGGCTGGCAAATCAATGATGGCGCGTAAAAGGTTTGAATTTTGCATATTCGAGGCAAATAGTTGAGACTGAGAGGAGTAATTAGTCCGTTCTCTCTTAGGAAACACAGAGTCCTGAATAGCTTCAAAATTAAAGATCCCGTCAAGATGATAGAATTCTGACCATGACACAACGAATGAGAAAAAGAATCCTTGACTATTCACATTCGGACATGTATAGCCTAATCGCTTTAAATTGTCATCTAGATGGACAACTTCATCATTCATATTGTCGTCTTTTTGCTTGTGCCCTTGGAAAGCTACTTCATCTTCTGTTTTGACTCCGAAGTCAAGTACTCGGCGATCAAGATCAATATTCTCTTCATCATGCGCTTGTCTTCGGATTATTCGATCTGGGAGACGACTAGTATTACGAGCAAATAGAGCCAGATTGGAAGTGATCCGCAAAGGATGTCCCTCAGTCGAAAAGACGAAATTCGAATCGTCCTTGTTTAACGGATTATCAACATCAAAAAGTAAATAAAGATACTTCAACGTCTCAGTCAAGAAAAAGCTCTCCATCCGGTCATCCAAATCCCCTGTAAGAACATCGTGAATTACAGCAAATCCACAGGGAGAACGAGCCCGAGCTTGCAAATCTGCCAGAATTTGCGCACCCACATGAAGATAGAACGGATCTTTGGTCGCTTGATACAAAAAATAGTTCGACTCAACGAATTCAGGACGAAGTCCGTACCAACCTAATTCGACACTTCCCTTGTTGCGTTGGAAATTCCATCGCTCGGGAATACCTGCATAGGCCATCCAGATCTTGTAATAGACCAAATGATGGCGAATCGCTGCGTTGATATCGCCAGCTAGACTCTGCAAACCGGGAAAAAATGCTGCCAGCGCATCTATCCAGGAGGTGACAGAATTGCCCGTGACAATATGGACGTTTTTATATAGCCAGCCGTCCTCCAGGGAATATAGTTTAATAGCTGCGTATGACTTTTGGAATACTTCGAGAAAGTTGTCATCTCCAAGGAGTATATATGCTTTGAAAGCGTATTCAAAAAACGAATCAACGCTGGCACCAATACCCGAGTAGGCAGTTGTCCAGAGACCAGATACAGCGTCAATCGTCGAGCCGACAAGATCTAGTGAAGTTCTTCGTTCCCAAACGGCGAAAAATGCCCGTCGGGCAGCCGCTTCGTACCTGTCATCGCCTACAAGACGAGAAAGTGTTGCAAACTCTAGAACCAGACTGCCGGCACCAGCCGTGCAAGTTTCTGTGATTGTTTCATTCGCAACACCATCCCGAAGGTTGACACGAGCAAGAGGAATACCAGTGGGAGTGTCGAAGGCTGGAAGCAATCGGTCAGCCAAGTCGATAGCAAGATCTAAAAGTGAATTTTTGTATCCTGGAATTTGATACCCTAGGTCAGGCGAAGATGCATATATATGTGCAGATAGTAGACCTCCAAGAATACGGATCGTAGTCTCAAAAACCTGGACACGCGAGGGCAAGTCGAAGTGCACAAATCGCTCAACTTTTCGGACCGCAGCTTCAAAACCATCCCGATCGCCCATAATAACAAGTGTGTCCATACTATCCACAAGGGTGAGTGAAAAATCCCCGAGAACGTCGTTAAGACCATTATTGTTCGGATTTGCTCGGTCACGTCCTCGTCCGGAACAACTAAGAGGAGTGACCTCTAATTTAAGTCAGACACCGCAATATTTAGACTAAGGAAAAAATAAATACGCACCATCTTCAGGAAATCCATACTGGAGATAACTATTCCAGCCATGATAGAAAGCTTCTCTTGTTTCTTCTCTGCAGCGCAATCGTTAGATACACAAAACCTAGCTCAGACAGCACGGACTAACCTCAGTTCGTCCAGTTGTTTCCTCGGAAAGGCTAAAACAACAGAACAGGACAGAAGAAGGACGGCGAATGCGCCAAATCGAAAAGCCCTCATTCCATTCTACTATATTTTCTTGTCTTACAGAGAAATTACCAACAGTCAAAGGCTATCTTGAAAGTATTTGGTTGGGCATATTATTATTACTGTGTAATGTGTAAGATAAGGTATTCGATCTATTATCCTGACAGACCTTTAGAATCTCTCTTGATATATAACCACATTTTGTACTAGATCACCACAGATGAAATGGCTACCACAGCAAGTGCGACACCACAGCAAGCCAGTCAACAGCAGCAAATAGCTCAGGAGCAATTTTCAACGGCTCAGACTAGAATCGCCACGACGAGCACCTTTGCATTGAGTAGTCCAGGTGGTCCGAATGGATCAGCGTCTCCCAGTCCGAACCCGCCGGGAACAGTGCAGGGGATAAATACCGATATACATGCTTTATATCTGAATCAGTCATGTTTAGAGCTGATGCTGATTGAACTTGTACCGACATCCGAGCGGGTGATAAGGATTGCGGGTGGAACAGACGGAGAAGTGGGAGAAGACCAGGGAGAAGACCAAGGAGATGCGCGGCAAAGAGTGGAATATAAGCATATCGAAGGAATTGGATACCGAGTCGGCCAAGGACTTGTCGAACGATTCGCTCAGGATAGACCGCTATATACGGAAGTCTTAGAAGTGGTGAAATATATTTGTAAAGACTTATGGCAAT
This sequence comes from [Lipomyces] oligophaga, assembly GCF_038497815.1. NCBI lineage: Eukaryota > Fungi > Ascomycota > Lipomycetes > Lipomycetales > Lipomycetaceae > Lipomyces > [Lipomyces] oligophaga. The sequence goes on along the minus strand of NW_027117788.1, from coordinate 568,733 downwards.
TGCTGTTCAAAAAGCAGATCGACAATCTCAAGACGAATCATCGAGGAATGTATGTCTTGACTGATAATGCTTTCCGAATGTTAATGCGAATGAGCACTGATATTGGAGGTGTCGATACAGCGAAGCGAGCACAACCTTACTTATGGTATTCATGTGGAGTCATTCGAGGCGCGCTAGCAAATTTAGGTGTACAGGCTACGGTAGTCGCAGATACAACTTCTATTCCCGTGGCTACGTTCCACGTACAAATATTACGACATGAATAAACGAGAACACAATAATTTTAATTTCATTCTCCAAGCTTGGTAGGCTGTCCCGACAAGAGCGTGTAAACTGGCGCGCTGAGTTTGTCGCGGCCTTTCAGGAAATCAAGTTCGAGAAGGAAAGCATATTCAAGAATCGTGCCCCCAAGCTGGGTGACAAGTTCTCCAGCAGCTTTCGCGCTGCCGCCCGTAGCAATAATATCATCAACAATAATGACCTTCTGGCCTGTGGTAATGGCATCTGCTTGCATTGCAAATATATCCGTTCCGTATTCTTTTGCGAACTCAGCCTCTACTGTTTCGCCAGGCAGTTTGCCTTTCTTGCGTACTGGCACAAACGAGGCTCCCAGTGCAAGAGCAAGAGAAGGACCGAACAAAAACCCGCGCGCATCTAGACCGACAATGACATCAGGTTTGGATTCTCCAGTGAAATTTTCCTCAATCTGTAGTTTTAACGCGGTAATGAGAGCTTGGAAGGTGCTCGGATTCTTGAAAATGGGCAGGATGTCTTCAAACAATATTCCTTTTGAAGGAAAATCGGGAAATTGACGAAGAGCAGCCCGAAGTTGTGTTTTGTATTCTTCGATTGACATTTTAGTATTGTTGACTATTTCAATAATTCTACTACCGTTGCAACCTCACTATATTCTCTTCTGGAAAATGTAAGCAATTTTCACAGTACAAACACTCTTCAGCTGAGGGCGCACATAGATCAAGGCCAGCAGGCCTAAACGCCGCTAGAATTGCGGCAGGAATATTACGTAATCCTATCAGTCGATTTCTGTATACGAAATCAATTAATTTATCATATATTTCTTAATTTTTCATATCCTGGAACATATCTGAATGATCTTGTATATCTATTAGCCTAATCGGAGACTAAACAGAAACATGTAAAATTTACAGGCTTAATCTTATCCTGATTCACAAGCCACTATGTGCTCGTGCGACTATTTCTATGTAGAGAAAAAAAAGCCTAGACTGCATGTGCTCGAGTAACAGTCCGAAGTTGACAAGGAGATTCCTAATATATTTAAACACAATGAGAAAATGGAAGAGATAATTTTGAGCTGAGGCAATTCTTAACAAGTTAATAAACGAATAAGGGCTCTTTGGCTGACTGTCCCCTGACGGATGATTTAAGCGCGGGATTTTCATGATTTTGAGAGGAGTTACGTACGTACATCCTCCCTCCCCCTAGGCCAAACTTACTTAGGGCCCGACCGGGGATTACAAGGTGAAATTGCTTTGCTCAGGCGCAGTGCATTCCCGAAGATGAGCTAAGTATGAATGCAGCTCTAGATTGACGGAAATATTCATTGTGTTTACACATAACTTGTTATCTCTTAAAAAGTTGAGAAATTACCGCAGTTCCATCTGCAGTTTTAACTGCAGTCGGTCAAGCATAGATATCCCGCATAGATAGATCGCGATGCCTCTCGGAGGCATGCTTCAACCAGGTCAGGTTATCAACCGACCGAATAGAGTTCGACCTACTTTAGAGCCACTGACCCCAGAAGTTTTGAAGACCAAGATTCTACAGTTGCGGTTGGAGACCATTAGCCATGCTCACGATAGACTACAGATACCTCTTCTTGTTAGTACAGCAACTTCTGCGTTTGCAACAATAGACAATGACCGGACGGGATTCGGATTGCTGGGAACGATCTATTTAGGAACTCCAGCCCAGAAAGTTTCATTGCAAGTTGATTTTTCACAGTCAGACATCTGGGTTCCCTCAGCGATCGACTATTCATGTGAAATTGGATCAAGCATAGAGCTCGCGTGCGCAATTACAGGAACATACAATGAATCAGCATCCGGTACTCACCAGGGTCCACTAGGTATTCCGAAAGTTATTGACGACGCATTTGGATCGGGAACATATGTTCGAATTGCAGAGCATCGCGATGTGCTTTCTTTTCCTGGCAGAGAAGAAACTCTGGCCCTTCTCAATACTGGATTTGGGATCAGAATCGATGGTACAACGCCATATGGACGGCTCGGACTGCTACATCGTTCGCGAGCTACAGCCAAAGTACCCGAGTCGTTTGGAAAAGGAGTTGGGTCTGCCGTTGTTGATAAAATGGTTGTTCGACGTGAGCTCGGAGTTTCTGCGTTTTCATTCTTCACGGACGGCAACCCGAGCCTGGTTGATTACCGATATGCAACAATGATATTTGGCGCGGTTGATACGACAAAATTTACAGGTTCATTAGAAGTCATGCCTACCTCAGAGCATATCTCCAGAACAGTGCGACTGCCACCCGTTCGAATGGGTAGGATTTACCTGCGTGAATTCACCGACTCAACTGGAACGACTGAACTGCCTTCGAAAATATTACACACACCGACAGATGATCGACCGTTCGAAGTTGCGTTTGAACCTGACCGCGCATGGTCTCATCTGCCATATACAATTGCGCTTCGCCTCGTGCAAGCGATGACAGATCATTATAATTTTGATTCTCGGACGGGAAGATTTTACATTCCATGTCGTCGGAACAGTCCGACAGGTCGGACGAGTCCCATTTACAAAAATAAAGTCTTTGAAATTGAGTTCTGGAAAGGAGTCAAAATCCCAGTGATGCCCCAGAGTCTCGTGTCATATATTGGTGACTCGCCAGCGGGTAAACCGATCTGTGCATTAGCTGCTAATGTATTACCTGATCCACGGCCTTTAACACGAGCACAGCAACTCGGCCAGTCGCGCAAGCCGACTGGCTTCCGACCACAAGGAGCTGGAAAGGAAGAACATATCCCGTTAGATTATTTTTCGATTGGTGCACCTTTTCTAAGATATGCATACTTAGTTTTCGATTCTGACAATAATCGAATCTCGGTTGCTCCTTTGGATATCAATTCTGGGAATCGAAGTGATGAAATACATGGAGACGATCCTTTACAAGTCATCACGGACAAAATGACAGTTAATTTCAAGGGCGACCGGGAAACGCAGGATCCAGGTTTGGAAGTATTTCTGGCATCGTCAGATATCTTCCAGCCGACGATATCCGAACGAGAAGCCTTGAAGACGGTCACGAGTGCGGACGAGACGAACTTTATCCACAGCCGAGCCAATAGTTTATTACTATACTCGGAAGTAAATGAGCTAAATTTGTTCATGATTTTCGCATCGACAGTGTTAACATATTTGGCATTTTGCATGTATCGGGCGCTAAAACGGAAACGAAGAGAGTCGCAGTTCGTTAAGCGCGAGCGCCTGGAATAAATTTAAGTAATTCGCAGCATTTTAATTAATATCAAATGAATTAAATATAATCACGATCCCATTTAAAAATTGCAACCCTAGAAATGCCGAGAAATGCACAAAATTAAAATACAGAACAAAAAAAATTAAAACAAATCGTAAAATCTAGATCATGAATGCAAAGGTAAAAGCAACACATAATAACATTAATTGACGAGATAGCTGGATAGGACTGGCTCCAGATGAGCTAGAACTACTGGAAGAGGCAGAAGAGCCCGAATGGCCAGAACCTGTAGATCCAGAGACGCCAGTAGAATTAATAACTTGAACGTTTGATTCGTCAGTGTTGAATACAGCATCAGCCATTGAAACCTGATTTTGTTCGAGATCATAGACAAAATAACCTGACCGTAAGAAAGCATCACCGAGAATGTATGTCGTGTCGGTAGAATAAGTTTCAGTAGATGTGTCACTGGAGTAGGTCTGCACACCAAGCGCGCAACGAGTAGCGCCTGCACTGCTAGTTTCCAACGCGACGATCAGCTGGTCGAGTCCAAAATCCAGCGTCGCTGTTCCAGAAGAAGAATCACCAAAAGAAAGCGTAACGGAATCAGTCGAGTCTTGCAACGAGCAGTCCATGATAAATAAGCTATAGTCGCTGTCGTACTCCTCATATCCAATTGCTTCAGCCAGATCACTAGCGACCGCATAAGGAAGAACGGCATATGAGGTACCGGAATCCAAAACAACTCGAATAGAGTCTCCGAGAAGCGATGTACTGTTTGACGAACCATTATAGGTCATGCCAGAAAGTGTGATGATGAATTGTGCGTAGACATCGGAAACGGTCGAAAGCACGTCGACGGTCTGCAAATCACCTGTGAACTTCGCTGTGTCGATACCTCCAAAGAGAATGGAACCCTCAGAAGCGTCGATATCGTTAAGCCAGAGCGAATAGGCCTGAGCCTGGATGATGCCCTGCTCGACAAGCAATTCAGGCACATTTTTGTACTTTGTGTCAGCGGCCTCGTTAACAGCATATCCAACACCGAAAACGCCGAGCGAAGAAGTCGAGTTGTCGGCAAGTCCAAAGGTGACATTGGTCAAGGTAACTCCAGAGGTGAGTGTCAACGTATCTTGAACATAGACACCACTGGCATAGGAGGAGTCAGCATAAGTGATGGAGAAGTCGGTGCCGGTGCTGGAGTAGGTTGATGATTCGGACGAATTGAATGTTTGAGTGGTTGAACAAAAATCCTGCGTATGTTCACAAGAGGGGTTTGACACCGACTGCACCCACAAGTCAGAAGAGCCTGTATCAATCAGCACGTTGACTGTCTGCGCAGGTGTGCCGAGGGTGAGCTCGGCAAGGTAGGCGCCGTTCTGAACACTGTTGTCCAAGTCAACCTCGACAGTGTCGCTCGCACGCTTGCGAAGCCGACGTGCCCGCTCGACCTCTTGACGAAACCTTTCTTGTGGACTACTCCGGGCCTTAATGGACATGTGAAGGACGCCGGCAGGCAGGGCTGAGCCAGAAGAACTGGACAGAGCCGGAGCGGCCGCTGCACATGCAGTGAGAAAGAAAAGAAGCGATAATTTCATGTGGATGCGGAAATAAGAAACAAAAATAACAATTAAAACAACGATAAAACCAATTACAGCAAAAAAAAAAAAAAAAAACTAAAAATTTACGAATGCTCCTGTTCACTCAAAAGGAGCGAACCGGGGCCTTTTATCATCTTCAAGTTCCTGGCCAACTGCTGCCACGCCCAGCACTTCCCGCGCGTCCAAGCCGTCCCACTCCGCCCAGCCCAGCATCAGCTTAGCAACAGAACCAGTCACGAACCCAAATCTATGACGAAAACCCGTCTAATGGTCCCTGATCCCTAAATTGACTTTCCGTCACACTCCAATTTCTCGCCCAATACAAACCCAAAGTGGCTCAGTCCGAGCGACTGGCTATACCCGCCCAGCCCCGAATTGGACTCCAGGACGCGTATGCTAAGGGGAATGGGCGAAGGGGATGCGTAATCGCGAAACGGCATGACGATTGTGCTCCTGGGCGCTGAGGCGGGTTCCTGGGCATAGCCTCCTGTCTGGCAAGGCAAAGCAGGGCAGTGCGGGCTTAAGATAATATTAGCTCATTACGTATACTATTATTATGTATACTATTCTGGCTATTACGTAATCGGCGAGAGAGAGAAATTAAAGTAGGATTGTATGTATAAATAATGCCAGTCAAGTATCTGTTGCATGTGGCAGTCAGGTATGTACAGCTCTGGTCGACTTGATTAGTGTCGCTGAGCTTCTTGAAATCTACATATAATCAGCTTGCGCACGCTCTATCGTCTTCAATTCACTCACGTCTGGGTAATCTTGATTGTCGTGTCGATATATCGATTGAAGCAGTTTTCCTAACTGGTTAGTGTCCAGACCATTACCTCTCTATATTGCACAAAATAAATATCGCATACCATGCCTAGACCGTTAGCTATTTTCTCTATACCTCAAGACCGGCGCTGCCTAACTTACAGGACGATTCTTCACTCGTTAGCGCGGGCGACGTCAATGGGCCCTTCACGCACTTCTTAAAACACATGTTCGTGAACTGGATAGCTCCTATTTTATTTTCTGTGAGCCCATTTCCTAGTTTGATCCACAGCTGCTGCCACTCACTGGTCTTGAAAATCCGGTCTTCTGTCTGCTTCTGCGAAAAAGCAATAATTTCTTGTTGATCCTGCGCAGAAAGCTTCCGCAAGTCATCCGCCGATATCGTGTTTGCCATTGCTTGTATCTGTACCGTACGGCTCTACAAAAATTATTTGATAAATATTCTCATACTTTGTCTACTATGATTGACAGAATTTTAAAATCCCACTCGTGCTCAATCTCAGGGTAAGTCCCATCTACACTTGACTTTTCTCCTGCTTTGAGCTGGATATCCTAAACCTCCAATAGTTTTCTCTCATGCTATCAAACTTTTCTGCTAGCAGTTTCCAGTATTCGATGGCCCTATCCAGCTCTCCTCTAGCAGCATAGATGTCTGCTAGCATTTCCATCGCGTGGACCGAGACTGCTGGTTTCGAAATGTCGATGATCTCAGTCGTCTGCTCATCGTCCATGGGGCCAGGTGCAAACCCCATGCAGTATTCTTCCAAGCTGTCCAAATCTCCTCCTGTCTGCTTCAGAATCCTTTCATTGTCAGCTTTTATTTCGTACAGACTTTTTTCCTCTACTTGCCCTCTAAGATAGTTCCACGCACTCAGATTTTGGGGCGCTTTTTCGATCGCATGCTGGACATATCTGCCAAGATTAGCACCAAGTCTAATTCCCAAACTAACAAGTCTCCTCTAATACTCGTACCCGATCTCATCTACAATCACTTCTGGAGCGAGCTGCAATCCAGGCCCGAAAAGAACAAAATGCCGATGATTCCATGCCGAGTTATTCCGTACATCGCTTTCGATCAATTGGCTCGTAAACTCCAGTTCACCGTCCCACAACCCGAAACGACGGATGACCCATTGCCGATATGTCCACACGTGGTAGTTTTTGGAGTCTTCAAGAAGTAACGATGTAGTGAATGGAATTTCGCGCGTTGGCGATTGTAATCTGTCGACAATCCTCTCGCGATGGTTCCTATAAAGTTAGCCCCCGTCCCCAGCACCAGTTATTAAATAATACTATTACCAAATCTGATAATTTTTCGAGTTTGTTGCCGCCAATTCTTCTGTCCACTCGAGCTCCTGTTGCAAGTCACTTGGAATCGTTAATAAAATCCGATTTCGAAACGCCCTGACCTGTTAGTCGCGATCGAGGATCCACTAGAATGAATGAAAACTGGCCAATATTACCAAGTCGTATAGTGAGCAGCATTGATAGCAATCAAATCAGTCGTCAGATCGAGTGCTCGATCAGATAGTTCGTCGTTATGTAGCAGCGCACGTAGATATTCCATGCCGATTCGGTAGTCTTCTGGATATGCTATACAAGCGAGAGCATCCTGGCCTCCGTCATTCTGCGGAATTGGTACCAAATCAGCCCATGAGTGTGTCGTTAACGATTCAAGCATTTTGCAATTGCCTATAGAAAACTGTAGTGTTTCTTGGTTCAGAAACTTGAGAAGAGAAACTTTGGAATGCCTCAATTCCGCGCTGAACTGGCCTGTTGCTGGGAGATCTCGACGAAATAATTGCCCACTAAATGATACTACAGCACCTACCCCAACACCTTCAGAGCCAAATTCTTCAATTAATCCAAATGGCATCTGCAATTCCCGGTCCACGAAATCTACCTGAATCAGCGTATGATTTAGACACTTATTGGGGTCGTGTACTGCACTCGGCGGAGGTGTCCGACCCTAGGTAAGAAGAACCTCACAAGGGCTGGAATGGGAAGACTGACAGAGACAGAATGCTTTTAGTTACCAAGAGCCAACTGGAAAAGTCTAAAGATCTCGTATATAAGTACAAGAACAACGAAATCAAGTCCATGACTCCAGAATTGTGGCATGCGAAGCTGGTTTTAGATTCTACAATTCATCCAGGTATTTGGCTTTTCTCTTCCGTCTATCTTATCTTGTATCAATTACTCAAACCACTTCCACCTAGACACTGGCGAGCCGGTTTTGCTACCATTCCGAATGTCAAGCTACGTCCTTTCAAATCTTGTCGTCACTGTCGGCATGCTGACTCCCAATCTGGGCACCATTGGCACCTTGTTCTGGCAAATTGCAAACCAATCTCTAAACGTGGCTATCAACACCGCCAACGCGAACAAATCTCATCCTCTAACGACTCATCAGCTCTTAACTTCGTATGGCCTCGCAGTTTCTGCGAGTTGTTCTGTAGCCCTCGGTCTTAATGCAATCGTTCCCCGGTTGAAAGCAGTCTCTCCTAATACCAGACTGATCCTTGGGCGGCTTGTCCCCTTCGCGGCCGTGGTTTCTGCAGGTGTCGTTAACGTCTTTCTCATGCGCGGCCAGGAAATCAGAAAAGGCATTACTGTCTATGATCAAGATTCGGCCGAACCTCTGGGAACGAGCCAGCGAGCCGCGACCTTCGCTGTTGGACAAACTGCTATCTCAAGAGTCATCAACGCGACACCGATCATGGTCTTGCCGCCTCTTATTCTCGTTCGGCTTCAGAAGAAATTCAAGTTCAGTCCAAGATCAGAACTGTTTACAAACCTGAGTCTCATTCTTGCGACTTCTTTTATCGCTCTGCCATTCGCCCTTGGAATCTTTCCTCAAAAATGTTCCTTGGACGTTAAACATTTAGAGGACAAATTTAAAGACATTAAATCGTCTTCGGGACATGCAGTCAAAAAAGTGGTCTTCAATCGTGGAATGTGATATCAACACTCCTAATTGCATTTGTTTCATAGCTAATATTTAATATCTAATAATATACAACGCTACTTTCACCAGAAATCCCATCCCTTAGCGGCTCCAACCCCAATCGTTTCTTCAATATGATCCCGTGTCTCCAACGCCAACAAATGATGCAACGAAAATACGCGCTCCTCCCAGTCTTCCCATCTCGATGCCGTAGCTTGCGATGGAAATAAACAACCGACTCCTTTCCCTCCGAGTGACGTCTCGAAGAGCTCAAACCCATGCTCTTCTAATTGCTTCCGGAGAATTTCAATCTTATCTTCGGTTATACCTTCATTCACCAACGTAATTGCACAACCTCCGCCGCCTGCACCCGTCAATTTCGTCTCTCCCACCTCATTCTCGTCACAAATCGCGCGTATCAATTCCAGCTTGGGATGACTCACTCCAAGTGCTACTAGTAAGCCATGATTAATCCGAATCATCTCCCGCAGCTTGCCAGCCCATTGCGCATCACATTTTTCCACTGGCTTCTGAAACAGCTCAAATGCTTCATTTGTCAGTTCCTCAATCGAGTCCATTATTGGCTCTGCAATCTTCGGAAACGAATGAAGTAATGTGCCTACATTGCCAACCAGAACAGCTGTTCGCCGAGGCTGTTTGGAATCTGTCAATAACAACTTTAAGGGCGGGAAGCTCGTCATTGATTCTTGTCTGTTCGGGACTCCTTTCCCCATCCGCTGGAACAATATTGCTCCACCATGAGCCGATACTGCATTATCGATTCCTGAAGGATTCCCATGCATACATCTCTCCCCTAAAAATGACCAAGCTTCTACTAGATCTAGCGTCTTACCATGATCAACTTCTGCAGTATGCACCGGCTGTGAGATGTCTCCAGCAAGAAGAAGAAGTGCGGTTGCGAGACATACCGAGACAGATGCAGACGATCCCAAACCTGATCCAATTGGCAACGCAGACCGAATCGAAAAAGTCACGCCGGTCTGCGAAGGTGATAGAATAGAGCAATACAAATATAAAAACGTATGTGCTGCAACGCGCTGAAACGACGAATATATATTTGCGAGCGGCGTCTCGAGGGCCTCAACGAGCGGTTCATGAAGCTCACTGGGTGGGCATAAACTGTCTGGTGTGGTAGCTTTGGAAGGTGCATGATCCCATGGCAGCGACGCTATATCCCACGAGTACTGTAGCTTGATATCAGGAAATTCTAGGCTAATTTGACCTGCTTTTGCTGGCGAATGCGCAGAAACTAAAAGATATGACCGTAGCGACAATGCTGCAGCTATGGCAGGCTTTCCATATACTGCTGCATGTTCGCCAAAGATAATGGTCTTTCCAGGTGCTGACACGAGAAATGGAGCTTCAACCATGATTTTAGCTCAGCTGATCTTTGAGACTCGAAGATAATTAAGCCAAAGAGACCAACCTCAGCTTAAGAAGAGCGAAATTTCGTCAGAACTTGTCCTCCGGGAAACGCGTCGGGTTCGCGTCCAATTCACGGCCAGAAAGCTGCGCGTGCACAAAAGTACGCGTATATCAAACACCTGTTGGGCTGATCACGTGAACAATCCGAACACGAATACGATTTAAATCAGTTCTAAAGCAAGGTCTAATCAGTTTGCAAACTTCGAAGGCGCCGACGCTCAAGACGCGCTTTATGTCGACGAACGCGTAGTCGGAGTCGGAAATCATCTTGTAGATCACTGGAGCTCACAAAAAGCGGGCAACCTTGCATGGGACAAACGACGCGTTGGTGGTCACTTGGGGAACCCAGATATTGTGTTATCGCTTCCTTCGAGTAACTGTGGTGGCATACCGACGATGTGACTGCTTCTTCCAAAATAGCATTTGTAATTGGACAGATAAAATTCTCACGTATTCGCGAAATAACAATATCCCCATCGACGTCTTGGTTCGCACTGTGTGTCTGCTGCGCAACTAGTTGGTCATGGATATCGTTGATTGATCTGAGCTTCCGTGTTTCAGAATCAAACCAAAGAGAAGTATCTTCCGGGAACGGATAGAGGTTTTCATCATCCTCAACTTCATCGTCGTCATCGTCAGACCTGTCTAATTCATCTATATCTTCAGGATCTTTGAGATAAGCTGCTGTCCAAATCTGCTTGCGGTAGTCCTTAAAATCGTCAATCGATGATAAATACTGCGAATCCGACATATTCTCAATATCTCTCTTTTGAGTTTCTGCTAGGGAACTGAATTTATTTCCAAGGTCATCGATTCCGTCGCTGATAACGCTACTAAACGCGCTTGCGAGGCCCGCGTTGAACGAGCGTATTTTAAGAAGAGAGCGCATGGCGTCATCGTATATGACCAGATCGGAAGTTGCTTCTGCGTTTTCCACCGCAATTTTCTTGATATAATTGGTCATGTCCGTAAGAGTCGTCGAGAGACCATCGTTGCATTGTCTTAGCGATCTTGTATGCTCTTCTAATTCGTTTGCAGAGGAAGTACTTAATGGGATCACAGTTTGCGTTCCTCTAACTATAGAGTCTAATAATTGCTTTGATTCTTCCGACAATGAGATCTCCTGCTCCATTTGAAAATTTTTTCAATAAAATTACGTGTTTCAATATTATAACCAAACGCGTCCACTTAGATTTAGATAATGCGCCGTAAAATGCCTACTGAACATGTATATATGAGGTTTTTGTGGTATTGGAGTAAGTAAGGGTATTGAAGGGTTTTGGTTATATTGAGAGCCTATCTTTGTGCTCTCTCAAATGACAGCTGGTTAGTACAATTCTGATTATACATTTGATGAAGTTATGTCAAAACCCAAAACCAATCTTGCTAATATCACATCGGTCAGCGTTACAGAACTCCATTATAAGACTTACTGTAATGCGCCCGGTCACGTTCTGCTCATGATGAGCTTTGTGATTGTGGGGAAAGAGTCATCACAAGTCGGTCATGTGAACTCACGATTCGCGGACGTCTGGAGTGCAGGTTTAGCTGTAAAAATACCTCAAGAAATGCAAATTCTACGTCATTATCCAAATTTCAAACTAGACAAAATACTCTAGCTAAAGTCTTTGATGCTTCATTCAAAACTGACAAGTAAAGCACTTTCAGTATAACCGAAGACCACCGTATAACCAAGGTTTGCATCCTTCTTGATATAATGCACGTGATCAATATATCACTGCCGGGCGCACTCCGGGGATCATGTAATTTCCTATTCAGGCAGTTGATCTCACTTTGCTGTCCCAGTTCTTCGAATTGATTTCAGTATGCACAGTTTGTATATAAATTTGCACAGACTCACCGTGATTGTGCACTAGATTTTCCCCATTTTGTATTTCCTTCCGCAAACTTAACTCTTTCTTTCGTTCTGCTCGTCTTACCGCAGAAAGCACAGGAGGAGCCTGTTAGTCAACCTCGTTTTTACCTCTGCCCCGGAAGCAAGCCGCACGTTCGTCCAGACCTATTTCACTGGAAAAAGACTGCGAAAAAGTCCTTTTACTATTTTAATCATTTAGATTAGCAAAGCTGTCATTGCTGTTCGATATTGGCGGCTTCATATTTACTTTACTGGGTCTCCTTTTTTGACAGAACGCGATATTCTTCGAGAGCGCGTCGTTTTATGTCCACTTTAGGGTACGAAGAAAGAATTACTCGTTCTTTGTCGCCTTCCACGTACTGACTACATTATCAGCCATTTCATTTCCACTTTCTAGTTTTACATTTTCTTTATCTGAAAAGTTATAAATCATGGTTCCTCCGCCTGCTCCAACGGCTTCAGTGACCGCGGTGTATACGCCTTCGCCCGTCGCTTCGCCCGTCTCATCAAATGCAACCCTTTCGAGGCACTCTGTTTCCTCGTCTAAGCCTCGTAAGGCTATCACTCTTGAGAGCATGAATCAGAATCTCAGAAAGGCAGATTACGCAGTTCGCGGTCGTCTTGCTATTCGTGCAGAAGAGCTGCGTGACCGTCTTGCGACCGGCGAGACTCTTCCTTTCACCGAGATTGTCAATGCCAATATTGGTAATCCACAGGCAATGGACCAGCAGCCCATCACCTTTTTTCGACAAGTTCTCTCTCTTACGCAATATCCTCCTTTAATCGATTCTGATCATGCTTCTGCTATTTTCCCACCAGATGCCCTTGATCGTGCGCGCATTTTGCTCCGTGAAATTGGCTCAGTCGGGGCGTACTCTCAGTCTCAAGGCGTTCCTTACATACGTCGCTCAATCGCTAACTTCATTTCGGAGCGTGATGGATTTCCTGCAAATCCCGATGACATTTATCTTGCGGGAGGAGCATCTTCGGCTGTTGCATCTCTACTTTGCACTATTTGCAATGGTCCTTCGACTGGTGTTCTCATCCCAGTGCCGCAGTACCCGCTTTACTCCGCTACCTTAACAATAGAAAACGCTACTGCCATTCCATATCAGCTTGACGAATCGAATCAGTGGGGTGCTGATATTGGATATATTGGGTCTGTTATTCGCCAGACTCTTGCCAAGGGCTATGCACTCAAGGCCATGGTTGTTATCAACCCCTGTAACCCTACAGGATCTTGCCTTACGCCAGATGAGATCAAAGAAGTCATTACGCTTGCTGCCGAGAACTGTTTCCTTATTATTGCCGACGAAGTATATCAGACGAACATTTATAGAGGCCAGTTCCATTCGTTCAAGAAGATGCTTCGTGAGCTACAGCGGGATTTCCCCGGCAAGTATGATCACGTCGAGCTTGCTTCACTTCATTCTACTTCGAAAGGTATGGTTGGCGAATGTGGACAACGAGGTGGTTATGTTGAATTGATTGGAATTGAGACTGAGGTCCTCGAGCAACTATACAAATTAGTTTCTATTTCGCTTTGTCCAGTAGTTACTGGTCAAATCCTGACTGAGCTCATGGTTAATCCTCCGCGGCCAGGTGACCCGAGCTATGCATTGTACAAACAGGAATATGATACTATTTATTCACGCCTTGCAGAGCGGTCCGAGTCACTGTTTAAGGCATTCAAGGAAATGGAAGGGGTTTCATGCCAGGAACCATTCGGCGCCATGTATTTATTCCCGACAATCACACTTCCTCCCAAAGCAATCCTCGAAGCTCGGAGGCGGAATGAAGAGCCCGATGAGTTTTATTGCATGGAGATGCTGGAAAGTACAGGAGTTTGCGTTGTACCCGGCTCTGGGTTCGGCCAAAAAGATGGTTCGTACCATTTTCGAACAACTTTCCTCGCTCCTGGTGAAGATTATGTTAATCGGATCATTGCTTTCCACCAAGAGTTTTTGCGTCGGTTCAAGTAATTTGTAATAGATATATTCATATTGCATACACAAGAACCGGTTATTGCATAGTTGGACAATAATCATTTGCGGGTTGCCTAAAAGTTGATACTTCCATATAGAATGTTCAAAAACTTTTTCAATTTTTTTTGAATTCTTTTTCTTCTATTATTTTTTTCCTATTTTTTGAGAGTACTAGGTTGGCTATCTTTGCCATATGGAGATGGAGGTGTGCAGGGATTTTGGAGGTTGTGGTTTGCTTTTGTCTCGAATGAGTTTTTAATTATCTGTCTTTTGTATCTATAGCTTCCAGTGTTCTCTCGATGAGCATAAGATTGAACGATTTTGTCTGTCGTTCTTCAAGAATTCAAGCCTTCCAGGTCATTGTAAAATTAAATCTAATATGCAGTATATTGCCTATTCCATTCGTATGTACACTGAATCTCAAAACACTAACAAGAAGCCCATATCTCGAAAATCTACTGCAGTTTCGCGCCAAACCCAAACGGTTTAATTTGTGGAATTCCCTTTCGTTTTCGACTCTCCTCAAACAGTACATGACGTTTCGCTGGTTCAAATTTTTTACATTAGTTCCTGCTTGTAGATCGTATAAACGGAAAACCGCGATAATATACTAACCTTTCGGATCATATCGAACCAGCTGGAGCGGTTGGGCCTGCCGCGGAAGATAAACCGACTTCATGTATCCTGTTGAAGCAGTGGAAACTAGTTTCACAAGTGTATTTTTTGATTTAGCTGGTTTTATCAAATATGTTAATACTATTTTGCTGTTGAATTCTGCAGGTGAATTGCTGTGAGAGCCTCCAATAAAAAGAATGACTTCAAAGCTCCCAAAATTTAAAATACATACCTTTCGCCATTGTAACTAAACAAATTCAGCTATAGTGTTTCGCCAACTTTCGTTTTCTCTTCTCAAGCTATATACCGAACGAAACGGAGTGCTGTTCGAATATGAACCACCATGATGTCCGCTCAGTGCCCTAATCGCAACGAACACTATTGTATTCGTGTAAATACTGCTGTTTGTACCAATATGGCTGGTATAATTCATGATGAGCTGCTAATAGTAGATTCAATTTATATGACAGAGGAAATTACATAAAAAAGGCCTATTCAAACACGCACACTTGTAAGAGCAAAGTGAAGCTAGAAATAAATAAAAGGAACAAGGGAAATATAACGAAAGTAAAAAAGAAAAATGATTAGAAAATAGAAACCCATATAATAATCGGTCCCTAAAGATATTGTTGACTATGCTACTTTTCGTAAATTAAGTTGAAGTTTTCGTCGTTTCTGAGGTCGAAGAAGTAGGAGCATTTACAACCTGCTTACTTTCACTGGATCCTCCTTCAGAAATTGAACCAGATTTTCTTCCACTCTCCCCTCCTGATTCTGCTGACATTGAGGGTCCGTCCCCGCTAGACACCCCATTTGCTCCGTGAGAACTATAGGATCCTCCTCTACCACCACGACCTCCTCTGTGTGCTAAAGTACGACTACCACCACTGATTCGAGGCCCTCGACGTACTGTTACTCCTCCTGTTGCCTGTGCAGAGTCTGCAGCAGCCCCGGTCCATCCCGACAGCCGGCTCGCAGTTCCACGCGTAGTGCTTCGACTTGGATTGTCAAGCAAAGGCGTAACTTTCACCAAACTTGTTCGATCTGCTCGCCCCAAAGCTGCAAGTGCATTGTCTTGTGTGTCAAAATATACTATTGCGTATTTCTTTCCCGTGTGACTTGTCTTGATTGTTACTCCAGTAATGCTCGATTGGTCCTCATTGGCAAAGTGACTTTTAATCGTATCTTCTGACTCATCTCCATTCGATACCCACAGCCCAGGTCGTCGGACTTCTCGGGACTCTTTGGAAGATGAACTTGTAGATATATTCGCTCCGTACTTTCCAGAGCTGGTATTGTCCTCGGATGCCTTTGTAGTTTCGTAGCTTTCTGGAGAACTGCTTGCACCTGAAGCGGCTGAGACTGTAGTGTGATTATCAGATTTGCTTGCGGACTTGAAGGAGGTCAACCCTTCAGACGATTTCGAACCTGCATCGCTAGATTGTGTGACCTGAGAATACGACAAAGCGGCTCCCCCATTGGCAGTAGGAGCTCCACGGCGAGCCGGTGCCTGACTAGATTTCATTTTAGGTCCAGTAGGCAGTGATGGAGTCGAAAAACCGGGCTTGCGATACTTGAAACTAAAGCCTTCAGACTTCATTTCAATGCCGATCTTTGAATCATTAATATCTAGGACTGTAGAGCCATACGAGACATCAGCCAAATTAAGATGCCATAGCCGTCGGAAACTTGTGTTTTCAGCTTCATCTCTCTCCTTTTGCTCTGACGTCTGGTCTGCCGTCGGCATCTTCATAATTACTCCCAGCGCATTATCTATGAACTGCTTCTGCAAAACATTGTCCGCAATAATCGGATACACTTCTGATTTAACAACATCCCAAACATCCATAAATTGAGCTCGAGAAGCAACAAGCTTACTTCGGAAATTTTCGTACGCCGGATTGACAGAAAACTCATTGTAGCTACTGCCATTGCGGAAATGAAGTCCTCCCGAAATTGAAAAATCGGCTTTTAAAGTCATCGCAAGCTGAGACAAAATCCCTTCACGTGTGGGAGATGCATGCGTTATAAGTATTCTGGTCTCAGACTCATCATAAACTCGTGCAGCAGTATCAATGAGCTCGCCAATTTGCAAAAATGTGGTCCAGGACGTACCACCGCCACCAGCAATTGTTGTTCGACCACTACCATTATCAAAGAGCTTATGCATTACTAGAGCACCTCCTAGACCCAGCAGACGGAGCTTTACGTCGTTCGCTGTCTCTATACAGTAGGTGGAATGTTCGTCGACTACGAACAAATTTGGAACCTTGTACTCGCCCGATCTAAATTTCTCCAATACTGAAACATCCTCGCATGCGCCATGAACAGTATAAACTGGCACATCCAATTTAAAATCGCCTGAAAGAAATTGTGCCAGCTGAGAGATAGGGCGAGTGGTCAAATATTGGCGAAGTTGAGCGGCATCAAACGGAAGAGAGCGCAGATCCAAAAGCGGAGAATATTGCGCTACATGACGGAGAGTTCTGCCAGTAATATCAGTATATTTCAACCACATACAAGTAAATTAGTAAGCTTACTTGTCTGTTATCTTAGTGACACTTTCACGATCGTAAAATCCAAAATCACCAGTATGGATGATGGCAGTAGCATTGAGCTCCTTTGCCAGTTGATTTAATATCGTCAGATTTCCTGGTAGAAGAATCAGTATCGGTATAAAAAATGAATAGAAAATATCCTTCTATACTAATAAAGTGCTTATATTAACAAGCTGTCCGGGAAAAGTACATACCTCTGATATCGGCGACGCAAAGAATTCTGTCGCTAATCATACGCACTTGAGGTGCTGATCCATTAGCTAACTAAACAGCATATACGTTAGCATTGATAAAGTTTAATTCCTGAAGTGAAGAAAGCCATGACAAAGTAGACTCGAATTCGAAATAGGATTTTGATCCATAGCACTTGACACAGCAGATCTGGAGACTTACAGATGCCATTTTCTTCTCCTGAAAAATAAAACGTCGCAAAGCTGAATCCAAATGATAAATAAAATAATTTATAATAAATTACAAAGACCCTCTAACCCTGCCTTATTACAGTAAATTAAAGAAAGAATTTCAGAACGCGACCTCGCAACTACAATCTAATTTTCGAGTTTTTGTTTAGCTGCGATCAAACACAGAAATACAACTTTCCAAATCACGGTTGGGGTTTATATCACGTGATTAATTGTAATTTCAAGGTGTCAGTGTGATTTGCGGCTCGAGACTGTGGAGCTTTGTTTGGCTGGCTCGTGGAGGATTTGATGTACTCAATTGGAGTGATGGATAAATATGGAGCAAACCGTCGGAATTGGAGCATAGCCTTTAAGCAATTTGAAAACGCGCTTTACCGAATAATTATTTAGAATATATTCATATAATCATATTTTTGTGCAGGTTATATTAGTAGGTTCGCAATGGCTGATCTTCCTACTACTTTCAATGGTATCTATGATGAAATGCTAGTACACAAAGTGAGACTCTGACAAACTTCATTAGAACCTGTCCTTCTCGGTGTTATTGGAGGGACTGGTCTCTACCATCTGGAAACTCTGACTCCCGTTGCTAGATTGACTGTCAGTACTCCATGGGGCCATCCTTCGTCTCCAATCACCATATCGCGAACCAAAACTGGCTTTCCAATCGCCTTTCTTGCTCGTCATGGTGTGCATCATCAATTCAATCCTTCAGAGGTACCCTCCCGCGCAAACATTGCTGCTCTCAAGAGCATCGGAGTGAAGGCAATTATTGCATTTTCGGCTGTCGGTAGTCTGCAAGAACCTATCCGCCCTCGTGATTTCGTTCTTCCAACCCAGATCATTGATAGAACCAAAGGTATCAGACCTTCCACCTTTTTCGAAGGAGGTATGGTTGGCCATGTCGGCTTTGGAGATCCTTTCAATGAAACTCTGGCCAAAGTAATCGCCAAAGCGGCTCCTGTTTTGACGGAAAAGGGTGTCAAGCTCCATACGAAAGAGACTGCTGGAAAAGATCTCACCCTTATTTGCATGGAGGGTCCTGCATTCAGTACTCGAGCTGAAAGCCACATGTATAGAAGCTTTGGCGGCTCAGTTATCAATATGTAGGTGCAATCTAGATTACGATTTGATTAAATCTAATTTGCTCAGGTCGGCCATTCCTGAGGCAAAGCTCGCGAAAGAAGCGGAAATCAGGTATGTTTTGTATTCTGGTCACTCTTAATTGTTTCTAATTTTGTAGCTACCAAATGATCTGCATGTCTACTGACTATGATGCCTGGAGAGAAGGCGAAGAAGCAGTCACTGTTGAAACTGTTGTTTCTCATTTGAAAGTATGTTTTTATTCTCAAATCGACTTATGTTTGAGTTTATCACTGACATTTATTCAGGCCAACTCGGAGAATGCTCACAATTTTACGGCTGCGATCCTTGATCATCTTGAGCCAGAGATTCTCGCCGGCAAGGTAGGGACAGACCTTGAAGGTTCAATGAGATTTGCCGTCTCAACGTCTCCAACGCAAATTTCAAGGTCTATGCTTGAGAAAATGCATTTTTTACTGCCCGGATATTGGCCTTTACCATAAAGTATTAGATTTTTTTTTCAATAGAACATAGATATTATTTTCAATCCAAGTTATATCGATAATCCACTTGCCTGTGTCAGAATTGTTCAGAATAAGATGTATGGGTTTAGGGTTATATCTGCCAACTCAGTTTACGAGTAGACTACATCAGGAACAGAGGAGTAGGAAGGCAGAATGAGTCCTTGGGGGCCAGTGTAGCACATTGCCTATTTGATCTCATTCAGTTTTTTTTGCACTGTAAATACTCCTCGAGGTATTTGGGTTAGAAACATTATATTGGCTTTTTACTTCCAGGGATCAATCCATTCATCTGATAGCACTTGGTAACATCTAACTATCTAACGCCGACTTTTTACTCTTATTTTCCAGAATTGACAACGCGTTACTGTCTCTTGTTATTTCCGATCCTTACTGAATTTAGTATTCTAGTAAGGTATTAGTTATACATATTTCCTTGAAGATTTTTGGCTAGCTGCTTGGATCTTCAAATAAGGCGGTACATCTCTGACCGTCTTACCTTTACTGTTTTGTTGGAATCTATTCGAATTTTGGACACCAAAAGTCCAAGATATAAAGGCAGCCGACTTGCAACATCGGTTTTTTCCGACGCAGCTTGTGTACCGTAGGTACTAGCCTTTTTTTTTTTTTGTGAAACTGGAGCGTTTCTAAAGCTGAGTTTACTCAGACTGGTGAACTAGAATCTTCATGTCCTTCATCCTTTTCAACCATTATTATCGAGATGATTTATCAGGTTTTCGCTCCGCCTTGGAGGGAGCGATAACGAATGGAACTCATGCTATTCCTTCCCGGCGTGGAGGATTGAACAAGCAGTCTACCTACCTTACTGCCAAGGATGTCAACAGAACGGATGAGTATGGGAGAACTGTACTTCATCTCGCTTGTTCGGAGAACAAAATTCAGTTTGTCCGCGCTTTGTTGGAATTTCCTGGAATTGACGTTCTTATCGCTGATTATGAGAGCGGTTGGACTCCACTTCATAGAGCTCTATATGCTGGAAATCTAGCAATTGGTCAACTTATTATCTCATTTCTACGTGACACAATTCGTATTAAAGATCGGGAAGGCTATTCACCTTTTGATGTGCTCAACTCAACATTGAAAGGTACAAATCCGCTTCCCTTAAATCCAGATGAAGGAGGTAGCGAGTTATTCACATTTGGGTCAAATGCAAATAATACTTTAGGTTTCACTGACGGTGATGATCGCACCAATCCAGAACGAATCATTTTGGAAAGGACATTTGAAGACACGAATCCCCCTGCAAATGAGAGATTCCTTCCAATTCGAATTCGAGATGTTCAGATGTCTAAACTGCATACGGTCGTTCTTACCACTGATCCTACAAATAACTTTTACATATGTGGATTTGGAAACAATGGTAGATTAGGTTTGGACTCAAATCAAACCCAGTTTACTTTCAAAAATCTGCCTAAATTTGGTTCAGTTCAAGTAGTGCAAGTAGCGGTTGGGCAGGACCATACTTTAGCATTGACTGCGGATGGTTCCTGTTATACTTGGGGTTCGAACAAATTTGGACAGCTGGGGTACTCTACTGAAGGTAGAAAATCGAAAGATGAACAATTTCAGCCATCTCCAAGAAAAGTTATTGCTGGAATTAAGAAGGAGCATGTCGTGGGAGTTGCAGTATCACGAATTCATTCTGTTGCATTTACGAACTCTGACTTATTCATGTGGGGCAAAAACACTGGACAGTTAGGATTTTCGGTTGAGGATGGACAAGATATAGAATTGATACCACGAATGGTTGTCTCATTGCCTCATCCGGTCGTTATGGTTGCTGCTACTGATAGTGCTACTGCTTGTTTATTGGAAAATGGCGACGTCATTGTTTATATGAATGGTGGACATTTCAAAGTGCATTTTCCGTTTGAAATTATTGCTGGCGACTTTGCAATGTTTCGACCGCGAGCAATTTTCAGGAAAAATAGCATCATCAAGATTGTTGCCGGAGATTCAAGTATCTATGCGTTAGGATTATTGGGTGACATTTATAGTTTTAGGTTGGACCAAAAGCAATTCCGCACTAGTAAGGCCTCAGCTTTGACTAGATTAGTGAAACCTCAAAAGATTTGGTCATTGAGACGCAATCATTTGGCTGCTCGAGATATTGATGCCGGCCAAGATGGTTCAATTATTTTATGTACTGCTTCTGGAAGTGTTTGGATCCGGAATAAGCGACTGGCGAGGAAAGACTCGCATGGTCGAATGTCCGAGTTCAAGTTTCGACGTATTCCGTTTCTCACGAGAGTAGTCTCAGTTCGAGGAAACCTTTTCGGTGCATATGCTGCTATTAGATCAGATTCAATTCCTCCTTTGATCGAAATAGATAACATTAAGCTGTCAGATTCTTTAGAGGAGTTGCTTTCATTTAGTGGTGAATCGGAAGTGGAATTGTCTGATATTGAATCTCTATCTTCCCAAAGTAGCACGGAGAGCGGGGGCAATCATCTGCCACATACATTCCAGAGTACTTTAAAGCTACTTCAGGATGAGGAATTGATCGACATCTTAGGAATCTACTTCCGTGATTTGGCAACTGCAAATGAAGGAAATTATGATTTGTATTTGTCATCATATGAAAATGAAGATTTGCTGATTCCTGTTCATCGCATCATTATTGGAAGTCGAAGTGAAGTCCTCATGCAGATACTCTCTTCCTTCGGACCCGAATCGAGCAACATGCCTATAGAATGCTGCTCTGTTGGTGACAAGCGTATTTTACGATTTAACAAAGTTGGAATAATCTCTTTGTTACTGCTTGTGTATTTTTCTTACACTGATCATGTTCTTCCAGTATGGGATGGATTTGCAAAATCAAAGCTTCCCAAACGTTTCTCTTCGGCCAAAGAAGATCTTATTCGATTATCGAGTCTTCTCAAAATTTCCGCCTTATCCACAGCTATCTATATTTCGAATCGATCAGCACTCTCCCTATCTCACGATTTTTATAAGGCCACTCAAGATCATAGGTCGGAAAAATGGGGTGATTTAATCGTCCAGCTGAAACACGGCAAAGCTCTTCGATGTCATTCTGCTATTTTGGCTTGTCGATCAGAATTTTTTTCTGCGTTGATAGCTGCGAGATGGTCTTCTGTTCCTCAGCCAAGTTTTGACAATTGTGAATTTCCAGAATCACAAAATGCTCTGGGCGACAAATCAGTCGACATGAAACATGTTCGACTCTCGATTTTTAAAATTGTTCTCGATTTTATTTATGGAAAGGAAGACTTAATGCTATTTTCGACAGTCCATGCTGAGTCACTGTTGGATTTCCTGGATTTCTTGGTTGAAGTTATGGCAGTAGCTACTGAGCTGCTCATTCCCAAACTTGCGCAACTCTGTCAAAGTGTTATTCGTGAATATGGTCAGTTAATGTGTATTGTAAATTGGATAAAGCTCTAATATTCAGTAGTGAACATGCAAACTGCCGGGAGTCTGCTAGAGGAAGCAGATTTTTATTCTGCAGATGGTCTAAGATCCTCTCTAATGCAATACATCATTACAAACTTAGAGGGCATGCTTGAAAACAGGTTAGTTTAATTCAGTTTGACCATAAAAATGTTCTAAGCGAAGCGAGGTAGATTACTGCAACTAGACCAATCTCTCTGGAGCAAGCTCGAGGAAGCCACTCGTTGTAACCAAGTCGAGAAACTTCCTCTTAGTAAGTCCGGTCTACTGCTTACATTGCTTGAAGATCGGCATCCAGGTTTAGTGGAGAAAAGAAAGCGAGAGCGTGATCTTCGCTTGGAGGAGTTTACTACTGGGTCTTTGCCTAGGTCCTTTTCTTCGAGTTACGGGTCAGCTCCCAAGTCGTTTCCAAAGTCATTCATTAATTTGAATAAAAACAAAAATTTGGAGGAGTCGCAGCGACTTTCCAGGCTTGCAAAGGATGCTGTTTCTAGTGTGCAGTCGCAAATGTCCAGTCCAGCTTTTACACCCTGTAATACAGAGTCCGACTTTATATTCGATATGGAGGAGGAAGGAATGTCTTTGGATTCGAGACAATCTCCGTCTGAGAAGAACACTATTCCTTCAGTAGATGATTTTGGGAAACTGGATCGTCAGATGTATTCTCAACAGAGAACCTACTCAACCACTGACAATGAAGAATTATTAAGCTCTTCAATTACTTCAGTCACTTCCGAAAGTCGGTCTAATACTCCAGTTATCATCAGTCATGGCATGAATTCGGTTTCAAGTCGGAATGGAGCTGCCTGGGCCTCGATTACTTCGAAAGGAAGCGCAATTGATTTTAAAGATATTCTGTCGCAATCCAAATCAAGACCCAAAGTTTCACCTTCTTCAACAGTGTCTGGAATTTCACTTGGGTTACAAAAGAAGAATTTGAACGCATCCAATACGCCAAGTAAAACAATCGACAAACTCACCCATCAATCCGCGTTTGGTGATCTTTCAAGAAGTCCTCAGGCGGAGAACATACCAGTTTTATCTATCTATCAAGTGCCAGTCGTGGAAGAGCATGTAAAACTTTCGCAAAAGGATCGCAAAAAGCAACGGCAAATCGAAACTTCGGCAGTTCAAAAATCCGAAACAGGGAAGGCTGCAATAAATTTCTCCCCATGGCAGAAAGGAGCTCATTCTACCCCTTCTCCAGCTCATAGATCGATAAGTTTAGGAGGTGTTGATAGCAACATCTCGTCATATCATCCTGGACCACAGACTTCTTTTGCGAGTGCTGTATCTCAAAGTCTAACTTGTACACCGGTTTCAGTCAAGACAACTTCTAGTGTTACAGTTACTCCAGGACTGGCTTCAAGTAGTACGGTTACCACTCCATCGTCCAACAGTTCTTCAGTCGGCGCGCCAACTTATGTTTCTACCCCTACTCGAAAAAAGGCAAGCAACTTATATCCTTCACCTAGTAGCTTCAAGCTAGGAGCATCCACTTCTGCTCTATCGCCAGGATCTGGAGCTCAATTCTCGCTAGCAGAGATCATAGAACAAGAGCAAATCGAGAAAGAACGTGCAATTGCACGCGCCACACAGAAAAAGTCTATAGTAGAGATTCAAGAAGAAGAAGCATTTGAAGCTTGGTGGAAAGCTGAAAGTGAGAGAGTCCAGGCTGATATTCGACGACAGGAGCAATCAAACAAGTCGGCAACAGCCCAAGCTCCAATGGAAAACTCAAAAAAAAAGGCTGGTGCTCGATACAAAAATCATTCTAAAGGGCGTGGAGGCTCGTCTCGAGGCCGTAATAGCAGTGGAGGATCTGACAGACAGGGAATTATAACCGTTAAAGATAGATGAGTCTTCAACTGCGACAATGATCATAGACAATACATCGTGACTTAGTGTACTGTTTATGAATAAGAGAAATTTATGCAAGTCGTAATAGATATCAATAAATACAATTTAGATTTCGATATCATAATTTTATCATAATTTTGATTAATTAGATTTTAGATTGAGACTCGGACTCTCCTAAAAGAATTCAAGTTCCAAGTCGCTATATTTTTGTTAGATTCATCACTATATTCAAAGTTTTGATCCAAGAATTAAAAATTGAATATCAGTTGCTCGCCAACATATTACCCTTCACAACTCTTCATACAATTATGCTACCCGTTTCGCCATCTCGAGGCAAGGAAGTCTCTGCTAGATTGCTCTACTCAAGAATATTCCAAATCTCAAGGTATACAAATACATAGACTACTCATATGATTTGGAATACCAACCACAAGATTCGAACCGGACACAAATGCACGGCCACATGAAGTGGCGAACTGAGAAGTTCAGTAAAAGACAAACTCCCAACCAGAAAGCCATTACAGCTCTTGAATTAGAATTCTCTAAAAATATTTATAAATCTACAATTACAACCCTAGACCTGACGCTAATGAATCTTTTCATTTGAAATATGAGAGAGGTTCGGTGACAAACAGATAACTCAAACTATGTATTTCGGTGACTGGGAAAGTCGAGAAGTGAGACTGCATTATATTATTACAGGTTTACAAATTTTTACTTTTGCTATTCCTACTTTTACTCTAACTGGCAGAAGCTGATGAATTCTTTCGCGGCTAAGTCTATTCAGGATTCCTAATTTTCCTCACAGCTACACATTCTCGAGATTTTATATTGAACCTCACCTTTCAATTATTTGTCATAATTCGTTGGCAGTATGAGCGGGCGACGACCAATAAAGCGGTCAGGGAAAAACCATGCTATCACATATTTAAAATCAAAGACTGGCAGTGTTGGCCCGGTGAAGAAAAACCCTTGTGCAGTTTTGATGAACGATCTTTTTAGTTGCTGGGCAAGTGTTGCATTACATGCTGAAGAATGCAAGTCACTTCAAAAGGAAGTAGTCAGCTGTTATGAAACTGTAAGTTTTTTAATATAAATAGGCACTTTAGACGCTAGCTGCATTTACTGATCATTACGTTATATAGCCCAGACCGAAATCTGGGGCGAACTCCACAAATTTCCATACTCAGCGCATGTTTCCTCGCTTGGCTCGGAAAGATGAGTAGTTCGTTATTTGCTTACTTGGCCCAGGCTGGAAAGACATTAATTCAAAAGTGTCGATTTTGTAAATATGGAGATAACTTTGGATAATTTATGTATATCCTGCAATATATTGAATTGTCTTCATTCAGTAATAAAAGCCAAAAAGCTTTTAAAATCGTTTTCGATTAAAAATTCGCAAAAGTAAGATATGATTGCGACTCATTTATCCCATGGGAGAAAGCCTTCAAACATTGCGCCGGATGGACTGCAATAAAGAAGGAGTTTGCGTAAAGCAGGACACTATCCGAATCATTAGCTGCTATTTCCTGTAACAGAATAATCATTACTCACACTAACGTAATAGGGTTCAATTCTTCGGAATGGGTTGCGATCCTTTCTTTTGGTAATTAGAACTTCATTAGTACAACCGTACGGATCCATGGTAAAGGGTACAACTGCATTCTTTTGTTCACCATCAAGTGGTGGTTCACCAGGAGGATCAATGCCTTTAAAATAAAATCTAGATTTCATTAAGCGTCTAGTTCAGCCAGATCATTTGCAAAGCTCCCGTACTTACGTATTGAGCGGAAACCTAATGGCTGATCTATGTAAGTCTATAAAACGTGCTCTCTTAAACTCGTGACTGATGACTGTAATTTTAGATGGATAATGACCAGTAAACTCGGCAAATCTATTCAGATTAGCTTTAAGATTATTAGGGCCTAGGTATTGAACTGACCTGCAGATAGAAAAAAGCAAATTTTCAAAGCTGTCTTTCGCAAATTCTTCTGTTGTAATGCGCTGTAGTAAAGGCTCGACTACTAAGCCTCGGGAAAATGCTAAATTCTAGAATCAAAATTAGCAGAATTAAAGACCTGATCTGGAGATTTCATACGTAATAGCTTAAAGCCTCGCTGAGAGGACCGGCGGCATTATTAGTTTGTCCGCCCGAAAAGATAAGCAAACTATGAGTGTCTTCTGAGGCTAATTTGATTCCTGTCTCTATATGTTGAATAAATGTATTTTGCTGTCCTTTTTGGAATTCTTTCAGCGTCCTTTGACACTAAGTGTCAGTTCCGTCAGCTATTCTCAGAGTTCTTGACATACCATTCACTTTCTGAAATACCACTCTTTTTCCCTTTAGATGGACCATTCCATATGGAATGGCCAGTAACAATGATTAGATGATCAGCATGCACGACCTTAGCTGGCCCAAGCCTGCTGTCGACTGTATCTTGCAAATGACGTGTACCATTGATATAGGGGAGACTCAGGACTAGAAACGACTCTCGCATTCCAATTATCAGCAGAATAAGTAGAAGAACGGTCAATATAACTAATTTCAGACGAGCCATACTTGCAGCTCTAATAAATACTGATATTTTTGATCTAGTATGCTCTTGGCCAATGCACTATTGCAATCAAGTCGAGATATTCAAAGTTTCAATTTCAAAAGACTTAGGTCAAACGATATCGACATATGTATTGAAAGAGGCATGCAATATACAATTTCAGCGAGTGTTGTACACAATGACTAACTGAAATGTGAGCTGAATATGGTTCTATCAGATGGAGCTAAAGCACCGAATCCAATTATAATGCTTGAGCTATATGACTTATAACTGACATCCAAATTACAGGGTTCATCAGCTTGCAACAGACTACAGTACGCTTCTGCGGGTAAGGGTATTTTTTATGATTCCACTAGAGCATTTAGCATAAATATTTCGAATTTATTTGAAATAATTAGCCCAACAATGAATAATTTTTCGGCGAAGATACTGGCCAAGACGCTATAAGAGTAAGTTGTATTTGTTACTAGTCAAACCATTACCTTCTCGTACTCATCCAACCTTCAACTTCAATTTCTGAAAGTACAATTTCAATACTGTAACCTGAAACAAATCATTACGCTTTTGCTGCAGAAGGAGCAGAACCATATTGAGTTCCTATATTGAGACTACTACAATAGACACAATTGAGTAAGAGCAAATAAACTCTTTGGTAAATAGGCTGTCGCTACGAATAGCTAAAGCCTTTGCGTTGGGCCAAATATGTAAACATAAGGTATTAAATCCAACTGTTGAATAGGTTAACCGCGATAATTTTATTTCAAATTGAACAATCAGGAAAGTATTTTGAGTTTAAGAAAAATAGATTTCAAATTTCAAATTACGTGAAGTACATTACTGCACAATTGAAAGTTTTTAGTAATTATACGGAAATTTCGTTTAATTGAGACATTATGCAGAGGGGATATATCGGAACCTTTCGATCGCAAGTCTGCTTACCTTCAAGTATGTTATCAGACATGTATTTTTCCCCTGACTAACAAAGTGGTTAAGATATTTTGACGAAAGTGGTTTCACAATGGCTAAATAGGCGGACACTGGCTACACAAGCGAATGAACTGCCGACGAGTACAATTAAGATCAAATCGGGGATGATTTTGAGCCGAGCTCCTCTTATCATGCCGGACTTGACCCCTCTAGAGAAGAGTTATTACAATTATCAATCTGAATTGCACCAGCGTATGGCTTTAACGTTTCCATCAAATTTCTACTTCCCCAAGGGCTCTCTTGCGGAGAGTGAGTTCCGGGCTGCGCAGCCGAAATTGAACCCCAAGGACAAATTTGTAGTCCTTAACCGAGATCAACGTCATAAACAGGAAATCATTATTCCGGAGCGTGTTGTCGAACGTGAAACGGAAGAATCAGCCCGAATTTATGCAAAAATTATACCTAATAGTCGAATTACCGAAGCCGACGAAGAGAACGATGTTAAAAGCTTGGAGCGCAAACTCGACAGAACTCTGTATTTTGTCACAAAGACTAAAAGTGGTAAATGGGAATTTCCATCTTCTGACTTGGCATCTGATGAAGCACTTCATGATTGCTCTCAGCGAGTTTTGGAAGAGGTTGCTGGCGTCAATATCCATACGTTTCTCATTTCGAAAGCACCCGCTCTTGTGGAGACCGTTGGTGACAACACGAAAGTAATATTATTTAGTGCTACAGTTTTGTCGCGTTCAAACGGCTAATAATTTTAGGTGTTTTATTTGAAGTCAAGAATTTTTAATGGACGAGTACAACCAAGCCCAGATTCCGATGTCGAGGACTACGCCTGGCTGACCAAAGACGAACTCATGAATTATGTTGAACCTCAATATTGGGAGATCGTCAGAAATGCCCTCAGTCGCAATTGATCATTATTAAAATATATCTGCCCTTCGCATTAATGGACTATCATGAGCGTATGAAAGTGTTCCCACAAACGTGCTGGAACATGATTGTAACTATACTTTGAACTTGTAAATATGTAATTTTCATTATTTGGTACAGAAAACAAAACTAAAAACAATAAACAAAAGATAACAAGCACTTTAAAACTCAAACACATATTAAGAAAAAACTAACAAACAAACAAGTCCAGAACCATTTGATAACCCCTCAAGCACAAGACAAATCAAAACAAGTACGCTTAATCGAGCTTTTCGGCGTTGATAATAGTAAGATCAGATGCATTCTCAGGTGTTACAACTTCAGAACCTGATGGAGAGGCAGCATCAATCCAGTCTTCACTGGGGTTAGCAATGGTCTCAATCGCGATCTTTCGACGAGTACCCGCCTCAGAAATCTTGGGGATAGCAAGCTCTAAAAGTCCATTTTGAAATTTTGCAGAGATTTCGTCTGAATTAAGTTTGACAGAAGGATTGAAATGAATGCGACGCTGAAACTTTCCAACACGTCTCTCTGAAATAAGAAGATCATCTTCTGTAAAGCCATCTGGTCTGCTTGATTCACCAGACAAAACCATGTCATTGGCATTAGAATCAAACGTAACCGAGATGGCACTTGGAGAGACTCCAGACAGAGCAGCATAAACTAGAAAAGAAGTCTCAGTTTCGATGACATCGATAGCTGGAACAAAATCGATATTTTTTGAAGAAAGATCTGCAGCTGGAGGAGCTCTCACAGCAGCATCTGCTAAAGGTGGTGGTGCAGGAAATCCGAACGGAGGCCGTACGGCAAAGTCAAAGTTCTCGTCAAATCGCAAATGTCTAGGACCGCCGTGGTGCTCGCCACGGTGTCCTCCGTGATGTCTGCCGCGATGTCCTTCACGAAATTCACCGTGTGAATCACTATGAAAAGCTTCACGATCTTCTCGAGATTCACCATGGTGATGACCACGTCCACGTCCGCCGCCACGACCACGTCCACCGAATCCACCACGTCGAGGACCAAAACCCTCACTCAGAGCATCGAAGAAGTTATCGTCAAAGGGGAGAACAAATTCGTGGGATTCTCGTGACTCCTGCTCTGGACCCGAAGAAGCGTTACCAGTCGCATCACCGTGTCGAGGCGGAGGATGATGATTAAACCCAAATGGAGGAGGGCCAAATCCAAAAGGTCTCCTAGACTTATGGCCGCAAGGACCACGAGAAGTAGGACCAAAGTCATTGTTGACTGTGTCAAAGAAATCAAAAATAGCAGGCTGGATAACAACAGGCATTATTGATGGTTAAAAGAATAAAATAGGTAAAGTAAGATATAGAAAGTTTTAAGGTATAAAGTATACTTTAAAAGGGTTGAAAAATATAAATAATAATGGAATTAAGAGAATCCTGAAGGGACTTCAAGGTCGTTATATAGACTGACAGGTACCTACGAAAGCCCGTCATCTTTCTGACGGATTCGAGTAAGTCCCTGAACTTTGGAGAAGCATTAGGGCTCCTCGTGCCAATTGAGCCGATATTAGCGTTGTGCGGCTCTTGGGAGGATGACGACCACGATGACGATGACAAGGCTGACAGACATAGACCCTTCCGAGGGGTTCGCGAACATGCTAGAACAGTTGGAGGTGCCTATCGCCAGGCTATAACGCTTACAAAGAGTCATAATTCCATAATAAGCGCGGCCGGACTTATGCAAATTAATTTTCACATATTATCTATTTGAAATATTTTTTTCAGGTTTCTAGAGTATCCCGTAAGACACAATTTCATCTAATCGCCACTCAACAAGAGATTCGGATTTAGGGACGTACTTTTACATATTCAGCGGGGAAAGTACCAAAACCTGAATTCGACTCACGGAGTTATCTCCTAGCTATGAAAGGTATTCTTGCCAGCAAGCAAACGCCAGGCTGGCGTTAGTGCCAAGTTGGTCACAATCTCTCTGAAGACCGGTCCAACTGTTGCACCTTCTCCGTACGGAGCTTTTCACTTGTTCAGCGCCCCAGGTCTTACGCCCGGCTCCCAGCATCAGCCCTCTGCGGCTGCCATAATTTAGGGAAGTCCCCGCAAATTTCTTTGATATCGGCTGTCCGAATCACTAGTTAGAAGTTCTTACGCGATCTGGACGTGTCTTTTGGATAATTACTTCATCAGGAAAGATATATCGTGCTTGTTTCAATGGCACGGCGAGTAGTTATTACTGGTTTAGGTCTTGTGACTCCTCTTGGTGTTGGTATTGATCCCCCTTTGCTCTTTTGCTTGCGTCACAGAGAATGCTGTATTGGAAATCCAAGCTGTGTGTCTTCGTAGTAAATAATTTCCGAGCAAGAATTACTAAAACATGGTTTTTTACTGTTTGGCTGACTGTTTGGCTGACTGCAAACAGGAGTGAATCATTCTTGGACACGACTGCTTGCTGGTGAATCTGGATTAGTCACAACGATTAATCGCGGCGACAATCGATTTGATTCTATTCCAAATAAAGTCGCCGGCTTTGTCCCGGAAGGTC
Source organism: [Lipomyces] oligophaga (assembly GCF_038497815.1). NCBI lineage: Eukaryota > Fungi > Ascomycota > Lipomycetes > Lipomycetales > Lipomycetaceae > Lipomyces > [Lipomyces] oligophaga. The sequence continues at coordinate 537,176 of NW_027117788.1, read as the reverse complement.
CTGAAGGAATAGCGAAGGGCTTGTGGAATTCCTCGGAATGGCTTGAACGTGGCGTAAGGTTTTGATATGTTAAACTTCGTACACAACAATTTTTAATATGGCTAGGACGAGAGACGTATGGGACGTTATACTCAGTTCGCAATGTCTGCGGCAAGGCAAGCTTTAGAAGACGCAGATTTCATGGCACCAACTGAACAAGATAAGCTACGAACTGTAAGATTGAGAATGCCCTTTAAATCCTAAGTTTTTATTTTGACCAACATTTATCAGGGTATATGTTTTGGAACTGGAATTGGAAATATCGAAGATACCTATGATAGTGTGATTTCGTTCGAAAAAAATGTTTGTGAAAACTAAACTGGATGCCTTGTACCAACATCCAAAATTGACGCTTTATAGGGCTACCGTAAGGTTTCTCCGCTCATGGTTCCGCGTATGCTTCTCAACATGGCTGTAGGTTTTATTTCGATGAAGTACGGTTTCAAAGGACCGAATCATTCAGTTACGACTGCCTGTACTACTGGTGTTCATTCGATTGGTGATGCAAGTCGGTTTATCAAATTTGGCGATGCGGACATAATGGTTGCAGGTGGAGCTGAAGCATGTATTTCACCTTACTCATTAGCAGGCTTTGCACGAGCAAAATCATTGTCTACATCTTTCAACGATAATCCTATTGCCGCCTCGAGACCTTTTGACAAGGATAGAAATGGCTTTGTAATGGGCGAAGGTGCTGGCGCAGTAATTTTGGAAGAGCTTAACCATGCTCTTGATAGAGGTGCCAAAATATACGGCGAGGTCGTTGGATATGGACTATCTGGAGACGCACATCACATTACCGCCCCTCCCCCCGATGGTGATGGAATATTCAGATCAATGAAAAGTGCGATTGCACAGGCTGGAATACCTCCAGAGGCAGTTGACTATATCAATGCACATGCTACTTCAACTCCTTTGGGCGATGCTGCTGAAAACCAAGCTATTAGACGACTGCTTCTCAAAGGTGTTGAATCGGGAGAGTCTTCTATTCTGCAGACAGGCCATCAAAAGTTGGCTGCCTCTGAAGTGAATGTTTCGAGTACAAAAGGTGCAACAGGACATTTACTTGGTGCTGCTGGAGCAATTGAGACTGTATTTACTATTCTTGCTATGAGAGATGGTGTACTTCCTCCTACAATCAATTTGGATCAGTTGGATGAATCTCCTGATTTTGATTGTAACTATGTTCCTAACGTGGCTCAGAAGCATGAAGTTGCGTATGCGCTTTCTAATAGTTCAGGTTTCGGAGGCACAAATGCTACGCTTTGTGTCGCTCGAGATGTGTTACTGTAGAATATCCAGTTTATCTGTTCATTTTAGACTACGAAAATCTTGTAAAATAGGATATTAGTAAACATAGATCTTGGTATCGTGAAGCATAAAAACAGTGTCTGCAACAATATTGTAAATTGAATGGACGTGCGATATTGTATCGTAGCGCACACAATCTCTGATGCAGCTAAACTCGACGTTATGCGGAAACCTAATATTTTTTTTAACTATCGGAAGAAGAGCGGCATTGTAACCCTTTCTCAGGGTTCAACGGACCAACACAGAAGACTTAGCCGATACATAAACTCTCAAAAACTTTATAGTAAACGGCAAAAAGAGAGTACGAAATAACGGTTTCAAACTGCTAAGCGGATGTCAACGGAATTTTCAGGGATGTTTCTCAGACTTTTTAAGCTAAGTGAAAGAGAGATCATTAATTTTACTACTCCAATAATTCAATTAGCGGCTATCGCTCATATTTGGCTCCCATAAAGATTTTTGATTTCAAAGAGTCTATTTAAAGTCAGCTAATAATAGTGTAGTTGAACCATTTTTTAATCTATCTAGCAATCTTTGATTTATGAGTCCATGATTTCAATCGGCGAGAACACGGTTGAAATAATAGGAAAAAATTCCAATTTGCAAAACAATCGCATCTTTCTTTGTCATTCACCTCATTCTATCACTTGATTTTTTCGCAGAAGTTTGCACTAAGGCATTCTTCATGAGGAGCTTCAGTAATACAGCAACATAAGATAATATGATTTGTGAATAGCTAGATCCGGTCCTGAGAATTGTCTATACCGAATCGGAGTATTGCATATGCTGTTTTCTACCATATGACTGTTTCAGAAGTTACGAAATTGCCTGATGTAATCGCTTACCAACCTCTACTTGATATTTTATTCTTTCACAAACGATATTTGCATTAAAATAGTCAAAAACGTTTTTGGCGCTGCTGTAGACACGCTTCAGAACTATTTTCTACTAGTTCCTACTTCTTATAACCAGCTACAGATGAATTTCAGTAAAAATTTGTCTGCATTGAATTAGCAGATTAGTTCAAAATTAGCGTCCATGATTCAAAAGGACACAAATTTCACTTTCAAATAAGCGAAACAGAATGCATCGTATCCATTTCATCCTAGTTTCAGCATCATGCAGTGGATGGGGGTTTTATTTAGTAAAATCTGGATTAAAATGCTAGTTCAAATGAACTTGACTCTTGCATATTCAGATGCAATATCGTGTATGGGCTGGAATTCAGGAAAACTTCAAACGATGGCCTCAAGGGAGATTAAAAATTTCTTAACCATGGCTGATTTAATCGGAAATTTGTACAGCGCAGATATCCTTCTTCATCAGCATACCTTCCAGTCTTCCCTTTTTGGTGAGAAGAAGATATCTAAGACCCTAGAAAGTTCAGTCAGTTAATCCACATCTAGTCAAAGAAATTTTACCACTCACCATTTGTTGAAACATTGTTGTAGCTAGTAGTAATGTGCTACGATAAGATATATTCCACGGCGTATTGTCCACTACTTGCCTAAAATCAACAAAAGCACCTGCTCCAGAAGGAACTACGCCACTAAATAGACATGGAGTCCATACTGAAAACCTGGGCATAGTCTTAGCTTGTTGCAGAGCAAATTTCAATTCACTTCGTGTAATATATCCCACTAATGCATAACTATCGCGGTCTTGGACAATCGGGAAACCTTTATATTCATTCGAGCGCAAAAGCTCCTCTAGGTGACCGATAGTATGTCCTGTACTTGTAAGAACGGTTAGTTGTGCTGCAGGTGTCATGATTTCGTCGACAGTAACATCCGGAATTGGAACTCCGACATTGTTGCTCAAATAAGGATATCCTCTAAACTGTATCCATCTTTCATATATTCCATTATGGTCAATAGCATCCCCCACCCACTTAGCAACCATCAACGAAATCATAATTGGAAGAACGTATCCCAAAGCACCTGTCAATTCAAACATAATCACAACCAGCGATACTGTCAATCTGGTGACTCCACCTAGAGCAGCAGCTCCCCCAACTATAGCATACACAGCAGGATTAATGCATGAACCTTCGATAGGACAAGTGCGAAACACAATACTCTTTGGATAATGCTGTTGCCATGATTCAATTAAAATACCAAGTGCTCGGCCTGCACATGCTCCGACTGTCATTGAAGGCATCATTATCCCGCTAGGTATCATGGTTCCAAAGGTGATTGCAGAAAAGATAAATCCAGTTAGACATGCAAGTAATAATAGTAATATATTCCGTGTCTCGGAGTCGGGCGAACACAGAAAAGTCGAAGAGGGCGAAGAATTGCCGCACTCCTTGAATAAATCTGCAACTAGCTCCAGATTCTGTAATCTTGAGAACGGATTAAAAAAATTCACAAAAGCTGTCAAAATACTAAGACCTGCAACTTCCGCAAGTGGATAATCGAAAATCCGGCTTCGCGACCTCCAATAAGCAATGGCCATATTCACTTTGATAAAGCATGCACCCATTACCCCCTGCGAACTTGTTAATTGATATCAACTTTAAAAACCCGAAAGTTGTTGCTTACACCAAACACTCCAAGTAGAATGAACGGAAAAATTTCGAATCGTTCAAATGTTTTGGTTGAAGGGACTTGAAAAATAACTAATTTACCAGACCTGAAAGGGTTTATGAGTTGCAAGGTCACTGAAGCAGTCATGGCGCAAACGAAGCTCTCCCACAATGTTTTGTCGGGAAAGTAGTAGGACATTTGCTAAATAAAAAATCAATGATTGGGACCGTCTTGGTAAGAAGAAATTCACATACCTCTAAACTAAATAGAACACCGCCAACAGGAGCTCCAAACGCTACTGCAATTCCAGCAGCCGCAGCAGCGGAGTAAATTCCTCTTTTTCTAGCTATAAAATAGTCAGAAACATTTCCAACCTGCAAGTTAGAAATTTACCTTCGTTCCTGGTAATTATGGGAGAAAGTCTAGTCAATAAGTTTGCGCAGCAGCAGGCAATATGAACTAAAGGTTCTTCTCCGCCAAACCATAAGCCCGACGCAGCAGCTAGACAAGTCGAAAGAGTTTTAATAATCAAAGTCCAAAATCCCATAAATCCTTTAATGATAAAGCCTCCTAGAATAGTCTTAATCTCTGGAATACCACTATGACTTGCATACGGTGCGTATTCCTGGACCAAAAAGGCTGCAGTAGCTCCAAATATCAAAGCATATAGAATATAGAATATAAGATCAATGATATATCCCCCTGCCAAAGGTAAATGGAAGGCTTCGCTCCAAGTTGTCCAATTAGAACAATCCATATCGTCTTCGCCCAAGCAACATATTTCTTGGCTGAGATAAAACTGTGAATGGCAGTAACCTAATTTAACATCTGCAAGCCAATTCACAATTATATCAATACCAGACGTTAGTGCTCCAACAACAAGTCCGGTTGCTATTAATATGAACCATAGTTGTGCAGATTCAGGAATATAAGTTTTGATTTTGCCTCTGAACGTTCTCTCTCTTCGATATTCGTTAACCCAATCAATCGTGGATAAATTCTCATACGCAACTGTATTTGCACCATCAATACCCCAATTAGAAATTCCTTTGACTGTCGAGGCACTTTCCACGCTGAATCTGGAAACTGGAATAAATGGCATTCCAGGCTCGGTATGCCATGTTGTAGCTCCCATATCCCCTATTGCAGCTGAACTAGGATTTAATCTGTCCTGCGAAGCAAAATCATAAGAGCGTTCAGCATGCTCTCCCAGACCCAAAGACTTTTGTGAATTTTCTAATGTACTAGATCTTGCGGAGCGTTAGTTCAAATATTGTTAATGTAAATGAATGCTCGGTGCATACCCTTCCATTTCCACAGAGCTGTTCGGCCACGGATTTGAAACTAGGTCTGATTCATTCAAAGTTGTTCCTGTTCGAGGAAAATTCGCTTGAGAATTCAATTCTAAATTTATGGATCCACTGCGAGACGAATTTGGAGTTGCTAAATCATCTTCTACTTCCTCCCCAGGTACAGAAGCATATTTGTTGGCACTAGCCATTCTATCCGCTATAACCGGAGGCCAAGTACGACAGTAGCAATTATGCTTCTGAGCTAAAATGCTACCAGAAGTCCAATACCCCCAAGTATCACGTCGACTAAGATATAGGTGCTAAGTTCCTAAGTGCTGACTATTTCTTTGGGCACGTCCAACGCGCATTTTCATTCCGATTTCTAGGTTCCTAGCCAAAGCCACTCGAGGATGCACCTCCAGCCCTAAGCCCATACTTTAGACTACGCAGCCTCCTGCGGCTGTCCTATCCTTACACTGACTAAACTAGCTCTCTGTTTTAAGACCATATCTCAGTTTTATTATATTCTCACCAATAATCACAAAAATAAGCAAAAGGTTGATTATTTCACAATCGTAATCTATTTTAATTCATTTTTTGTTAACTAAATCTAGTTATTGTAGGTAACAGACATCACACTGTAGTAGTAAACGTCGTCAGACCAAAACCAAGTTAAGGCATCAGCAGATAGCGCAAGATACCCCTTGGACGGTAAATAAAGACTGTACCCTTTCGATGCAGTAAACTCAATAGTAAAAATAGCCGCCTGATCATGGTCAGGATTGAACAGACCTTTCGCAGTGATGTATCCACCAATAGCAGATCGAAGCTTAAACCTTTTGGAAAACGCATCGCCTTGCTGGAGTAAATAGAAACGGTGCTTCTTATCCTTGAAATCGTCATCAATAACAAGTGAGTGAAGATTGGTTGAAGTATGATATCTAGCAAGACCGTAATACTGATTGTCGACTTGCGAGACAAAGGTAAGATAACGACCCTCTGTCAGAGATCCACGGACAGGCTTAAATCCATCTTCAGTCCAAAGAGAATCTTCAATAGTCTGATTTCCATAAGGAACTGGAGGGAAAATTAACCCTTCGTTATCATTCTGGCAGTTGTCGGTTGCAACATAAGCGCCGTCAGAATATGCGGGCCACGAAACGTTAGTTAGAGTAGGTTGTGAATAGTCTGGGTTTTCAAAGTCAAACATATTCGTCAAATCAGACATGTGAGAACGTCGCCACGCTGAAATATTTTCAAGAAACACATTCTTTCCTTTTGCAGCAGCCCATTTCTCGAGGAAAAGTAGTTGCGAAGTATGATCAGAAGGCTCAGTAAAAACATAGCCGCCACGTGTCCAGGGAGAAATGGCAAAGAAGGGAACTCGAAAACCTGGCCCAGAAGGAACATATTCGCTGGAATCTTCGTAATCAACAGACCATTCGGCTTCGGTTCCCTCGGGAGAGACGAAGGGAGGAACATGATCTCCCCAACCACCAGTTTCATCGTACGAAATCAGAATCACAGTATCATTGGCGTATTGAGATTGAGTGATGGCCTCAATTGTCTTTTCGATAATCCAAGCTCCGGATGTAGGCGTGTTCGGGGGATGCTCAGATAGAGGGAATGAGCCAATGATCCAGGAAACCTCGGGAAGAGTTCCGTTAGCAGTTTGATTTAAAAAGGCCGGGAAACCATCATAAGCATAACCCTTCCGAGCAAGCGGTTCATCTGGGCTGGAATTGAGATAATTTTCGAAATAGTACATAGGATCATCATTAGTAGAGTCGGCATCTCTGTAGGTGAACCAAGAAATATTTTGAGTCTCTAAAAGTTCAGGAATGGTAGTCCAGTTCAATGGGAAGCAGTTAAACGTGATATTATCCTTCTCCTCACAAGTTCCATGTGTGACCCAATTCTCAATGAATGGGCCTCCCATCTCCTTGGAGTCGCCCAGAACGTTTCCGATATTTAAAGTGCCAGAAATCCATGCAGCACGGTTAGGAGCTGTGGGACCAATAATAAATTCAGAATACATATCGCCGAGGGTCCAACCATCAGCGACTGCGAAGTGAGTAGGTACGTCATCACGACGATAGTAAGCGACAGTATATTCGGAATTGTTGGTAACCCATCCATTGATAGCACCGAAGTTCCAGGCAGCATGATTGGGAGTCCAATCATTAGATCCACCATAAGCGCACTGAATACCAGCCTTGTAAGTAGCATTTTCTCCCAGATAAAAGGGAAGAAGATATTCAACGTCATCTCGACCAGTAGGTCTGCAACAAATCAGTACAACTTGATTGTCTTGATCAGATCACACAACTGAACTTACTGGTACCAAATCGGGAGACCATTGTCGCCAATCAAGACATTTGGATCTTTAAATCCGCGTACACCAGGCATCGAACCGAAATAGTGATCAAAAGCTCGATTCTCTTGCATAAATAAAACAATATGATTGACATCGGCAATTGTTCCTGTTTTCTGATCGGAGACATCGAGTTCAGCGGAAACAGACGGCAACGCAGCGCATACGCAGGCAGCGGCTGCAGCAATTGCGGTCCTCTTGATAGGCGAAACCATTGCAATTTATAGGTAAAGTAACTGACGCTTGGATTGATCAAAAGTACTATCGTAAATCTATATCTAGAGATATTTCATGACCTTTATACGTCTCCAAGTAGAATATTTTAGTAGCCACAAACGTCTCTAGCGAATCATGTAAAGTCAATGACAAGTACTTTTATGTCCTATCAGAACGCAAGATTAGAAACTTTTTAAAGTGGTCAGTATGCACAGTACCACAACCACAGATTGGATTTGACCATTGGAATGAATCATTTCGATCTGTCAGCGCAGACTTCACGAACAATTGCAACTTGCTAGATTATCAATGACAGAATATTGTACACGTGGGAAAAGACTGTCGTAAGCAAAATTAAAAGGAATTGATTTGCGGGATATACTCTGAGCTAAAACCTAAGCGCAAGAATATCTGAAATGGGACGAAAGTACGAAAAGTACAGAACTGAACTGGGAATCTGCTTGTCCATGATGCAGGGACAAAAACTGAATCCGTAAAATATCCAGAAACTCTTGGAAAAAATCTGAATTCAGAGACAAAAAAAACGAACAAAATATTCATAGCGACAAAGAATAGTCAGCGAAATGCACGTGGCAAATTTAACGCAAAGTAGAGTTAAAGATAATGTGATGATGAAAAGTCCGCGACGAAATTATTTGCAACACAGCTTGCATCAATTCACAGGCTGTCAAAAGCTGAACTAAGAAGGGTATCACTATCAAGAAGATTATTTGATCGGCAAGGGGCAGCTGAATGCGATATACCAGCATATACGTTGCTTCTACCAGATAGCAACAAACCATAGTCGGATTTGGAATTAATTTGTGATCAGGACTGGAGAGAATTAAGGCAGAAGAATTATCTCAATAAGAATTCAGTATCTAATACATCTAAATCAAGACTGGCAAAACCGTTGAAAATCAGATCTCAATTGGTTTGTTCAACTTTTTACATCTTGCTCAGTATGTCTGTGATCAGTTTTGAAATCGTACAGACAAGATTCCTGATGTTGGCAGTGTATAGGAAACAAAATACCACTGTATCACCGTATCAAATGTATCTCAGGTATCATATTAAAAAAAAGAAAAGTGAAAATGTAAGATCAGGAAATGCTCCAGAAAACCCATTAAAATTAATGCAAACGCTGAGGTAAGTCGCTCTGGCCTGTCGCTCAGGGCGTGCTAACAGCAAATTAATTTTATACGAAAATATCTAACTCTTTGGATTCATTGACCAGGAAATGTATCTCCAAATACAAATACAAATTTGATGTGGATTGAGTGGTAACTAACGCACAATCTGTTGCAAGGCAAATCCAGAGATTCGCGCGAGAGATTCTCCTAATGAATGTGATCAATTTATCCAGAAAAGAGAAATCGACCACTCGAAAGAGTAATTGCGGAAATAATTCCCGCTCTTTGAAACAACCGTGTGTGAGCCCACCAGCAAACATAATATAAATTCCAGAGAACGCACAGATGAACCAAAACTAGATTTGACCGCTCTTAACGTCGTAACCGCTAAATGCGCGCAGGCATAGCAGCTCTAAAAAGCTTGTCCATTTCATATTCATAATTAGGCGAAGGCAAGAGTGGCCCCCAATCCCGCTAAAAAAGCAAACTAAGCAAGTTAATCTGGAGAACTTAAAGAGAAGGTCAAGAAATATTTGAGAAATCTGAATCAACTCCCAATCTTAAATGTTGATTCAGCCAATCGAGTCAAAGAAAGTTGAACCGTGAACAAATTTTCGGGTCCTACTCACTTACGATCAAAATGATAACTATGTTGTATTTCTAATCTGCTATTGTGTTCTATAACAGATCAATTGTTGCATAAAAATAATTTCAGTCTCCGTGAAATTAGATATCCAGTGAATCATCGCACTTCATTTCTTTGAAGAGGAGCAAGTCAAACAGAGATATCCAATATTTATCGATCGGAAAAAAATTGATAATCATGAGAATAGTAAAATAAAGATTTTAGAATATCACATACAATGGAAGTAGATTTGAACTACAGTACTGAACAAATCTGAAAATTTTGGTTGCTCTTCAATCACTAAATCATTCGGCACAAATGTATGTTATTACCAGTTAGCCATAAAGAAAGCTCTATTTTCAGCCACTAAGTAGATTGGTAACTGCCTATTTCGGCGCATATAGGATCCTAGATAAGACTGAATAAACTGTGTAAAATATACTTTCAATAGCTTACATTCATGAGTAAGTTTACGTGCATTTAGGACAAGCTATCACAAGCCGTACCAATAGTAAACGAGCGATCCGGCGGTTGTACCGATACCTAGCAAAGTTAAGCAAATTGAGTTTTGCCAGGAACAAGCTTGATTCATTAAGGGTAATTAAGCAACGGTCTCTGCACGGGCGACATACCTTCCTTTGATCGGCATGAGCAACCAATCGATTCTAAATTGACAAGCTCGTGAAATGCAATCATGAATTGAAGCACCGTGATTTGCTCCTTCAAGCAACTGGAATTTGGAAATATCTTCATTTGTATACTCGAAACTGTCTCAAGCTAGGATTGAGCTTGATTTGTTTAGTTAATGATACCATTGACTGTATAGTACACGGAGAAGGTCTCTATGGTTCGATAAAGACTATTTGAAGTTGGCCGTGAGTTATCTTGATACGATTTTCCATCTTCATCAGAAATATGCTATCAATCGATAGCCATTTGTGATTTGTTTCTGCCGAGACTCCGAATCTTAATTGATATGTGAATCTCTAAATTCGCAATCCAAGCAGATAGCCCGCACTCATTCTGTCAGAAGCCAACGTCAAATACTAAGTCTGACCAGAAACAGATCTTCGTAGGCTAGCAGATCATGTGCAAAAGCACCTATCTACAATTCGTAGTAGTAGTGTTTTGATCTCTTGGTCGTACAAGACTGGCATGTGAATTACTTCAAGCTGGAATTACAGTTTGATGACCGAGCTCCTTCATATCTCCTTGTCTACTTGCGTTTTCATATTCTCTCACTCTGCCACTCAGGTTCGACTAGATTACTTCGTATCTATAGATACTATGGTTCCTTTTATCCTGCATCTGAATTGTTCACGGCATATATCTCTTTGATCAAATTGCTCGAGCAATGTTGACTTTCCGATCTACAAGATTCAAGTATTGTAAGAGAAGAAAATGAATTAACTAAAAGTCGCATGCTGATTTTCTTTTGAGTTATCTTTTTTGGTGTAGCCCTCTGGGTATGCGTAATATCCCTGTGGCAGCATGAAAGAGTACAATCAATTTCGATTTCAGTTGTAACCCAGGTATCAAACTCCGTTTTGGCTTTACACAAACCTGAGATCTCCAAGAGTCCTATGGTCAACGATCAAATTCAAGCTTCCGCAGAAGAGATTCGAGCACTCATCAGTCGTCGTCGGCCAATTACTCATGAATTTGATTGGCACATCAAATCTGCAGAGTTTTCGCCTGACGGAGTTGTACGAGAAATGTTTCTTGTAAATAATATTTTTCCAGGTCCAGTTATTCGCGCAAAGAGAGGCGATCGAATACGAATTCGAGTTCACAATGAATTAGATGTTTTCAATCAGAGCACATCTCTTCACTTTCATGGCCTATATCAACGCGGAACGAATGTTATGGACGGAGTTCCAGGAGTGACTCAATGCGGGATTCCAATTCATGATGAGAACTTTGTCTACGACTTCAACCTCACTCAGTCGGGATCATTTTGGTGGCATTCACATTCAAAGACCCAGAGAATTGATGGTATCATGGGTGGATTGATTGTGTATGATTCAGAAGAGCGCTATCAGATTGATCGAGATTATGATGAGGAAATATATCTTATTTTGCATGATCATTATCATGAAACAGGTGCCAACATGTTTGACTGGTATCTTTCGAGAGAAAGCGCAGGATTTGAGGTCTGTTACTATTAGTGGAAGTGATACATTGTTAATATTGATTTTATGAAGCCTGTGCCTGATTCCGGATTGATCAACGGACAAGGAACTGTCGACTGTGAGCGTGCCAAAAGGAAATACGAATGCCACTCCGACAGCACGAAGCGTCCAAAATTTAAGTTCCAACACGGAAAAAAGTATCGACTTCGGATTCTGAATGCGTCAGCATTTGCCGAGCTTACATTTTCGATTGACGACCATGTTCTTGATATTATCGAAGCGGATTCGATCGAAGTTCAACGATATCCAGTTCATATGCTCACTATCGCGCCCGGTCAGCGATATTCTGCAATAGTGACTGCTGCGTCTGGATTTTCGGCTGTTGTAATGCGGATTCAAATGCAGACGAGCTGTTTCCAGTATCGTCCGCGAGTTTTGGACAAAAATTTTGATACAGTTGTTGAATACCAGGAGGAAAAGTCGATTCTCACAAAATTCTCTCAGAAGTTTTCGAGAAGAAATGATGTCAAAGATGAGTCTGAGCTGTTACCTGAAGATCTTTACTCTATTCCATGGGAAGATGCGATTCCAGCGGAAGAATGTGAAGATCTGGATACATCTAAATTAGTTCCTGTGGAATCTATGATCGTTCCGAATCGGACTATGAGGATTTTTATGGAACCGAAGAACATGAATCTTGATCGCGTTGAGCAAGCTAATTATGGCTTTATCAACAGGACTTCATTTCAGCCTGCCATTGGCGCGCCGAATATTCAAGTTGCGTTTAATATGGTAAATGCAGAGGAGACCGTGCATATTCCAACTGTTTCAGGGAGAGAAAACACAAAATTTTGGGGGGGTGAACAATTGGTATCTGAGATTCCTTACGGAGCAGTTGTTGATCTTGTACTACATAACTCGGATGATACTTCCCATCCGTTTCATCTTCATGGCCACGACTTTTGGGTCCTACGCGAATACCGAGAACTGGTTGCTGGGGCAGGACGATGGCACGAGCAGTTTGAGTCTGAATATCGACTTGACAATCCTATTCGTAGAGACACAGTAACAGTTCCGTTAAGAGGACATGTCGTGATTCGGTTTGTTGCAGATAATCCTGGAATCTGGGCTTTCCATTGTCATATCGTCTGGCACTTAGGTGCTGGGATGATGATGCAGTTTGCCACGGGATTGGACCACTTTAATTCACGTACAATCAGTCCAGTGATGAAAAGTCATTGTGAAGTAGAACGCGAGCTCGGACAACGACTATTAAGACCACTTCCAGGAGAGGAGCTGCGGCAAAAAATTAAGCATAATAAGGAGCTAGCTAAAGGCTCTTCACTCAGCAGGTTGTAAAAGACATGTTCATATTAGCCAGAGAAAAAATATATATGCTCTTTTGCTCAAAGCTTAATATCTTTCTTGATGTTTTTATAATTTGGGAATCTTCTATAATATTCCTTCTACTTTAATATTTCCGGCCTATTGAGAACCTTAGTATAGGTTATAAAATATGGATTCCAATCGCTAAGCTATATTCAATAAAAACTTTCTGCGATTTCAAATCTCCCAACGATGGTGCTCCCAAAAATTGCAGATATTACGAAACTAGCTTGAGCGTACATAAACAGGCAAAATATAGAGAGCGACCAAAAGTCTATAATATTATGGTAAAAATTAGTTTTTCTGCAATTTGATATTCTCTTAGACTAATTTGTTCAGGTTCCGAAACGGCAATCCGTCGACGGCATTCTTGCGTATCGTCATGCAGTCCGGGCACATCAAAATGAGCTTAAACTTGAGGCTGCCCGACAGACAATCGAGCGAGCTTCTGCAGATGCAAGCCGGTCAAAGAATTTGTCAACACGGTTATTAGCCGATGCAAAAATCTCTAAGACAAGATCGAGAGGCATTGTTAAAGCCAGAGTGATTGCTAACAGACGAGCCGGGAACAGTAAACGGCCAACTGGATTGATGGTGAAGGCTAACAGAAGGCCAAATGTGGTTATGCCTTCGTCTTTGCCGAGAGGGAATACAGGTTCATCGTATATTTTATCAGAAACTGAGAAACTTGGCGGGTCGAATTTCCAGAATCTGAATAAGGAAATTCCAGTTGAAATGCTCTCAAGATCTGCGCGTAAGCGACGGAATCGAGTTAAGCGCGAAAAACTCGCAGGTTCTACTATGTCAGATTTACTGGATGCTTTGCCGACGAATGAATATGAAATACCAATAAAACCAGATGAAGATCAAGTCATGGACGGTACGCCGGAAGGCGTGAGAGCGCACAAATCGCGCATTCCTGATTCATTATTAACAAAAACGCGGACTAAACCGGTCTCAAGTAAAGCAAACGAGAGATCAGTCAGACAAGAAATCGATCGGTTCGGAAAAGTCATGTCAGACCAAAATTTTAGAGAGAATCCATTTGAAGTTCTACGAGGATTTATTCAGCAAAGATTATAATTTAATGCATGAATTTATAATACCTTTCCTGTAAAAATTTCTCCGTTTTTTTTTAGAGTAGGCCTTTTCCAAGTATCAATCATACTACCGCTCAACAAGACTAGGATTCCTCAAACACAAAATCCAAGTTATTTACAATAGCTAGCTTCCTAAAAAGACACCGTCAATTTCCTGGAACTAGTCTTATTCTTTCTGCTCAATATTCTCCAAGATCTCTGGTAGCGAGTACGGTGATAAACCGGAAAAAACAATGTCGTTAACGGCCGAAAAGAGAGGATAGGCAGCAAGACGATTTCTCTTTTTAAGAAAGGCATAGACCTCTTCAGCAGTAGTTACGCCTTGAGCCTTCTGACCCTTTAGCAAATCTGCTTCAAGTTCAAAAATAGGTCGTTTAGTCCGTATCAAAGCGACGCCGATTTTATGGTTCCGACCGCCAGCACAAGAGGTGATGACGTCTGCAACACCACATGACTCTTCGGTGAAAGTTGCGGCCTCGCACTCGGGGAAAAATTCACGACCAAACTGAGTCATTTCTAACAAACCTCGCCGGATAATTGCGGATTTTGCATTGTCTCCCCAGTCCATGCCGTCCACAAATCCAGACGCTAGAGCAACTATGTTCTTGAGTGCACCTGACAACGATACACCGGCAACATCGTTGATTACGTTGACATGGAAATATGGACGGTGAAACAATGTACGAATGGTTTTTTGAGAAACCAGATCATTTTGGTCAGGCACCTTATATGCGATTGTAGTTTCCGAAAACTTCTCTTGAGCCACCTCAGGCGCCAGATTTGCGCCAGAGAGCGCACCGCAGTAGATTCCCAACTGCTCCGAAATGTACTTGGCAATCAACGTGATTCCGTTCTCGGATACTTCCACACCTTTAATACAGCTAACTGCACGAACAGTTGAGGGAACTTTACCCTTTAGCTGCTGGCAAATGCGGGGGAGAAACTGATGAGGTACATTGAAAACCAGGATATCAGCATCCGAAACTGTGTCCAATAGCTCTGGAACTGCAACCACATTCACGGGAAGCTTAATTCCCGGCAGATACTTCACGTTTTCATGCTTTGTGTTGATAATCTCAGTCAATTTCACATTATCCACCAGCTCTTCATACACCCACATGCGCACAGCTCTGTCGAACACTGTGGGGTTGCCCGCCGCGTTCTCTGCAACAATCTTTGCAATTGCTGATCCCCAATTACCGGACCCGATAACAGATACCTTAAATAGTTTTCCCATACCTTGAACTGTGGAAAATGAAGATGATGCTGGCGATACGTTTAAGCTGGCGTTAAATGCTCGTTCGGCGCTAGAGTTCAGTGCGGGGACGATCTGTGTACGTAAGGCAGCTAATCGTGCAGCAGCGCCCATATAGTGCTATTTGATTTTCTGTTTTAGTTAACAATCCCAATCACAGTTATTTTCTGTGACAAAGATCGACTGTTCTCGCGTCTGCTATAAATATATTTTATCTCGCAGAAAAATCTTCCCTCTGCTATTTCTTGAACAACTGGCTTTTTGTAGATCTGAACTGTTGTTACAATTGCGACCTGACGTCGTTGTTCACGTGACAAACGGGTAATAATCTACAACTAGTAGTTATAATAATACAATATACCTATTACAAACTAGCACAGCAGAAAAAATGAGAACAAACTATTAAAAATATATAAACTTCTGCGCCTAAAGTATTTGAATCTCATACCAGCGTCCCATCATTGAAATATCATGTCACTTAGAAAAGACGAGCAAAGACAGCTCTTCGCTAATGTGCAATACAGACCTAAACAGCAAACTTGCATAGAGTAATCAAGGAAACAGACACTAAATCGAAGACTCAAGATCGAAGCGAAAACCCTTTCTTTTTGAGCTTCTCCTCCGAATACATAGGCTTATTCTCGGCCGTCTGTAGCTTAGCCTCCACTTCCCGTCGCTGCTTCTCGAGCTGTTCCTTCATCTCACGATGACGAGCAAACAGCTCCTCTTCGCTTTGTTTAAGTTTTTGTTCCTTTTCCGCAACCTTCTGCTTGAATACTAATTTCATCTCTGCCTCCATCTTTTGTAGCTTAGCGGTGTGGAGGGATCTTTCCTCTTGTAGCTTTGACAAAGGATTGATTTCTTTGAAGACTGTCGAGTCCTGAGAAATACCCATAGAAATAAGTTTGTTGGTACGGTAATTCTCGTAAAGAACCTCATCCGTTCTCTCTTTTAATTCCTCCATATATGTTTTGACAAGCATGGAGCGAAGCTTGAGAAAATCGCAATGATTTTCATTGTCAACCTCAACTGTACCCCAAGGGTATTTCCGTCCGCGGACCTTACGACCATCTATGGTTGTAACTTCTTCTGTAGCTCCAACTACAGCAAAAGGGATCTTGCTCATGATAGCCTCCTTGTCTTCCATGGAAGTTTCCGAATCAAGCTCATAGCGAGGAGTTTGGAAGAAATCAATTTTGTGATGTTCCAAATCAGCCAGAATCCGAGACTTGAATGCGATAATCTCGTCATCAGTCAAAATGTCACTCTTTGCGATGACCGGAATCAAATTCACTTTTGTATGAAGTTTCTTCATGACATCGATGTCAAGTGCTTGGAGGGAGTGGCCGGTGGGAGCAATAAAGTATATGCAGGCATGGATACGGTTATCAGGGATCGAACGACGACTCATTTTGTTTTCCCCGTCTAAAAATGCATCAAAACGCATGTCGACAGTATCGATTATGGGCACCCAAGCCTCGTCATTATTGACTAAATCACCAAATCCAGGGGTGTCAACTACAGTGAGACGCAGACGAACTCCACCTTCCTCTAGATCAGCAGACATCGATTGAATGGCAACAGTCCGAGGAGGATCAGAAGATGGAGAGCGTGCTGCTTCCGCCCCGTGTTCAGGTGCTAAAGGCATATTAAACAGAGTGGAAATGAGAGTACTCTTTCCCAAGCCCGAAGCACCGACGACCATTACGTTGAACGCAAAACCCCGTTGGATAGAGTGCCGATGGTACTGGGCTGGAAGATTTGAAAAACCAACGAGCGATGTGATTTTGCGACGGATGATAGAAGAGTCTTTTGGCATGGCCACGACAGGACTTGCAATTGTTGGAGCTGATGTGTCGGCAAGCAGATTTACTGGCGAGGGTACACTCTGAGCTGCCGCGAGTGGTGAAGATGCGGGTGATGTGGACGCAGAAACTGCGGAGGACACAGTCGAGACAGAGCCCGAAGTAGCGATAGCTGTAGCCATTTCAAGATCTGCTTCTGAATGGCGAGATAATTGCAACGATAGCTTGCGAACAAGATGAAACCGAGAGTGCCTATTTCGTCTGAACGATTTTTCTTATTTGCAAAGAAAGAATAGTTTCACAATAATTCTTGCTAGATCTGCAACTAAACAATAACACTTTGCGGCAACAGAAAGTCAGAAAAACGCGTTATCGTGAAACCAATGGTAGTAAAATAATCGTGGCAGTCGTGGTTGGCTTCGTCGCACCAAAACGCATCACGAGAAGAATGAGTGAAAGGGGCATCTTAGACGCCTCAGCTGCACTGCCCGAAATTGTGGCACAGAATCTGTGGCTAGCATTCCCAGCTCCACGCGTCTCGAACGCGTTTGTATGTGTTGATCACGTGCAGATTTGTTGTCGTTTCCATCATCAGTTGGCTTCAGCATGTTGAAGGTCTAGAAAACCAAAGCATACGCACTACGGGTTACTCAATTTACAGGAGATCTGCCTTCATTAATTATCGTGGAATATCATCGCGAATGCGAAGTAATCGGTCCCAAGTATTAGAGTCTTCCGCCCAGATATGACGACCTTTGCTCATGACACTGCGTATCCATGACCGGGCGCGGTATCGCCAATCACGACACACTACGTCGTCATCTGTGCCATGTCGACCCTTAAGATCTCCAAGGTTTGTATAGGCATCCACTAGCATCTCAGCTGTATCAATCGCTGCAGTCCATTTGCTTTCTGAAGTTTCATCGGCCTCATATAAGCTTAGCGACAGACGTGCCTCCTTTTCATATGCCTCGAGCGCAGCCCAAGGCCGCTTTCGCCATAATTCTACCTTCGCTACCAACCCCCAAAGCTCGGGTGTCCGCGTTACTAGTTTCGGTAGAGTGACAGTGAAAAGAGTCAAGGCTTGGGATTCGAATGCTGTATATCGTTTGGAACTATTGGTTCCATCGACTTCGGTCTCGCTGGCTGCAAAAGTGTCTGCTACAAGCAGCTGCGCTAGCATGCGTAAAATGCCAATATCAAGAGAATCTTCTCCGATTTTTGCAGATCTGAGCTCAATGATCTTAATTGTCGCGCGTAGACATATTTGCCATTCGTTGAGTTTGGCGGAGACAACTACAAGATTACTCCATAGCCGCCAATCATCAGGATTCAAACGACAAGCTTCGTTGAGAGCGTTGAGGGCCTCCTTATCTTTCGGTATCTCTGCTGTAGATAGATGCATTAACGCTGTAGAAAGATTAGCCCATGCTTTAGCATCTTCTCGGTCCATCCCCACACAACGAGTGAATCCTTCGGCTGCAATGTTAAATTCCTCACACTCCAGTCCCGCACAGCCGTACAAAAACCATGCATTGCGGTTTAACGGATTTTTCGTTAATGCTTCAGCAAGATGGCCAATAGCCTCTCGAGGTTTGGAATTCTTGAAACAGTATTCTCCGAGTGAGCGCTTGGCCACGGCATACTTGCCGATATCCCATGCCTTTTCCCAGTACTCTGGCCTCTGGGTCACGTCACCAAGACAAGACCAGGCTCTAGCAAGATCAGGAGCAGATCTGAGCTGTGCATCCGCGATATATTCCCGTAACATTTGTTCTGCTTGAACTTTATGTTCATCACCCCCTGCAGCGGTGCACAGTGCGCTCTCAATGGGCATTCGCAAACGAGCGTAAATCTCTTGTGCAGATTTGACCATTCCAAGCGATAGATATTGTTCTGCCAGCTGGATATCCATATGCCATCGAGGTAATAACGGTAGAACGTGAATATATTTCAATCTATCCGAGACCGGCGCTCCACCAATGGCGGCTTGTTTGTCACCCAACTCGTCTACTAAACTGGCCAATTGAAGCGTTCCTCGTTCAACTGTTTTCGATGATTTACTTTCCAAAACACTTCGTTCCCACAATGCGCGCGAATATATAGTCCAATTCACTGTCCCAATGGGACAAGCTAGAATTCTGGAAATGTAAGCTTGCAGTTGTTCATTGATGATTGCATCTCCTGACGGTGAACTAGACCGCAACTGCTGTTCAAGTAATATCAACAAAGCGCTGTCGATATTAGCAAGCGCTGAAGGCTCATTTGGATTTTCTGAAGCCAACTCTTCATTCTCCTTAGTTTCTGTATCGCTTGAGTGTACTGCGGTCATTTCAGAAACTTCAAATTTGGGAGTTTCCAATAATAAATCTGAATCCAGTTTCAGGCTCGTCGGGAATGTGAATTCCGAATTCAAGTCACGCTCGAAGAGCAAGCCTTGATCGCTCTTTGCCAGCACTACTAGACTAGCAATCTGTCTTGTCTGGAACTTTGTCCGCACACTTTTTGAGCCTGTGACTAAAATCTTCAATTTCGTTGCTGCCTTTGCAATATCAATCGCACTTTTTGCACGTTTATCATAAGAATACTCAATATCCGCGCGAGCTAACTCAAGTGCATATTCTGCAGCCATGAACGCAGATCCCGTCGCCGCAATACTTTTCCCAGCTTTCGACATCATAGCAAACACTTCGTCATGGAGCGACTGCGAGGCATTCAGGAGCAGAGATTGATGTATCATTGCTACGCGAGCAAGCCACAGAGCATCATTCTGATGTGGCTTATCCGACTCAATGACAGATGCTGATAATGATGGAGAAGAGTTCAGCCATCGAAACGACACTAGCGAAATCAATAATAAATGTGGACAGTCAACATGCTGATATGGAATTTCTGAGTCGACCGTCAATTCAGCAATAAATCCCTGCTGATAATCAAGCGAATCTAAACCCTCCCCTGGTATAAATAGCAATTGCGGATCCAACTGTGGTCCCGTATAATTCTGCTGGAGAAACAATTCGGCCGTTCCTTGACCCAAAATCCGCACAGAGTCTGGCGACAGGAACGCTAATTTCTCTCTCACAAACTCCGTGAAATTCGTACCAGATTTATACAAAGAAAATTCAATACCTACAGTGTCAAGCAATTGCTTAAATGGGCCAGCCATTGTTTGCTGGTCTGCTTCTAATATCGCTGAATTTTCGTATATTTGGTCGACTACTGGAATAAATTTATTCTACATGTCGATCGTCACGTGACGTATCTCCCAAGACTGATGAGTCTGGCTTATGGTAATTCTGTCTAGCATTGTATATTAACACAGGAATACGAAACCGCAGAATGAAAACAGCGCAGAAGTAGTAGATTACATAAAAATAATAAAGTAGAAAAGTAGAAAAGAAAAAAAGATAAAGTTGTTATAACATAGGCCAATTCCAGAACGAATAATAAAATGAAAACACAGGCGATTGAGACACATATCCCGTTTTCGAGAAAAAAATCTCTTTAATCATAATACTACATTTCCAACCACAGAGCTAATTGTAAAGATCAAAATCAAATAAAGTGGATCGGAAAGAAAAGAAGTTGCTGCTATTGAGGAGGATATTCTCTGACGAGCAACATGATAGGAGTTCAGGCGACAAGTTGCGAAGTCGAATGAACGAATTAGAACATTTAGAAGAGAAAGGTGAAGGATCATACTGGACTGATACAGACCTTACTCCGGCTTGGCAGAACTGGCAGGAACAGCGCCTTGTTGGGCCATAGTCTTTGCCTTTTCCCAGTATCCCTTGACAGCTGGTGGGACCTTGGGGTGAGCCATAAGACTATCAATTCTCACACCCCAATTGCGGAGTGCTTGACGGGAGTAAACAGAGCCTTCAAGTCTGAGACGGACAAATGATCCATAAATGAGCAAGGTTATCCAGGATCCCCGGCGGAAGGTAAGAGCGCGCAGAAACAATCGAACAAAAAGAACAAGCTCGAGGTTGGCCACAAGGGAAGTGCATTTGTCGTTGTAGTTGTCTACAAAGGTCTGGATCTTAGTTGGCAGGGGAGCGCTAGAGGCCTGTCCGAGAGCTGGCAAAAGATTAGTCCGCAGGTAAGTCAAGACATGAAAAGCCGAATAAATAGCAAATGGAAGAGTGGTGAAAAACAATGGCTTGGAAATAAACCACAAAAGAGCGATTAACAAATATTGGAAGTTGTCATCACGGATCAGTCTTCGGAAAGTGGGAGTGCTCGCCCGGTGAGATCTATACAAAACAATGCCGTACGTGACAATCACAGCAAAGTAGCTCTCACGGTACCAGAAACGGGCCCAGCTAGAGCCGGTATTGAAACGCAGAGCAGAAAGAAAATAGAAGAAGACACCAAGAAGAACAAAAACATGGCCCACGAACCAGCCAAATTGAAGGGTCTATAAGCGGAAAGCTGAGTTAGTAGAGGAAAGAGAGATCACTCTATAAGTATCAAAAAATACCTTTGCAAGCTTGATCAGATTAGCGCTAGAAGAAGCAGGAGGAGACGCAGAACCTGTCGAGGTAGCAGGAGTTGTAGGAGGAGGGGCCATTTCGCTTTGCAGGTCTCTAAAATTTGTCAGTAAACGAAGTATAATAGTGGTGATGATCGAGTGTGAATGACGGAGGCTTGCTGAGGGCCAGGATAGAAGTCAGTGTACGATTCGCCGAGCACGAACAGCACAAGATCACTGGACAGTGGGGAATTAGAAAATCGCGGACTAAATAGAAACACCGTTGCAAATATTATTGCGAATTCGGAAATGTCCAAATAGGTAATTGTATTGTAATCGGTCCAGCGAAAACAAAACCAATAGTGAAGAAAAACCAATCATACGTCCAACAAGCAGTGATGACGACTACACTGGTCGACAAGCCAGACAAGCAGAGCGCAGACTTACAATCAAGTTCCTATGAAATTAATGTTGCACGTACAAAATAACCAGTTGACTATTATCGCGTTGTTTCCGCTATTTTTCCGCTATTCAAAACCACGGAGAAACAATAAATTTCATCCAAGTTCCACGTTTGCTTCGTCCATTCGACTGGCTAAAGGGGACAAGACAACCCTGCCTGGAATCTCACTTTAAGCTCAAACCCCTCGCCCGTATTTCTTTTCGTATTGCTTTTCTTCCATTGCTTTTCTTTCTCCGGCTCGTGCGAGGGTAAGGGGTATGACCGCCGTGCTCGGCTCTCATTTGAGATCGTGACAATAGCCAAGAAGTACAGATCCCGTTGCTGTCAGCTACCGTTTAGGAGACAGGATTTAACCCCTTAGCACCCTAGGTCCGCAGATGACAGTTCTGTACCTGGATTCAACCTAAGTTTGAAATCGTAGCAATCTCTATGTATCGAAATTTGAATGTCGGATGTCCGTTAAATGGCGTGAAATGAGTAACCATGTCTTTCAAACGATAGAGAAACTCCTTACTACTTCATCCACAGCCGTTCTTTATTTAGATATAGGCGACTTTTGGCAGAAGGAAAGTGACCCATCATTCCACGCGTCTCTGGCAAGTCTAGTCGATAGTTCAGAACGAAAGAGCGTGACTCAATTCCGGTTCCGGCGCGATGCTGCTGCCCATTTGATTTCCTTACTTCTCCAACACCTGGTGATAGCTTCGATAGCGCATGTTGCTTTCGACCAGACTTTTATCACGCGAAAGCCTGATGGCCGCGGAAAGCCAGTTCCAAGCAGTGGAGATTTTGCTAAACTGCTGGATTACAATGTCTCCCACCATGGCGGCCGAGTTGCCATTGGAATAGATGTCACTTCCGACGTGCGACCGGCTTGTATTGGAATCGATCTTGTTGACCTTAATACCGCTGGCTTGGCGATCGTAGACGATTTCCGCGACATATTTTCCTTGTCCGAGCGAATCGCTATAAAGACACATGTGGACCCCGTTCTTCAACACCGGTACTTGTTTTCCTTTTGGGCTCTCAAAGAAGCTTTTACCAAAGCCATTGGAACCGGGCTTACAGCTGATTTACTTGCTATCCAGTTTTCGAATGTGCCACTCCTTTCTGAATCTTGTATGTATTCAGATTCTGCGAAGTGTCATTTTCATGCAGATCTGCTTGCTTGGAAATTCCAGCTTTATTTTTTGGAAAATTGCTTTATACTAGCGGTCGCAACTCCGACTTCCAAATTGCTTTGCCATACATCTACTTCTGTTGAACGTATCTTACTTCCCGACCTTCTATCTTCTGTCTCGGTCGACATCCCTCGACCGACAACTACCTCTGACGCAGACTAAAGCAACTTTAAACATTATTATTTAAATGTCTAAAACAAAACATATACAATTTTAAAAATTAGTAGTGTTTAATCATATATTATTAATGTAAATAACAAAATATAGATATCGATATAAGTTTTTTTTTCACAGCCTCGACTTACATATTGCTCGCTTTCCGGAATTTTTCCCACCTCTCGCTCACAATTCAAATTGCAGGTCCACTTCCCTTCATCCAAACCGTTCCTATTCTTCTAAACATTGCTTGCACAGTTCCCCGAACCGGCTGGCCTAATTCTCGATTCAGCAGATCTACACCGAGCGGATAAAACACCTCTGCATGTTTTGCAAAGTCCGCATCCGAAAATTCAAGATAACCTTCCAACACCTCTACCACGACCGACCGCCAGGCATTGATATTTCGCTGCTCAGTCTCAGCATCCAAGATAGAATATCCTTTAACAATGTCGACACATAGCGGAATCAACGCTTGTTCAATCTCGATCTTATTCTCCACCCGATCTTGATTAGGATCATGATACATACGTAACAAAATATGAATATATGTAGACGCTGCATCAGACTCCTGTCGAAGCAAATTGGGAGGTTGCTTCATAAATCCCTCTTTCCACAGTCTCATACGAAGATCTCTATTTTCGTTAAATTTTCTTGCAAACTGAAAACTTCGCCGCAAGACACGCATAACTACTAGTAACTCTTCTGATGGGATATTGTTGTAGACATCGTCATTCTCTGAAAACAACTCAGATACAGTGTTAATCATCAGTAACTGCAAGACGCATTTAACTATGATACGGTTGAACTCTCGTCGTTTTTCTGGAGTAACTGGGGCTGTAGCATCATCGTTCGCTCCCACCCTGGAAGAAATACTCCCCGACCTCGCATGACCTAAAGGCGATTGAAGAACACTTTCCTGTGTAATCTGCTCTTGGCGTGCCTTTTCTTCGCTTAAAAACATTGAGTATGCAAGTCCATTGATCTTCAATGAGCTTGATTTCTCAATATCCTCTTCCGACATAGGCTCAATAGGAGGCTCCAGTCCTTCACAAGTAAATAACTGATACGCAGTTGTGGTCTCAAACAACTTTACAAACGCATTCACTATTTTTGTCCAGTGCTCTTTCCTAAGTTTATGCACATTTTTTGTGATAAGTTGCTGCAAACAGCTACTTCCAATCCTAGCTAAAGTATCATTTTCTTGGCAAATGCAAGTTACTAGCAAATCCAAAAACATGTCCAGCATTCGCTCCAATTGGTCAAAATAGTGAGTCAGCAACGCAATTAAGTTTCGAAGAGCTTGGATCATCGTGGTCGATAGCCACACAGACATATCTTCTTGATTATTAAATCGAGACATATCAGATCTTGATTTGAGTACCAGAAAGATAGGAAACAAAAGCTGTTTGCAAACCAGATCCCAAAAGTCAGGTGCAAAGCCTCCTCCATATTCAACTAAAGTGTCAAAGAAATAATTCAACGCTCGTGATCGCACTTCAAGATCTTCTCCTGTCATGATAATATTGTGGAACGCAAACAAAATGGGAAACCAAAACTTAACACTAGGATCTTCTATGCTAGCTTTGCTTGCGCTTTGAAGAGTACTCGTACCCTCTTGTACAGATCGTTGATATTCAAGCATTTTGGGAATAGAGCTTCTGATCAACTCAATCGCATGTAAACTGATTTTTTGAAATCGATGGTTTTTCGCCATTTCAGTCAATGTGACTGCTAGATCGGCAAAGCTGCCTTGTGCCATAACAAGTTCAAAATCATCATTATGAATGAGCTTAATATTCTCATAAGCAAATTGTACTAGCGATTCAGTATCCTCCTTCACTGCAAAGGAAAATACTCCAAACATAGTTGACCAACCAGATCGAATATTCGAGGCCTGGGCTAAAATCATTTGATGAAGACAGCGCAGAACCATATCTTTTGCTGGAACGGATCGACTATTTGACATGACATGCTCAAAAGGGCGTAGAAAATCTTTTTGAAATCTGAAGTGCGGCAATTCTTCCATTTCCAAAAACCTCATGGATAACTGACGAAGAGAATCAAGGGCAAAAAATACAACAGTTAAATTGGAGTGACATCCAGCCTGATTAAACTGCTCGCCCATAATTGCCCAAATGTTCGACCATTCGAAGCGAATACGGTCCATGTTATAATAACTCACGTCGACCATTTTTTGAAGAGAGAACATCCGCGGATGGGCACTTTGACCAGAAGACTGGATCTCTTCCCTCGAGACTTGCGTCAAAGCCTTCACAAAGTGAACAATAGCTTCTCCAGATAAACGAGAGCTCTGGGTAAAAATCCTGTCCATTCCGACGACAAGTTCACGACTACTTGCTTCCTCAGCAATATCAGGAAGAAACTGAGAAGGAGCAAATGTTGATTTTCTCCGTAAAGAAGTTGCCGACATTTTAGAATGCTGACTCTCAAATGATTCACGTCTGTCTTCGTTAGTTATTTTGTAACACGTTGAAATAGATAATCTACTTACGATCCTGCTAATTTAGCAAGCGATAAATCTGGCACCACTCCTTCTGAAATGCCGGAACCTATTAATTGGAATCTCTCTAGTTGACTAACACAAGTCAAAATATCTTTCCAAGAATCTTTCAAAAGATTTCCATCTTCTAATGCTACATCAAATAAAACTTTTATGCCTTCGACATTCTTAGTTCGCATCTCACCCAAGTTGGTAAGACTTGTGAACTTGGCCAAGGCTGAAACAAAAGAAATTCGCGCTAATTCGATATCAAATAAACAGGCAATCCTAATAGATAGCTTCATTCCCTCAAGGCTGAGCTCAATTATCTCAGATTCTTCGGACTCTTGCATAGATGCGGAAAGGCATGCAAGTAGTGACATCCATACCACTTCAAACATAGGGCCAACATGCTCAAAGCGCGAAGCATGGTAATAGATCACAGTCGGAGCAGTAGGGTCCATTCTCTGAGAACGTACCAAATTTTTGAAAAGAGTCTAAAAATTAATGATTTATCTTTAAAAGTCCATAAACACTCATACCTCTGTTTTTGAAGCCATTTCTTTAGAAGCAGTTAAATAAGCTTCTCTTTGTAAATCGCGGCCAACAGTCAACAAAACCTGACCAATGTTTGCGGCAATAGAGCTATTCGCAGCAGCTGCCGTAGGTTGACCAGTCATCAAAACTGCATCATGTTCAGACTTTAGAATGATTTCATCATTCATGATTTCATCGTAAATATCCGACAAGAATGCTTCCGGGAGGTCCTCATTGTTATTAATACCTTTATTATTTTTGAAGAAGTCTTGTCTGGTCATTCTGTTTCGAACCTGCGGAGAGTGCAAATCGGTATTGAGCATGATTACTGAATAAGCAAGAACATAGGCGGTGTCAGCATTTGCAAAAATCTTTGGATTTCCAGAAATGTATCGCTCGGCAAATTTTAACATAAATCGATCGATTTTTTGCGATTCACCTGGCAATCTAAACGCTTGCAGGAACATTCGGAGTGCCTCAACAAACTTCATGTTGGAAAAATCCATTACGTCGACAAACGCGTGCATGATCGCAACATTGGCAGCATCACCTTCACCTAAATATTCTCCTATCATGGCCTTGTCTAATCCCTCTGTATGAAGCAAGAAATATGCAATATCACTGGGGTCATCTGAAGGAATAAACTTTTTAGCAACAAGAGTAGCGATGCCACGTTTGGGCTTATAGTTGAATTGCTTGATTGCATCTAACAAGGCCGTCTTGCGATGCTTGAGAGATTCAAACTGCGAAGGATCATCGATAGGAGTAGAGGTTCCACTGACTTGGCCATTTGAACGCACTTTTTCAGATGCTAATGTAGTAGATGAATCATTTGCAGTAGACGATACGGGTCGAAGCAAAGACGAGTCATCATCTATAATCGAGTCTTGATCTGAATCTTGCGGATTCGCCGCCGATTGATTTTCAATTCCAGTCTGTGACCAATCCACCAGAGACCTCAGCATGCTAACTATGCACTGAAGCGCCTCCCTTTTCAAAATATATTCGAGAGGAATCTGAGACATTAGTTCTGCCTGAACATTAGCCTGTATTGCGGGTACAGCATTTGCAGAAAACGAAGGGGGAATCACAACGCCCCCCGGACCAATCGTGGATCCAAATGCCGAGGTAGGAGCTGACTTTTGTAGATCATGATATTGCTGAAGTTGGAAACTGGAAAGATGTACAGGAACAATTGAAATCCGAGCAAGATAATCCACTAATCTTTCATAGATATTTGACAACGCCGAATTATCACAGTCATAGTTAAGATAGATTTCCACAAGAGCACGGGGGTCCGAAGCCACTCTGTCCAAGCCACGAAGAAGATATTGTTTTTGATGGGCCGTAGAAGTCTTCATCTCCAAAATAGGCATATAGATTTCAGTCATGAACACATCAATTTCCTTTTTTAAATGACTTCTTAGGTGCAATAGCATCATCCAGAATATATCACATGATACTTCAAAAATAGGAGGAACTAAACTAGCAGCATTACGGGAAAGACAAAGACATAAATACTGCTTGACAGCCTGAATAAATAACGTTTGGTCTGTGGATGTGCTAGATCGAATGATAACTTCAGGAGATTGGAATACAATCATATGCTGACTGAGAATTGTGCAGACCAAATGAAGGGATAACAATTTTGAGCGCATAGAATGAGATTTCATATCCGGCTTGTTATCAGTGGAATCAACTGACTTGATTGATAATTTGCACATTGCGCGGAAAACCAAAAAAGCATCTCGAATATAGAGCTCATCTTCAGATTGATCAACAGCATTTTCATTTCGTAACTCTTCATCGAATGATTTGCGATTCTCAAAACTTTGAAGAGTAATCTCATTTTTTACTTCGGATTTCTCAGGCGCAACTTCGGCCAAAGTCGACGAATCATCATCCAAGTTGACAGAACTAGAATTGTTATCCTTTTCAAAATTTGGATCGATTGTACCTTCTGGGATCTCTGTAAATTCTTCGACCGGGTGTAGATCAGATGGTTTAAGCTTGATACGAGACTTGACTCGCTCGAAAAAGACATTAACCATTTGCGTCAAAGTTGCTTGAGCAATGGCTTGGTTAGCATAGGAATGACTCAGAATAAAAATGTTGTAAGTTTGTCTAATAGCTTTTAGAAGGGCGGCACCATGTACTACGAGAGATTCATTCAACACAGCTGCCATGAGGGCTTTGATGATCTGCAATTCAACTCGTTCATCGGTATGGTCGCTTTTGAAACAATCGCAGACAGTTTCAACAGCCTGGTCGATAAGCCTACCAGATTTTGCATGAACTGGAGGTATGGGATCAGCTACATCTCCATTGGATTCAGTAGGAAGAGTAGGATCGATATCGACAAAAAAGGAAAACGTGAACAGTTTGCCAAAAGTGTCGAGGGCAATTACAGAAACATCGGCATCACGTGTAGTCACAGCGGTTCGAAGAGTTTCATAGACTGATTCCGGACGTGGCGGTTCTCTTTCAAAAGCTGCTAGTTGATCTAAAATTAAAAGAGAATAATCAGTACAAAAGTTGAATTTGAATATTGAGCCAATGGTTTACGTACCTCTAAGAATGACTTGGAACGCACCCTTGCGTTTGCCTTCCCTAGTATCCAGCATCGATTCGAAAGCCTTATGCATAAACTTGAGCGAAGATGCAGGAGTACCAGTCAAGGAAACAGCAGGTGTGCTTTTGATACTCGCATCGGAAGGAGAAACTGCTGATATAGCAGGACCCGTTCCAGGAGATGCGGCGTCTGGACTTTCAGGAGCGGGTGCCGTATCAGCGGTCGAAGAAGATGATCCGTTCCGCTCAGAAACCGGAGTCGAGTCAGGATCAATTGAAGAAGAAACATCAACAGAAATGTCTTGCTTGCCATTTAATTGACTGCCTTCAAAATCCGCAGGTGCAGCACTGGTAGGATATTCGCTAGCTTCATCACTAGTTGTTGCCTGCTCAGGGGTATCCAGCTCAGAAGACTTCGAATTCACCGATTCTTTTGGTGCAGAAAGCTCTGTAGATAGTTCGGCTGTATTCACTTGAGACACAATGTCAGGGAGTTCGTTGTTTGGATCCATGTCGCTTGCCGGAACAGACTGATCGCGCGATGACGGCTCCAGTGAGGAGGAAGCCATTACGTTGCGTTTTATCTGCAGCGATACGACAGCGAAACTCGAAGATCTTCTTGTTGGATGGTCTGATTTCTTGCAGTTTGTGCAGAAACCAGACTGTCAAACAAAAAGATTACGCTGACTCAAGCAGTAAATAAGTGATTCCAATTGCACTTTCGTAACTTCAATCGAACTTGCGTGGTAACCAGCTTGAATTTATCCCGGAACGCAGCCCAGCTGCAGCAGCAGACAGTATAGATACAAACGCCATTCACGTGATTTATGCTTACATGTACAGAACTATTGATAATTTTTGGATCTCAATAGTTTTTTACTTATTTGAGCTGAACGATTGAAACAGAACAGCAGTGAGCTGAATCAAAGTATGTCTTCTCTGTTATTTGACGATTTATTCACGATCTCGTCAATTGACAGCCGTCGATATGATCGTGTCTCGCGGATAACTGCGACGTCGAACACATCCTCTGACATGCATCTTACCTTGGATCTAAATACAGAGCTCTTTCCTATCACTGCAAACGATATTGTATCTATTGCACTAGCCAGATCGCTTTCGCTCGATGATACGTCGTCATCAGCGCCTTCTGTTTCTGGCTGGCGGGAACCGAAACCTGGTGAACGGGGATTAGCAGACGACTATGACTACGTTATGTACGGAACAGTATATAAATTCGACGAAGGAAAGGGTGAAAACATGTAAGCATTCTTGCTTTAATATTTTGTGATTTGGATTGTACAGTAGAACTAACAATATGGTTTTAGTGCTGTCTACGTTTCATTTGGTGGTTTGCTTCTTTGTCTTGAGGGCTCATACAAAAAACTAGCCCCTCTTAAGCAAGAGAATCTTTACCTTCTTGCACGTAGATAAAGGGCCACTCTTTTGAAAAAATGTTTGATTTGGGAGTTATCTGTGTTCAAGTTTGCGGTTTTGACCTTTTTTATTTTCACATATCTGTACTAATAGCGTTGTTCTGGCATCTTTGAGAAGTTGCATACAAAAGTTTGCCCTCACGATTATATACACTTGTACAATAGAATTCCGTGAACAAATATTACCACTAAATTGCCTTCTTAAATTGAAACCTAGCTATGCAAAATATCAAAACTAGAATAAAAGTTAAAAGCACAAGTAATCCCAAACTCCTTTCATGTTCCGTTTTGTTCGTGCTTCCATCAATACTCAAATCATTGATTCAGCATTATTGTCTTCACAAATTCCTCTTTCCAAAACATCAAGAGCACGCTCATAATAAACAGGTGAATGATGAAATATTCCTCGGCCAAATACAGGTTCCCGGAATCGATTCTCGACGTCGAATATAACACGTCCAACAACGCGTGTAGCTTTCTTTGTGCGGCCATCGTGAGTTTCAAAGACCGTCGACGTTGTTAAATGATATACTTCACCTGGGGGTACTAATTTCTCGCTGTTCATGTTGGCCCGTAATTTACAAAGCTCTTTCCATAAATAATCGTCGTCTTGTGTATCAAACAGAGCTGCAGTACGCGAGGCAAGTTTTGAAAACACTCGCTTTTTCAACTCATCCACTATTCTGTGATCAGCTTTGAAAGCTAATGCAACATTCTGAAAATCCCGAAGAACGCCTAGTGATAGACACGGCACAATATCATTACCATATACGACCGAAGTAATTAGTCCACGCGTTACTCTTCGAAGGTCAGCCGAAACCGTGGCAGTTGGACCAAAGGCATAGCAGTGAACATTTCGGCCTGCAGGTAACCCTGAGTCCTTCGCGGTCACGAAAGTATTGTTAGGTCCAGGTTCCGAAAGAAGAATACTGAGGAGCGCACAAACTCCTCCTCCCATCGAATGTCCACACATGACAAGTCCATAAGACGGTCCAAGATCTTTCAATGCTACTTGGATAGTCATCAAAACACGACTAGACTGTCGACAAAGCAATAAAGCACTCTTCAGCATTCCAGTGTGTGCCTTATAAGTTCTTCCGCTCCACTCAAAGTCACCATATTCACATGTCATATCTGTCAAGACATCCTCAAGGCCCATAGTACCGCGTATAGTTAGCACGACGGTCTTATTGACATGGTCGACAGCAACAAAGTGAACAAGAGGAATTCCTCCAGACTGATCAACAGTACTATCAGAAAAGCTTGATAACAAAATGTGTTCTAGTCCAATTCCTGCATGATCTGCAAATGCATGATGTTCAGAATGATGATCATCATTGGTAGGAAACATTTTATCCGTCAGACCCAAACCGAGCAGACGTAAAAATGATTGCCCATAGGACGCAGAAGCAAAACGCATGTATCTTGCCATGTTATGACAAATATGGCCGGGTGGAAATGACTGGATTTGCTCCTCTTCGGTCGCATCCAGAACCAGAGAGGTCTGAGATTGCGTGGACTTGAATGTATACATAGACGTAGAGGAAGCGCGGCGCCTGCCCATAGCTGTCCGATTCGCAGACGGTGACTGAGGCTGTGAGTTACTGACAGACTCAGAAGGAGAAATTGCAAAAGTTTTGCCATTCGACATCTGACGTCGAGCATTAGTCACTCCATTCGGAGCAGAGTTGTGGCGAGACAGACGCTTTCGGGCTTCATTTTGCTCACGAGTGGAAAAGGGAGAAGATTGGTGTGAGCCATTACGCTTACTATCGTAGGAAATAACGCTTTTTGAAACACGGCGAGAGACGGAAATCGGACTATCAGGTGCAATAGTGTCATCAAATTCAGGTGAGGAAATAACAGAATCAGCAGTCATAAAATCTGAGTCGTCCAAAACGAGAGATTGTTGATTATTTGTAGAAACTGGGTCAAATATATCCATTCCATATGCGGTATTGTCATCATTCAGCTCAACTAGCCGTTGTTCATCCGGCTCCTGTATACTTAATTTTTTAGTATTTGGAATCCTTGGGGTATTGGCATGTTTGGGCGTGTCGTGAATTGCAGTAAACTCATTCCCGTGACCACGTTTCTTGTTAGAGTGCTTACTCACACTCTGGAACATAACTCTGTATCTAGACTTGTCGCCCTCACGAATATCTGCCTGCTCTTCATGGATTAGCATGGCATTATCAGGAATGACAACACGTGTGTCCGAGGAATTTCCTCCAATAACCTCTATCGTAGTAGTTCGTGTGGTAACTTCTTCAGTAGACACGACTACCTCGGAATCAGCTGAGATGTGTTGAATAAACTGTAGACCATCATATAGATCGGTTCTTGGATTTTTGACTTCCAGCGTCCGAGTCTCACCAGTATCTAGTACAACAACGTCCCAAAGAACACGCATTTCAATGTCCATCATAGTACGTCTCAAACCACGGATCTGAAGGATGGAAAAACAGGTCAGACCAGAGACCAGGCCATACAGCCCAGCACCATCACCTAGCTCGCGACGAATGAGTGAAATAATACTTGCAATAGCCCGTGAGGACTCGGTCGATCCAAAAATGCTATCAATCATATGTACAGAATCTTGCGCTAGATTACTAAAAGTTGTAACAGCAGTTGATGCAAGATGAAACGAAGCAGATGCAAATAGTTGGGCCAGAGTCGAAGTTTTAATAATAGCATTCATCTAGAATCAGTTAGAAGCTGTAAAAAGATTAAAGCAAGAAGATCTTACGCCCATGCCGGTGAACGTC
The DNA here is from genome assembly GCF_038497815.1 of [Lipomyces] oligophaga. NCBI lineage: Eukaryota > Fungi > Ascomycota > Lipomycetes > Lipomycetales > Lipomycetaceae > Lipomyces > [Lipomyces] oligophaga. Next base: position 503,891 of record NW_027117788.1, on the reverse strand, counting down.
TCGCTCTCAGGGACATCCTCCTCGGCCTTGAATACAAGCGACTCAACTGCTCGCCGTGAGACATCGATAGAAGTAATAGTTGTGAGGCGCGCAGAATGCAAAACAGTTTCGGCAACATACGTGCCTAGTCTCAGCGAAATTGTCGACGATCTGGAGAGTGCAGAAACTAGTCGCGCTAGGACATTGGGGAGTAGCGTAGGCGATAGTGCGGAGGGATTCGACGATGACGTCTGCTGTTGATGTTGGGCGCCAGAATCAGCCGACGCAATGAGTTTCTGCATGACAAAACTGCAAGACAAAAATCTGCAAGTTGAACCAATTTCTTATTAGAATTAATAGAAAAAATGCTGAAAGTCCAATTATATCTCACACAGTCTATCAAGCAATCAAATCTAAAGAAAATCAAAATCAAACCAAAGCCAACATCACAAGGCAGGCCTCCCCGCCGCCGCGCCGCCACGGTCTACTGACAGCTTTGCTCCCACTTTGAATGCTTTGTTGGGGTCCAATTAAGGTTGGGAGTAGGGCTTTCCTATTTTAGTATCAGCCCCGAAGAATTGCGGGGCTTCCAGAAGGTTTCCAAATGAGAATACTCACGTGCTGAAATTGAGATTGCTACACCCGGCCAGGGCAGGGAAATACTGCTGTGCTGGGTACATACCGGACAGGGATATGAAGTAATTTAGGAGATTATATTGACTGTGCCGAGGACAACAAAACAGCTATAGCAAGCACAACAAAACAAAACAAAAACAAACAAAAACAGCAAGAGACATACAAAAACAAGCACAAAAAAAATTAGATGAGGCCCTTACAAAACAGATCAACTAAAACAACCGGGCTCGCTAATCAAAGAGAAATATAAATATGAAGGCCTAAATAATAAAGCAGAATGATTCGATTATCAACCAAGCCTGAATAACGCAAACGCCTATAGCCTGCCCGCAAGAAGGAAGAACAAGATACTGTCTCGAGGAAAATGAAAATTAGAAATCGTCTTGGAAAAAATATATATGTGAGAATTGAAATGGGAGTGACATATCGAGCGAAGATATACTCGACAGACGGTCGTGACGAATTGAATCAACAGGAATGAAATGATGGCAGAGTCCAATAATAGCTGAAATAGTGATCAAGGTACTAGTGCAACAGAGTACTTGAAAGAGTAATAATAATGGAGAGAAGAGAGGAAGAAGAGTTGAAGACGAGTCGAATAAAAGTTGACGAGACAAGACGTTACCGATAACGAAATTAAAGATAAACAAGCAAACAAGCAAACAAGCAAACCAAAAGAACTAGGAATAAAATGCCATAATATGATCGATGATAAGGAGAATGATGATCGGTGTAATTAATGTGTTGGTTGTGAGTGGATGAAGCGGATTTGGTGAGGCGGAACCGGTGTTAATGCCATGAGGTTTAAGTCATGTGGCTGAGATAGATAGTTCCATACAGTGCTGGTTCAGACCTTACTTGCCACCGTCTGCTCCTGTTGCAACTTGAGAGCATTACGACTAATTAGATCAGTAAATAATAAAAATAAATAAAGAATTAACGGATACATACTCGTGAAGTTGCTGCTTGCAATCTTGGAGGCCGGTACACTTATGATCCTCAAGCAGGCGGTGCTTGGAGCAGAAGTGGCCATCACAGAAAGAGCAATCGCCGACAATACGCAGCGGTGCGGAAGAACATGACTTAAAAGAACATCGTTTCTTAGAAGCTCCGGTGCGAGAACGAACAATAAGATTGATTGTTTGACCATCGGTGACACCGGCGTCTTCTAGAGAGATAGAGTCGGAAAGGACGGTTCCGGAAGCAACCAACCGCTGCAATGCGACCGGGATAGCGTGCTTCTCCTGTAGAGCAGTCTTGAGTGAAGAGACTGAGTCTGAAGTCTCCATGTCAAGAGTATAAACTGGAAACAGATTAAAGTCAGATAGATGGAACAGGAAAGAGTCAGCGTGCTTGACCAAGTGGTCCCGGACGGCATCGCGCGATATAGGTATCAATATTGATTACTCACTTTTAGCATCAGCGGTCTTGATGTTGACGATCATTTTAGAGAACAAGCAGGGAACAGTCTATAAACTTGAATAATATATCTTTCCAACTAACCGCAGTAATGTAACAAGTCTATTACAATTATTTGCACAAAATGCTAATTGTGATGATGACTGATTATGGTGATAAATCGTGGCAGGAGTGCGCAAGTGACGGCGACCGCCTTCTTATAACGGGACAAGACTTGCACAACCACGCCGCCGGGACAGAGTGCACAGCCGCATGTGGCAAGAGCGATAGCCACGTCATGTGAGACGCCACATAACCAGCCACCGCCGCAGCATCTCGAGCCTTTTCGGCTCTCTTTCACAGCAGAATATTCCAGCATGAATCTAAGTAGTATTAGGACCAATCTCAAGCCGCATTCAGCCGCACATGATACCGATATCGGAAGAATTGAGAGCGGAGTTTCGAAACTGACTTAGGAATAATAGAAAGTTCGAGCTTCGAAGCGGAGACAGAAGTCTCAAGGTGGAAGAGGCAAGAATAAATTTGTTTTTGGATACGGAATAGCAAATTTGGCAATTCAAAGATTATGACGAGCTTGTCGTATATTACACCGCCGGCTAGCGCTTCAAAGAGACTTACTTCCCTGCGTGCGCGATGGCTGACCATCCGCGAACATGTGCTCGAAATGCGGAGCAAGGTCCCAGCTCCAGTAGATCATATGGGATGTCATGTATTGCCTGAAGAAGTTCGTAAAACGAATTCTATTGCAGTAAGCCCAGCAAAATTTCTTTTTTTCTCTAACTGGTGATAACCTTTGATAGTCACAAAACTTGCAGATCCTCATCTCCTTGCTTTTATCATCTCAAACTAAAGATCAGTACACTTTTGGAGCGGTCCAGGGACTTCGAGCTCGGTTTTATCCTGACGAAATCACGCCTGCCAGGATTCTCACGCTATCTGATGCAGAACTAGACACAATCATACATGCGGTTGGTTTCCACCAGAAAAAAACCATTTACATGAAAAAAATGGCAGATTTGTTACTCCCTGGTAAAGAATTGCAGGAGCGAATTCCTACTGATTTGAATACACTGATTAAAACCTTCTCTGGTGTTGGACCCAAAATGGGTATTTTATATCTTCAGTACGCTCAACCATATCCAAACTCTGATGGCACTGTACCCGAAGCTCCAGTGACTCCCATTGATTATGGTCTTGCTGTTGACACACATATTCTTCGATTATCTCAACAGTTTGGGCTGGTATTCCCTCCTGCAAAAGGACCTGCAAATATCACTCCCGAAATAGCTCGTTCGCAGTTGGAAGATATTATTCCTAAAGAACAGTGGAAGGAGACCAATCCCCTTTTGGTAGGCTTTGGGCAAACTTCCTGTGGTGCAAGATCGAAATCCTGCGGAATCTGCACATTGGCTGGAACAGGACTGTGTAAAGCCGAAGATAAACGATTATCTAAAATTCCCCGTAAACGACTAATATCGACTACTGTCCATGAAGATGCATCAATAAAGGTTGAACTCATTGAAGCTGTACCAATCAAAGCAGATATAGATTCAGAACCAAATATACCTGATGTATCTCCTCGCAGCGCTAACGGTGCAAAGCGGAAGCGAAAAATTAAGCTGGAGTCTAGTCCAATTGTCGACATCGAGGAATTGATCCCTCAAAGAAATTTACGTTCTCACAGAACTTGAAATTCATGTATATATATAGTTAGGAATCTACCATTTCGGTAGTAATTTTATGACAATTAACGCTACAAAAACACTCAAAAACATTACAAAAGAACTGACAATATAAAACTTCCAGCCAATTGCATTGAGTTCCCTATACTGGGCCAGCCTGCCACCAGTCTTATTCATATTGTCAACACTCGTATCTAGAGCATTCATGGTGCTGCGCACAGTATCTGCGTCCTTCTCTAATTTCTCACCCATAGCCAACGCATTGCGTTTCAGAATTTGTGTTTGTTTAAGCAACGAGTCAGCCAACTCATTTTGCTGCTCTCGATGATATTGCAGTCGATCTTCTAGTGTCGTAGGAACTCCTGATGGAACTAGCGGATCTAATTTCTTGTCAGATGACGGAGCACTTAAAATCGGGTCGCTCTCGATTGTGGGTGAAAGTGAAGCAGTCATATCCTGGGACTCCTCATCAGGATTATCAGCCATCACTTGGTAGTGCCGATACTTGATCGAACTCTTAACGAAATCTGTTCTCTGCTCTAATTCCTGACGTTGTTAAACGCAATTAACTATTTAGCGAATTAGATTAGTCTTACCTCGTCCAATCCTTGAAGTTTCTGTAAATTTATTAACATTGTTTAACATATTTATAAACTTTCACATACATCTTGTACATTCCGTATTCGCTTCCTTTCGGAAAATAGAATCGCTTTCGCCCCCAAATACGGCTCTTCAGAATTCCTCAAGTTCTGGCCAACAAACATTGCACCATCCACTTGAGTTAGCAGTTTGCGGGCGTAGTCCAAATTCTATATAATATCAAATTAGTCAATCAATACCTTAGAAGACCAGTAGATATCGTACCGCCGAAAGTAAATTCCGATCAATAGTATCTGTGAATAAAATGGTTAAGTCATCGGTGAGTGAATTATCATCTTCATCACATTGTCTCTCGATCATCCGCTCTTTAGAAATTCTTGTCTCTAATTTCTCTGTTCCAGACGTAATTTTTTCGACAATTAGCGATAAATCATGTAGCGACATTTTTCTACTTGTGCAGGAATATGGATTATCAGATCGTAATTATTTAGCTGTACAGGATCAGAAATGAAACTATCTTGATCGCTGAATCGTAACTGCGGCGCTGATTTTACATAACCTCATGCGTCTCGAAGCACGGTCATATGTTAACCAATCTTCTTGAATATCCACTGAATCGCTATCTGAAAATCGGTATCACAGACGAGTGCAATTCATTACAGAGATTTTTTTTTTGAAAATGGAATTTCCGATCGATGACAGTTCAAGGACTAAACTGTCTATAGGATTTCCTTTTTCAGATGCTCATTCGAGAGCTTGGCCATCTGCAAAAGCTCAGGATCAGACTCCGAAAGACGATGGCTCGGTGTTTTATTACATGTATCTGCCAGAAGATAATCTTCGGAGTATACAGTTTATGCAAAAAATAGAACGTGCGCTAGAGCAGTCCCCAGCGTTTGAAAATATCTACCCTAGGAAAGGTACGAGATTTCGAAATGATCAAGCCAAGGGAGTTAACTGAATTGATGTAGAACCTAGAATACCACCAATAATTACAATAAAAGCTCTGCCTCGTTCTTACAGAATTTATGCGACATGCAAACAACTTTCTTCAACTTCCTCACCGAAATATCGCGAATATCTCTGCGGCCATCCATCGGGTAAATTCATTTCTTCTCCAGAAGAAATCGCCAAACACTTTATTCATCTTCTACAATACGTTGGCAAAAGTAGTAGTGAGCTACGCAGATTGCCACCTTGTCTGTGTAACGTTTGTGTCGAGTGGAAGCTTAGTCAGTCGGTCGACGTTTCCAAGACTAGTGAGAGACCAATGACACAAAGAGAACAGGAATTAGTTACAGAGGACGCTCGTAGACGGGCACTGAACCTTATGTATGAGACTGAGTCAAAAGAAGATATGCTCATTGGATCAGCGAAATTTAGACAAGGCGAAATTGTGTGGTACGTGGAGCCTGGCTATGGACATAATCTTGCTGAGCGAGCTAGACCAGCCCTAGTGATCAGGAAGCCGACGGTAGAAGATGAAGCTTGGGTCGGAAGGTATTCCAAAGAACCACCCTTAATGGGGAATGATAAGCTCTATAGGCTATTTCTTTATGATATTGAGGAGGACGAGGACTTGGTTTTTGAAGAAGACATACTTCCTTGGCTTGCCTTGCCGTCTCATGCATGCAGTCTTGAGCCTGTAATACGGACCGTTCGATCCGTTTCACTTTTCGGCCTACTGGACATTGATGCCGATGGAACCAAAAAATATAGAGGTATTTTTCTCGGTGCCGAAAAGATTTGGGTTGGAGACGCTATTCGTATCGACGACGGTCTTTCAGCTATACAACACGATCCAGTAAAAAATAAAAAAGCAGATATCATGATAATTGAGCGGATTTCGGATAGCGAAGAAGAAGGTATTAATATTATTGGTGACGTCTACAGACCAGGTAGTCCTCCCCACGTGCAGAACAAGCATATACCGGACCGTATTGGCCTATTTGATCATCATTTCTGTCTTACAAATCAAGAAGACGAATTTGTTTGCTTTTCGCCAAATGACATCGCCGGCAGATGGTATCCGCCAATAATCACAAATAAACGGAGACTGTTGAGCCTGGCACATAATTTACACAAAGTACAAAGTCGATCAGAAGTGGCGCGCCTTGGATAAAATTAGAGAAACTGTGTTGCATTGAAAGCCTTCACCAACCTATTATAAACCAGCCTAAAATACAATTTACTCCATCTAGCAAGCAGCCAAATATACAGATAGAGTTTAACACGTTTTAATTCAAATAATCAGCCGTTTCAGCTAATTTGTACTCGGCTATAAGATCGGCAACTACCTCTCGTGCATCATCAAACTCATCAAGATTATCTGCAAACATTGGCTGTTTCTTGTAAGATTCCAAGAACGCGTTTCTCTTCCGCAGGCGGTCATATTGGTCAAGAATTCGCTTGAATAGCTATAAGATTTCTATTAGACAAGATACTTTATTTGGCAATGAGGGGTACAAATATGTACTTACCGATGCTACACTAGTATGATTTGAAAGCATAAGCCCACTGACCCTGTTGGAACTTTGAACATATGGAGACTTTTTTGTAAGTGCTACCTGTATACTTGCTGGTCCCCAAGGAATGAAACTAGCTAAGCCACGCTCCCGAATTCGCAGTAACGATTTATGGACATCTGCTGGATCGGCTTCACCTTGAATGATATTCAAAATTGAAATAAAACAGGAATCAGCAGACTGATGTGTAGAAACCATGCGATTTTTTGGCTGCAATAATCGGCGCATCACGTCGAGGACAGTTGTTTTGCGAACCGATTTGGCTTGGTCGACTAAGTCTGCGTTGAACGGAGTGTAGGATGTCATTAGATAATGACATCGAGGAGTAGGAACAAGACTCGCGAGAATTGAAACAAGATCGTTGTGCATATATCCAGGATACCGAAGAGTAGTAGTACTTGCTGACATAACCGTGGCTACAAGTTGGTTTGTCTGGTCAAACGTCGGACTTTGAACTCGTAGGCTATCGGCGGCTAACCTTGAAAGCGCCGCGTTATCCAAAACAGTAACTGCATCAGCATGCAGAGTCAGTCGTTTTAATGCCAGTAAACTATTATATGGTTGCACGACAACCTCAGACACTTGTTGAACAGCAGGAAATACAGAGTATGTCTGAACTATCTTCTTTGGAAATCGGTCGCTGAGACGCTCGAGCAAATATGAGCCGAGACCAGATCCAGTTCCACCAGCAATAGAGTGCATCAATACAAATCCTTCGAGAGAATCTGAACCGTCAGCCTCTCGATCCAACATGTCCATCAAATCGTCGGTCAATTTTTCTCCCGCATGATATCCCATCGCCCAGATATTTCCCGCTCCACTGCCATCGCCACCTTTGAAAATGTTCTCTGGATTATACATCTTCGCATAAGGAGATTTGAGAATTCCATCGATGACGCGTGGTTCAAGATCTATTAGTAGTGCACGAGGAATATAACGCGTGTCGTCTGATTGGTAGAAAAAAACATCTTTCCGATCTGCAACGGTATTCAGAGGAAGATCTTCGCGTAAAGTTCCATCGGGCGATAGTCCATGTTCCAGACAAAGCTGTTCCCAGAACTTGCTACCGATCTGATTTCCACATTGGCCTGTACAGACGTACTGTTAGTTCTGCATATCCTAGTCCAAGAACTCCTGAAAACGAACCCGCCTGAAGTGTTATGATCTCCCTATAACGAATTAGACCAGCTTTGATACTATCTAATTCAAAATACTCACCTTGGCATCTTTATCGTGCAATAATATTTCAACCGTTCACGGTTAAATATATTAAAAACTTCTATATATTTCGTATTCTGATTAATTATTAACCGGCGCGTCCTATGGTAAACAAAAATCGCTTTAAAACCCTTGGCTTACAGCAGTTTCAACTAAATTCGAGAGATCATTACTCCCAACGTTTGATCATCCCGGAGAACGGTTAGTGGAATAGTTGAGAAACTGGGGAGTATCGAAAATTTTATATTAACTGAATTAGATGCCCTTCTGATTAAACAAATTTAACTGTGCTATCCTATTTATCTGTTACTGTTTGATGCTTGACGTTTATTGTTAGCTTGCGACCATTTCGATTGCCTAATTGCTTTGCGAAACAGAAAGTGGACATATTGGCGTTTAAATTTCGAATATTTGTCGAGAAATGCCTGTTATTCTTCTTTCCGGCTTTCCTTGCTCAGGAAAGAGCACAAGGGCACAGGAGATCACTGCCGAGTTTCGGAAACGAGCACCTGAAAAGAAAGTATATTTGGTCTCTGATGAGTCGGTCGAAATCAGTAAGAGCACTTACAAAGGTGCGCTCTAGTTTGAGTCTACCAGCTTCGCAGTTTCTAAGTTCAATAGATAGCAAAAATGAAAAACTGGCTCGAGCTAATCTTATGTCTGCGATAAAACGGAATTTGAATAAAGATAATATCGTAATAGTCGATGGCCTGAACTATATAAAGGGCTATCGGTATCAGATCTTCTGTGAAGCAAAGTCAGAGCAGACAACCTATGCTGTAGTTCACGTCGGAACCCCACCGGAAGTATGTCGCGATTGGAATTCCCAAAGACTCGAAGGTCCTGGTAGATGGGATAATGAATTGTATGTTTTCAGTGACTGAGAGATAAATAACCAGATCGATAGAATAGACTAACATATAACAGAATGGATGCTCTGATTTTCAGGTATGAAGAACCGAACGGAATGAACAGATGGGATTCGCCTTTATATTTTTTATCATACTCTGATGAATTATCGGTCATAATGCCAGGCCTGTTCGACTCGATCATGCACGGGAAACCAAAACCTCCTAATTTTGCGACTCTCCTTAAACCTGCCGCTGGAAGTGATTATATCTACGAGCTTGATCGAAATACACAAGAAGTAGTTAAATTAATAATGGAAAGACAGAAGGAGACTGGATGTGGAGGACTAGAGATACCAGTTGGGCAACGGAGTGAGAAGATCAAAACGCCGGTGGAAGTGCTTAGTACTGCACAGCTGCAGCGACTACGGCGGACTTTTGTTTCTTTGAACAAAGTAAGACAAATTGATCACGATCGCATTAAAGCATCATTCATTGAGTATTTGAACCGAAATTTTGGATCTGAGTGAAATGCCACAGATTATAAGCAATGTTAATGGGCTCAGCTTTTGCGAGGCTGTTGTTGCCTGACACAAGCAATTATTCTGTTCAGGTTCATTTTGTGGCGAAGAATACATAAAGAATTTTATTTTTATAAAGTTGAAAATATGCTGAAACGACTGATTCCTCTCGGGTTTTTAGGGTCTGGCAACGCCAATACACCCATACTGACCACTAGCATATTTAACGTAGCACTTTCGCTCAAAGAATTTCTCCAAAATATTATATTATGAATTATAGATTTTCACAGAATTAATAGTCTTTTTAAAAGAAATAAACAATTTACATTACAATACAGCACTGTTTGAGGCAGCCCACCATAATCTTAATAAGATCGTCGTTCTGAGTGGTGTTTTGATTTTCAGTCTGGAACTGCTGCTGAGGATGACCGACATTAGGATGTTGTTGAGCTGCATTGGCATAACTGGGACCATTATAATTCCCATTGCCATAGTTATTTGTTGCCTGATTATTATGATTGTCAGCCTTTGTGAAACGTCGCTTTGGTTGAATAGGCATGTCGCTCATTGGAATAGCTCCTCCAGAGGCCTTGAAGTTAATCAAAATCACACCGGTATTATCATCTTCTACACCGTACTGAAATCCGTGCTCTTCGCAGAGGTTTATAACGGCCGGCTACAGGTTGAGGTTTAGCAAGAAATCACAACTCAAAAAATCTGACTTACCTTTATTTTGGGAACGCCACCTGTAGAGTGATGACCCTTACCGACAATTCTAATTGCGATCAGCAATCGATTCATAATAGCTTCAATAAGACTTACACTTCCAAATGATCTTCATTACGTTGCATGGAAGAATTTATACGTTCTTTCAAATACTCCACAGCCTCTTGTCGGAAGTTAGAGTAAGTTAATTAAAATTGCATGACTACCAACCGTTAACAAATAAACCATGAAGATCTATCTCATCTGCATCCGAATCTGCATTATTTGCTCGGAACACAAACTCGAGATAGATTAGTATGAAATGTAGATTTGATATTCTAGTATATATAGTGCTTACAGCAGCAGCTTGAGCATTGTACTGATCCATTAGTCGATCATGCTCTTTGGCTCTATTGGAGAACTCTTTAGCTCCAGCGCCATCCCCTGAATGATATGCATCTTGAGAATCTTTCAAGCAGCGGGATTTAGCCTTATACTCGTTTTCGGCTGGTCTGAGTTAATACCGAACGAACCAGAAGGACAGGAGACTCACCTAGTCCTCGAAGACGCTTGTACTAGTTCAATTTAGCACCAATGGGACAAATAGAAAATAATAAACTCAATTGTGAACCTACTTCTGCGTCATCCGAATGGTTGTAGTCTCGCTGAGGTTTGAAAGCTACAAAGTGATTATTAGCCGAATGAAGACAGACAATTCAAACGCGCGTGTTTTCGTACGGGAATGATAAATTGGTCCATCCGTAGAAGCCGACATTGGAACAAAAGAGCCACGCAGGGTCAAGCACAAAAATCTGAGTTCAAAGATAAAAGCAGAGCAGTTAAATCAAATAATACACAAGAATGCCGATTCTATAACTACAGTTTGAGGAGAACAGGGCAGAGGGTTAGTTAGTGGAACCAGAACGTCTAGAAACCAGCCGGTGAAAGGAAACCTCTAGTGTCGAAGCGGCACACTAGTTAACGGGGGTGGCTCTAGAAGGCACCTGCTACAATTCCATTGGCAGAACAGTCTGGGCTAATAAATCCTTGTTTTCTATAGTATCGCTAACAGATAGCCAAATATTGGTTTTTAAATTTTTATTTTCTTCTCTTGAATGTTTTGATGGTTATTGTCTCACTTGCAGATCACGATTACCTAAACAGCGGTGTGGCTGGTTGATTGCGCGAAACAGCGAAACCTAGCAACTTCTCTGGTGAGTACCTACGCCACTCAACTCGCAGCATGGCTGTGCGATAAGCGCACGTACCACCGCTTTGAAGATGCGGAGAGGCTTGAGTTAGACGGGCCAGGCAGGTAGAAATAGACAAATGACACAGGCAAATGGCGGACGAAATTAGCCGGTCCGGTCAGCTGAGAAAATGAAATGTCAGAGCAGGCCGCACATATTATCCGTTCGTGAAAGGTGGCAACAAGTTGAAATTCGCAACCTCTGAAAGACAAAGTCTTGTGACAAGATTTGGATCAGTACAAGAATATTCAAAAAAAATTCAGATTTTGACAATTTCATTTCTGTCAATAGAGTCAATATAGTTTTTTTAGTAAAGACCAATATCCTTCCATGCTTCAGTTTTATAGCCCTCCAATAAATAACCAACTCTTGCCGGCTCTATTCATATTCAGAGAATCACACATTTCGTCAAGATAGGCCATTCCTAGAACATCGCCGCACTGACAGCCTAGTCCAAATATGGCTAAGCGAATAACGCACTATTCCATAGTTAGTGGCCAAAACAAGTTTAGTCAAAGTGCCGCGTGCACGCCTTTTGAACTTTAATATTCAGCATATATGTATTGTAACTGTAAGTAATACGCCTCAAAGTTCGCTTCCTAGTACAAATAATCTCGTACGAATCCAAAACAGCATCCCCGCCGAACCATCGCTCATTTTCTCGTTGTTTTCGCTCTTCCTGGTGGATCTCTGCGGTTCCCAAGCAGGCTCGTTCATGATCCTGCTGAGTTTGTTCAAAAATTCCTCCTGGATCTCATTTTCTTTCTGATTTCTGTTTTTTTGGTTCTTGAACTGCATATTAGACTATTTCTAGTCTAATTATCACTACGACTTCCTGTTCTAATGCCTGCTCCTCTCAATCCCTCGTTTCCAACAAATCTTGTCCAACAGCAACATAGTCATGCACCCCTTCAGCATGCTCCCCAATCGACTTACGACGCTCCGGCGTTTCAGTCGGATCACGGACATCCTCCAACTGAATATCGAGCTTGGCCGCGATCGCAATCTCCATATTCGCATCCTTATCCCCAATATCATAATCCGCAAATGGCCCAACAACCATATTCTCCGCGCGATCCACAGGCCTACAATTATCCGCCCACAACTGCTTCAAGCACAGTCCCTCCGTCATTTCCTCTAGGTATTACACATAGCCAACATCAACATCAACATCAACATCAACATCAACATCAGCATCAGCAGGTCCAAGCCTATGGTCCTCCCTTGAGCGCTACATCTGTCCAGTCGCGTGAAAGCAGTGAGGCAAATAGACAGCAAGCTTACTATCATCATCCTTCTCAATCTGTACCGATTCAACCTACTTCCTTTTCTTATCATCCTACTACAAATTTCGGTACTCCTTCAACTCATTCTTCTGCTACTTCTACACTTAGGGCCGATCCTTCCTCTGGAACTGTTCCCACTCACCATCCACCTCAGCATTTTTTTTCTCAGACTCTGCATCCGCAGACAACGCAAACCCCACCTTTGGTTCATCGGACTTCTGATCAACCGCCTGCAGCACCATTCAGCAGGCCGCAATTGACGAAACTGCAATCAAATACTCAGCTGCCTTCGTTTGCTTCGCAGTTTTACAACGTTCCACGAAGAGCTTCGGATTCGATCTATCCGGTCCAGCATCAGCAACAACTGGGTCCGCCTTTGCACTCCCCTGCTTTGCAGGCACCTCCAGCTACTCTGCGATCAACCAATGCGGCAGATAATCGCTGGCCAAGCCATTTACCTTTAATATCTGCTTCGCCGATGGCATCAAGTTATCCGTTCCCGCACAGTCCTGCTGATTCTATAGCTTCTGCGCCTCCCCAGTTAACATCTCAATCATACTCTGATCGAACAGGTTCTGACACTCGTTCTAAATCCCCTCATGGCGCTGTTGGATCAATTCCGCTTACTCCCTCCAGTGGTATCAGTACATTCTCGCGAGTCAATTCTTACTCCCCCCAAATATATTATGGCTCACCTGTGCACCCGGCAACTCCTTATGCCCCGCAGCCTGGTCCAAATCACTTTACACAATCTCAGGTTTCCAGCGCTGAGCATCAAATAGTTCCTCCTCACCCAGAAACGAAAGGTCATCCGCATGGTTACTATCCAATGAACCAGTCGTCTCATCCCACTGATCAAAATGAGTGGTCACATCAACAGCAAAATATTTATGTGGCACAGCAACCTTCCATAGAGGAATATTCTCGACAACAGCAGCTATACCATCAACATTCAGGAAATGTCCAGTATCCATCGGACCACCAACATCCACAATATCTTAACTATCGGCCAACTGCTCAGTCTAACATTCTTCCGAATAAGCCTGATCATCCACCTCCTTCGAACTCGAGCCGCACGCATGGCATGCCACACCGAGAGGCCGATCCAAACCCCACTAAGGACCAGCTCTCGCGAAATATTTCAAAAGCACATATATCTTCTCCTGCTCCCCCCGTCTCAGGAAATCCTAAGCAGGAAGTAATTAGTCTAGTTGCAGATGCTCGTTCTGAAGTTGAACCTGGAACTACTGAAGTTCCTCAGTCCACAGAAAATCAACATGTGGTCGCTGATTCAACTCAGCGAACATCTAGTCTTACGCCAGATGATATTTCTCGGGATCGGTCACCGGCCTATGTTCCGAAAGCAGCTTCATTTTCACATGCTGTCTCCGAAGAGCCCCCAAAAGCTGTTTCGCCGCGAAATCCGCCAGTCTCCTCCCAGGATATTATTGGTATGAAACTTGCAGCAGTTACAAATGATAATCCGACACAAGAATCCTTGGAAATTAATCCAAATCAACTTAGACGAAATTCAAAAATTAATCGTCGAAAAAAGATGGTATCTGCTTCAGATCCTTCAATTTCGCAATGCAATGCTCTAAAGCCCGTGACTGAACCGGAGTCTTCCAATTCTGCGGATTCTAGTCCTTCAAAGTCAACTGAATCAATAGTCACCTCTTGTAGTCCGGCATTGATTTCCAGGGAACATTCACCAACTGAAGATATCCCAGATATTTCAATCGGCACACATACTCTGCAATCACCGATATCTGCGAAGTCTATTTCTGAGGAACCTCATCCACTCAACGCACTGCAACCCAAAGTTTTGGAACTGTGTTCACCGCCTAATATTGAATCTTCCATCTTGAATGAGTCCGAATCTAAGATCTCGACTGAGGAAAATGATAAGAGAGAAATTGAAATTGATTCTAAATCAGCATCTGAAGCAGTCTCCCCGACATCAGCTACAATTCAGCGACTTCAGCCAGATCCATCTGGATCGCCGAAGAATTTGGCGTCTATCGTTGACCAGCCATCTGAGTTATCATCCAGTGTCGTATCTGTTTCGTCTAGCAAAGAGTCTCCGAGAATTCCTATGCGTCAATCTTCTTCGACTCCTGAAGCCATTGCAGTTTCCAAATTAGCAAGTGTAAAGGAATCCGCAGAAGATGATCCAAAATCTGCTGAACCTTACAGATTAGATTCAGACCAAGTTATCACTATTGCTAACGAAAATAGAATTAATCCTGCTCAAGATCCTGGATCTCCTGTAGGAGACGACTTGGATGACAGGGTGAAACCGACAGAAGAAACAGAAGAAATGATAGAACGACAAAAGAATTTTGTTGAGAATAGCATGCCGGACAATACATTTGAGATTGATGATTTGGATAAATTATTCGAATCTGATGAAGGTAGTGATTTTGAGGAACAGATAAGTCGGAAGCGATCAGCACCAATCAAGTATAAAAAAGCTGCTCGTCCGAATGGAGCAAAACGAAGGCCAGCAGTCAAGAAGAGTAGGAAGCGAGTTTATACAAGTAGTGGTAAGAGACATGTAAATCTGATATTAGGAGTACGAGACTCATTCTTTCTAGATGAAGACGCAGATGCCTATGATTCACCATTTTCAGCAGCCGAAGAAGATGATCCAAATGATGGAACATACATGGACTGGACGGGGAGTTCTACGACTCCACTCAAACCTCAAGGATCTACGGAGCGCAGCAAGACTGCAAAGTCGAAAACGTAAGTTATCAAAAGTATCCTAATAGAAACTTATCCTTGCTAACTTGAAACAGCACACGTCTTGTGCGATCTGCTAACTCTAAGAGCAAAATGAAAACGGATTTCAAGGTGGCGGCAGAGTCCACTTCCGAATCAAAGGAAGCTATTCCTAGAAAAGCCAAATTTAAGCACAACTTTTCCGCCGAAGCTGCGTTCCAAGATCTAATTGAGGCTGCCTCTGAGCTTTCCCGAGCTTTGAAGAGTCAAGGTTTACCATGTTCTAACGATGAGCGAGAATCCTCTAATGCGAATAAAGTTCTTGATTTCACAGAGGTTGCGCTGCATAACGGCCGAGAACACATCGCGGATTTGAATTCATCTGGTGACGAGCGTGAGATAGGACGAACAGCTTGGCTTGATAGTGTGTTGGTAGGGCGAGCAGAACTTTGGTCGCGGCGGTACAAGCATATTCGAGGCCTTCGGCAGTGGCTTAAGTGGTGGTGGACAGACATAGCAGCGTATCATACAGGAAATCAGATAGATGGTACGTGGGGTCGGCGAACTCATATCTCCAGATCATGGCAGACAGCATTTGATACCTCTGAGAGTATAGTGCACGCACGTCTGCGACAATGTGAAAGGGTCTACGAATTACAGTACCGATGTGGATGGCCAGCATTTGTGCTTGCGTCGATGGCCAAGCCATCAATGGGACCAACAATGCGCTCGCGAAAATCTCATGTAGGTCGAGGGTGTGATGCGACTCAGATATCCCAAAGTGACTGGGCCGAATTTATGAACTTGATGGAGTCACGAATAGAAATCATCCGAAAGGCGGTATTAGCGAACTGCGGATATGACGGTATCCGACGGATTCTAGAAAACGCAGCGGGATTAAGACCAAACTCTTTGCAAGAGCTATGTCTTTTTCCTCCTTATACCTACCCTGAAGATGAAGATACGATTGTAGTGATGTCTCGAGGTATGGCTAATAAAACACCGAAAGTCAAGTTCGAACGCCGTCGGGCACCGGGAAGTGATAAACGGTCTAGACGTATTAAGAGCTAACGAAGGTGACTTGAAAGTTCTACGCTAACTTTGTTTCAAACTTTTTCTTTTCGATTGAATTTGTAACCACAATAATAGTGAAATTCCCTATTTAAAGGGATAAATAAACTTTGCTAATAATCTGAACTCTTAGAATTATTTACAACTGAGGTATTACTGCGATTCTAAAGTTTGAAGTTGCTTTAAATAACAAAATGTGCGTTCAAAAATCCATCATCTCTGATCTGTCTAAAAGCGTCACCTTGCGTCACTTCAGTTTCACTGCTTCTTCTATTCAGTGCTTTTGATAGCTGATTGGAGAGAGAAACTTCCCGTTGATGAATCGAACAGTGGGGTATCCGTTGTTTCTAAGAATGAGGTTTCTCAGTCCGCGTTACGTCCGTCGGGTGTATCTCTGTCATCATATTTTCAAATATGACTGATTTATGAATTTGAGTTAACTGCCCTTCTTCTCAATCTAAAAATTTAGTGAACCAATACTATAAGAATTTTTTATGCCAATTTTATAAACGAAATCAGTAACATGAAACCTAGAGATCAAATCCCAGATGTCAAATTCCTTAGATTTCATGAAATCTTGCTTTCCCAGCCACGGCCTCAATCGTTGCTAGTCAAGGATTTGGATGACTAAACAATATCTATCTGAATAATGTGCATCAATTAGGATGACGCGTTACATTCAAGAAAAAGTTAGTCTTTAGTATATGACGAAATATACGTATTAAGATCAATCAATACAAGCTAAAATTCAGCTGTGATCTTTGTGACTAGTATTCATCTAGTGTACCCTCAAAAAATCTATATTTTGTTTTTGACCGGAATACGTTTCGGCGAATGCACATACAGTGGTTCAACAGACCGTTTGAAATCGATCATCCTCCCAATTCTAGATTTCATCGTCTATGAAGTAGATCTTCTTCTCTACGGCTCAGTCAAGTGATAGTTTATAATAAATCACATAATGGGGCTAGCAGTGAAATGTATGTTTCTGGAGGCTCTTGGTTCCTGTGTTCTGCAAAAAACTAAATGATGAAGGTCCAGTCCGCAGTGCCAAATTGAGTTTTTCCTGTTCAGAACGTAGCGTTAGAGGTGGAAACTTAAGAAGCTTTCTCGTATTTTCCATTTTGTCACCAGCGTTCGAAATATTTGTCCAGTATATGTAAGCCGACATAGGAAAATTGTGCGCTAATCCAAGAGAAGACGCGGCAATGCGGATTGTAGAAACTGAAAGAAATTAAATCAGGCTCATTCATTTGTATAGGAAGCTGAATGAAAGAGCAGCGGGGGAACGTGAACTTATAATAAAAACGAGATAATTGATTTTGCGCAATTGGTCAAAGCTATACATAATATGGTTAAGAAATTAAGAAATT
Organism: [Lipomyces] oligophaga; assembly: GCF_038497815.1. Lineage (NCBI taxonomy): Eukaryota > Fungi > Ascomycota > Lipomycetes > Lipomycetales > Lipomycetaceae > Lipomyces > [Lipomyces] oligophaga. The sequence goes on along the minus strand of NW_027117788.1, from coordinate 486,054 downwards.
ATGAAAGATGAGCTTGCGTTGGACGTTGAGTGCGGGGTGCAAGAATAGAAATATTCAAGGTCGGATTTCAGTTATGAACGTACAATTTTGTTTCTTTTCATTTGTCGTGAATATTGAACTTGGCCTGATATCTGTAGGCCACTTGTGTTGCCTTTGGTTGCTGTCTTGGACTAAAGCACACATCTGATCACCAATATCATAGTTTGCTATGTCTGCCTAAGTGAGTTACTCGCCGAACTTGTAGTCTCTTGATGTAAATCAATCTGACAGTGCCAAATATTAGATCAACACAAGTTCGTAAAATTCACTTGCTAACTGAATGCTGATCCAGCCTGTTGCTAACCGGAGACCTAATCTAAGGATCTAATCTACTCTTCAAACCTATGAATGCTCAAAGGCAATATAGCTACAAATCTCTTGTTAGTACTTCAATAGCTAAAAACATATGAAATGGTTATCCAAATAGAAAATTATGAACTCGTGTGTTTTCCAATGAACACTAGAGCTATTATTGTTCGACTAAATGGCATTTTATCGATCACGTTCGTAAGGAATATTACTAATGGAAGCCAAAATTGACCAGTAGAGAGAGGAACGTCGTATTGCTGATATCCTTCGTTCTAAATAAAACAAAGTGGTTCAATTATATTCACCAATACCTGGATCGGCTTTATCACTCTTATAGTCCGTTTTCCAAATAAGTGGTTTTACTTCGCATCAAGTGATGATCTTGGTGAATCGTATATTCGAAGCAACTAGTTTGCAATATTTGCTTGATTCGGCCTTGGATTCTATCTGAGTTTACCTAGATTTGCCTAGACAGAGAGTGGACTGAAAGACTTATTGGTGCTTAGCCGGGTTTTGAAAGTGCTATTAAATATGATGCTAATAAATATGAAATTGGGCGGTTTAAACTGAAAGACTTTTAACACTTGCCCAGGATTTACTTCGCAAATTGTTTAATCTAATCTCAGGTTAGGTCAGCACACGGCCTGATTATAGCTTGCAGATTCTCCATATCTGCTTACGGGAGACAGACAATAATGCAGCTTAGTACATATAATAAATTAGCAATGCGCAAAATAATCGAACAATACAATATATTATCAAAAATTATAACTGACGCCAGCTCCAGTTCATAAATATAGAGACAAAATAGTCAGACTCACATCGCATTAGAGATCAATGAAACATTTGTCTGCCTGATCTCATTCTCAAAGCAAAGAAAAGGGAAACATAGAATACAGAAGAAAGAAGACATAAAGGAAATTCAAAACAAATTAAACGATTTTAATCCAAATTATTACTCTGTCCATCATAAATCAAAAAAAAAGAACATAAAATATTAATACCGGGCGCTGACATTAGCATTACTGCCTTATCATTATTACACCCTGTCAATATCGCTAATCATATATCGTTGTCCATCTAGGAAGCAACACATCTGATAGCGTACAAGCACATAGCATTCGCACATAAAATAATATAAGTCGAAGAAAGAGATAATAAATATAAAAGAAATAGAAAATGAATATTCAGAAAACGCTTACTTCATGGAGACTTTCGCGCTTAGATCGAACAGCAGCTTCTTCACCACCTACTGAATTCGCTGCCCCATTTGTATTAGAAGATGTCGCCGGCGGGATCGCTAGATTTCTCTCAATTCGAGCCTCCCCATTCGGTACTATTTGCGCTTTGTCATCCTCCGACGAAGTCTTGAGATCCGAAACCTTCTCCACAATCTCTTCCACTTCTGCATCCTCGTCAGCAAGCTCAGCGGTCTCGGCATCATCATCATCCTCGTCATCATCTTCTTCGTCTTCTTCGTCTTCTTCGTCTTCTTCGTCTTCTTCCTCGGCCTCCTCAATCGTTCCGACAGTTTCTTTGTCCGAGCTCTCTTCCGTATCTGTCAATTCTTCCTCATCATGAGGATTTTGTGCCTCAGTCATCCGGATAGGAATCTGGCTCCCTTCAAAAATCACAGAAGGGTAAAGAATCATGGTTCGAAGCATCGTCTGAATGTTGCCGAATTCTGCAGACATACCAAAATAATTACTGCTTGGAACCATACACATTGCAAATACAATCGCCAAGTTCACTGGCGCCATCTTGTTTACTTCCTCATTCTGTGCGACCCTAGATACAGTGTTAATTAAAATTGTATCCTTAAATTATAGGGAAGTACTTACAACGCAAGATGCTCAATCAGACATTTCAACAAATTAAAATTATACTGTGGGAGACGTTTAACGAGAGTTGTATATTGTGCAATCTGCCCTGCTTCATCTGGAAGTTCTACCGTCCGTTAGCATAAAAAAATACAACAAAGAAATTCAATCCAACAATACGTACTAGCAACTGCAATGAAATCAGAAAAGAGTCCAGAGGTTAAAATAGGTTCGGGAAGATCTCGAAGATACATCTTCAAACAACCGGCCAAAACATTGACGTCAAACCATCGTTCGTCGTTCATATCAACGGGCAGACCAAGATCAAATTCGTGTTTCAGTGCCTTGACAAAATTCTGAGATCCTGAAATTCTATAAATTCCAACTTCATCCAGTCCTTTGAAATTTAGTGAATAAATACAATTGAAAGCATTAAAAATCAGTATGTTCTTACCTCGTCGTTCGATCTCCCCAATCAAAATTTCTACCACATCGGGAACATCGCGCTTTTGCTTCTGGCATACTTCCGAAATTGGAGCACCAAACACTACGTCTCGATTAGCAATCTTACATTGGCCAATTAGTTAAAAAAATCTTACCTCTTGAAGCCGGTGGAATATATTCCGGACCTTCGGAAGGAATTGGCGTATTGAGACTCGACATTCCTCGCGCTCTGATTGCTGAACATTGACGTACCCAGTCATTTAGTTCTTCTTCACTCGTAGCCTGTAACAAATGCTCGGCACCATTATCACAAATAATTTTGAATACTCCCTGACTATCACCGTCACTTGGAACAGTAGTGATTGCATAAATCAAATTGATTGTCAGCACGGGCTTATGTCGTGTGAAATCACTCAAAGTCAGCGTATCAGGAAGTTCGACCACAGGCACGGAGCGTTCAGGCGATGATGGCGAACCCAAAGAACTAGAAAATGCCATTGACAAAGGACGAACAGCTCGAAGTAATCCTCCGAGCCTAGAACTTTTGCTGCGCTTGTCAAAAGATTGGAAAGTCGAGTTCCGAAGACGATTAGAATGCGAACTAGAACTCGATCCACGAACTGTCTCACGCGAATTTCTAGTTAAGAAATCCTTTTGACGTGAATCACGGCGAATCTTCTCCATCTCTGAAGAGACAAGATTCTGAAATACTTTAGGGAGCTTCATACCTTTCATGTTCCCTTCCTTGGACTCTCGAGCAGCAGCATCGCGAATATTTCGCTTATCATATCTTAAAGGCCAAAGCTCGGATGTCAGAAACATTGTCGCCGGAGACGCTTCCGACTGTTGCTGATTACATTTGATATCAGTCATATTACTCAAGAAATTGTAAATATACCGTTGCTTATCAAAGTTGATGAGAAGTGGGTTCTCAATCGACATATTAGGAACGTAGCTGACTATCTCGAAAATCCGCTCAAAAATCCAGCCCATACAAGGTGTCAAGGGTTGTAATTCGGTGTCCGAAGGAGTTGTAGCACTTGTTTTCGATTCCGCATCATCGGCCGTTGTCTTTAAGCTCTTTGGCATAGCCTCTTCAGCAAAAGGAAAATCAGGAATTAAATCTTCCAAATTCGCGGTAGAATCAACATCCTTCCCAACATCTCGAGCAGCAAGTATCCATGCAGCATTATAATGTCGACTTTCCGGACGCACAATAGCTGCTCCAAGTGCGCTTTCTAAAAGGGATGGTATAATCATTTCTTCACCGGAATCAAGGTCAGACGATTTTACTTGACCATTGAACTCTAAAGAAGTCATACGCTTTCGACAGATAGCAAGCATGCGCAATAACGTCGCCATACGTCGAATGCGAGACTGTCGCTTGATAGTAGGATCCGCAATATGCATGAGCAACCATGCAACAACGTTCATCCGGAAGGCGATCAGTTGTTGAATTCGTTTAGGAAACATAGAGACCATGAGTTCATCAGTTCGGAATGAATTCAGAGACATTACAAACGTGAATATATCCTGAAACACAACATCTTCCTCAGTGTTTGAGATGGCATTGCGAGCACTGAAGAGCTTGACTGGATCAACTGTTTGCATCTCAAACAGTTCATACACAATAAGCCAATCTCGAAGCGGAATTTGCGAATACATTGTTGAAACTACACTGTCAATAGAATCACAGAAACGATTGACTGCTGACACAGAAGATCCAGGGAACTTCAGCTGAGTTCCATCAGAAGTTGGAACCGCGGGCCAGCTGGAAATTTCTAGCGGTCTATATGATCGCCGTATGATAGCCTTTCGAAGCTTTGCAGACAAAGATTCCATAGTATCAGCATAAAGACGTAAATTCTCGTCTATTAAAGCCCTATCATGCCAATTATTAGCTTCTCGATCAACCTCGTCAAGAAACTCCAAAAACGATTCGCGTAAATTAGATTCCTGAGTGAAATCCGAGAAGTTGTCTGTTATCCAAATATTGAACGCTTCCAGAACACCAATTTGAATTTTAGCCACAGTATTCCAATCCATTTCCTCCTTTTCCAAATCGGTCAGCTCGTGGTCCCAATCAGGAAGCTTTTCAGTTTCCTGGTCTGCTCCAAGAAGCGAGCAAGCACCAGCTTGCGCACAAGAAAATCGCTTCCTGAGCAATTCTAAAAGTTGGCTAGGAACGGCAAAATTTTTGTACGTGGCCAAGAATGTTCCAGTATAGACATCCATGTTCATGTGAAGAGTCGCCATTTGACCCAGACGCTGCATGCTTTGCCTTTCTTCCCCAGTAACCAGAAGACTGAAATCTTCAGCTCCAAGAACGAGAATGTCTACTAGGCGTTCAAATGTAGCAGCTTTAGCTACAACGTTGATAGGAGATGAAGGATTATTGTGGGCATACTCGGCCAGCTGAGAATCCGGATTTTGCTGTTGAAACTGAGCCGACAAACGACGTGAACCTGTACTGAGACGTTTGGAAGGAATTTCAATCATCATACTAGAGAGGCGAGAGCTTCGACCGCTCTCATCTTTGAATGACTTCAACACAAGATCTCTCTGAATATGATATAAATTAACACCAATGTTTAAGACATCTCGAACACTTCCCACTAAAGAATTAGATCGAGGAAATGCGGCCACTCGACTTCGAGAAACAGTATCAAGATCCGAGTAGCCAGTAATATTGATGCTAGGATTACGTGAGGGAGGAAAGGAGCTTGCTCTTCGGAGTTGTGCTGCTGCCCTCCTGTCTTCTAAAGATCCAGAAGTTTGGTCTGAATGAGCACCAGTGCTTCCACCCAGACTTGCACCAGAACTCGTGGAAGAATAAGAATGAAGCATGTGTGGAGAACCTTGCGAGACCAAATACTCTGATGATGCCTTCGATTTCAATGATTGCGCAGATTTCTTTGGATTAAGCAGTCCACCTGCCTCCAAAAGATCTCTATGAGCAAATAATTTATATGACGATAAGGGCTCCGTAAATAAAATCGCGGAATAAGAACCCGAAGAAATCAGCGATTTTTGGGTGGAATAGTACTGTGAATAATGACCAGTAGAAGGTGGCTCTGCCGCCAAAGATAATTCCATGAGCATCGAATGGCTTAAGACTGTTGAATCCTGATGGGCGTTATATAAAGAATAAAGACACTCTTGAAAAGGCTGAATAGGATTCTCGAGAGGATTCATATTAGAATCATTCTCGATTGAGTCAAGATAATTCGTCCATCTTTCTATAGACTGTCGTATTCTCGCAAGTTCTTCGCGCGACAATTCAACAGATATCGAATCCTATAATTGTTAATATACATAATAGATGATATTCTGAAGTAACATACCTGATTAACATCAGCCATAGTTTCACAAAAGTGAACACCCACGTCACCGAAAAAGGGAACAACACATTCCTTGCGATACGATTGGCCTATTCCATCAGGAGCAAGAATATGCGATCCTTCCTTTTGAGGTGCGTTATCACCAGTTATAACTCTTCGATCAAGAACAATCAAAACTGGTACCCAATCACGGATAATCAGATCCACAAGCTCACCAGGAACGCAAGCCCAGGTATCACTCAAACGACAGAAAGCCGGCGAGCAGATAATACTGGCTATAGCAAGCCAACCGGTCATATCTCCACGCTGTTTCAAATTGTTTGCCAAAATAATCCAACGCGAAAGAACATTGCCTCGAGTTATAGGATCAAGAACGCGATTAGCGTCAGCAGGGAAGATATGCTGGCGAATCATGGTAGCAGCCAGAAAATGAGGATGATCTGCTGTTGATATAAGCGGATTTTTTCTGCTTGACTGGTACTTTGTTCCTAAGAATAATGAAAAATCATTAATAGGACTCCAGAAATGGAATATTTTAAGATCAAATATGTGAATCTGTGCTGCAAAAATATCCATATCAATTTGCATGAACTGGTCAAGCGACAGTCCTGACTTTAGGGAATCATATTGTCGATCTAGCGTTGAGGTAGTAGACATATCAACAGGCTTCCAAAACTTCAGCAAAGAATACAACAGCGATTTCTTTTCTTGAATATCGAGCTTCATTAGCGACTTCTGAGAAGGACTGACTCTCTTTAAAAGCTCTTGGATCTGTTTATAAACTTCATCGTCCAACAGGAACGAAGATAGATGATTTGAGATTGTCCGTAAAATCAAACAAATTCTATCTGAATTTCGATCGCTAAGCTCTACCAACTTCATGAAATAACTAAGAATATTGTATATATCTGTCCAAATCGGAAGAAGAACTAGAACGTCTTCGGCAAATGAGGAATCTGGACCGTACATGATTTCGTGACATAGAGCCTCGATTGTGCCAGTCTGGACAATTCCGTTTTCGTTTATGACCAAGTCAGGATGCCTTTCTGTGCTGAAATGAGTGAGATATACTGGAGCTAAGAAAAACTGTTAATAATTCTGGTTCAATATCTGAGAAATAAATGTGCCCATACCTGGAGCCTCAGTGATAGTGACAGGAGTAGAAGGCTCGAATTCAAAAGACTTTATTCCGACGTCGCTAGGAGGTTTGTAAAGATAAAGCACATTTTCCTTGAGAACCGCGCGCTGGAGACGCCATGTCTGTTCCGGAGGCTGCGAGTGTAAGGCATAATGATAAGATATCTGTCTAGAGCTCGAGCTCTTCTTCTGTTCCACCTCAGCACGGTTAAGCCATCCCTGTTTGATACTGACTGGCTGAATTCCAAGGCCAAATTGCGGGCGGGAATTTGAGGTCCCTTCGAAGGAAGTCTTAACAACAGTAGAAGCTGTAGATGTAGAAGTAGATGGGCGCCGTTGGTCACTGATTGAATCAGTATCATTATAAAGAGTCCTGTGTGAAGGAGACCTAGTGATGAAAGAAAGATCGTTCATAGACCGAGACGGAGATAATAAAGATGTAGTACTATTAGTATCAGGGTCTTTGGGAAAAGCACCAGAGATCGACGATGCAGGTGAAAGACCGGAAGGAGCCAAAGTAGGAGATGGGGGGACGTATGACACACTTGGATTTGGAGAAACTGAGTAATCTTCAGGATCTTCACGACGGTGTTTAAATATACGCAGAGAGCGCGTGGTGGACCGAGAAGGAACTGACCCGCTAGTTGAGGTAGCAGAAGTGCTGATATTCGGAGAATGTGGAATAGTTCTAGGTGAATGTTGGTCTACACGAATGAGAGCAAGTTGCTGGCTTGAATAGGCGGGTGGAGTTGACGAGGTCGTAATAGTCGACTCATTTGCTGCAGAACGCGAAGGCGGTTGAAGTGCATTTGACGAACGAATAGAAGTCGGATAGCGCTGCGACTGAGATTGTGACAAGGCCGGGGACTGGGATTGTTGAGTCTGCTGAGATTGCTGTAACTGCTGCTGTTGCTGCTGTTGGTGACGTTGACTGGACGGTTGTACCAGCTGCTGCGGTTGCTGTTGTTGCTGGCTATGGCCATGACTCGAATTGGAGGGCTGCGAATCGGACTGAGGCTGCGAGTGCTTACTAGAGAAGCCTCCCCACTTCATGATGAATTAGAACACACGGAACACGAACGTCAAATAATTCAGAAATATAAGCCAGGGGTAAGTGAAACACCTAAGTGTGAAGTCTGAAGTGAGAGAAAGAGAGGAGCGCGTGAATTGGAGGCAAAAAAAGAGTAAGAACCGAAGAAAGGGGACGTTGTCGAGGAGATCCGGGGAAGTTCAAGGACAGAAGCAGAGGAATCGAGGCAAGAAAGAGGAAGTTGTAGAACAGCAGAAGGACGAAATGTTATTAAGACGAAAATAATAAAAACGTAACGAGAGCTCAGCGTCTCAGAAAAAAAAACATCAAGCAGAGGCAAGAGAAGCGAGAGAGGGGCACAAGATTAGCAGAGAGGACCAGGAGAGGAACTGGACGCGATGGTGGAGGTTCAGAAGAGTGCTCCAGGGGTGTACAAAGAGCGCGTGTAACGCGGACAGGTTGGGACTGGGGAGGATGTCCGGAAGGGGGGGGGAGATGAAGAGAGCGAGGGAGACAGCGGGAAGAAAATGAGACGCGAAACTGAGTGGGAGAAGAACTGCAAAAAAAGCTGAGTCAAGAAGGGGAGAAGGAGACGGAAGAGGATGGTGATGAAGTTTGGAGTAAAAGGAGTAGTGGCCGAGTGGTGGTGGTGGTGGTAGCTGAGGAGCTGACGGTGGTTGTGGTGCTTGGTGCTGGTGCGTGGTGGTACGTAGCGTGTTGGGTGTGTAAGTGCGTAGAAAGTGGAAGCGTGGAAGAGAGAACGACGGTGCGCCGAACAAAGGCGCCAAACGTAAGGCGATACTGGCAGACTTTCGTGCTGCAGGAAGTCTCTGCGCGTACTACGGGAATCTTACCGAACCTGGTCAGAACAATGCTCGAACTGCTTTAAAATATATGTACAAACTCCGGTCAGATCCTGTTCTTGAGAGATACAAAAATAATAGCACGAACAGAGCAAGATGGGAAAAAAGCCTAGTCTTGTTCAGTTAGGTTAGTTTGGTTCGGCGCTAGCACAACCTGAGGGTATGGATCTCTTCCTCTTTCTCCGCTGGGAGAAAGAGTAGAGAACTTTATTTTGGTCCTGGCTGAGTTGGACTTCTCTGAAGCCAGAATTAAAAGTGTCTGCAGCGGACAGCCCGTGCTGTCTGAAGGTCCGTTTTCGACCTGTTTCCAGACTGTTTAATTGGTAAATTATGGCGTCTCCAGTCGGCGGCAAAAGGGCGCAGATCTAGTCATCTCTCATCGCTGCCCCCTCCCAGATAATGAAAATCAAAACGAGGGAAGGACCCGCAGCTGTTCTTCGTCCATCGCTCTCTTCCTCTTCACCCCTTAACCCCTCGCACGTCCTCCACCTCCCCCTAATTATCGGCTAGTTGGAAATCTTCTATTGGACGTGATATCAGAGCAGGAAAACATAAAACTTTATCAATCAGATGCACCAACCCGGTAAGCTCGCACTGCTTCCACCGATGCAGGAGTTGCTGAGTACAGCCAGAGTAGAGGGCCCCTCAATCTCTCTCGCCCCTTCTTTGTCGATCTTGCGCCCTGTTAGATCGGGCTTCCAGCACGAAGGCCCAGGTTCAACACGAAGACCATCGCCAACGTCTTCTCTTCCATCGGCTTAAGATGTAATTCTCCATTCTTGCTACATTTCTAGTTCATCTCACAATCCCCCTTTCGACATCCCTCGCAGTCGTCTACGATACAATATCCCTGCACGACGTCGTGCAGAAGCGCGCGCATAATCCACTCGCCCTCGCCTGTCTTGCCAGCTCATCTGACGCACTCTAGCTAACGCCGCCGTCCGGGAGCTCGCGGTCGAGCAAACCGGGCCTTTGTAGCAGCCGCCTTGGGATGCAAGTCGTCCATCAGCATCTGCTCGCTGATCTCGCTGCCATCTGTCAATTCGATCTGATAGGTGTTGTTTGTCAGAAACATAAGCACTTTATCTCGACAAATACGCTGTAAAACTTACCCGCTTCGCTATTTTAATACCACTGGCCTCCTCTGCTTGTGCGATGATCGAGCTGCGACAGGAAGCATATAGCATCCTTTCCTTGATCTTCGAGCCTTGCGGACACGTATGAATGAATACAAGAGCCTCCTGTTCTGTACTGTCATACTCGTGTTTGAATAAGAACAGCGTGTAACGCGGCGAGTCATCCGAAATCACGTCGCTCAGCTCGTCTGCAAAGTGCTCGGCCTTTAAACCCAGGATAATCACTTCTTTCTGTGTATCAATCTCGAGGATGACAGTATTATCAGCACCGGATTGGAGACCTGCCAGCGCTGCTTGAACTTCCTCATCCAGAGGGAACGTGAGCCCGCCGGATGTGTAAGTCTTGCGAGTCGTAGTTCCTGCAAACCCCTCTTTGGCCTCAATGTCTTTTACCGATTGCAAAGCACGCTCTTCTTCAGACAAAGGCTTGCTCAGTTTGTCGTGGTTGATAAACTTACGTAGTCCGTCAGCACTCAGCTCTTCTGGTTCCGTAGCAAACACCGACATGGTCAATTTATCTGACCCAAGTTCACGCGTCAGTGTATTTCTAGTAGAGGCATACAGCATCTTTCGTCGCACTGGTGCATTATCTGGGATGTATGAAATGAAAATAAAGCCATTATTTTCTCCTCTGTGAATAATATACAACGGTTCTTTGGCCGATATAGCACTGGATATGTTATCCATGTCGGAAATGTAATCGGCTATTACGGGTAGCTGATCTCCAGCCTGCAAGGACTCTAAAAATAGTAAATACGCAAATCCCTACACTGCATTATATATAAACTGATTACATACCTCCGTCTATTTTGATAGTGAAAGTCCGAGCATTCTCATCCTCAGCAAACGCATTGAATGCCTTCAGGAGCTCGTCAGATGCTTGTATAGTCTCAGCTCTACATTCTGTCTTATCAGTCCAATATGACAATACTCACTAGTGATTCCAGATCTACTCGACATTTAATCGGCAGTTTCGTTTCGGAATTCTGTAGTTTGATGGAATTAGGTCGGAATTTGCGTCTGCAGATCAAGAGGAATCTCACAACAAAGATCATCAAAGTATGTGTGCGCCGAGCCGCCTTGAAACCTTAATAGGCCGGATATTTTATAGCCCAACGCATTTCCATGATACATGTCTCTAAATACTATAAACATTTCGGATTTGCGGAAGCAAGTACTTTGGCAAAAAGGAAATGGCCTCGAATATTCAGACATCTTCCGTCAGCCACCAGCAACAACAAAGAGCTCTTTCATTTAATCGTATGTACTGGAGATGGCAGCTCTGATAATCATGACTGAGCATTTCTAGAACGAATCAATGAGGCTACCAATGAAATTATCACCCAGTACTCAGAAATAATTCGACTAGCGCCTGTATGTGCAATTGAATTTATATTTTGTTGCATGCTGATTACTTATCTTCATTTCATTCTACAGGTTGCTAATAAAGATCGAGCTACTACAGCGGCGGAAGTGTATCAAATTGAATGTCATGCTGTATCACTTGTATGTAGATTGAGAGAATTGTGAGAAATCTTATCTGCTGACTATGCCAGATTCACTCGATAGAGGAATTATTGACTATTTCACGAACGCTCAAAGAATCTTGGATATTGGGCCAGGTAGCCTAGTCCACGCATAATGTTGGAGGGGAGGAGATTTAACACTGAACTCAGTGCGGTTTTGGCGTTTCGGAGTGCAACTTATTACTATAGATTTTAATACAAAATATTTTTTTATTTTCGATTCATTTCTATGTGGTCAACTACGGGGCGATTTTGTTTATTTCCGCTTGCACCACTGTCATGAGTCATCTATTATGCTATTTCCTGATTTGGAGATCCAGTCAGTTTGACAATGATATAATCAATCTACGATCCGACTCAGCTTCAAACTTACAATTGACTCGGTCGCCCTGGATGCGACAATTAATCTCAATATGAAAAGCAATAAATACCTTTTATATTCACTTATTGCCTGTCTAGTCGCTAGGTCTGTCGTGGCTACTGACCTTGACGTTTCATATGAAGAACAGGCTGCTGCTGATACCTATCCGCTGACGTTTTTTCGAGCTGGTTCCGTTCGAAATAATTATATTGTCGTTTTCAATGCATCTGTGAATACCACAACGATCCAATCACATTTCAAATGGTTATCATTAACGATGAAACGATTCCCCGGTTACGACAAGTTCCATCAACAAGTCTTGCATAAGTTCACGGGTGCCGTCCTTCCTGGCTACTCTGGCCATTTCATGACTTCGTTTGTATCCCTCATTGCTAAGCGGCCTGAGGTTGCGTATATTGAAAGTGATTTGATTTATACCACATTGGACGTCCAAATGAATGCCACTTATAATCTTGCCCGCTTGTCACATAGAGATACCCTGGATAGAACAACAGAAAACATTTTTTATTACGACTCGGATCCGGGTGTGGGGACGACACTCTATATTCTAGATACTGGCATCACAGTAGATCATGTAGTACGTGACTTACTTCGAATAGAGGAATTTGTTAACGGGTATAGGACTTCAGCGGTCGGGCCACAATGGTCAATTTCGCACTCTTATCGTCGAACCGCGATCGGATCGGACATGGAACTCATGTAGCCGGCACTGCTGCGGGATCTCAATATGGAGTAGCAAAAAGTGCGAAAATTGTTGGAGTCAAGGTAATGTCCTCTTATTTCAGTTCCTCATAGTGCTCACTATTCCGACTAGGTTCTCGGTGATACTGGATCCGGCACGACTAGCACGATCATCCGAGGTCTTGAATGGGTGAGCGACCAGCATAAACGCTCTGGTGGCCCAAGTATCGTAAACATGAGTCTTGGTGGCGGTCGTAGTCAAGCATTTAACGACGCCGTCCGGAAAGTAGTTGATCAAGGAATCCATGTCGTTGTTGCTGCCGGAAATAGTCACCAAGATGCTTGTGGTTTTTCACCGGCAGGAGAGGAAGCAGCCTTGACAGTCGGCGCGACAAATGTCACAGATCATATGGCCCCATTCAGTAACTTCGGGCCTTGCGTCGATGTGTTTGCTCCCGGCGTAGATGTCCATTCCGACTGGCATACAGATGAAGAAGCTACAAGAAAGGCTTCCGGAACCTCAATGTCCTCTCCTCTTGTCGCGGGATTAGTCGCTTATTTGGCAAGTAAATCTCCAAGCACAAAACCACAGGAAATGAAAAGCATGGTATGTCTGTAGTATGTATACATATTGGGATTCTAGAAAACACTAATCTGTTTCAGATCCAACGCATGGCGACAGAAAATCTGATTCCGAACTTGCCAAATGAACATTCTCCAAATTTCATCGCGTATAATGGTTACTCTGCAAATTCTACCGTAAATCGTACACTTTTTCGCTGATGAACAGTTTCTTGGATTGGGTCGTATATTAGTTACTATTAATGATACAGGTTTTCACAACTTATGAATTGCAAATGCTTATGTAATACCTCGCTATCCAGTTTGAGATCTGACTATAATAAATATGTAATAGAGATCTTTATGCTCTCTGTAGATATACCCAGACTGCATCACTTGAAACCAGCTCAAGTGCATCTTTTAACTCAGGAAAAAATTCCAGAAACGGCCCAACGCAATCCAGAAGCTCTTCAAATACCGTGTTCTTCACCTTTGTAGACTTCACTATCTTTGTCAGACATGACATCGTTGCTCTGAAAATCTGCGCGTCCCGGGAAAATTTGCCCTCATGAGATTTAGGAATCTCACATGGAACGAGCCGTTTTAGTTTCGGCCATATTGCTTCTATTCGTGTAGTCATAAAATCGGCTCCGAAGACACAGAGCTCTGAAATTACATCGAGACTTGCTATTTGGACATGCAGCTCTAAATCGTCAACGCATGGTACTATAGACGGCCAGATATCGTTGATTATCGGGAGAAACTCTTTCGGACAAGTCGCCAAAGCCGATAATGCGATTTTTAGCAAATCCAGTAGCTGGAATCGCAGTAAAGACGATGAGTGAGAAAGATAATACCGACTCAAAAGGCAAATTCTTTTCAAAATAGTATATGAAGACTGTGGGATAGGCGAATCCCAAATCTCCGACTGGTCTGATTGATGCTCATCGCGCTGATTAGGATCATCTAATGATTTGTCCTCGTCTAATTTTGTCTTCAAATCTAAATCTTGGTCTTCAGTCTGTTCAGAGTCATGTAATTTAAACTGAGGCTTTCGCTCGAGCTCATTGATCAAGGCATCCAACGTCCAGATCCCCTCGCGTTCACGCCTTGTTGAACCTTGTTCAATCGACAGTTGCGCAGCCATTGCTTCTAAGGCAATTTCCTCAACAACAGCCTTGAGTACAGCAAAAAATCCTTCTACCAAACGTGAATACCCATGATAGTTGTCAAGTAAGTGGAAAATCGAAGCTGTTATGTCATCGAGATATGCGATTGTCGATGGCCCACCTAGCTTGATCAAAGCAGACAATATTCTTGCCGATCGCGGCGAAATATCAAGCGTGTTAATTTTGAGCGAAATCGTATCTAATATATAATCCATATTTCTAATTAGTAAAGAACTAATTGAGCCATATCCCGTGTGGATTGCAATGTTATTCAAAGCGATGTAGGTATGCTGGCGAACCTCTGTGAGAGGTGAGATGACTAGGTTTAAAAGTGGATATAGTAAATCAATCAGAGCTATCTGGAAATCGTCCCTGAGAATTTCCGCGGATATCGAAAGGGCTTCTAGCGAAAGTTTTGTCAGAATCACTTCGTCAGTGGATAAATTGTCTCTATCCATATTCTGCTGTAAAACTTCGTATGAAGATTGAATAATTTGATCGGACGCTTGCATTAAAAATTCAGATTTGTCTGAAAAATCAAAAAATTCAACAGCCCGCTGTGCTCCTTTCATGAGATGTATAATCATCCAAAGCGCAACCTGCTTATGCGGATAAGATTCATTGGAATCTACAATAACTTCTAAGCACTCATCAGATATTCTCTGCAGACGAACTGAGCCTCCTACTGTCTCTAAGACTTGTTGAAGTGCAAGAGTGGCTTTTTTGCCGAACACGCCTTCCATATTTGAGGCTGAAAATTCGATGAGACCACTCGATTTTGTAACCAAAGTAAAATTCCAATCCAGACGGAGAAACGAAAGATCAAGATTGGCAGTATTCGAAGCAACTATTTTGGTGGAATCTGTAAATCGAACGGATGCGATATAACATGGAACCAAAATTTCTTCAATAGATGCCAGCTCGGTGTTCCATTCTAACAGCAATTCAAATGCAATCTTCATTTGCGTTAAAGTTTGCGACTTCAAATCATCGTCATGTTGAACTAATGTTTGCTGTATTCTAGAGAGCCAGTCATAAAGTGCCAACTTAACAGCTTCTTGAACTTCTACATGTGTGCTACCAATTCGAAGTAACGATTCCCAGCTTTTCGAGGCTACTTCTGCATCCAAGTCAGTAGCCAATGAAATTATCAGTATAATGAAAGTAGAACGACAATTCTCTAGTGAAATATAGCAATGCGATAGTAGCAGTACACATATCTGGTACACCATGAGTCGAACCTCAGGCCGATGGTGATGCCGTAATTTGAGAACTGGCTCGAGAGATATGATGATCTGAGTACTGGTTGCTTTTACCCATGAAGAAGTTCTAAGAATCTTACCCTCAGGGCGTAGTTTATTCAAAGAACTTTCGCTTTCATTAGAATCAGTGATGGCCTTAGTTTGCGATTCTTTGATCGTAGAAGCGGTACTAGAGGAGACAATAGATACCGGCGAAGTAGAATCTAGATCCAATTCAGAATCATTCAGAGTGACTGCTAAGACACGACCAAATAGCGACAGTGATTTGACAAGTAACTGGAAATGACTTTTCCGCACAGACGGTGTCATGATCTTGCAAAGTACTGAAACAACGCCTGGTAGAAAAGACGCTGAAACTTCACCATCACGAATCACCCTAATCAGTAGAGTATGTAAGGCATCTAGGGCTGCTTGAGAGCAGGAATCGTCCGAAGTTTTGAGCGCAAGATCAAGTAGCACAAGAACAGTATGACCTAGTAAAGGTATGGCAGCTTCGGATTGAAAAAACTCTTGTAAATCTTTGGACGACGCAGATATTACGAAAAGATCGTTTAGAGCCAAAGCACCTGCCTTTTTTGTCTCATTCGATATGAATTTGGTTTCGGCGCTAACTTTGTCAGCTGCTGGCGGCTCAATCAAATGGACAATCAAGATCATGAGCTGTTGCAGCATAGTTGGTTGCAGAGTATTGCCCCAACTATGAGTTATTAAAATTCCCAAAGCTCTAATAATCAGCTCCAGTGTTCTGTCATCAAGTCTATTCGAGATCTTCAGCAAATGCGATAATGGAAAAAATATGTAGTCTCCCAGCTGAAGCGAAAAGGCTTCCGGTGGAATGCCATTCAAAGCGTGGAGTAGATCTTCGAGTGCATTCACAACTTTGAACTTTGTCTCTGTATCTCCTTCTCTGTTCAATGACAGTCCTAGCTCAAGCAAAGGAACGCATACTTGCTTAATCTGCATCTGTTAGACTTGTCCATATGATGGGAACGAAATAGATCTGGAACTGGCACTTAACTCGCAAGAACGCAAGCGACTGTATTTGCTGTAATGAGTCTCTATTGGACTGAAATATTCCTGGATCGGTGTCCATCTATGTCCTCGGACCGAAACCACAGAATCATTTACCCAAATCGCTGGAAATCTGTGTAAATCACGATGCAAGGTGACTCAAGCGAGGATAAGATTCTGTCTGTTCCCTGAGAAACCCAGTGAGATCCTGCGGCGTTGCATCCCTAAGCCCATCTGCATCTGTGTCTGTCGATCTGATTGATATTTAGTGGATTTAAACCAGTTTAGGAGTAGAATATCAACTTCAGTTCTATCCGACTGGATGCGAATTTACGGACTGCAAAAATGGAACACGTTAACGTTTTGCTCCAGTATGTTGCACGCTCGTTTTACGAGACTCGGCATATTATCATTTTAGACGCGATCCTACGGCATAATCTGTACGCAACTTCTGCTGAATAGAATACATGCTCTGCAGAATTATTATATACTGACTAAATATCAGAATTTCTGATGATGACTTGCCACAATTAGTAGGAATTCAGAAGAAAGAGCTGCATTCGCTATGCGCAAGATTGAGAGATGATTGCTTATTGAAAGTGTATGTATCAACCAAAGTTATCCGACCTATTGGACATTCTGATAACAAGGTTTAGTCATACGCGATCCGAGCCGAGAGAAGGTCAACAAAGACCTATTCAACGGACTTATTATTTCGTGCAGTATCGGGAAGCGGTGGATGCTGTGAAATGGCGAATTCATAAACTCGGCGAGACTTACAACGAGCAAATGCGAAATGTGGGTTGTCTATGAGCAAGTATTACTTCACATAAACTAATTGAAGTTGCAGGATATTGATACACAAGGCTATGCATGTCCATTATGTAAACGACGTTATAACGCCATGGAAGTTCTGCCACTGCAGGCCGCTGATCTCTCTGGGTTCCAGTGTATGGATTGTGGAACCATTTTACAAGACGACGACGAGAGCGATGAGTTAAGGATCAGCCAGGATAGGTTGTCCAGGCTGATGTCGCAAATCCGACGGATCATCGATACGTTGAAGAAAATCGACGATTCGTTCATTCCAGAGTTTGTATATCCTTGACTACAAATTATCTGCTTGTATTAGCTAACATGTTGAAGCAACGATTTCGAAAGTTCTCTCAAAGTAGCTATTCCAATTTCTTTAGACTCGAAAGATTCGAAGGACGTTGGCTATGCAGCCAGAGGTGTTAACGATAACAAACTACTTATCGAAGTTGATCTATCTGGAGCAGATAGCGAAAAGTCTAAGGCAGAGGCGGCACTTGCCAAGCAGCAGACGGCAATCAATAATGCACTTCCTGTTTGGTATGAAAAGAGTACTATTGGAGCTGAAGTCGGCGCAGAAGACGGGGAGGAACGGAACAGAGAGGAGACTTTACTGGCTGATGCGAAGACTGACGACGGAGTTGGCGCTGAAGTTTTGAATGCTGAGCCTGGCACCGCTGAATTTGATGCTGTCACAGAAGCTGTGCGAAAAGACATATTGGAGAATTACGACAGTTATTTCCGAGAATCTTTATCAGATGAAGAAGAAGAAGACGATGATGATGCTGAAGACGTGCAGGAGCAACAGCAGCTAGAACCTTCAGAGCAGACAGATGGTAGGGGTAGAGCTTTGCCTGTAGTCGAAAATCAAGACGGATCAAAAGATGCTACTATGGAAGACGAGAACGATGAGTTTGAAGATGTCTGGTGATTGGCAGTTGTATTAGATGTAAGATATTAATTCATTGTAAAATACAAACAAACGATATGCATAATAGATGAGTAAATACAATCTAAAGATATTTTGGGTGAAACCCTTCTCTTCTCTTTTTGTACACGACATAACCCACCACGACACCGCCTTGAATAACGAGAAGCAAAAAAATGGCAAAATAGATACTCGGCCCACCTTTAGTCAGCGCTGCTGATATCGTCTCTGGAATTGTACCGACAATAGATGAAGTATGTTCCTTGATAGCTGTATCGAATGCGTCCAGGCGTTCAGTTAGACGTGTGATTTCAGAAGCAATGTTCTGCTTTGTAGATTCATGCATATTGGCCGCAGCTCCATGAACTTGGGCCTCCATTTTTGCGACCGACGTTTCAATTCGAGAACTGGATGAATTGATTACATTAACAGCTTGAAATCTCAAAGAAATGAACTGAGTAGTACTCACAGTTTTTGATCGAGGCGCTCAAAAAGTGGCTTTAGAGTCTGTAAGGAGTCGATGTCCTCACGGAGACTAACAATTTTCTGCAGGCTGAGCTCGAGAGATTTTTGCATCCCTACAAGCTGAGATGTCTGTAGTTGAAGTTAGATTTGACTTCATGAAGCAGGAAGCTGACTCACAAGTTCATGAAGATCTGCAGATGGTGAGTTGCTTGGTGGAGGACGCTGGGCTTGCCGAACAGGTGGAACAGCGTTTGGTTGTTGAGGAACCGGATCTGAAGAAGGCGCCTGGACCTTGCCGACACCTGAACCTGTAGTGGAAAATCCGAAGAGCTCGAAACTATCTGGGTCATCGAACGAGGCAGCAGAAACACCAAAATAGTAATTTGGGGGAAGGGCAATGTGTTCCGACTGGAAACATAGCCGACCATCAACTTCGACCTAAACATAGTGAGTAATTTAGGGGCCCAAAAAGTCGAAATAACTCTTGTAGTTAGTCTACCTTCAATAGCTTTGGCCCTACTGTCAGACGGAGAAGGATGATCGAACCAGTATTTCGGTATCGTAACGGACACCCAGCAAAAGCTTGGGTGTGAGGATTTGCCAATGTGTTGTAGCCAATTGTACCGTCATTCAAATGTCCCCGTACGTTTTGGCTTGGATTCAAGGAGTCGATGATAATCGCTAAACCGTCCCAATAATCCTGGGCACCATACACTGGTCCAGCAGCTTTACTCGCAGTATACCAAATGGCCATACCACCACCAGGCCTATCTGAACCTGATGCGCGAAATTTTATCTCTGTTGTCCAAGTTTCGTAATTGTTTGTGTTTTTCGTAAATACGGCACCGTTCTGTCCACGCTCGCCGGGTGAAGTAAGGAAAATCCGATCCGATTCAATTCGAAGCGTGCCGAATTTTTCCCATTCTAAAAGCTCAGTTAAAATTTGCACATCTACAAAACATGTGACAAAATACAATTGATATTACCTGGAATATAGAATTTGTCTGGCGAAATTGGGCTCGGCAGAGAGAGTCGTAGATCGGGTCTGGTTGAAGCTCCCATGGCGACTGGTATCGAACTGGACAGCAGAACGACCAGGCCCGAAAGAGCTGCCGAAACGAGTCTATGTCCGATCATTAGAGTTAAACGTGAATTGACGTCAAACAAAACACAATACTACTGCAATTAAGCTCCCCGGATGGCGGAAATTGCACAGCGAATTGATGTCAGTGAAAATTAAGTTGTTGGATGCTCGACTCCTGGCTTTCTGCGGCGAAGTCGAGCGTTACGGAACTGGCTTCAAGAAGTGAGAGGTAGTGAGCTGCTGAAAATATTTTGAACAATGCTCGTTGAAGTTAATTGATCGATTATAACAATACGAATGCCCAGAAATAAATGATTTGTCAAAAATTCCGAATTTTTATCGTTTGCTGCGTTCTCGATCTTTCTCCCTTAAGTCATTGAACATTATACTCAATTGTCCAGCTATTATTTATTCATTATTTTACTTTATTTTAAAATTTTTTCTTTACTTCCATCTACAAATCTTTATTTTAATTTATTATAAATTGTTTCTTCGATTGTTCGATATACACTATTGTACTACATTAAGTATTTATTAATACATATTATATTCGATTAGCTTGTCAAGCCGTCTGTGGTTTAGGGTATTCTGATCAGGCGGGACCGATCTTCGATTTGAGATGAGGATTGAATTCTAAGTTCCAAAATATTGAGTCTAAAAAGCTGAAAAGGAGATAATAAAGATCAGCATGGGTGAACTTACCGAAGAAAAGCTTTTAGAAGCAAAATCAAATGAGGCCAGCGACAGTGAACCTTGTACGGAAAAAGCATCGACACAAGGGACTAAGAGATCCATATCTGGAGTCGAGAAACTAGCGACAGCTACCTCTAAAACTACCGGCAGTGAGGACACAAAGAAAAGAAAGAAATCTAAATTTTCGAGCCTCTCACTTGGTAAGTTTTTCTCTTGAATAGAGGGAATTTTATATTAAATATCTTAGGCCTCGTTAGCGATTCACCACCTTCACCCTCAGCGACATCGACGTCGACGTTCAGCAAGAAACCCGTCGATGGACCCTACAAACCGTTGCTTTTCAGGGAGTTACCCCCATTACCAACAATAATCTCCGACCAATCCGATATGGCTGCAGATTCATCTGCTAGACTACCTTCATCTACCAATGATATGTCGCTCTCCAGCCAGCCATCGCCTAAACAATCCGAAATCAGAAGTCTTGCGACCGAAGCAGGACTAGACGACCAGGCAGTATGTTCCTCTTCCATTTACTTTGTCGCAGTGAACTTATTATGATCTTAGCTAAATGTTCTACAAGGCCGACATCGCCGTGGCGGCCCAATCAAAATCGTCGACTACAGCGTTGACGACCAGTACACCTCGAACAAAGCGTATATCGACTCAGGAGTGGGATCTACTGTAAGTACTTTAGCGGAAGCCATAATATATATTCTAACCACAAATCAAGTCTCAGCCTGTTCGCGCGATATCGTCAGGGAAGCATCAGCTCAGGTCTCTAATTAATTCAGCCGTTCAGCAACAAGAGAGCCTGGAAGAGTCATTTGCTACGGGACGGCGAAACAAGAAGGCATCTGGTGCAAAATACGGGTTCTGATTGTCTTCTTTAAATATCATTGTAAAATATCAAACTCCTACCATCCAAACCTATACTCCAAAAACTTCCAACCGCATACAAGATTATGTTACCCTTGTTCACGACTTCTTCCTGTCGACCAAGATTTGCACATTCGCCTGCGCAACAGTCATCATCCGATCTCGTCGATCCTGCGACTGCTCACGACTGTCCAACCCCCTATCCCTCAACTCATCCAATGCAAGATCGTACAATAAATGGCTCACTTTTTTGTTTATCTCAGTGTACTCATCTTTATCTATGGTCCCACTCCGGTAGAACGGCCGCAAAATGTTTCGCACAAGTCCTTGAATATCTGTTTTCTCCTCCAGACTCAGCTGGTCTCCGACTCGCATAATATCAGGTTCTGGTGAAATCTCCAACGTTGGTGAGAGCTGACCAGCCTTTTGTGAAGACAGATCGCCACTTGGACTTACGATTGGCGATCCGATTTCAACAGGAGAAATCGGCTCCGCAGGAGGTGTCGGTGTAGTACTCAGTGACGGTATCAGAATCGGAGACAACGAGGGAGACCGAAGCGACAACGGACTCAAACATTTTGGGCCACCTGTGGTAGATCGCCCTGGAGAAGATACCTCGTTTAAAATTTGTCTATTCGCACCACCTGAAAGAGCTCCAGGAATGGAATGACCGTTCAACATAGTAGAAGACGGTCTTCTAATATCGTCCAACAAAGAACGCATTAGTGAAGGACCTTCACTTGATTGTCCAACTAGCACTGAATGCTGTAGTTCATGCTCTTGCGCTGCATCCGATCGCCGCAGCTGCGCTCGAGGTCGCTTAAACTTCCGCCCTGATTCATGACTTTCATCATCACCAGTATTAAGAGGTGAAGAAATTTTTACTGGATTTGAAATCCTCGATTGATCGCTGGAATTGCCTTCAATCTTCAGCGCTTCATCTCTCATAGACCATGATTCTACCATGTCGGGCGTCTCTTCCGGATCTTGATCGAAAAACAGCGACGAAGTTGTCCGAAAATACGCCGCTCCTTGTGTCGCCTCAGCCACGCGAAGCCGTGTATTCCATTCCCTCCATTCAATAGTCTCACGCTGTGATCGTCGCCTAGATGGAACGCTGCCGCTTCGGCGAGTGGACGGCCTATTTGCGCTTTCCACTACTACAAGCTCTCGTCCCGGATCCTGATTCAATCGATTCAAAATCGCTTGCCAGGCACGACCCCATTGTCTATTCCTCGGGCTCGTTCTGCTTACCCGTGAAGATCGAGTGCTTTGCGAACTCGATGTGGCCCGCGAAGTTGTAGTCCGCCGGGGCCGACGCGACCGAGACAATGTGCGCGAAGTTTGCGGTTCAAAAGGATTCGAACTCGCGGGCGAACAGGACGGACATAGCCATTCATCAACCGGAACACCGTCAAGACCCAGACAGCTCGCATGATATGGCGCATCGCATACTTCGCAAAGCATTAGCTCTTCAGGTCGAGTGCCCAAATCGCAGATTAGACAAAGACAATCAGGATCGAATATGAACTCATCCGTAAACGGATCCGGATCGAAAGACATATCCAGGTCAGCTGCCTGGACTTTTGTTTCGACTGTGTATGAGGATAGAGCATCGCCTAGCAAAATGAATTGTCGTTAGCTGCGTACAAAATCAACAACTGGCGAATTAAACTTACCGTCGACTTTGTGAAGAATCTCTACTTTGTTGAAGTTAGTCCTGCAAGTAGGACAACCTAAATCAACGTAGTCAGCACTGGTCTCAAATACTACTCAAAATCCTACTTACTCGTAGCTTGCTCGCTCCACATCTTCAAACAGCTGCTGTGGAACTGATGTCCGCAAGGTACGAGACGAGCGACATCGTTCGTACCATCATACACCGTCACTTCGTCTTCGTCTCGGCCATGCGAGCTAGAGGTCCCGAAACAGTCGTCACATGAACTTCCAACATCTACAATGTCAGCGCGATTATGCGCAACTTCTCCGGCCAATAATGTCGGAAGTCCGATTAGACATATAATACACGGGTACTCGTCTTCCATTGGGAAGTCAGGCTGTTCTAATCTAGCTCTCTCAGATGCGTAACAAGATCTCTAGATCGAACCAGTAGCCAGGTCTCAATTTAAAAAAATCAGAATTCACAGAAAGGTCAAGAAGAATCAGAAAATTTTATTCGAAGATTGTTTTTTTTATTCTTGGACTCTGAACTCATATTTTATCTAGAAAAATTTAGGTAATAAACAGAGTACTGGAAGGACATACCAGTGGCCTATATAGTCTGTCCCAGAGCCGCAATTTAGTACGCTTAAGCCCCAGATATCCATACGTTTTACTTTTATTCAATTCCAGAGGATACGCTTGGCCAAAAGCATGATGAAGGAACATTAAGATCGCAAAAATTCATGCTCACTAATGGCAGTTAACCAATCGCAGTATTCGATTACTTAAATGATCCAACAAAGACCATGTAAATTAGTAACGTATGCGTGAGTAATGAAAGGCAATATAATCGGGCCAATGGGAAATAGAATCCAGAATACACTCTACAATTGATATAGAAAGCAGTTTCGCTGACACAATCATAGATAAACTCAAGGTAAAATCCTTTGGAACTGCATCAACAAAGAGAATCCTGTTCTCTCGTTTATCTAGTAGTATCTAGCGGAAAAAATCAGCTCAGCCATTCTATCAAGTCATAATTCGGAAGGGTCAAAAGTCTCAAATAATTGTCCTTCCATAATCAACCAGCACACTAGATATTTCAAAGATTCGAACTGTTTATCTATTCACAACTTGATCGAATCCGTATATCCAGAAAATGTAATCCAGGAATAATGTATAAACTTTTGTCTGTATTAACCATTGCAGTCCAGTCCAACAACCATTTTTATACTACAAAATACAATGTGCAAAACCTAAATCTGACAAACTTCTAACATCAATTTTGATTTAGACCTCGTTCAACTCTCGGAGACGACGGATAGTAGACCGAACAGTGGCAGCGTTGGTGGTCCTAGATATAATTAGATCGGTTACAGAAATAATCGAACAAAATATCAACTTACGAAAGAGTGTAAGCACCACCAGCAATAGACTTATTGCACGACTTGCACTTCCAGATACCGGTAGCAGTACGCTTAACAGAGTTTTTGCCACAGAAGGAGCAGAGATAGCGCGAGTGTTGTTGGATTTCAAGCTTCTTTGACTGTCTTCGGAGAGAGGAGCCCTATGTTGGGTCAGAATTTGCAAAATTTGATTGCTTCAAGTATCGATTGTAGGATTACTCACATAACGGACACCGTACTTTCCTGTGATTCCGACTTTCTTAGTACGCTTAGTCCTAAAATCGTATTAGCAAACATCGTTCTCTATGGACATTTTAATCCGCATGCTGGAATGCGCCAATTTTTGTGCAATCGGGACTACTAACATTGTGAATTATGATATATCTAACAGAATATTAATATTATTGACCGTAAACTGATTATCTTAAGCAAAACTGAACTTACCTTTTCGATGTTGATAATATCAGCTGAATGAAAGTCCGTAAAGTAGAGATGTATTGCGACTTCAAGATCGGCTTCGACAGTGAAACTCACTTCGAATTGGGAAGATCGGCACAAACAGATTGAGTGACTGTCCATGTAGGGTTTTCGATTAAGCCCTTCAATCACGTGTAATCATGTGACTATGGCCAGCTGGGAGGAGCCAGAGGAGCCAGAGGAAGCCAGAGGAGCCCATAGCTACCTGGGGTGCATTTGAATTGCTTTATTACACCAATTATTTTCGAATGCGAGCTCGCTAACATGGATTTATAGATTGTTAAAATATAAATGAATTACAGCTAAGCTCTATTAATTTTAGCACCAATAGAACACCGTGCGGGTCATTCCATTATTAGTACTGACCGAAGAACTTTTGTGCGACTACTACTCCAAGAGAACTCCCAATTAAAATGTCCCTGTGATCTCCGCGAGAATAACAACACATCAGTTAGATTTCGATCTTGACAAGAGGTGAAACGTTATTGTACTATATTTCATTCAAAAATTTTTGGCTTATATTATATTTATTTGGCTGGTTATAGTTTTTTTTTGGTGCCTCGATTTTGAGCCATTGTTTGAGGTCTAGTCGCAACAGCTCTAGATATCCTAAGCCTGCTCTTCGACTTGGAAGCCGTCCTGAATTCCAAGATAAATTAGTCTCTTTGACTCATTTAGTTTCAATCTTTGCAGGATTGCGATATTCGAAATGGAGATTACGTTTTTGCAGCACCGGGCTTCATCTCTCGATCGAACAAGGGTCAGCTCTAGTTCGGTAGAGACTATTCAAGCATGCTCTCGTGACCTTTCTCCGCCTATCTATGCGACCGTGTCTGCAACAACCCCTGCAGCGACAACATCGTCCGCAGGCGAAAAACCAGACTCCAATAAGCTCATAACTGGAAATCATCCTGCTTTGGTCACCCCGTTACGATACGGTATTGTATATCCAAAGGTTCATCGAGGATTATATCCACGCAAGGTGAATCTACCTTTTTTGCGCCGACTAAAGCTCAAAACTATTATATCATTGACACCGGAACCCCTGATCGACGAGGTCCGCAGCTTCTGCGAGCAGGAGGGTATCAATATGATTCACATCAAGACCTCGAAATCAAAAAAGAAGGACGTTGCAATTACTTACACTGAGGTGACCAAGGCAATCGAGGTAAATGAAACTTCATACTTTCTTGCACGTGCTAACATTTTTTAATAGATTCTAATCAGCCAACAGAGTGCACCTGTATATTTCCACTGTTTAAATGGAAGCCAAACTACTAGTCTTGTGGTCGCCTGTCTTCGGAAATTGTCCTTTTGGCGGACGTCGTCGATATTCTCAGAGTTCAGTTACTATTCTGAAGTTTCGGCCGCTGACCACAAGTTCGTTGAGGAATTCAAAGCGGAGATAGAGTTGCCTGTTGATACTGTTCCCTGGATCTGGATGGGTTTGTCTAGAAAGGGAGTGGTTGACAGTCATCCATACATCAAGATAAAGAATAATATAGTACCGGAAGAACAGGATCTTAACTATATACCTGAACATAGAGCTTTAGCACTCTCAGGCGCGATATAGTAAGTATCACTTTGGTATTGCTTGGTTACCAGTCTTCAATGTTTATTTATTTTCTGTTGCTTCCTGGAAGATTTTGTGATCTTGGGCGTTAAAACGGTTGTATTTTTTTTGCATCAATGTCATAACATAGCATGTCATATTAAAGGTTTATCATATAAAGTTGGTAATAGGGATGTGCATCATAACAAACAAATTTTATAATCACGTTTGATTATAAACCTACTCTACCTGCATCTTTTCGACGAATCGATTTCATCTCACCGAATTTTCCACGCTTCTGAGTTGTATCATAAGCCCTGATAACACGCGACTGGTCCTCGTCTCCCTGGGAAAATGCAAATCCCCGCTGCTTCCGCATCCGCTGGACTTGTCTGACTTTTCGAATCGCTTTCTGGAATTGTTCCATCCGTGGTCGATAATCTGCAATGTTGTATTTCTGGATTTCTTGCACGTGGTGATATGACTGCGGGAAATACATTCGTTTCGCGTATTTCCATGCAAAGTCTCGCAGTAAACACATAGCCGGTAAAACAACAATCATAGCCCAGAAAGTCAGAGAACCGTACAAATGGCTCACTGTCCCGTAAAATTCATCAGATATTCCAATCTTGGGAGCGACGGTGCCGTATATAGGAAAAAAAATCAACCAGAATATGAAAGACCCCGGAATCGCTAATACTGTATATTTTGTCCATAGATTTGTAATTAATGCAGCTTTACCGAGAACTGTCAAAATTGTTGCAGTATATAATGCCGTTCCCCACACCCAATGGCCATCTACAACTCCTGAGCGCTCACGTAATCCATCGTGGTACGCGAATTCTGCTCCAACATAGAGAATGATTGAATGATAAAACCCGTTCAAAATCCATGCCCAAAAACTACCAACATTGAACTAAAAATTGTTAGCATTGATATCTGCAGTCGTAAAAGATAACCTACAAAAGTTCCCTTTTGTCCAAGTTGATAGAGCTGCGGGTATCGATCAAGAAGTCGCGCATTGATGAATTGATCAAACACACCCAATACAAATGGAGGCGCGACCGTAAAGAATACGTTGTAGAAAGTGATACTCCACGACTCATATATAACTTGTCCTGAATAAGCATTTTGAAACACATACCAAAACTGGGTCATATATAGGGTGATGTTCTTATAGAACGAATAGAGAATCACTTTACTCAATCTCTGATAACTCCAAGCTCCATGAACGAGTAACAGTTTTCGTAGATACTTAAATTGGCCAATCGATATATCTGCACTCCGTGCTGCTTGTGTGCCTTCCATACCACTAATGCCTACGCCAACATGTGCAGACTGAATCATACTAACATCATTGGCGCCATCACCAATAGCAAGAAGAATTGATTTCAAATGTCGTTTGACTAGTTTGACGACCATTGCTTTCTGAAGTGGCGAAACGCGGCAACATACTACTGCTTTACACATTACCGCAAGGTCTAAGAAATCTTTCTCAAGGTCACTTTCGAGTGCATACTGAAGCGAATGGCCATCGATAACTAGAGCGAGCGTCTACCTCAGTCAGAATTGGATTGCTTTTACAAAAACCGAGTGTTAATTCAACTCACATCTAGAACCAATTCCGTATTTTGTCCCCTCACTGCCGATAATTTGTTCATAATGTTGCTCCGAGTATCTTCCTTAGACTCTTCATTCACAATCAACAAACTCATGTCTTCACTAAGAAGCTTGCAAGACATTCCGATATTGATTGCAGTCTCCTGTCTATCACCGGTCAAGACCCTGTACAAGTCAGCATCTAGCTATGTAGCTGATAAAAAAATGTCAGTTGTCACACACCAAATTTTGATCCCCGCTGTTTGCAGAGTATGAATCGTATCAGGCACTCCATCTTGTAATTTGTCCTCAATGGCGGTAGCACCTAATAGATATAAGTCCTTTTCAATAAGTTCAGCAGCCTTATCCAGCTCTTCGCTTCGGTTCTTCATTGATGTTGCAGCCCTATTATAGATTGCGCTCCATTCTGCGTATTCACTTTCAGAAATTGCTCTCATAGCCAAGCAAAGAGTTCGCAGTCCTTCGCTTGCATATTCTTCCAAATGTTGTAAAGTAGCCTCTACATAAGGATTACTCGGTGACAGACGCTCAAGAATCACGGTATCAGCACCTTTGCAATACAGACGAATTCTGCCGTCGGGACATCTGAATATAGTAGACATTCGCTTTCTCGTAGAGTTGAACTCGCAGATATTCAATAGTTCAAACTCACTATTTTGTCCACGCTCATTGATCGTGATCGACTTCGGCTTTCGTGTCGCAAACTGGTATCCTAGCTGAGCTGCTCCATTAACTAAAGCGCCTTCGTCTGGTGAGGCTGCTTGGTAGTTTATTTCGTCACTATCAGGCTTTGACTCAGGAATAACGGTATGGCAGGTTGCCAGGAGAGTCAAAAATTCGTGTATCACATCTTTCGTAGGATGATTATCAAGATTTTCAATTAACGTCTTGAAATCAAATACACCAGCCCATTGACCATCAATCTCTACCGCACGTTTGTCTTCAGGAATGTCGATCCCGTAGCAAATGCCAGCAATTGAGCATTGTTTGAATTCCATTATGTTGCGGGTCAATGTTCCAGTTTTGTCAGAAAAAATATATTCCACTTGGCCAAGCTCTTCAACCAAACTCGAGGTCCGACAAACAGTAGGCGTATCAGTTTCTCGATAATACATGTCCAAGTCCGAGCTGATCAAAAACGCCTGATAAAACTTGACTACTTCGATAGTCACAAACATACTTATAGGCACTAAATTGGAATATAAAATCCAATAAGTTAACAAATCTTGGAAAAAAAGGCTCACCATGCTTCTTCCTTCTATATAGAGGTATTGCATAGTTACTTTAGAAGTCGTTTCCTTAATCACATCTCCGATTGACGAAATTAGAGATAATATAACCAGCATACTGAATAAAAATATAATTTGTAAATTGACCATGTGCTCAACCGCGGTACGCTTGATAGGAGCAGCACTAGCATTTCGCATAAGTTTGGTTTCATGACCGGTGAACACGACAGCACCATGAACCCAAAGTGTGTTCCGCAGAGTAGCACCACGAAGTAACAGTTGATCTGGATTGAGTGGAACTTCTTTCTCTCCTCCAGATTGTAAACTATCTAAGGAAATAGTAGCCTCGTATGTGTATAAACTGCTGTTGGGCTGTTCTGATTTGATTGTTCCCTTCATGTTGCTCAAATCTAATGGACTGACCAAGTCAGCTGTTTCAGGCGAGGCCTGTTTAATTTTCAAATTTGTTTCTCCGTCGAGATTCGCCGTCTCTATATAGCACAATCCTTCAGGCTCCGAAGATGCAAGGAGCACAATATCAGCTGGTATTGCTTGCTCGGATTCAACTCGAATGACATCACCAACCGCAACATCTACCCATTTTCGGGTCTCAAAGAGTCCTTTTTGAAGTACTAAAACCGGAGCATTGTTTAGCTCTTTATCGGCATTACGTCGTTTAACATCTTCAATCGCTTCTTTTAGCGCAGAAACACTAAGCACTATACCAAGAGTGATTATTGTGGTATACCGATTCGTTGGCGACACATTCGGTACCTGTTGGATGATACAAGTGAATAAAAAGAATAAATTTGAATACTTTGAAAACTGCTCGAAAAGAAACTTCGGTAAAAACGTTGCGATATTATACTTGGTCGTGCTGATATGGTTATCCCGATATCCATTTGCAGAATTGCTAGCATGATCATTGATGTGAATGATACGAGGACCAAGGGTAGACGGATCGACGATTTTGCGATGAAATACTTTGTTGAACAGTCTCCTAATATCGAATTCACTAGGTGGTGGCTCAACTTTTGATGAAGCTGCAGCAGTTCTCGAATATTCAACACGACCATCACTAGTCCCCATAGGAGCAGCCACTTCTGTTAAAGGTAAATCCATTTCAGTCTGTGGAGGAGCAATTCCCATTCGCGCCTTGATCCGGCCATAGAAAGAAGAACCCGGTCGACGTCTAGCGCTCTTACGTGGTCCACCAAAAGTTGAAGATGTTGTTTCTGTCGGATATATCTGAGCACTGTCTGTATCATCATCGTAACGGTCTGAAAACGGATCCTCGTAATAGGGCTGATAATCTGAGATTGCAGATACGACATTGGGATCATATCTAGGTTCAATGGACCCAATTAACTGTCCCGAAACATTAGCGCCTGAAGTCGTACCAGTTCCATCATCGGAAAATGGATTTGTCGGTGCAGACAGAGATACAGTATCGTTAGGATCATATGGATCCGCATAAGGAGATATGAACGGGTTACTGGGTGTATGATGTATGGAATCGTCATCATCAGTGCTTTGATCTGCGAAGGGATTCTGTTCGCTGAACGTTCGACTAGCCTTCAACGAGCCATAAGGATCATCATCGGAGTTGTGACTTGACGGTTGACTCATTATTGCAGTTAATTGTAACTGATTTCAACGAACTAGTCGCATTGCTAGAGTTCTAAAAAAGTGTGTATAAAGATCCAGGTGCGTGAAGGCTGGGTCCTTAAAATGCTATACAACACGTGCCCTAATTATGGGATCTCGAGTCAGAAATTTGATATATGAATCCTTGGTACTTTCATCCCCAGAACACATACTGGAGATTCAAGGGGTGTTCTGCGCGTTCATCTACGCGTCATATACAAGTTTCTAGTACATGGAGCTGCTGACTTGAATAACGACTAATTCAATTGCGTATATATAGACTAATACGCTAGATTATTGTATTCCGTTGTCAGAACTGGGGGCTCAAGATATCTGGTTTGTCAGATGAAGCTTGATAATATGCCTAGATCAAACTATCAAGACAAATCAATGTCTAACTCAAAGCACAGTTGCAAAAGAATTCGTATAAATAATTCATAAATCTATTAACAAAATTCATAGGAAGTACCTACTTATTAAGATCACAATAATAATCAAAGTTAAATAAGACAAGTGGATATAATGAGGGCATTTGGATTGCGCATATAGAGCGGCTAATAACTTGCACAAGTCACGCCAAATTGAATGACGGACGTCAAAACGTGCTCTTCAATTTCTATTGCTCTTAGTGATTTTCATCGAAAGAGGGAACTCGAACGGAAATTCGCATCGCCCGGTTTCCATTTGGGTGCGTGATGTAGGTGGCTCGGATGTTAGTGAATAGAGACTGGTTCGACGCTGGAACCGATATCCAAGTGCAGGGTACAATTCCTCGGAAGAGACAGATGCACTGGATCGGGTCGAATCTGAGCTTGGATATGTCACTATTGATTCATTTATGGCGCCGTATGCTCCGAAGCTCGGAATTGCAGGCCCGCTCGAGGTGGAGTAAACGGAGGTAGGACGGGAGGTGGTGGACAAGGAATGGTTTTCACCACTTCCGCCATAATATCGAAAAGTATCGGAAAGTGAGACTGTACGCTGATGCTTGTTTGATATACGCAAATTATCGCTCTGACGACACCTGAATTCAGAAATGTCAGTCAATAATCCAAGCCGAGCAACGAATTTGGAAATACACACTCCTCTGAGCAATATAGCTTGTCACATTTAGCAAGCGGAAGTTGCTGTTCACACGTAGCGCTAAAATAAATAAATCACAGTATTAGCAAAGTGGTATTGAAGTTTCATAACTATGAGTCAGAAACTTACCAGAACGAATGGAACGACATAATATGACTGCGGTATATGAAACTAATTGGCAATCTGCACAGCTTCAACTCTTCACATCGATGCCAAAAAATCTTTCGAAAGAGAACGTGCGATTTTTTGAGAGAAATACTGTCGTTCTATCGACTAAGCTCTACCGATCTAGTCTTTGTTGGCTATCAATTACTCCCGTACTCGATTGCCAACACAGAGTTCACAACACCCAATAAGATTGCCTAATGTAGAAATAATTTGCCCTAATCCGATATGTTCACGTGATATTGCACTATCATAGCGGTCGTTTAACCAGGCTATCCATGCTAAAGAAGACAGAATGGGTGAAGATAGACCATCCTAGTGATAAGATAGGAACAATCGGAGCAAGATAGTGAAACTGGGCCTGAACATATGTGTGCGAGACTAGCTTGTGCGATGATAGTAGCGATGAGATCGTTCAGAAATGAAAACTGCAGTGAGAACTAGCCACGCAGAGGGGCCGGTCATTGTTTTCTCAGCACTGTTCCTCCAGCGTAGTGAAACACTAGAAGTTCTTCGTCGTCCGTGTATTCCCATCTGAGTACTAAATGAAGTTTCTGGATATCAAAATTGATTTCAATTTGGTTAGATCTAGAGTAGAGATAGCGCAGGAAGGTTTGGTGTATTATCACGTATGTATTTGAATTTGCTGGATAGGAAGTGCAGTACTGCTCAAAAGGTATGGACAAGAAACTGCTATTCGAACTCGAATCCGACATGGTATATTGCAGATCAGCAATCAGACTATTCAACAGGGAGCCAGCCTTTTTATAATCTCTACGAGAGCTTTTCCAGGCAGTATGGATAAGCGTTCACATGAGCTATTGCATGGGTATAACACACTGGGCGCATCGCTGCCGGAAGAGCATGCCTAAATCCGCCACATCTTGAAACAGATGACTGAATTCATACAGATACCTTTGGACCTATCAGCGAAACTCTAACAGGGATGGGAATTTGTTTGGTCAGTAGTATTCGCGGGTGTTGTCTTTTACTTGTTGTAATTATCTCGTTGTACCTGTAATGGTTGACAACTGGACCCGCGACGGACATAAGCGCCCTGAGTAAAGTTTCCCCGGCTTGCTCAAAATTCCCCCGCCTCTACTATATGCACATGCTTTAGCGATGAGATAAAGCTTAGACGAATAGCTTCACTACGTTAATGATGTACTTTGCTGTTATTGTTGTGTTGGACATGGGATCTTTGATCTGGACATGTATTCGGAAGCTAAGTGGGATGCTGGCATCGGACCTGCTCGTCAAGATGAATAGATATTCGGCTCTAGTTGTATAAAACCGGAAATAGCTAATCATTAGCTCTGGCCCAACTTCAGTAGATCGCGTAATTTGTTGTGTCCAGATCTGTCAGATTCTCAAATCCCGACCAAGCGATGAGATGGCTGCTTTGGGACAAATCTAGGCCGCCGCGCAAATCCGCGAGGCTGGGGTTATAACCGCAAGCGAAGTTCATGTGAAAGTCCTCATTGTGTGAACGAACAGAAGAAACAAGATCACTAATACAAAGAAATTGAGATATTTGGTCTATAGTTTCTGGTCGCTGATATACAATGTATATCGGAATCGTGGATGTGGGCTCGAACGGCGTTCGCTTTTCAATAACTGATATTTCTTCTTCGCCGGCATCAAGGAACCTGCCCGTTGTATATCAAGATCGAGCTAAGATCTCGCTATATGACGCCCTGACGACCAGTAAAAATAAGCAGATTCCTGATCAAGTTATCTTTAGATTGAAGATTGCTCTGGAAAGATTTTCAATTACTTGCCAAGCTTTAGAGGTTGCTGCAAAAAATGTGACTGTGTTTGCTTCGGAGGCGGCGAGGTTGGCTTCAAATTCCTCCGAGTTGATGAAAATGATATCCAAAGTGAATCCACTATGGAAGGTGACTTTACTGACTGCGAAAATGGAGGCTGTATATGGTTCAATGGGAATAGCGGCGTCTTACTACGAAATCAATGGAATCACAATGGATCTTGGCGGCGGCAGTATACAGATCTCGTGGGTTTCTACTGTAGGTGGTAATATTGTGCAGTGCGATAATCCAGTTTCGCTTCCATATGGAGCCGCTGTATTGTTTCAGAGGTCACAATCACAGTCATTGACAGATCTCAAAGCTGAATTGTCTGCAGCACTGGTAGTGGCCTTACGAAAGATTCGGCTACCGTTTTCACTGAAAAGTGCTAGTTTATATCTATCGGGTGGTGGCTTTCGCGGCCTGGGAGCCTTCGCAATGAGTACGCTTTCCGGGTCGGAGCTTTATCCAATTCCAATCATCAACGGATATCGATGCTCCTTAAAGGATCTCGATAAAATTACTCAGGTTAAAGTGACAAATCAAATGTTGGACAAACTAGAAGATATTTTTCGCGTATCAAAACGTCGCGCATCGCAATTGCCTGGTGTCTTCTTACTCACTCAGGCACTCGCGAATGCAGCTCCTGCTATTGGATCGGTTTTTTTTGCTCAAGGTAAGCAGTATTAGCTCAACAATGTAGGAGCGATAGATCTGACAATAGTAGGAGGAATGAAGGAAGGTTATATTTATTCAACGTTAGAAAGTGCAGTCAAATATCAAGATCCTCTCCGATCCTGTACTATGACATATGCCCGACCGGCTAGCATGAAGATACAAGAGCTTCTAGACTCTGCCATGTCCTCCTTCACACCCATATACATCCGAAATCGGATTGTGCCTGCCATAGCCAACTTGGCTTATGCTCAAGCTAGCTTCAGCAAAGATACTCAAGCGACTGCTGCGCTAAATCTTGCCATCGTCGGTCCCCTTGCGGGTACATTTGGTCTTTCCCATCTCGATCGAGCAATGATTGGAATCATTCTTTGCGAACGCTGGGGGGGCGAAGTTTTTGACGAACAACTACTTGCGCGACTTTGTGATTTAGTAGTCGCCGAAGCAATAGGAGATGAAGGATATGCGTATATATTTTGGGGATACTTCATAAGTCGGCTGACTCTAATCTTAACAGAGCTTTATCCAGCCGGAATTGTTGACGACGAACATCGAATCAAAATCACCGTTCTGAAAGATGAACTAAATAGTATTCTTCTTGAACTGGAATTCAAGCAGAACGATCAATGCCGCCTGGCGATCTGGGACAGAGTGCAAAACTTGGAGAAAATTATGAAAAAGTTTAAAAAGAAATATGGAATCAGTCGTGTACCGCAACTCACTATTCGAATTGTTTTGTTGTAGTCGTCTAGTATTTGAAGAACTAAGGAGTTATCAAGTGTAGTTAATTTTAATGAGTTTGAATAGGTTTTTTTATTTCAGCTATAATGTACACTAATTTATACAAGGTTAGATTCATCATTGGTAAAATCATATTTTGCAAATAACTGTTTGAATCGTTCCGCGTCCCGCTCTTCATCTGCTTCGTCTTGGACGCAATTTCTCCAATCAACACGATCTGGCAGTTCCAACACCGAAGCCAACACTTTGCGACCAAATTGTAAATCAAATCGCTTGGAGGAATCGAGCGGCATGTATAATGTTTTGTTAGGTAGATAGAGTCTGAAAAAATCTTGCTCTAAACTTGATTCGTCTACAAATTTCATTCCGTTTGTTTCGGCGGCTTGAAAGAAGGCCTCTTCGACTAGAGAAATTTTCGCATTCGGAACAGGAACCATTTGAATATGGAAATGAATATTACTACTCTTTTGGATATCAAAAGCAACGGGATGATATCCTTGCTCGAGATATAATTCCGACACTCGTGCGCGAAACTTATCCATCTCCAGTTTGGTTTGAGTTCGCGACGATTCATCTTCAATCGAAATTAGCGTGGGTTGGTGAGCAAATGGAATAATAATGATATGGCCTGGGCAATCCAATCTTTCAGATGTAGGTGAAGGTAGAGGTCCTTTGGCAGTGGCTATATAACTTTCATCCCCAATCGCGACGATAAAATGTTGAGCTAGCTGAGAGTTTGATAGACAGAAAAAGCATGACGAAGGATCTACCGCCTTCATATGGGACCGAAAAACTCTATTGTTTCCTCGTTTTCGAACTTGGCCACTTTTACCATCAAATTTTCCCAAAATTTTGTCCTCATTAGATTGGTCTTCTGCATTCTGTCGCTTTCGCTTCATTCCATTTCCAAACAGTAGTTCCTCGTCTGTTGATCTCTGCGAGCTTCGTTTGTTGGCTTGTTGTTCGGCGGCTGTAGCTCGCGCACCTTCGATATATGGATTTTCAGTTGTATTTGATGGAAGAGGGACCGAGATGTACGGAACAGAGATATTGAAAGCGTAGAACCATTTACTTTTGTAAGAATTACCAAGCTCTGCCAAAGAAATGAATCGAGTTGGTCGTTCACCACCTCCCTCAACAGTTAAGTAACCCTGATTCCGATATGGCTCGCGTTCCCAAAAAATTTGTCCCGGCGAAAAATGGTAACGAGGTTGGAGTAGCGCCGCCAGGTCCGAGATTTTGCTATCTTTCGGCGCAGATGAAATCATCTCATCAATCGAAGAAGACAGTAAATCTATATGAGCAGGCCAATGATCCGATACCATGACATCAACCGCTTTCTGAGCCTTAAGCCTCTCAATATCAAATATACTACACTCGGGACCGCTGAACGAGATCGTGGCGCCGTTCGATGTCTTCACGATTGACGAGTCACCCACGCAACGAAGATTCTTAGCAATCAGTCCATTTTGGCTCGATTCTATAGCCTTCACAATTTTTGGCGGAAGTAGCTTTGTATAGTAAAAGTATGTAGGAATCGGAAGTTCAATTTTACCAGATAAAACATCGTCGATATCGGACTCGCGTGAATCTGAATCAAACGCATTTCCAAGTAAAAGTAATGCGTCGAAAGGACCGGCTGAAACATTAATCTGACCAGCTTTCGTAACTCCGGTAATGAAATTTTTGTTAGGACTTCCAAAAACTAGACTAAATTCAAATTAGGATCCGACAGACCAGAGCTCGAAAAGAAATCTTACATCTTGATGATAGACATTGTTGATAGCTGAAGTAGTTTGTGAGGAAGAAAGTTGATTGGGAATAGCAGTGAAAGGAACTTTCTACGATTAATTTTCGGACGCAGACGAACGACTACATTAAAGCCGAAAAATAAATTACTACATTTATTATGTAAAATAAATTAACTAGTTGGCTGTCTAGGATTATAATGAACATAATCCATATCGGCCTCGCTATCCGAGTTCTCAGTCAATTTATCTCTAGATACCGCGGCGGAAGTCGAAATATTTTTGATTCCGATTTTTTTAAATCCGCCACCGGCAATCGACTTAAATCCAGCATTTTTCATAACGCCTGTTGGACTTGATACTGTAGAGCTCGGAACATTGTCCAAAGAAATAGCCCTGATTCCGACTTCCCGCAGCTGTCGTTCGCGCCTTTCTTCAACAGTCGACGAACTTTTCTGCATCTTGCGAAGCTCATTATATCGCTTAAATTCTAGTTAGCTGACTCCCTAGCATATTGTCTCGACACGCAGTAACAAATTTACCTTCTTATGCTGGTGCTCATAACTGTTGATATGAGTCTCGTACTCATTCATGCGACCGTAGCCCTACGAAATCAGCATGCATGCGACTGCGAGGTAGCTTATGCTCACCTTTTGACAGAGATCGCAATAAAAATTTTTAAGAGCTTGCTTTGCTGAGTCTGTCTGCACAAATCAGTATGGACTTTTGATTCCGGCAGGGGTGAATCTCGACTAACGTACTCTAGGAGCAGGATTCATCGTAGCCCTTCGAGGAGGAGCATTGTTACCAGTCTTTCTCATCGTGAAGTGATCATTTTATAAAAACGAAGTAGATAGGTCGAGCTTATATCTGTTTTCTTCTAAATAATTACAGATTTGAAGCAATCAAAACTTGTAAATGTTTATTCAAATGTAACCGATTGCACGCTATGCAGAGTAAAGGAAGCCCTTAACCGCAGCAACACCAGTACAATTACCTCAGTACGAGAGAACAGCACGAACGGAATTCTATTACTCAGACGGGAAAAGAGAGATAAACTATTTTGCTATCCAATTATGATAAAACGAGTAGTTTTATGTGCAGATTTACTATTTTAAAGCTTGGATTTGGGATGATTTAAATCAGATCGATCTGGTCCGGAGTGGAATGCGATCTGGATGTGGTCATATTGGTTATCAATTTGGAATATTTGCTAGACATATCAATAAAAGCGCAGCTTGATGGTCATTAAAATATAAAATGACAGTGCTAAAATTTTCTTTCAGATATATATAAATTAAGGAATTCTACCGGACATATCTGGTTCATCAGAAGAAAGAAAAGAATTTTTCTCGCCGCACTCAACGTCCCAAAAAAACTTGAAGGCCGGCAGAATTTCCAGCTCAATCTCCCGTTCTTCTTTCATTTTTTTTTTTCAGACAGATACTATTTTAAAAATCTTAAAATAGATTCAAAATATACGTTATTGTAATTTATTAACCTCCGAATCAGATTAGCATATGTCTACACTTTCTGTGTCCGCTCCTGCTCGAATCGGCGGCTTGTCAGGGTCGAAGAAGAAGCAGCTGGCAAATCCAAATGCACTCGCAGAAAAAGATGAGGTAGAGCTTGCGCTTGAAAAAGCTGTGTTCGGAGATGAGCTTGGTTTTGAAGAAGCACTTCAAGAGGCAGGCGTACCTGAGTTTGAATCGGACGATCAATCGCGCTACGAAAGCGTGACCGATTCAGACGAAGCAGACGAGGACGAAGATGGAGATGAAGAAAAAGTTAAATTCAATCTTGACAACTTGCATAATGACGAGTTATTTATAGTTGATGGAGTCAACGATGTGGGTATTTCCCCTCTTATTACAAGAGATCAATCTCCAGAGAAAAAAGTGATGCATGACAACAGAATCAAGGCTGCCTGGTACGACGAGGATGATGAGCGGTTAAGCATTTCATTAGCGTCAAATGATCGTCTTCGCAAACTTCGACTGACAGAAGACGATGACCTAATCAGTGGTATTGAATACAGTGCACGGTTGCGGGCGCAGTTCAACAGATTATATCCAATTCCAGACTGGGCCAAACCGAAACCAAAGCGGAAATTGGCAGAAGAAACCGCTGTCGAAAATGATTCTAGTGACGACTACGAAGCCGAGGATGAGAAAGAGCTTACTTTAAGAGCAGATCCTCTAAAAAAGTTGTTGCAAAGTACAGCCAAATACACAGCCGGTCGATTTTCCAAGAAGTTGCCATCTGGATCGATCGATATTGCTCGTCTTCGCGACGCAAACGCTCAAGCAATTTCCCAGTCTGCTGTGCAATCTATCACATTTCATCCGTCGCTGCCACTTTTGATGTCTGCCGGATTTGATCGGACTTTGCGGATATACAATGTTGACGGGAAACATAATACGTTGGCGACCTCGTTACATTTCCGGTCGTCGCCGATTCAGACGGCAGAATTCCACGCAGATGGCAAGCGGGTGTTTGCAGGGGGCCGCCGGCGGTATTTTTATATATGGGATTTAGAAACCGGATCTGCGGATCTGATTTCTCGTATGTATGGCCATGAAGAACATCAGAAAACGATGGAGCGGTTCAAGCTTTCGCCTTGTGGCCGGTTCATGGGACTCGTTGGGTCAGGCGGCTGGATTAACATTCTTGATGCGACAAATGGACAATGGATATCCGGAGCCAAAATCGAAGGCGGTGCAGCAGTCGACTTCGTATGGAGCGCCGATGGCGGCAAAATCGATATCGTCAATTCCGCGGGCGAGGTTTGGGAATGGAGCACCTCTGAGAGACGATTCGTTTCACGTTGGGCCGATTTTGGCGGCGTGGGCATCACATCAATTGCTGCGACTGAGAAGTACGTCGCGTTAGGAAGTCAAAGTGGGATTGTAAATGTTTACGACAGCAGCAGATATCGCAGCAACAGCAGCGATCAACAGCAACCTAATTTGATATATACCTTGGACCAACTAGTGACGCCTATTAGCTCGTTGACATTTTCTCACGACGGACAAGTTCTCAGCATGGCGTCGCGATCTAAGAAAGACGCGCTTCGGTTTGCCCATATGGCGACAGGAACCGTGTTCAAGAATTGGCCTACGTCCGGTACCCCTTTAGGT
Source organism: [Lipomyces] oligophaga (assembly GCF_038497815.1). NCBI lineage: Eukaryota > Fungi > Ascomycota > Lipomycetes > Lipomycetales > Lipomycetaceae > Lipomyces > [Lipomyces] oligophaga. Next base: position 445,531 of record NW_027117788.1, on the reverse strand, counting down.
AAAGTTACTGCGACGACATTCAGCCCCTCTTCCGAAATGTTCGCAGCGGCGAACGAAGCAGGCAAAGTAAGGCTATTTAAGCTGAATCATTATTCTTAAGCGAATATAGCATGTTGCAATTTTTAATTTATTTTGCAATCACATCTCGGAGTATAGATTTAGGGAGTACCAAATGCATTTTAAAGCTTGAGGAGTTAAAAAGTGTTATTGTTGGGGATCATTCATTAAAGTACCTTTCAAAGTTCTAATTCAAATCTAAAGTAGTAATAATAATAAAGATGATGATAATAATACACAAGGTCAACAGTCCAGGGACCTACAGGACTACAAATACAAAATACTACGATCAATCGCAGGAGCGCGGGATATGGGAGCTTAAAACAAGGCTAAGCCAACAAAGACAACCGTGCTAACTACAACTGTGACAGCGACGTTGGCACTGACAGTCATGATTGACGACTTGCTGTCGTAGACAGGATGTGAGCTGTTGGCAGAGTAGTTGCCATTGGAGTAATTTCCGTAGCCGGACGAGGCATTGACGGAGCCAGTAGAATAAGGGCTGGCAGCAGAAGTGGTTTTGTTGTACCGGCCGCGACCAGAATAGGTGGTAAGGTTTGACTCGGCCCCGTAGTCCTCGTCGTCGTATTCTTCGTCGTCATCGGCCTCCGGGGAGGTGGTAGAGTTGGCAAATGTGCCGTTAGCCGGGTATGCACGAGGAATATTAGACGTGCCTGTGGCAACAGGAGCAGCGGTATAGCCATCAAAGTGTGGGTATTCGACAGTGACCGGGGTATTGTCATCAGCGGTCAAGACAGTTTCCTGAGCGGAGAAAGCAGGCACAGATGTGATTTCCATTTCGGTGGCAGCAGTGGCAGGAGTTGAAGCCTCACCGGTCGCAACAGGCGAAATCGGTGCTTCAGGTTCGGCATCAGGTTCAGCAACAAGCGGGGCAGGAGATGGCGAGGTGCGCCCGACAATCGAAAGATCGCCGTCGCTATCGTCGGCACCGAGTACAACCTCATCGGTGGCACGTTGGTCAAGGTCGTAAACGGACCCTTCGAGAGACAGTTCGCTCTCCTTCATCGCATACTTTGTACAAACCTCAGATATAGTAGTCGCAATATCTAAGAGCAACTCGGACTGAGGGCAGATGCCGTAGCACGACAGCTCAAGCTGCTCTAGCGCTGTGCACTGGCAATCAGTATCGACTTGGTCGCAAGCGAAGAAAGACTTCTGGACGCTATCAACACAAGAAGCAACTCCAGCAACATGCTTAGTTTGGTCAGTATCAGCATCACTGCAAATTTCTCATTACCATAGACCATCAACTTACACATGGAAGTTGCGCAGGCTCGAACAGTTCGCGGATCTTCGGTGATCCCTCGAGCTGGCGATACCGAGCGTTACTAGACTCTGTTGGCAGCGCTAAAGCAGGTGCAGCTAAGCTAAGTGCGAGCGCAGCAATTGTCGTTGTTTTCACAGAAGGCATATTTGAAGAAAAGGAGGAGTCGTTGCTGGATGAGACACACAAGAGCGAATCCAATGAAGCCGATGGAGACGAAAAAGAAGGGGAAGGGATAAAGCAAAAGAATAGAGAGAAGTGGGCGGGCAGACATAGCTATATACGTTGCCAATCAGCATTAGATCATTTTGATTCGGACTGGTCGAATGTTGATTGTTGACTTGTAAATTGGCCGTTAGACATGGTGTGGAGTAAACAAATGCTTTGATATTGGGAAAAGGGCTGCTGAGCATTCTCTCATCAAAACATCACCAGTTAAGCTTGACATATCTTGTCTACCCTGCAAAAACTTTCTAGGCTATCTGTATCCTTTATATGTCTATTCGTATTAATAATATTTACCTGAATTAACCAGAGGGCTGGTAAAAATCAATGTCCTCCAAGTCAATTCACCATATTTCATGGTGTCACTACCAAGACATTTCAATAGACTAACCAAAAACCACCCTAGCCCACTGATCTGCGGGCTAGGTCTTCACTTTCCAACGATTCGATTTACTGTTTACTGTACTACTTCTACACAGGATCATATAAAATCATGATATATCTAAAACTTTTGAGGTCTATCAATTTAAGACAGATTAATGTCAATCTGTCGCACATTTCTGTAAGTTGTTGTGGAATTGCTGTAGGCTACTGTAGGCGGTTTGTGTCTCTCCAGATCTTGGCTATTTGACCTTTTTAGCATCAGACTGTGCGTGAATATCGGTTTCTTCTATGGCGGAAGTTTTAACAGCTTGTTCGATACGACTTTGATCGTAGTGCCAGGATTGAAAAACGATCTAAGAATTATTTATAAGATTAAAAAAATGTCAAAGGGGAATGGAAGACGCACCATATAATCGAGCATCAAAGAGAAAAAGGTTCCACAAAGCCAACTGGAGTTGACTAATAGATAATGGAAACTATGATCTAGAACAAGTATGGAAGTGATGAACATAAAATTGCCACCAGATGCGAACAGAAAGTTGATGAGTGAAGTGCGTTCACAGGATTTGCGCTGATAGTTCAAGACGATTTGAGGGATTCGCGATGTCACTAGACCCATATATATTAGGACAACTCCTGTAACAAAGTAAAACCAGATTCATACCGTATACAGCAGCGCAAAACCAGCCGAATAATTGGCCTAATTGATGCAATGGAATCTGAGGATTGTAGTATTTCAATGGCGAGTCGTAAAGATGGCCATCGGTAGCGAAATACAGGCCTATAAACGAGGCTAATAGAATCATAAATATGATACCAAACTTGAAAAAAGCTAGATTATAAGTAAATATCACAGATATCGGTTCGGTTAATTACCTGACTTCCAAACACGGCGCGGCGGAATGACTAGGCTCTGAAAATATTCACATTCACTTGCATCATCTGCTTGATCTAAATCGTCGTCTTGAGTTTCTTGTCTGTGATTCGGGCTATCTTCTATTTCATCCAAATTCTCGGAATTTTCCTGACCAGCGGTCGTCGTAGTACTATTAGTAGTTGAATACATCTGGAAGATTCGGCGTAACCGACGTCGCCGGTAGTATGCAGCTTGAAATATCAACACCATATCTGCCAAAGTATTGTAGACTGCGAGAATAGTCATGGTTGGCAGGGTTTCTTGCAAAATACAGCCGGTGATATTCGCGAGGTCGCCTAGAAACCAAAGCCAAAGGAAAGAAACTGATAGATTGTCTGCGTTTTGCCGACGGAACTATGTACATCAGGTTTTGATCGGGAAGAAGTCACAAAAATACTTACAATGTCATAAAGTTGGGGAGAAAAAACCATTGCCCAGCATGCAACAGACATACAGCTTGAACAGCAAGTTAATATAACTGATCAATCACCAGCAAAACTAGACGCATACCCTGTCAAGAGACTGAACGCTTCGTTGCTCATAAGCTGGACACCAATCATCTTTGTCGCGAACAAAATCGAACCTCCGATCCGATCCAAAACCTAAGATAAATAATGCAAGTATATGATGACCAGCTTCAACTGTGCTCGCACCAGCACTGTGAAAAAATCGCCGATTTAAGTAAACCCAGGGATGAGCTAAACAGAACGACTTTGATTATTAGTCAACGACTGTCTAGCGCTATGTTGCACACCAAAGAGAGTTGAATCTTGGTTTGTCATTACCCGCAGACTATTTAGTCTGAATTGAGTGTGAATTTACGCCAATTTACTCTCGTAAGTTGCGAATAATTCGTTGCCCGGTTCCTGTATGAGCAGCTGAAATGAAGCTATCGACACGTTCTCGGACTGGTTAAAGGGAGAGCCTAAACTGAACCAGGGTCTCATCACGTGGGTACCAGTCCTGATCAGGAAATTGCTCTTGAGCACTGAATTCTATATCAGAGATGTTAAGTGATATCCAATAGAAGAGATAACAACTAAATAGATCTAAGTATATACGTAAACTAAAAGGATATTTTTAAGGACTAGGGAAGGCTAGAAGTTGACTGGTGAGCAGTTCATGACAAACTGATCAATTACGGAGGTTGTTTAGTTAAGATTATAGAGAAGTAAGCTAATATATTGGCCCGTATATTTAATCAAAATATAATAGATATTATATGGTTGAATTAAACTATGGGAAAATTATTGTATGTTCGTCGTAGAGTGGAGGGGAAGTAAACGGTCTGGCTGTACTACTGAGAACTGGGCTCACAGTAGAACATAGAGCAGGAGTTAGGAGTAATAAAGAGCTCACTCCTTTTCTAGAAAGTCGTAGCTGGATAAATAATCGTTACTAATAGCTACTATTGGCACGACAATTTCACTGTATCGGTGCAAACTCGATGTACAAAGTGTACAGGACAATAGCAAATTCCTCACTGGGTCAGATCAGTACACCAACCAGCTCTTGAATGCGCGACACAAGCCAACTAAATACCTATCCCCTACCAAATAAAGGGAGAAGTTAAAGTCTGTTTCTCTTCCTGTTTAATTTTACCGAAAGTAAATATAATCAATTTATACTCTCTACACTCTCTTACAGTCGAATTAGTGAATGCATCAAGAAGATAGTGCCGTGCATATGGGCACTGGGACCTTGTCTGCTGGGTCCAGTAACTAACTGCAAGGAGAATTTTTGATACATTAAGCAATCTGGATGTATATTAAAGAAATGAAAAAAATTACTTGATGAATATTCAGGTCTCATAAATTCTTTTTTATTTAGATGAATAAGTTTAACGACAAGGAGTCCAAGCCTTTGCTAAGAATTGTTCGACCTATAATCTGACCCAAAGCCGTCATCTCTGGGTCAGAAATCTGTTGTTAGGCTCCGACGTTCCCTTTGCTCGCCCTTGAGAGGTGTTGATTTCTTCCTTCTTTCCATTCTACTAGTTCAAGTTCGGGCCGGTTGTTTGCCTCGTTTACCAGTCTCGTTCCCATAACAGTAGATTCTCAGTGTTGACTTGCCCACAACGCATAACAGGAATCAAATAATGTACGCTACTTCTTTTGCTGTGCGGGGTGTCGACGACCGCGCGAAGCGGGTCGCTTCCATAATGGACCTCCGCACTATCCTCAATGAGACCGACGTCGACGTCTACCACGGCGTGCGCAGCAAGCGGCCGGCGCCCGAAACATTCTATGTCAAACATGAGCCTGTGGAACAAAAACCGTTGATTGATTATGACGGTTTAATCAAGGTCTGTTTTCTTGTCTTTATGGATATATATGTTTATGTGTGTAGACATATATATACCATGTGACAGCCGCTGCCTATGATGATCCCACTAGGGAAGGTAGACTAACAAGGACAAGGGACTGAGGCACGATCTGTCGGTGGCCAAGGAGCGAATATCTAGTCTTGGACCTGAAGTGCTAGGACTTGAAATCAAGCATAATGAGCTTTTGAACAAGCACGAGAGTTTTGCGGATGAAATGGCGGACAGTATACGTGAGCAAAATGCGCTTGAAACTCGTGCTCGGCAGATTGAAAAACGAGCATTGCGGGCTGAGAATGAGGAACGCAAGTTGAAGGAGCAGTTTGAACAGTTGCGGATACGGCAGAGCGCGGCGGAGAGGACGATCAGTGATATTAAGGCTGGCCGAGTCGAGATAATGATTGCCGAGAAGGAGAAACTGGAGGAGGAAACGATAGCTCTTGAGGAAGAAAATGGAAAACTGAAGGAGCAGGGTGATCTTCAGAGCAAACTGGGGGAGAAGACACGCACAGATTACCAGCAGGAGTCTACAGTGGCTGCTGAAATGTGTCGACAAGTGGAGCAAGAACGAGAAATGTGCAGTGAGCTAGGGCGGAAAACCAGTGGCGAAGCAATCCGGCTACGAACCGAGCAACGGGACTTTGACTTGTCAGCACGGGATGATGAGATTGCGAAGCTAGAGGTCCAGATCGGCAATTTGACGGAGTTCTATCGTCGTCTGGAGAACGAGCATCGCCAGCAGATGGCTAGAATTGCTGTGTCACGGTCTACGAACGGATATTCTTCTCGTCGAACACGCAGTCCGGCTACAAGTACAGCATCTAGTTCGAGGAGATGTTCACCCGCCACTTTTTCGAATGGCCATTCATCGCAGAATTCGAATAGTTCTAGTAGTACTAGTGGTAGTGCTGCCAGCGGTGAACGATCAATACAGCAGTCGCAAAAGGTATGATCATGTTTCTGGGTCAATGTGTTTTGTCACGGTGTTAGATAAGGAGGTTAGGCATGGACGTGTTGGTAGTAGACAGACTACTTGTATAGTTGAACCGGGAGTTTGATTTTGGAGCAGGATTAATTTGTAGATATTGAGGAGGATGGATAATATTTATTATATAATATACTATTGACGGATAAGGTTTGCTTGAGTTAATGATGAGTGGGCAGAGGTCGTTAAGTCTTAATGGGCCATAAACCCAATATTAGACGAGGTTCAGGGCTGGTTATGTGGATCTGGATGGGCAGACAGAGGTGGAGAAAAAAAAATTAGCTTTGATAGAGCAGGAGAGCAAATGCAATAAATGTAGGCAAATAATTGCAATATTTAAAATTAGTAATATTTAAATCAATTTGTTGAAACAAATCCAAGCTAATTTATTATCAAGCATGACAAGAGTCTGGACAATAAGGCCTCCTGTCAGGCTAACTGCAGAATGACCTTCAACAGGTGTGAGCAAACGCCGAACATCCAACAGCAATGATTATGTAATGTGTTGTCGTACATCAACCAATGTATATTGCCTATTGCACATTGTGAACTGGAGAGTATATTGCACAATGTGCAATATACTCTAAATTATGATTTTATTTTTTGTATTACTATTGCTATTTCTATTGTGTAGTTGCAAAAATAGAGTAGGTAACGTATGTAATTACTGGATCATGAATGGCGGAGAACCAAGGGACCAGAAGTAGACAGGCAACAGCCAACCTTTTTTGAGAATCTTAATCAGATCGAAGCCGATTCTAGATCGCAGATGTTCTCAATTGCATTATTCCAGAACAAACCAAGGCGACTAAGAATCCATGATCGGAGGATTATCCAAAATACGAATATCAGACAACAATGAGTCTATAAACTTATAGATATGTATATAAAATAATGATAAATAGTCTCTTAATGCCATGCCTATGGATGAATGATATGCACACCTGTACATGTCGTACGTGCCCGTACATGTCCTTAGATGTCCACACATCACCTCAGATTGCCTTGCATTGCCTTACATGCCTCTGCTCCACACTACTGCGCAAGTTCAACCGAGCAGCCGTGCAGTCTTCTAACAGAGGCCCGAACTGGCCAATCCTGCCGACCGTCTAGAACTCTTCCAGTCAAAGCTAGACCGTGAGCACGGCACACCTTGGATACAAACACCTCGGATAGTGATCGAGGTCGGCGCTCTGTGCTAGTGTGGTTCTGTAGAACTAGTATTCAGGCCGCGCACACAGGCTTGGTTTGGAGCCGTTCGGACAGGCAGGCTGGACAGGACCTGGACTTGGCCGTAGCCCGTGCTACGATGTGTAATACACACTCGCAAAGCGACATGAGCCGAGCCTTACAAAACGTAATCAGCTTTTCTCGTGCTGTGGTTCGTTGTCGCGTGCACTCTTCGAAGGCAATTATTCGAAATTCCCAGTTTCCTATTCACGGTGTCGTTCAGGACGGAAACCGTTGCCCGTTGTCGTCGCCATCAAAGTGTGTGTGCAAGCGGATACGTCAAGCCAGATAGCCTTAAAAAGACACATCCACATCCATACGATCGACCTAGCAAGAGATTCGAGGCTGTTCCAATTTAACCTTTAGTTGAAGCCGTGATCGCCTGCCAGTCGTCGCGCATCGCCCTATATCTGAGCCCGTTTGTCTCTTGTCAGGGGATCCCTCCTCTCCACAGTCGTTCGTGGCAGCTCCTCTGTGTGTGTGTGTGTGTGCAGATTCAGCGAATTCTGCGCACTTTACTCGCGGCCAGCCAGGTCATCCCAGAAGTCCAGTCATATATCTACGTACGCAGCCACATTCATCCAGACCGTGAAATTCTTCGACCTGCTCCTGTTCATTAGTAACATCCATCCACTGGCTCTAACAGCTCTTACCTTTTTTTATTTGTTTCCGTGTGCCTTCTAGCAGGCCGGACCATATTCGGTTCAATTTGTGCGCCATTGTCTTTCCCTGCACTCTGGCGCTCCCGCGCTTCCGCCCTCTCACGGTTCATCATCTCTCCATTTCACGCCTTCACACGCTCTCTTGTTCACAGTGTTTCACCTCTAACAGTCCACAATTCAGACTTCCCTCGCTCACCAGTGCAAGATGGTCTACCTTGAGTCGTCCACCTCGACCTCACCGGTCTCGCTGGTCGACCTCCTCTCAAATGATATCGTCTTAAGAACCATTACGCCTTACCTGCCACTGCCCTCGCTTTCCTCTCTCGCATCAACATGCTCGACCCTCAACAGTTATCTTCTCCACACCCCCGGGTCCATCCACTATCTTGATCTGACTGGCCTGTCGTCCCGTACCGTCGCCCGCGCACTCTCATTGCCAGCTTTCAAGTCCGGCCTCCGAACAGTGTATTTGGATCTGTCGTTTGTCGACGACTCGACCTTGACCGATCTTTTTCTCGACTTCAAGCTCCGTCATCTTTCGCTCAGCGGGTCATATGGTTGGACTCTGGACAGACTTTGCGAAATCATAGACACCTATTACATTTCCTCTGCCGGCTGCTGTGTTGCTGCTGAGCTTGCTGCACGCACATCCGCCGCTGTGTCTGCGACCGGCCTAAAGATCTCTTCGACTGCTGTCTCCAACACCCCCTCAATGTCGTCTGCTGCTTCCTCTCCTGCGGCAAGCTCCCTTTCTACTTCACCCTCTACAGAATACAGTTCATATAGCTATTATGACACTACCATGGCCGATGCAGAGCAGTCCTCGAGTTCCTTGGAATATGACTTCACAGCTACTTCGGCCACCGCCAACGTGGCTGCCCACTCATTTGACACATGTGGTTCTCCCTCGTCGCCATGCCTCCGCAAGCGGCCAACTATCCACTCGCTCGAGCTTCTAGGTGCGCCAACCTTCCCCACAAACATAATTTCCAGTACAGCTCCTCTCTTTGCGACCCTGGCTGAGCGAGCTGGAATCAAGACTGACCTTGCGCCATGCGAGGCGCATTCGTCGTTGGATCCCGACGACCTCCACTCTCATGTTGCAAATGGCTGGCACCTTGCGCTTCACAGTTCCCGAAAGTGTTCATCCTGTGGTCTGTCGGAGGAAAAACTATGTCTGGGCTGCATGATTCTGCGATCCTGTCGTGGTTGTAATCGGTTTTGGTGTAGCAAATGTGACCCTGCTGCCTCTCATGCTACTATCGACTGCTACGACTGCGGTCCCACTTGCGAAGACTGCAAGGTTGGAGTAGTCGCATTTTGTAATTTTTGCAAAGCAAAATATTGTCGTGTCCATCAGGAATCGTCGACAGAACTATACTGCGACTGGTGCTCATCGAGAGGTGGCAGAACCAGATATAATTATTATTAGTATTCCTATGTGTTATACTGCCGGCAGTAGACTCACTTTTGTACAAGTATTGGGTTTGGATTTAATAAGATTAATTTTAATATTAGGAATTCAGTAGTTTCTATGTCTTTATAAATCTGCCGTTATTTCGTTTAGGACAACGACCGATCGGTTTCTGTTCTGGCTATAACGTTTAGTTCTATCCTTTCCATTGCTCTTTAGCCTGACGTCGTATACGTAATGTTTCACATTTCTGTAATATCCAAAATTTATTACAAATCTAACGTTTCCAATGAAGGATTATGGTTCTGCTACATGTTCAATCACTTGGGATACGCTCAGTGGCGGACTGTCTGTCCTAACGTCTTGATTTCAATCCAACATTGCTTAACCATAGACTGGTTAACTACGGAGATTGTCAGAAATTCTCAAGCATATTAAAATAAATCTATAACATGTATCTGATATTCTGCATAATTTGAGTATTTTACTCCATGTAGCATACAAATTTCTAACCAAATTATTCTTCCATCGGTTGATCCTGCGCTCTAATTCGCTCTATGTAAATCATACCACCTCAATTTTCTCTACAAATACAATATCCTATATATATCACTTTTCTTGCGGTGTTTAACCAAATCTTCCATTGCTAACCAGACCTGAATATGAATGATTTATTCTGTGTCCATTCCATGATGCATTGGGATTGGCGCAAAATGGGGACTTGTAAATAAGCTTGTTCCTCCTGATGTCTATGTCTTTCTAGCTCAATGGCCAGATCCCATGTAAAGCAGATGTTGGATAAATCCGGCACCATAAACCAAGTTCTATTTTAATCTAACTCGTGTATATCAGTACTGTAGCCTCCTCTTGATCCAGCCAGACTAAAAAGCACATAAATAGTTATATATTTGGCATAAGTGACTCAACAGTTTGCATTGTTATTGGGACCAAACTCCACACTGTAACAACAAGCAAAGACCGAACGCGCTGGACCAGACATGAAAGATCCCACTGACGAAAATCAGCCAAACCCCTCTTACAAATTTGGACGACGGTCGATAAATGTCGAGCTGAAGAAAGTGCATTATACCACAGCGCGTGGTTAAATTCAACATTGGCAGGCTTTACTGAGGAAAATTTCGAAGGTCGACCTGAAGTGGAGCAGGGGTCGACGCCTAAGTTCGCGTCTGCGCAATCAAAACAAGAATAAATACGTGCGATAGCAATACTAAAATATCTTCGAATCTAATCAAATAATACAAACAGACAAAAATGAACCGATCGACATCCCCAAGTCCATCGACAACTTCTAACAGCTCGAGTCGAACGTCTTCGTCCGAAATATCTGTTGAGTCAAATTCGTCTACGGCTTCTACCTTGACCATTCGCGCTTCTTCGGGAGGTGGTGGCGGACGTGCAGGAATTGAAGTAGCAGACTCAGGCAGGATTGGACCAATGTCACCGCCTTCAAGACCTGCAGTAGGTTCGCGGCACGCGTCGACTGCGACGATATCAACTGAAGAAGGAACGGTTCGAAGGAACGCGAGGCGGAAGCGGCATAATCATGCTGGCCATCCTGAATCTGAATCAGACGGCGGATATCGTTCAGACGAAGTTCCTGCATCGGTCAGTCGGCTGTTCACAGGTACGCCGCTTGCTTCTGGATCCGTCAAGAGACAAATGCCGGCAGCTCATGACGGCGGCAAAAGTGCAATGACGGTCGAGACCGAAACTGTCGCGACCGTCCCGACAGCTGTTGTGGGCGCTGTTAGCTCATCATCCTCGACGATGATGATGATGTCCGCAGGTAGCAGCGTCCGAAGTGGGAAAAACTCCTCTGTTAAGAATTCCGTCAAAAGCAGTCGTAAACGCAAACCCAGGCCGCTACCCTTACAAGCGAATGCGCCTTCAAGAGCAGACATTTTTGAGGCGAAAGTCGCGTCTGCGGTCGACGATCACGACTCCGACGATTCCGATGAAGTATTTGTCTACGGATCCACAAACCCGCGAAACCCCAGTGAGTCCGTGGCGCAGATTATCAAGTCATCTCGGTCGCCTAGCGTGATCTCAGTTTCAGGTCGTACTATGTCGGATGTCCTTGAGCAAGCACGAGCAGGCCAGTCTAGCGGCCCAAGCTCACAAATCAACTCATTACTGAGCCCTGAGCCTAGGGCATTTACAACGGCCGCTGGATATTTGTACGGTTCTACAAAGGGCCTAATGATTCCGCCGCCGTCGCCAAGACCCTTTGTAAGTCGAGGGGCCGCGTCGGCCATGGGCATCGATAATTATCCGGATGACGAGTCGGAGGATGATGGCACGATCGACATCGACGACGACGATCTGGAGTCCATCGACGAGTCTGCGCCCATGCTAGGGGGAAGTAATGGGCGCAGACTGAATAGTCGCCAGCGACTCAAAGCCCGAATGAGACGAAATCAAGCACATGCTGGAGGGAATGGATTAACGGGTTCAGGGATTGGCAAACGGGGTGGAGCAAGAGCACATCAGGTTCGACGATCAATGCTAATGTCGTGTATTGTTGTTATGGCGTTGCTAGTGGGATTTTCTATCGGGGTCATTTATGTTACAAATTAGGCGTTTTAATAGAGCTGATTGTTGATTTCATTTTGAATATCAAAAACAGCGTTAGATGGGAATTCTTCGTAATTAACATCACGTGATTAATTACCCTGAGAACGCGTTCCACAAAGTTCCGCGGACTGAAGTATCTCACGATCTTACGCGTACCTTCCTTTCTCCTATATTATTCTATCAACATCAGTCAAATCAAAGTATAAACAATATGACAGACGGATTTAATGGGGTTCCTCTTACTAGAGGTAGTCTGCTTCAGATCATGGAGAGTCGATCGTCGGAGAAATACCCGCGGCTGACAGTCCAAGTTCTCCAAGTCCGACCAGTGCAAGCTGGGGATCCACGTCGGTTTAGATTTGTGGTGTCAGATGGCGAGAATTATATCCAGACAATGCTACAAAGCACATTAGGTGATGCAACTGCACCGAAGAATTGTATTATTGAGATCCTGAGCCATCATATCAGCCAGGTGAATAACAAAGGACGCATGATGCTTGTCATAGAAGCGTTTCAGATTTTGGATCAATATGGCACACCCGAGAAACTGGGTGCACCGATGGCGATTCCGAATGAGCGGTCAACTGTGAGTACGACTAATGAGCCCTCGCATGGCCCATCCTTTTATGGTTCCAGTACTGGACAAGACCAAGATGTAAAACCTAAGACTACAATGGGGAATAATAGCAATTACAATGCCGTATCTAGTGTCGGCGGCGCACCGGATCGTCCAAATTTGTATAAGATTTCGAGTCTGTCACCATACCAGAATAAATGGACAATTAAAGCCCGAGTGTCGAGCAAGTCGTCAATTCGAGAATATCACAGCGCCCGAGGCCAGGGTAAGCTCTTCAGTGTTAACTTTATCGATGAGACGAGCGAGATCAAGGCGACAGGGTTTAACAAGCAATGTGACGATTTCTACAATCTACTTCAGGAGGGTGAGGTCTACTACATTTCCGGATGTCGAGTGGGACCTGCGAAGAAGCAATTTTCCGCGCTCCCCAACGAGTTTGAAATTACTTTTGAAGAACGTACCAGTATTGAGCCCTGTGGCGATGAAGGCGCTACATCGCGGATCCCGCAACAGCGATTTAACTTTCTTGAAAATCTTCCCTCGCTGAATTCGTTGAATAATAACTCAATCGTCGATGTCATTGGCGCCATTAAGGAAGTCCGCGACGTACAAGAGTCCATCACGAAAGCGACTGGCCGACCAAACAACCGACGCAACTTGACTATAGTCGATCAATCGGGCATGTCGGTTAATGTCACGCTCTGGGGTGACGATGCAAAGAACTTCGCGGGTTCGGTTGGACAGGTCATTGCGTTCAAGGGAATCAAGGTCTCGGATTTCAATGGCCGCAGTCTCAGTTGCCTCAACAGCTCGACCATCGCCATTAATCCGGACCTCCCTGAGGCGTATAAGCTCCGAGGTTGGTATGAGGGAGCCGGAAAGACGTCCGAGTTCATGTCTGTTGGCGCTACTGCCGGCACAACTAGCGGAATCGGCAATGACCCTGTAAAGACACTTGAAGAAGTCAAGCGCGAAGAGCTTGGCATGAACGAGAAGCCCGATTTTTTCGCCACGAAGGCTACCATATCCACGTTCACCACAGACACGTTTGCATATCCTGCGTGTCCGAAAGAAGATTGCAAGAAAAAAATGGTGGAATCATCTGTCGGCGGGTCCTGGCGCTGCGAAAAGTGTGACAAGGAATACGAGTCTCCAGAGTATCGGTATATTTTGCGCTTCTTGCTCGTAGATCATACGAATCAGATCTGGGCCACCGCGTTCGACGATGTCGGTCGTATGCTTCTAGGATCTTCCGCAGACGACTTGTATAAGCTTCGTAATGAAGATAACGATTTGTTTGTTGCGGCTATCCAGAAGCGAACAGGGCTGCAATACGAATTTCGAATCAAAGGTTCGGTTAATACGTACCAGAACACGACTCGACCACGTTATTCTGTGCTGTCGGCTAAACCATTTGATTACGCAAAAGAAAGCGCTGAGTTGATTGCGAAGCTGAGAAAATTATAGTAACTTGATTTGTTCTATTGGTTTTGATGTGGGTATAGTTAAATATAATACAGGAACATTACGTGATGAAAATGATAATGAAATTAACCTAACCTAAAAAATATAATCAAATGCGAACAAATTACAAATCGGACCGTGTAAATTCTGGACCTGAATATGGCTTTTCCCGAAGTAACACCTTCTGGCCAGAGAAAGGTTCACAAGTTGCGCGCCCGGACTCTGGTCCGATTTTCGGAGCAAGTCCACTTTGGATATCCGACAAGATTTTGACAACCCCTGCGGGAGTGAGATCTTCGTAATAGTCGTCGTTAATGGCGATCATAGGTGCGTTGACACAGGCACCGAGACATTCAACTTCCGACAAAGTGAACAACTTGTCCGGAGTAGTCTCGCCTGGTTTGATATTCAAATGTGTCTGAACGGCATGCATTATTCCGTCAGATCCACACAACTGACAAGGCGTGGTCGTGCAGACTTGGAGATGGTATTTACCCATTGGCGTTCGGTTGTACATTGTGTAAAAGGTCGCAACTTCATAAACACGCATAGGTGGCATGTTCACCAGCTTCGCAACGTAATTCATCACAGAAATAGACGTAAAACCAAGCTGTCGCTGGCCTAAATCCAGTAGCGGCATCACAGCGCCTTTCTTATAATTGCTCGGATATTTAGCGATAATCGACTTTGCTCGTTCTTGGTTCTCCGCCGTGAATTCGAACGGAATGTCCGGATTGTTCTCGGGCGTGTTGCGATGCTGGTCCGCGTTAGATCCATGTTGATTCCTGGGATTTCCATTCCCGATTCTCAGCCATAAAAAAAATTCTGATTGAACTTACAACTGATAGTGCATGCGACTGCCGAGAAGAAATAGTAGAAATGCATGGCCGATTGACAGACCGTGCCCGAATCGCACGACGCGCAAAAATAGAAGCCATTTGTTCTTAGCGGAAGAGTGATATCAAATATTAAAATATTTCTATGAGCTCAAAAACAAATTAAGTACAACGCTTTTCACTTTAGGAATCTGAATATTTATTCCCCTGCTCTCTTGCCGGAAGGCAACTTCCATGGCTCTTGCCGCGTCCTTGAACAAGCAACATCACACGCTTTCTGATTGGCTGTGCCAATTTGCTATATTTAAGCTGTTTGTACCTCAAGTATCATGTGATGTCATGTGATGTCATGTGATGAAACTGCCTATATGTCCAATCAATCCATATTGGTAATAGTAAATTTTACCATCCTATGCAAAGCTTTCAGAACATTGTTTTAGTTGTGTAGTGCTAGTTTGGCTATGCAGACTGCTAGATTCTTAATAAAACTATGCATGAGCTGAGACTGATTACTCATTTCGGGGTTATATCTTCTAGAGCATGCAGCATTTCCTATTGCTTTTATACAAACCAAGTATGAAACCGTAATCTCCATATGTATTGACGGAATCAGTTTAGCACATTTGTCTAATCCAATGTTGAAAATCTTGTAGACCCTGAACCTGCTGTAAGCTTTTTTAACTCACCGACTTTTGATCATACATGTAGCCTAATCCAAGAGAGTCAAGGGCGGAGAGCTAATTCCCTTTCGTTCATGTCTATGAACCTTCTGTAAAGAAGACAGATCTCAATTGAAGTAGGCAAGCCAACAAGGAGATTAACTATTCAATTTTGGTTTCAATCTCCTCCATTTAGTCAGCAAAATACTGCATATGCAATCTTGTGGATTTTTCAATCTACTTGAATTATTCTTTCGAAAATTTGAATTATGTGAAATTCATGCGTTATGTTCACATTAGGTCTCTCCTGTACGGTGCACTTCACAAAGTGGCTTTCCATATACAGGCGCGCTTAAAGACAGCAATGGAGAACGCGCGATCAAATTAAGCAACAGTTAAACAAAGAATAAAATTGAAAACAGCTGAAAACAGTTGAAAATACAGCTTCTTGATTCGAGAAAATAAATTCAGATAACTAAAACTTACAGAGACACGCACAATCAGTTTCGTTAATTTGCTGTCTCCGTTGCTGCCATAGAGGTACGTACCCACACACGGACGATACCTGCAACACTACGTGCAGCAAATGAACGAAAAATCAGTCGATGGTCTCGTTTTGCTGACATTGTTAAAATAATATCGCGCTGGGTCGTCGACAGAGTCAAAATCATGTTATTATTCCGGCGGTAGCCTCGGCGAGGCACTAGCAGGCTTCCGGGGATTGGTGGGCAAAAGTTATGCGCTGCGGCGCGCATTAAGCGAGAAAATCGCGATTACAAAATAAAGTTTATTCATGTCGTCATGTTACCAAAATTGGGATTTAAAGAAAACATTTATTGGAAATAGCTAATCACCACAGCCCGCCAGCAGACCAATGGAAGTCACTTTTTACTTGGAAGTATCAAGAACGTAGCGGCCAGCAATCTCGCCCTTGGACATGAGCTCGTAGACCTGAGGCAATTCGGAAAGACCGACAACCTTGATAGGCGACGAGACAAGGCCGCGAACAAAGAAGTCAATGGCCTCGGTAGTATCGGCACGGTTTCCGACATAAGAGCCCTTGATGGTGATGGCCTTGATGACAGTCGAGAAAATCTCAGACTTAATGTAGGCGTTTCCGGGAAGACCGACAGCAACAACAGTACCGCGAGGACGGACGTACTGGCAAGAGAGCGAGAAAGGCTTCTCAGCGGCAGCAACATTGACAACAGCGTGAGGGCCGCCATTGGTGAGCTTGATGATCTCGCTCACAATATCAGGAGTCTTTGCGAAATCAACAAAGATCTCAGCACCGAGCTCAGTAGCAAGAGCCTCCTTAGGAGCACCAGTATCGACACCCAAAACTCGAAGACCCATGGCGCGGGCGTACTGAATGCAGAGAGTTCCGAGACCGCCACCAGCACCGGTGATGGCAACCCATTGGCCAGGCTTAGCGCCAGACTCCTTGAGAGCCTTGTAGACAGTGATACCGGCGCAAAGAATGGGAGCAACCTGGGCAAGATCAGCCTCCTTGGGGATGGAAGCGGCATGGATAGCCTTTGCGATAGCGTACTGCTGGAAGGAACCGTCGACGGTGTAGCCGGAAAGAAGAGCGCTGGCGCAATTTGGCTCGAATCCGAGATTGCAGAACTCGCAGGACAGGCAAGATCCATTGAGCCACTTGATGCCAGCATGGTCGCCAATCTCGAAGTTGGTGACATTGTCGCCTTTGGCGACGACGACACCGGCACCCTCGTGGCCTCCTACGAGAGGAAGCTTGGTGTCAAGGGGCCAGTCACCCTTCCAAGCGTGGAGATCGGTGTGGCAGACACCGGAGTACTTGACATTGATGAGAATCTCATCCGGGCCTGGAGTAGGAACGGGAATGTCCTTGTAGAGGAGGGGGCCGCCGCTCTTTTCGAAGACGATAGCCTTTTGGGTCTTGGGGATGCTTGCAGCCATTGTGAGAGATCTGGCGAGACAGAAGTTGATTGGGTAGGAAGATTTGATAGAGGATCTGAGAGAGGATCTGAGAGAGGATCTGAGGGAAGCTGTGATTGCTGGGGATGAACGAGAAGAGAAACGAGATAGAGCTGGGCGCGAGAGCAACGCTTTATACATGTCCTGTGGAGGGGGGCTTCAGAGGCTGGGAGAAGAGGAAGTAGACGGAGAGGGGAACGAAAGAGGGGAAGACGAGTGGTGAAAGTAGGCGAGATTGTGTAGGCGGCAGGATAGTCGAGAACACCGAGAGCACTCGAGACTGGTGAGGGCGGGGCTTTGTGAGCGCGTGTGGAGCAGCTTTGATGTGACGCGGGACCGGCGACTGGAGACTGCAAAGGCTGGAGGGCTGGAGGGGTGGAAGCTGGGGAAATGGTCGGTAAAGCACACCTGGACTGAGGTTCTTGTAGCGCTGAGTGTGTCTGGAGAAAGGTGGAGGAGTAGAGCAACGAGGGGTCGGTCAGCGAGCAGGGCGAACGATGATGAGGGACAGCGTTCGGCCGACGGGATCGAGGGTTTTGTTGATGGAGGGGGTGGGATAATGTGAGAAAGATGTAGATAGTTGAGGGAGTGTGTTTTGATTTGAGAGTGGGTGGTTGCGTGGATTAGCGGATTAATCAGATTGTGTGGACAGTTGGCCGTGGGATCAGAGACCGATTGTGAGTGAGCTTGTCTGTTGAACACTGTTAAATAGAGAAAAGTAGTTACGGATCTCATGACTGATGACGGGCAAACATGATCGCCTGATCGGTCGGTTAATTCTACAGATATTCAAATGAATCGTGATATAGTAGAGCACACGCTCGTAGTACGGTTGGAGCTAGTTTTTATTTACTGCCTCCAACAGGTTTTCAAGGCACTCGAGGTCTCTGGACATACTCTGGTGCTAGATCTCCTGCCCACAGCTGCCCTTCTGGTCGTCGTAGTAGTAGTCGTCGTAGTCGTCGTAGCTTGTTGTGGGAGTACGTTCACAGACGCTCACGCCGACGTACCCCTCCATCGCCTGGGCCCTTTGTCTAGCGCAAGCCACAGATGGTTTCAAACCCACACTCCACACACGTGTTCCGGCGGAGTGTCCGACAAGCGCAGATTCTGCTAATCCTGTACTGAAGCGGAAGCTATATTCCACGGTGGGATGCCGCCAATTCTCTACGCTGGATGCTGCGCTGAGCGTGCAACTGATGAGCAGACCCGACTCTTGCCAAATTCTCCGTAATTGGACTCACAAAGCCAAATTTCCGTTACAAAAAGCCCGTCACAGCTTCCAAAGCTCGCCCAAAAAATCCATCTGCTCCAAGACATCCTCACTCCCTGGATCTTCGGCCTTGTTGCCCTGCCTTCCTTCTCTCCCCCGACCCCGCACCTCGAAATCTCCGACCCCGCTTCTGCTCTACCCAAGTGCCATCCGCACGCCCAGCCAGCACCTGACCGCCCTGTAAGCAAAGTCACTCGTACTCTTCAGGGCCGATTACGTAATTGCTACGAAGATTTCAAGGGTCAGGCATGGGGCATTGTGTGTGGCATTGTGCGGAAATGAGTATAGCATAAGTATGGGTGAGTATATGGGTATATGAGTATATGAGTATATGAGTATACAAGTATTTGAGTATACAAGTATTTGAGTATATAAGTATTTGAATATTTGAGTATATAAGTCTATAAATATATGCATGTACAAGTGTCTGCATTTATCGATTTATGAAATGTATGTATGTATATTTGTTTGCTTATATTACATAATCGCCTCTATAGCTCGTCGTGGCCTTTTTTGGCCCTTCCCTTACCGGGCATGATAACCACATACTCGATCACCAGGTCTCCGTGCTTGCCTGCTTCTCTGAACCGTGGCATGCCCTTGTTTCGGATGACCTCGCGCTCGCCGGCCTGAACGCTCTCTCCAGACTTCCTGCTCAAAGTGACATTTGTCTTGCCGTCCACAAACACGACGTCGCGCCGCCAGCCGCCGTACAGCGCTTCCTTCGCGCTCAGCACCTCACGTCGGAACAGATCTGCACCCCGCCGTCGATATCCATGCCGACCCTTGCTTGATTCCTGCAGTTCCTCGACCTCGACATACAGGTCGCCGGCCTCCCATTCCGGGCTCTCATCAGCCTCGTTCTCAAACACAACCCGCGTCCCTCGAGGCGTGCCGGGCTCGATCGGAATCGTGTGTGTCCGCATCTCCTTCACGATCTTTGCTCCTCCGCAGACCTTGCACGCGTGTGCAATAACCTGGCCGCGACCTCCGCATACATCGCACGGCATTTTAACCGTCTGGAACATACCCGGTGCCAGCTGTCTTCGCACAACTTTCATTCCTTGACCTCCACACGATCCGCACCGGTGTGTTTCTCCGTCTGCAGACCCGCTGCCTCCGCAAGTCTCGCAGATCGTCTGCACCGGCACCGTGAACTCCAGCTCTGTTCCCTCGTACAGCTGCTCCAGCGTCACCGAGATCCGTGCCTCCATATTCGGTCCTCTTCTAGCTCCACGGAAGTGTCCACCGCCTCCAAAGAACCGAGAAAACAGGTCAAACGGATCATTTCCAAATCCTGCTCCTCCTCCTGGCCCTCCGCCGCCGGCTCCCTGCTTTAATCCTTCCTCGCCGTATCGATCGTAAATCCCGCGCTTCTCCTTGTCGTTCAGCACCTCGTAAGCCTCAGCTAGCTGGACAAATTTCTCTTCGGCCTCCTTGTTGCCCGGGTTCTTGTCCGGGTGATACTTCTTGCTCAACTGCCGGTACGCGCTCTTGATTTGTTTCTCTGTAGCATCCTTGCCAACGCCTAGAATCTTTCCCCCTTACGTTAATATCGTCCACTACCGCAGAATTGGTAGTCCTGAAAGGAGTGAAAATGAACATACCTTATAGTAGTCTGCTCCTGCAAACACGGCACTCGCTACCACGAGTAGATATACCAGAAACCACTGCCACCGCAACACTGCTTTCTGTCAGTTTTTTATAGCCGCAATGTCTGAGTCATAACAACATACTTTGATCAATTCCACTTAGTGATAGCGATCTGCAAGGGATCTAATCAAAAACAGGAATAAAATAAAATTGGACTTATTATCTGGAGAGCTCGACGTGGTCAAATTCTATGCCCTAACCTAGACAGGAGGGAGCGCGGAATCAGATACGTATATCGGAGGTACCACTTATTCAAGAAATGTTTAAATTTATTTCTAAATGCTACTGCAGTAAAAACAGAAAATATATAATTGCGAAACTATCTTTGTAAAAATCCCCGACCCCGCTTCATAATCTGGTCGCTGTACAGAGCGCCTGAACTGCTTACGCCGTACGTTCCGTCCTGGTACACCACTGTATGATTTTGATGTTGGTTTTGTTTCTGCGGAACGTGAACGGCTGGAACTGCCATCGGCACGCTCATCGGCATATTCATTGGCATTGTGGAATGCATGATGGGCGGTGTCTGCACGGTTTGCACATTAACAAGAGCTCGAAGTTGATGAGGATTCACAAGAAACGCTCGAATCACTCGGCCGTCCGCCATTGCCTGGTCAATTTGACTAACACAATTTTGTGCATTCGCTCGGTCATTGAACAATAGTTCGGCTGTGATTGTTCCACTCGCAGCATGTAAATAAGTCGCGCATGTCTCCACCTCACCGCCGAGCTTCGTCAGAAACGCAACCACGTCTGCGTCTGTCGTTCCAGGCGCTAGATTCTGGATCTGTACATATGATTTCGTGTTGCTTCCGCCGCGAATCTCATAAGATTGTCGTATTATTTTTGGTTGCTGTTGCTTAGCCTGCTTCGATATCGTGTGTGGTCCAGCAGCTGGTCCCGTTGGCGGGACTGTTAGTGTCGCTGTAATGTTAGGACTCTGTTTGGCTTTTGTCGCCATAGGGCCAGATTTAACTCGTTCGCCTTGCAGCGCTGCAAAGAGCGGATTGTGAGCCAGACTTTTTGCCATCATACTTTTCCGCTTTTCTACTCCTCCGCCTGGTTGCTGTGCATGCGATCCGCCAGCGTTTCCTGGTTTTCCTATTCTAGCTGCCAACGAGTTCATCGCTAGAGACTTCCCTTTCGTGGTTGGTTTATTTTCTAATTTCCTCGTGCTAAATTTCGGATCGAGCGCCGTCTGAAGCTTATACATGTCGTGACCCCATTCACCTGTCGGCGCAGATGTAGCAGACCGTCTTGAATTTCCTTGGCCAGTTCGGCCTCCTCTTGTTGATCCGCGGCCTGCAGATCCTCCTCTCTTAAGTCGATTCACCGCTTTTTTTCGGGCTAAGCCAAATATTCATTAGTACATGCTAGAATTGGAGAGAGCATAAGAGTCTACCTGGTCCATCAACATCCATGGAGTCCATGGAATTTATCAAACTCATCGTGATTGATTATCACGAAATGAACAGTTGCCAATAGGCGTACCACACACAGTTCACAACCGGATATTTGATTTTCTATAATCTGTATATCTATGGAATAAGTTTCCCGCTGCTAGTTGATTTAATGCTTTCATTTACGCCAGTACAAGGGATTTGTGTGGAAAGAATCGTTTGGGTGAAGGTTAAATAGAAATCAACGTAATGTTGTAGCACAACTTCCATTTAAAAGCTTGGTAATTTTATTTAATTATTCTATTGATTTATTTACAGACTTTGTTTATTTATTTATAATTTCTAAATTATTACTTTGATTTTAGAATTTTTTTTTGGATTATGTCTTTCCCAATTAGGATACATGTCAACATCATCCAGTCATTTTGCCAAAAGATTGATATGGAATCAAACTTGAAATCAAACCATTTATCCTAGAAGAATCAGTCGAGATATACCAACAGGATACCCAAAATGGCAAAACAGACCAAGACCGGATTTCCAGCAATGGTATTAGTTAGTCTCTTACGAGTTTTGTTCGCACTTCATACGATCTTGATGGTTCTGCTGATATTTCCTGTGGAGTGGATGATCGCCAATATACTGCCGCTCTGTCCTGCGACAACGACGGTACGATCTGAAGATTTCGTTGTTGCTCGACCGAAGCGAACAATATCACACGGAAAGCTGAACTCAGCTGAATCGAATACCTATCTGGCAAGCCAAACTTCTGAAAATAATAATGCTGTTCCTGATATCTCTGTGATACCCAACCTGATCCGGCCACCGAGAACTACCGACACTTTTGTTGTCATAGATAAAAAATTTCAAGCGTTATTTGTCGGTGATGGCGGAGGTAGTGGCAGCGGTGATCTGCGCGCCCACCGATCGGTTTCAGATTCTTTCAGTGCTCGATTTTCTAGTCGACGAATTTCATCGTCGTCGTCGACGTTACCCATTCTCGCGACCACCGCGGCGATCTCTAGCACATCGACATCAGCGGTATCTGCCACCGCCACATCGGCATCAGGGTCGACAAAAATCAAATTTCAAGAATTTTTTAAGGCGTTCCAGTCGTCTTCTTATCAGACCTTTTCATCTTTGCGTTCTTCTTCGCGACCTAACGTTGAGTCGCTCTCGCCGCCATCGTCCTCGTCGTCTTCATCATCTTCGATATCCTCCTCAATTAACTCCTCCCCTCTTTCTATGCCTCCTCCTCCTACAAGTCGACGGCGGCGTCGGCAGCCCCATACATTACTGAGACGTGCGAATACAGAACATTAGTTAGTCTGTTAATAACTATCCGTGCCCATTTCGACTTTTTTCTCTTTGCGATTTCATCAACTCCTACTTTTGCCGCATCTAGCATAACTACCTTTTTCATGATAAGCAACCTTTATTTTCACCGGACATTGCTAGATTGCGCATAATATTCTTAAATGCTCACATTTATAGCGAAAGGAATCGAAAATACATAATCATTTTACACTATTAATTTTTGACTACTTCACATTTTGAAGTAAATCCAAGAAATTTGGTTTGAATTTCATCATTCCCTCAATATAGCAAACTGTTGCAACACCTCACTGAAATGACATGAACAATTCCTATCAATATTTGAGAGTACATGAGTGGAAACCCATTCTTTGCTTTAAAATTTCAAGGGTATAACGATTAAAAATCCATACTGCTACAATAAGGTGACCTCTAATTTGACAAATAAATCTTATATTCATAACCGATTCCGAAATATATAATAAAATAATAAAAGGTCTCTTTATCTTCATTCGCTCGACTAGCTAAACAGATCAATAAACAATCAACGAAAAGAAACATAAAAAACTGAAAATGCAAAACATAAATTTTTTAAGGTGAGCGGGGATATAAAGTGCGGATGCTCATGACAGAATGAGATGGTTATGTAGAAGTGAACGTAGAGGGATAAGACGGGTAAACCAAGAAAAGCGAAATGAAGTGAGTTTAGAACAATGATTGTGATTTATCGGAACGATCCCGATCGATTGGGCTGCCGCATCTTACCCACGTCCTTCAAGTACTGTTCTCGCTGAGCTTCTTTATGGATTTCTGAAATGGTCTTCGGCCCAGCGTTGCCGGCTTTTGATTTCCATCTGTGTGCTCGAAGATCAAGCAAATCCAGTAACATAAACTTTATCCGACTGCTCAGATTGCTGTCCTTGTTGTTGATAATTGCCTCGATCCGGTCGTAGTACACTTGCATGTACTCTTGGCGATTATCCAATGAGTCCAAATGTGGCCCAACTGTGCGCAACAGTCCAACAGCAGACTCAAGCTCGGCCTCCTCGGGTATAAGAAGCGAGTGTACACACCGATGAATCGTCTTCTCTTGCAACATATCAAGCATATACAATTCACCTACAAATCGGACAAGTCCAAGACCTCGTCGTTTCACCATAGCAGCCTTATAGTACTCGTCATCCAGCTCATTCGAGCCTGGAGGCGCGTCAGGCATGTCACTCTTCCATCCCTTTTCGAACTTCTCTTGACATTTTGCCAGCAAGTACCGCCGGAATAGATTACCTCCACTAATCGGCTCTCCTGTCTTTTTGTCCACATATCCTTCCTCTTGCACATCATCGCTCAACGAATCACAGACTTTTCGACAGAATCGTGCATACATGTTCGACCAGTGTGCCTCGTCAGTCGCCTTTTCAAACACAAGCGTAATAACTTGGCGCAGTGTGCGACCATCTTTCTCCCACTTTGCCTGACCCATGATCTCGATGATTTGATCCGAAATATCGTCAAAATATTCAAGCGTCATCTTGTTCAAAAGCGAATTGACCTTGCGCTGAACCATTTCCGGTGAAAGAATCACAGATCCGTCAGGAGCGGTCTCTTGCTTCTCCGCATCCGCACCTCGTCGACGTGGTTTCCATCCTCCCTCAGAAATCTTCAAGGGCTCTGCCTTCTTCTCTTCAACAGCCGGAGCCGCTGGGGTCGCATTCGAATTATTTCCTCCCCGATCACTCATGTTGGAATTAGTCCGCTCGAGCCGTTGCTGCTTACCTCGCATATTGCCCATATTGCCTCCGCCCGGTCCCATCCCGCCTTGACGTGACCGGGTTCCAGGCATAGTCGACATTATATTATGAACAGCATCTAACGATTGTGAATTTTGACGAACCATCCCTGGCCCTGATTGAGGGAACGATCTCATACCATTAAGATGACCCATCGGAGTGTTCATACCCCAATTTCCCATAGTCTGCGATCGTTGAGATCCTCCGCTTGAAGATCGAGAACCCCCATTGCCACTAGGTGCACGGTTTAGATGTGGCCTCTTATTGTCTATGCTCTCCGTAATACTTTTAAATCGCTTATCCCAGTCCTGAACTGGCTTACCAGTAGCAAGCGTCTTGAATTGTAAAAGAAAAGGTAGATCGTACTTTCGAGCAGAAATAGGACTCAAAGGGGCTTTAATCTCAGGAGGATATGACACAGCAATAGCATCTGCGAGTTTGGCCTTTTCAAGTGAGATCGCAAAGGAGTAGTCGGCTTCAGGAGCTGGCTTCGCAGCCTCAGTCTTTTCGACTTGCTTACTCTCTGATTTGATGCCATCGGCATCGTTTAACTCAGAGATGTCAGCATTAAGAGAAACTTCTTCTGCTGCCAAAGTAGCAGCAGCAGCAGCAGCAGCGGCAGCAGCGGCCGCCTCCTCCTGCTCTTTCTTAAGTCCCTCTTGCCTTTCACGTTCTTCAACTTCCTTTTGAATACGTTCTTCTTCCTCCCTTTTGAGACGCAATTCTTCCTCTTGTTTAAGACGCAATTCTTCCTCCTTTTTAAGACGCAATTCTTCCTCCTCCTTCAAACGTTCTTCTTCCTCCTTTTTAGCAAGTTCTTCGGCTGCCCTCTTCTCTGCCTCTTCCGCCTCTCTTTTAATACGTTCCTTCTCTTCTTCTTCTGCCTTTAATTTCGCAGCAACCGCTTCAGCAGCTTTCTTTTTCTCTTCTTCTTCCGTTTGGAGCTTCTGCATGACTTGCTCTCTCATCGACTTGGCAACATCACGTTTCTCAGCCTCCGAAATGATTGGTGTACCACTGCCTGTACGATTATGTCCAAAATGAGCTGGCACTGTAGCAGCAGATTTTACCGGAGAAGCAGTACCAGACAAAGCAGGCGAAGCAGAAGTGGTGACTGGCGTCGATGAACGAGACTCTCCTGGGGTAGCCTCCGTAGGAACAGGCGAAGTGGCAGTAGTGGATGGCTTTTGCACATATTTGACTTCCTTCATGGTTTCAGGATTAACAATTTTTAGTGCTCGACTAACCGGCTTAGCTGGTGTACTAGCGACCGATACCGGTGTAATAGAGACCGAGGCCGTCGACAATTGCGGGGAAGATGCAGTCGTATCTGAACCAAACTTTGGGGTCACCGACTGGTCCGAGATAGACGAATAGGTAGAACGATCGCTCACAGGATAGAACGACTGTTGCATGGAAACGGAACTAGGACCGCCCATATTAGGCTGCCGATAATTTCCGGCGGGCGGATACTGACCGTAAGCAGCAAAAAGTGGTTGCTGATCAGGCACCTAGGAGAAAGTTAGTCTCCAGTCAGAGAGTAGAAATGCTAGGGAGTTTCCATACCGACTGCGGTTGGCCATAAATATGTTGCGGCAAATAATATTGCGGAGGAGCCATATTCATGGCATAGGAAGCAGGTTGAGTCTGGTGGCCAACATTGGGAGAATGCGAATAGAATCGATTGTTTCGAGTCTGCTTGGTGTTTTGTTGCGGAATACCATAATTCGGAGAAAACTGAGAATTGCTAACTCCCCGGGGTCCAACTCTATGAGGAGTGGAACCAGCGGAATAAGCGTTCGGATGCGCGCCGTGGACAGTAGCAGGGGTAGATCCGCCTAAAGGTTGAGAATGCGACACTTGCGGAGACGTAATTGCGGAAATTTGAGAATTGGTAGTTGATGATGCAGCGATATCTTTTCCCATGGGCAAAACTATCCACAGGTTCAGGTGGATTCAGACTGGAATTAGTAGTAGGACTAGAAAAAAAGAATGACACAAAATATGCCAATGGAAAGTGAAGTGTGACTAAAGAAAGAAAGATTACTTGTGTATCTTCCTTCTCTGAAGATTCAATTTTTTCTCTTAGAAGGGAGAAAAAGCTTCAGAACAATACCGATCCTTCCCGCGAGACAAGAACGATAGTTAAATTCAATAAATCTGATAAATGGAATCAGGGAGAGAGGTTATTCCAGCGGAATTACTACTCCCGTTCGTGGTGAGGAAAAAGGAAAAGAAAGAAAGAAAAAAAAAAAAAAAGAACCGTAATAGGCGACTTGCGCTGGGCAAAAAAAAAGGGATGCGAGATGAGATAGCCGTGCCACGCTGGTTTCCGGATTACGGAGCAAGCGCAAGGGTCGTTTGGCGATTATGCTGAATTAAGATTGGGTATTCTGATTGAAAGCGCTTCCCAGCGGGAAGAAGCTGTTGTTCCGGCCGAGTAGTTCTAAAATAGATGGAGAGATAATGTGAACTTTTAAGCTTATTTCAGAGCTACTGACATTCTGTGGAAGGTCGGATGATGATATTGATTAGCTCCACGTCAGGGCAGACCAATTCCCCTCGAACTTGTGCTGGAGATCAGTTCTTGTGCGATGCTCTTGGATAATCGGAGCGCGTCGCACAGTAGACTCAAGCGAGATCGTTGGTGCATTGGCACGTGCAGGGTATGTAAGTGCTATTGTATTGATTGAACGTGTTTGTATTGTATATTTACTAGAAGCTTTATTTGTCTGTCATAGGAGGGCAATAACTGACTATTAATAATACATTCAAGATTTCTAAGATTCTGCTATAATCGTAGTACGTATATTGACAAATCGGTTTGAAACGTCACAGCCGTCCTTCTATTACGGACATTCTCAGAGAGAGTGCAATTATTCTTTAGTCACTTTCCCTACAGAAATGGCGACAACAATGACTGGTCAGAGCAGCCCTATCCTATAAATTCGTCAGAAAGGTGTACTGCGCTGCGCTATATGTGTCCATTCACTATTCAATCGATCTTAGTACGCAAATTTGAATTGACCTCCAGTGAGAGTCAAAGCTACTTCCGAAGGCTCGTGGCCTGGCTCGGCAACTTTCAAGAAAGCTGCTTTTGGACCAAGCCAGATCAAATCTGTCTGCAAACGCTATCACTAATATTCACTAACAGTCACGGTCGAGGATTGAAATGGAATTACTAGAAAAAAAACCTTTAATTAATAGTATATTACTTCCTCAATTTTGATAGGGACGTCTGCTATAATCAGCATGTGATCTTGATTTAGAATTAGGCGATTATTCACGGTATTTCCACTGAGTCAGCTTTCAGCTACGGAATCCTACCTAACATTATAATTGGTAGCATGCTGATATGTAATATTACTAACGGACTGAGACGGAGATGTACAACTGAAATTACAAATTTGAATATTCCGAGTCTTGTTAAATTGTATGCAATTAACCTATCCAACCACCCTATACCCCATAGCAGTCGATTCTTACTAAGCCTATCATAGAAGTAGAATCCAAGGCGAATGAGAGTTGCAGTTCCAAAATTACGATTATAAAGCTGCGTTTGCAATCCATTTAATCGCAAATCCAATTAGTAATAAGTCGGTTGATTACAAGAGCTGAACATGTAGTATTTGCAATCATGTCCGTGATTACTCAGTCACTTGGTATGTGCTTAGCAAAGCAAGCGGCTGATTTATAACGCCCAGCTGAATAGGGTTGATTGGAAAATGACGAGCCGAGGTAGCGATATCGAGGCCATTATAATAAGAAGGTATTATTGGAACGAGAGCAATTGAACGATCAAAATCGCAACTGAGTCAAATCATCAATATGACGGATCTTCTGTTTTCTCCGCTCAAATGTGGCAACATGGAATTGCAAACTCGCATTGTTATGGCTCCATTAACCAGATTTCGTAATGACGATGATGGAAGTCCGATTGCAGATCTGGCTCCTCTACATTACGCGCAGCGATCTGTTTATCCAGGTACTCTATTGATTGCGGAAGCAACCGATATCTCTGCCATTTCCGGTACATATCGCAATGCTCCTGGCGTATACACCGAGAAACAAATTGCCGCATGGAAAAAGGTCACTGATGCAGTCCACGCAAAGAACAGCTATATTTTTGTGCAGCTCTGGGCAATTGGTCGTGTAAATCCGGGCAAAATAGTAAAAGAGATTGTTGGTGCAAGTGCAATTAAGTCTGAAGAGGGATTTGCAGTTCCTCGTCCTTTAGAGATCGACGAGATTGTTCAATTCGAAGATGCATTTGCGGATGCAGCGAAACACGCTATTGAAGCCGGATTCGACGGAATTGAAATTCATGGTGCTCATGGATATCTTGTCGACCAATTTCTTCAGGACGTAAGCAACACTCGAACTGATATTTACGGTGGATCCATCGAAAACCGAGCCAGATTCATGTTCAATATTCTCCAGAAGACCACGGCAGCAATTGGTCCCGAGCGCGTCGCCATCCGTCTTTCGCCCTTTGCGGAGGCTCAGGGAATGAAAATGGCTGATCCATATCCGACATTTTCGTACGTTGTGTCCAGGCTACAGCAAGAACATCCTGATTTGGCGTATGTGCATATGGTTGAACCTCGCGTCTCGGGGGTTGTTGCTCGTAGTGTGCAGGCAGGAGAAACCACGGATGACTATCGCAAACTATGGAAAGGCGTTTGGGTTGCTGCGGGTGGATTTACTCCCGAAAATGCTGCCGCGTATATTACCAAGTTCCCGGACAACACGCTGATTGCATTTGGGCGTCACTTCATTTCCAACCCAGATCTTGTTTTGCGTGTTAAAGAAGGCATTCCGTTCCGACCTTACGATCGATCTAAGTTTTATACGAACAAAAGGCCAGAAGGATACATTGATTATGAATATGCTCCTCAATTCAAAAGCAAATTCTAGAATCTTGGTATATGTATTTGTATTTGAATATATTTGTAGATGCTTGATAGAATGACAGGTTGTAAACATTGAAGGGAGATTATAGATAGAGTTAGACTGTTTGGACGCCTTTGGACAACGTGCGCGGATTGAGGCGTCGGCGATGACATTAGCCAAGTTAGATAGCCATCGGGCACAGGAGGAGAATACGAGCTAAAGCCAGCAAAATCAAAGGTCCACAGGCAGAAATGAGGGTTGATTTGAAACGAAAGTGCACAGTCGGATCCCGTATAGCAAACTCGAGCATGCCGATCTTGAAATTCCCGGTTTTAAGCGTGGGATCCGATGCCGGAGCTAACTCAAATCCTTGCAGGAGCTGTTGCAGCAAGAGCAACTAGATTAGCAGGAGAAAAGATTACGAAGTTTGGACAATCACAAAATTGTGTCAAGAGTGAACTCATCATGGTATCGATCATATTGCGCGATCAAGAATCGTCAATTTTTTTACTGTTAGAACATGTAATGAATGGAAATCAATGTATAATGAAGTGCAAATGAGCTTCTCAAAATTGCCCTCATCGAGCAGTGATCTGCAAATTGAGATGGCAAGCGCTATATTATGACCAACGTCCAGTTGCTGCCTATCTGGGTTCTATGCAATCATTAAAACACTCATCGACTACAATTGTAATTTTCTGTCTCTGTTGTGCCTTGATTCTCTCTAATTGACCCCTTCAGTGACAGCAAACGCGGCAGCCTGGCCTCGTTTCGGGTAGAGACGCCCCGAGTACGAATCCCAGATTAATCATGTGCGCTTATCACGGATCTGCCTGTATCAGCTTCAGGATTGCAGATTGGACATATCTTGCAGAATGTCTAGAACTAATACAAAAACAATTTTTAAAACTAAAAGCAGACCAATAATAGTAACTGTGTGCTTTGGGAACTAATTTTCGCGGTCTGGATGGCTTCCCCTCATGACGCTGTGCTGAGATTCCGCTGGTCGTGGGGGCTGCACTTGGGAACTCTGTAACAACGTAGACGCAACTAATGACTTCATACATTGCTGAGGTTTGGATATTTCATGGCGTTTACTTCCCGCTCGGTCGAGTTTTTTTTCTCTTTTCTGTATCTCTACTCTTTCAACCTTCCGTCTCTAACTGGTCAATTGACTGTTAACTTACCAATTTACCCCAAATAATAGCGCAATATTTTTAAAAATGGGATATCCTGATACGTTCAAAGGCTTTGCCGGCTATTCTACTGAAGAATGGAATAAGCCAAAGGCGTTTGAGGTATGGCCGGAAATTTGCGCTTTCTTTGTTTCTTCTTATAAATGGACTGCGCCAATAAGACTATCAATGAGATTGTTGTTTTGTTACGCGCTGTAGCTAACATCCCCAATAGTACAAGCCTAAGCCTTTTGGCAAACACGACGTGGATATCAAGATCATCGCTTGCGGTGTCTGCGGTTCCGACGTCCACACTATCACTGGTGGCTGGGGTAACGTTCCGATGCCATTAATTGTCGGGCACGAGATCATTGGCCACGTTCTCCGTGTTGGTGAGAACGTAAAGGATATCAAGGTCGGCGACCGCGTTGGTGTTGGAGCTCAGATCGGCTCCTGCCATCATTGCCCTGAGTGTTTGGCTGGCGACGAGCAGTACTGCCGAACCGTAGTTGACACCTACGGCGGGATCTATCCTGTTGACGACGAGGATGGTTCTGCTGGGTGCATCACTCAGGGTGGCTACGCCTCACATATTCGTGCTCATGAGCTGTTCACTTTCCCGATTCCAGATGAGCTTGAGACCAATCTGGTCGCACCTATGATGTGCGCCGGTGTCACAACTTATTCGCCTCTTGTTCGCAATGGCTGCGGTCCTGGAAAGAAGGTCGGAATTGTTGGAATTGGAGGTCTTGGACACTTTGGCATTCAGTGGGCAAAGGCACTCGGTGCCGACGAGGTCTATGTGTTTTCTCGTGGCGAAGCTAAACGTGCTGATGCTGAAAAGTTAGGCTGCACTACCTACGTTGCGACAGGTGCTAAGGACTGGAATGTTCCTTTCAAGCGTCAGCTTGATCTCATTGTCTGCTGTGCCAACTCATCTTCTAATTTTGACCTCGGAAGCTATCTTGCCTGTCTCAAGGTTCATGGTAAGTGGGTTAATGTTGGTCTACCCGAAGGTGAGGGCTACAAGATCAATCCGATGGCACTTCTCGCCAATGGTGTATTCATTGGTGCCACACACATTGGCAGCAAAAAGGAGATTCTTGAGATGCTTGACTTAGCCGTCAAGAAGAATGTTCGTCCGTGGGTCGAAACCATCCCGGTCTCTGCCGAGGGTTGCAGCGAAGCCCTTCAGAGATGCCATGACAATAAGGTCAAATATCGTATTACTCTCACCGATTTTGATAAAGCCTTTGGTGCTTAAATTGTTATTGGCCAATAGCCAATAATATGTTCTATCTGATTCGCAGAACGTACGTGCGAAGAACACATTAATCAGTGAAAGGTCTGATGGCAGTAAAATAGAGATAAAATGCAGATATACAGCTTCCAATAATCACTGATATTCAGTAGAACTTTGAACTTGTAAACTGGTCGGACTCTTCTACGAGCGTGTCGCGCTGTCCTTGGCTGGCCGACCCAATATACCTGTAAGCCTTACTTGAGGCTGGAAGGGCAATGACACTTTGACACGGAAGGGCTAATGAGGTCTTACCGTAAGCCATATAGAGCATTATGTATAATTTCGGTGACCAAGCAGGCACCTGAATATAAAAAATTGTAGTAAACAACATTAGATTATTCTGTAGATTGAAGTGCAAATCGTGAGGCTATCATTTGCTACAGATAACGGATAATCCAGTATTCGACACGGCTAATTGTCGGCAATCAAGCAACGTAAAAACTGCAACTAAAAATGATGGAAGTTGATAATTTACTTCCTGGAAAGTAGACAACTGTACGCGACCAGAAAGGGTATCAGATCACACGCACGTACATACATTCGGCATTTGCCAACCTCAATGTAAGCATTTCAGCGGGAGGTTATATCCGGAGTTGGTGAACGGACGCGACGGCCGTAGTGGTGAAAGAGTCGAGCTAGAGGAGCACAAGTAGCTTATCTTGTGTGAACCGAGTCAAAAGGAGCCATATTAATAGGTTCATGGGACGCACGGAATCATGTAATTCTATATTTGCAGCGCCTTACTTCGCCTTTAGATTTTGATCTTGTGACACCTGAATCATGGTCTATAGATAATATTTCAGCTACGCCGACAGATTATTTGCAAAATTTACTCATCACGCATTTCTCATTATAGAAAGCATAATAGTTTTACAACAGAGAAGTTCATTTTACATACCTTCTGAACAAAACTATGATTTCACTTGCTTTATTCAAACATCGTAGTTTGTTCAGTTTGATGATAGGAGCAAATATTCAGTAGCTCAAAACTTACATATTCGAACAGAGAGGTTGCAACTATTATGCTGGCACGCTGTTTTTGTCCGCGTAATAATTTCCTCTTTGAACTAATCCTGCTCTACTCGCTGGACTCAGACTTCATTTAATCGATTTCAACCTCATCTAGTCTTCGAAAACGCACTGGTATTCTTCTACGAGTATTGAAGACGAGTTTTGAAGACGAGTTTTTGTGTTAAAATAGATAAATAAAATATAGTCGAGACCGATTCATTTACAATCGGAGTCAATTAGTGAAATAGAAACACATTTTGTATAGCAAAATAGACATGTGAACTCCTGGTCTCTAGTCTGCCAAAATGCGACAAGTACGCAGCCGGAATTGTTTCCCGAATTCGGACACGGCACCATCAGCCGCATAACAATTTACCCCGGGATAGACATCGCTGAATTAGCTCAACCTCATCGCAGAACGAGCGACACAGGTCCAGGACGGCCGGCCGTAGGAATAGCACAATTAGAGAATAAGACTTAAGCGGGCGACGAGCGCGGTCAGTTTTGATGAGTAAATCTTATTCCGTGTCGAATTCTCGAGCACCGGGACCAAGTGGAGAGAGAGTGCAAAGCGCGGCCCGTTACCGGGAGAACAGGCCCACGAGGAAACAAACAGGTAAGAAAGTAGGTTTTAGGGATGCTTAAAAGAGAGCGAACTTCCCTAGCTAATTCCATTTCATCTTAATTCCTTTTCCGATGGCTCACTCATGATAGTTAGATTTCAAACACAATAACAGCAGATAATCCCATATCGCAACTCGCCGATTTTTTAGTATCTCTCGACGTCCGTGCTATCTAGTTCTCAGTTTGATACGGGTATCGTCTATCTATCTCTCGACCATTCAGCGACACGAATCGGAGATTAGACGTGAGTGCATTTTAATGCTGTGACCACTACATGCCTACAGCCAACTTGAAAACACGATCCGAAAAGCAGATGTAGACTGAGATCTCTCTACTGTTTAATGCAAGCAAGCTGTTTAAGCCAGAAGCTTTCGCGCCACAAAAACATCGTTATATCGACCACCAAAGAAATTAGCTGAATTGTCTAGCAGTATTCCATAAGATAAATTTGCCGACGCCTCTCTCTTCTCATTGTCAACGCCACATGAGCCAATACTGACGACAGAGGCGCCGAATGGAACAACTTCGCGGCCTTACTGCTGAAACAGTCTCTGAAGTGAGCAAGCCCAGGCAGCCATGCCGGCGGATGATGAACGTAGCCGATCGATAAATCAGGGGAGATTGATTCTAACCGGCAGGTTGCAGGAGGATGATTCATTGCAGGAATCTTTAGAGTTGTCGGTTTTTCTTACTCCGGACCTGCCGATAGGGCAAGAGGGAGAGAGATAAGATAGGCTGGGAGGACAAACGCACGATTCATTCCGGGAATTGAGACTGGGCGACTTAGTGCAAAAGTCCCGATTCGAGAGCTAGTGATGCCGTCCGCGTCCTGCTTGCATTCAGCGTCGTCACTCCACGTATTGAGCGATTCTGTAACCGTGCTTAGTTTTTCTATGTGCGAAATTCTGGGATGGTGAGAGACTTTCGAACCTAAACTTCTCGTTCAGTTTGCAGACCAAGGGGACAGTGGCGGTGGCGGACAGGCTGCGCTAAACGCTCATCGTCGACGTCGCCGTCGACGATGGGGAAAATAGTCAGGCCGAGGACCGCAAAAATCAGCCTTCCCTATTCTGGTCAATCTCTCCCTGGGAGGCTCCTATTACCAGACAGTTATACTGCGTTAAATTTTTGGTGTCTAGTTGTATTTTAAATACAGAATTTCCAAATATCTACCAGACGGATCCTATCGTTCAATTCTTAAAAAGATATGCATTTGCAGTAGTCCGTTTTCGGAAATCTGACATGCGACTTCATTTTCGTTGCTGTCTTCTACACGAGCTATCCAGGCCCAGTTAGTCACCGAATACCCTAGTCATCAGGACCGAATCAGAGGTCTCATGTTGACCGTTTGATAGACCAGTGCACAGATCTCTCTCCCGGCCTGCTGCATTCATGTGTATAGTTCAGTTTCCCTGCCCTAGATAGTCCGACTCTCGCTCTAATTTGGCAGCTCGCTCTACGACAACGCTCATCGCCGAGAGCCCGTCGATTCAACTCACTGACAGTCTGCTTATCTGTGTATCTTTAGTCTGTGCTGTGGGTCTCTTGCGTATGCCAAATCTTTTGCATGATTCCCTATGTTCGCACTATCTGCTATCATACTTGCCGAATGTGGACTCTGAGATATTCAACCGATTTGAACTATTTCCGCTTCCAGCTGATGCACATGAGTAACTAGCAACCTGACTCCTGGGCTCGGTCCAACAGCCAACCTGTATGTTGGCGTTTGGAGGCGGCGCCTCTTTGTTGTTCGGCCTCGACTTCGCGTCGACTAACTTAGTCTGATTCACTCAGAGCGAAAGTGATGTCGCACTTCAGAGATTGTCGACCGGCTGCGGGCTTTCGACAATATCTTGCGACCACCTTCAAAACATATAGAAAACTTCACTACTGATTATTTCCGTCCCCGCTATATAAATCCGATCCGTTTCCCACTCCGTATCAGCTCCCTGCTATCTCTTTGTAGTTCACAGAAACTGTCCACTTTGCTCTTTCCCTTACATAACCGTCTTATCTCTAACTACATCCTTCTCCTCTCCGCCATTCTCATTCAATATGGAACCGGAACGATTGTCAAAGGATGTTTCCTCTCTTGAGGCCACTCGTGACATTGACCAAGATGATTTGCAACTTGGAGAGCTTGGATATAAACAGGCATGATACGCGATACCTAAATTTACCGGCAGACAATACTAACATTGTGTTCTTGTAGGAATTGAAGCGTTCGTTCTCGCTACTGTCTATGGTAGGCTTTGCATTTGCTATTCTTACCTGCTGGACTGCTTTGGGAACCACTCTGTCGTCGGTTATGTACAATGGAGGACCGGCAGCTTTATTCTGGGGCTGGATTGGTGTCTGCTTTTTCACTATCTTTGTGGTTCTTTCGATGGCTGAAATTTGCTCTGCCTATCCCGTTGCAGGCGGCCAATATTCGTGGTGTCTTTTGATTACCAACTGCAAGCCTTGGGGTCGAGTCATGTCGTATGTCTGTGGATGGATCCAGCTTGCTGGTCTTCTTTGTATGGGCTCGACGGCACTCTTCCAGGTCGGTGAATTTGCTGCCGGTATGGCAAATCTCAACAATCCTGACTATGAAATCAAGCAATGGCAGATTGTATTGATGTGTTATCTGTGTGCTTTGATTACGCTTGTGATCAATCTCTTTGGAAATCGTATTCTGAATCGTATCAATGATGTTGCGCTCTGGTGGTCAGTTCTCGGGTTTGTTATTACGACCATTGTTATTCTTGTCGTGACTCCAAACAAGCGCGATGCGAAGTTCGTTTTCACTTCCAGCATCAGCGATGAGTCCGGATGGTCAAATTTCGGAATGGTCATCATTCTTGGAATTCTGCAGTCGGCTTATGGTATGTGTTGCTACGATGCTCCAGCCCATATGTCTGAAGAACTTCACAATGCTTCCAAGGAGGCGCCTCGTGCTATGGTACTTTCCGTTTTCATTGGATTTATCACTGGTCTTGGATATATTATGGCCATTCTATTTTGCCTGATTGATGTCGACGCTGTTGTCGATACTTCTACGCTTGTCCCTCTTATTGAGATTTTCAAGGATGGTTTAAATAATGATGCAGGAGCTTCATGTTTAGCCGTAATCACAATGGTCTGCTCATTTTTCGCTTCCAATGCACTTCTTACCGAAGGAGCACGTTCGCTATATGCATTTGCTCGCGATGGAGCAATGCCATTTTCGAAATATATCTGCAAAGTTGATCCTAATTTACAAGTTCCAGTAGTCGCTACACTAGTTGCTGCGTTTTTCCAGTGTGCATTTATCGCGATTGATTTTGGTTCGAATGTCGCGTTTTTGACTGTCATGTCAATTGCCACAGTCGGTCTCTATGTTTCATATTTGCTGCCGATCATCACTGTAATGCTTTGCCGTCGTGACTTTAAGCGCGGTTACTACAGTATGGGTCCATTCTGGGGGTGGACTTCAAACATTCTTGGATCGCTATATCTTATTTTCACAACCATTTTCTTCTTTTTCCCTACTGGCATGCCAGTAACTGGCTCAAACATGAACTACTGTATTGCTGCTTTTGGAATTACAGGTATTTTCGGTATTGTTTCCTGGGTTATCACAGGCCGAAAAGATTACATTCGATCTGTTGAGGTCAGCAATGCCATCGAGATGGACCCTGTGGTTGCTGAAAGTCTTGAAGACAGTGAGGAAGAGAAGAAGCTCTAGTTTTGGTATAAGAATTTTTGTTCGCGTATTTTCATATTTATTTCATTTTTATGTTATCACCATACTGTACATATAGACACAGACATTTTTATATAATATACATCTAATAGATAAATTATAAGATTTGGTTCTGCTTCGTTCGCAAACCACTGGGTCAGACTGGAGGTTTCTAGAATAGCCGGTCAAAGTTTTTAGTGGAATTTCATGATCTTAACCGACTTGTCTGCAGTCGGGGCCGTCAAAAATAACTTTCTTCCGACCATTTTGCTTCGTTGACTGAGTTCGCTTGTATATGGTATTGCGGAGGACCGTGATATTTGATGATGCTAGAGGATCGTCAACACCCCCTGAATACGCACGCACAAGCTTTGAATCTCGCCAAGCAGGGGAAGAAGCTTAGCTTGGCTTTCTGTGTTATTTATGAAATATGGATATATATGTATTTATGGCTACTATTGAGATTTGCATTTAAAATCAATATTTAATTGTTTGTACTTATGATTGGAGCAAAGGGTGACTTTTAGGTAGAACGGCGCATTCGGATCATTTATCCAGTTCTTAGTGTCAGCGATAATCTTTAATTCAATTTCCATAGTTCCTTGACATTTTATCTTACTATTGCCAACAGGTCCAATCATGATTACGGTAGTAATGAGAAAAATTAAATGAAGAGTTTTGATTTATTTTATATTTTATGTTGACTTCAACCAACCGATCTCTAGCTTGTATCTGTCCACAAACATCTGTGGGGCGTAGAAATATCCGATGAGTCTAAAAATCCAGTCTCAGTTTTCGGACGTTTTGAGTCTTTGGCTTTATGATTACGTAACGGTGGCTTGTAGCAAATTGGTTATGCTTAATGTGGTGTGCAGTAATAGTTATGCTTCAGCTCGAATACGGAGCCTAATTTATCTGGTCGGAAATTATTCGGCATAAGTTTGGATTAAAGCTGACCGGACTGGACTAGACTGGCTTGTCTTCGTCATTTTGGGAAGTTGCTTCAATGCGCTGTCAGTTCAATTCACAACACCAGTGTTGACTGTCAGGCTATGTGAGACAGAGCCATCGCTTAATCGAGTGAACAGAATCACAGCTTGTAGCCGAAACTAGCACTATCTCGAAGATGGTGAGCCTGTGTCTTTAGAATGTGCCTTTTAGGTGAAGCAACAATGCACCCAACCAAGTTCGATCAGTCTAAGTTTAAGAGTTATCACTTGATACCAAAGTCTGTGTCTAATCCTATTCCAAATGAACTAGCTACCTTGAGTAACCTAAGTGTCCAATGTTCTCCCAAGATATTGTGTTGCTGCAACTCGAGTATTCCCTCTATGCGCACTCTCCCCCTTGCTAGTGTCCCCTGAAAAAAACAGTAGAGGAGTAGCAAACCGGAGGTTTGATAAGCTTCTTCAATTTACAAGTATTTCACGAAAGAATGGAAGCAAGCTTCTTCTAGCTTGTCCGATTTGAATTTCGTCTGCTAAATGTGATCCAACGATACCCGTGGCTTCGGGTTCTAAGCTCCGGGTTCCGTGTTCCGGTGCGTCCGTCTCTAGACGACGAAACATAGCGATGCCGGGTGACAAAGATGGAAGAAAATCAGGAAAGGAGTAAACAAGTAAAATGAACGCCCGACTTCGTCTTCGTCTTCGCGCTTGGGGTCGAGAGGCACCCCAAGCAAAAAGACCTCAACTCCCTGCGTACGTTATATTCAATAACAAGGCTATCGGCAGATTTTTAGTGGGCGACGGCACATGTCTCTTTTGGTCTTTCTACGCTCACTAATTTTCCGCCGAGCGCCGACCGAAGCAGAAGGAAAGAGGAGCGGAAGGAGAGGAGGATGAATACGGCCGGGATGAGCTGATTGAAGCAACTCTAGCTCCAGCATAATTCACATATACGCACAAACACAATATCATACAATTGCTCGTTCATCTATTATCACCTGGTGACTTGGCAACCCATGCTTTCCGTCCCCTTGTTCCCGCCTGTAGCGCCCACAGTCCGAAATAGGACTGCAAGCAGACTACTTATCTCACCTGTCTTTGCCGGAAATGTATGGAAACAGAGAGCTGTATGCAGGCCGCTGGACCATCTTGTGTTTGGAGACTCTTACAGATCGTGCTTGGAATGGCGATTTCCGTTCCCCTCTCTGCCCGCAGTCGTCGTAAGCTAAAACGGATTATCCGCTGCTACCAAAGGTTTTCCAGACTTGCTTTCTCTAAAGGCGTAGGGGCGCGTGCGTGGCTGCTCTGCAGCACTTGCACGCTCTTTTCGGCTTAATAATGATTACTGTACACAGCTCGGTACGAGAACTGGAGTTGGAGTTAGCTTCAGCTGTAGCAAAACACTAAACAGGACAAGGTTATGCGTGACTGCCGGCGTAACAGTCAAAACACAATGACACTAGCCGCTAGTCCGCAGGCCAAGCCGACCGGACACAGCCCACAGCTCACATCAGCACGAAGGCGTGAGCTGGGACGAGCCCTAAACAGTGCGGCAAATGAGGCGCGGGTCAGATGGCCTATTTCAGGCACGCGAATTTCCAGCTCTCGCGAGTGACGTAGTGGCACCAATCTGCCTCTCGTTTTCGCAACCGTCAGATTAACGCGGCGGACGCGGAATTGCCGTATAGACTAAGCAAGCTCACTGTTATGCCGATCACTAATTAGCGTCGGCCTGGGACTACACATGATTAGTCATCACGTACTCAGCAACATCACGTGAATTGAGTAGACAATTGGAAGTCGAGATGGTATTGACTGTGAGTGTATGTGAGTGTAGGTGGAAGTAGCTAGCTATACTGGAGCAGATCCGCGACAATATTGAATTATGCTATGATTCGCCAGGCGTTGAATCTATCGCTGGTTGTAGCACGTTCGCGGTTTTTGATATCTAGGTCATATTCTTCTGCTTCAGATACATCCACGACCGCCTCAAATGATATTAGGAGTGGACATCCCGCACGCGTGCTATTCTTTCCTGGTCAGTAGTAGTTGGTTGTCGCTCGTCCAAATACAATCGGGATTAATCAGACCCTAGGCCAGGGAACTGAGAGCCCCGGGATGCTGAGTCCGCTGCTAGAGCAATATCCAAGTTCTACGCGAGAAGGAATCGAGGCACTTGGAGAGGTATTGCCCAGCTACACTTCCAAGCAGCTCAGCCGACTCCTACTTGGTCCGGCAGATGGATCATCTTTTGACGCAGCAGACCAGATGGCTGTCCACAAAACATCTTTTGCTCAGCCTGCGATTCTGCTCACCTCTGTTCTAATCTACAACGCCTATGTTGAGCGATTTGGCAAATTCAATAAGTCAGATCCGACGGGAATGAATCAGTTTATGATCGGTCACTCTCTTGGACAGATCACCGCGCTTGTTGCTGCAGGCTGTCTCACGCTCGAGCAGGGTCTCAAGATTTCAGCGGAACGCGGAAGATTGATGGAGGAAATCACTGGCGACGATAAACTTGATCCCAGCCACAACACAGGACTGGGCATGTTTGCTATTAGTATGCCCATAGCTAGGAAGTCTGCGACAGATGCCGTACCGCAGTTCTTGAATCAGACTGCTGTTGTAGAGATCATAAACAACTGTGCTGATCTGTATAAAAGAAGCTCTCCTGGGGCGGTGGCAGAAATAGCAAACATCAACTCGCCTGACCAGCTGGTCATGAGCGGCCAGCTGGAAGCCATTGAGCAGGTGCTTAGGATGGCCGACAGCAAGATCAATGAGCAAGCACCCAAAATGGGAACCTTGTTCCGACGGAAGAGACAGCTGCCGGTACGCATCCCCTTTCATTCCAGCATTCTAGAACCTATAGAGCCCCAGATGGACCTGGTCTTAAAGTCCATGGCCGGCGGATTCCGGTGTCCAGCAAAGACTTCTATAATTGCTAATCACGAGCCGACGAAAATATTGGCTAGCAAGGACGACGTTATTCAAGCCATTTTACAAGGATGCTACCGTCCGGTTTACTGGGATACGAGTGTTCGTGCGATCGTACACCGGCTCTGTAGTTCCAGCACGGCCGGCGGCGGGGTGCTCTGGTGCGGAATCGGACATGGCAGTTCTGTTACGGCCAAATTAGTCGACCGAACACTCAAGCAGACACCAGCACACGAGTCTCTAGTAGTATCTGTGGACTCTTCAGACTCGGCGAGCGACTGGAATTTACTTGTGTCTACGAATAGATAAGACGAAGAATAATATTTATCGCTATCGCTAGGGTCGGATCGGACTCAGAGCTAGAGCTAAAGCTAGAGGCATGAAAACGAAAGCGAGACTACTATGCTAAAATAGACTGGCTGTGTAGCTAGCTGTGTAGTGACAATGGACAACGCACAGGTGTCTGGCTTCCGCCGTACTTGAAGCTTCTCTGCCCGTGCTGCCGCACTTGTCGCGCTGCGCGCTGTCGCAGCTGTATACCAGTAGTCAGTCTACTTCTCGCTTCTGAACTCTGGGCCAGGCTCCACTTGGCAGAATTCGCACATACAGAGACAGACAGTGCAAGAAAAAAAAAACAAAAAGCCAGTATAATCAGTGAGTCAATCCAAGCGCGAAATTGCACAACAAGACAGCAGCTTTCAGCGTAGACACCCGTACTGGTCACGTCACATGCCCTCGTTTTCGGGAAATTAGCGGGTCAGAACACAGCCGCGCAGACATTCCTTCAGCTGGTTTGTCCGGCCGACCCGCGCAACTCTGCCGGCCAATTTCTCGGAGCCGCGAGGCCGCTCATTCTGTGCCACAATCGTCACGGAGTTGTATATTTGCGCCCGATCCGCCGCTTCCGCAGGACCGTAGCTACTGGCGGCGGTCCGCGCTGCTCTGCCTGCTCGTTAGCCAGCACATTAGTTAGCTCAACTCGAGATCTGTTGGATATTTCTCGAGATTTCTACGTCAGAAGCTATTGTTTATTTGTATTCTGCTGCCGATGTCTCAGCCAATGTTGTCTCCTGTTTTTTATTTTTTTTTGCAGGCTAAAATTGCGCTGCTGTCTCGCCCAAAAAGCAATTAAAAACTGTGTCCGTCCGGACGGTCTGCTCGATCTTTCCCGCCTTTTTTTTGCCTTGCCCTCGCCTCCCTCAACCCTGCCATACTTTCTTTCTTTCTCTCTTACTTCACCGCTGGCCTGCCCTTCCCCTCAACTTTACGCCGCCCCCTCCCGCCCTCACTTAAGTCATCTATCCTGCGAGTCCTCGTTAATTCTGCTTCAGTCTGAGCGCACTCAAGCCCCTCAGCGCTTTCACGCCCACGGTCGCACTCCTTCTCTATATCCTCGCCTGTTCCTCTCGACTCCCTTCCTCTCCCTCTCCTCTTTTTTTCTCCCTCTATAGTCCTTCGTACTCCCGATAGAGAGGTTTACCGTTCCATTATTTAGTTAGCTTTCGCTTGCAGGCTCTCGGCCTCTCCGCGTCCGCTTTTTGCGTTTGCGCTTTTGCTGCCTCCTCGAAGGCTAGCCATCTCTGTACTGTGAAGAAGAACAAGAAGAATCCCTTGCAGGTGTTTGCTTTCTATCTTCACCTCCGGCCACTCACGCAGGTTTGCATTTCATTTTTTCATCTCCATATCGTCTGCCGACCACAGAGCTCGACAGGTTTTTTTTTCTTTCTCAAGAATCGCCTTTGTCCTGCGAATAACGTTTTCTGTTCTGCTTCTACTTCCCGGGTTGGCCACAATGATCTTTTGACGCCGATCTGCCCAAAAGTTTTTGTCCTTTCTTTATTCCATTTCCTTGCTCTCGACTTTTTAGTCGGTGCTTCGACGCATTCGTCAGAGCTTTTCTGTCAATCTTCTCTGAACTCTCAGCGCTCTCTCCGCTGGAGATTACATAATTATATATAATTATATATAATTGTATATCTATATATTTTGCGATCAGCTCTGTTTGCATTGAACTCTTTTTGAAGACGAATTTTTCCTAATCATCTCTACTTTTGAGAGTAAGCATTGATTTATTATGCCCACTCTTTCACTACAGTCTACCATGCAGAAGCTTAAGCCTGACTCGGCCGCCGCCACTGCTTCCAAACAACAAACATTGCAACATCAGCAGCAGCAACATCTGGCCACGCCAATTACGGCTGCTTCTGCGGCCACATCTACAGCTTCTCTCAAATCTACAATTTCCACTTTGTCGTCTACCGCCCCCTCGACAGCTACTTCGCCGGTCACAACTCCGGCCGCGACAAATGGTCATCTACCTCCCTCCGTTGCGGCAGTTTCTTCTGCAGCCACCTCTAATTCGCGGAGGCACAATTCTGTTGCTTCTAAGGATGGCTGGGTCCGTTTCACAGT
Organism: [Lipomyces] oligophaga; assembly: GCF_038497815.1. NCBI lineage: Eukaryota > Fungi > Ascomycota > Lipomycetes > Lipomycetales > Lipomycetaceae > Lipomyces > [Lipomyces] oligophaga. The sequence continues at coordinate 401,522 of NW_027117788.1, read as the reverse complement.
TAGTTCGGATGGTAGAAGCCATCAACATATGCTTAGAAGTTCGCGCCGCCAAGAGAAATTGTCAAACATGCTTCGTGAAATGCTTGGTGCCAAAAAGAAGGAAGCTCCTGTGTCGCCAGATGCTCCTTCTGTCAACTCCGGAACACCCCAGCAAGATGCTGCTTCCCTTTCTTTAGTGTCAACCTGGTTGCGCAATTCAGAGAAAGAAGGGACCGTGCCCGGAAAGAAGGATTCTCCTTTAGCTGCGTCCGCTTCTCTGGTTGAGAAGTATGGAAAGTGCCATGAAATTATTGGTCGTGGAGCTTTTGGTATCGTGCGTATCTCTCACAAGGTTGATCCAAAAAATGGCAAGAGCGAAAAGCTCTATGCTGTCAAAGAGTTCAAGCGCAAGCCAGCGGAGTCTGTGAAAAAGTATACGAAACGTCTTACGTCAGAATTTTGTATTTCCTCTTCCCTTCGTCACCAAAATGTCATCCATACGCTTGATCTCATCCAAGATGAGAAGGGAGAGTATTGCGAAGTCATGGAATTTTGTGCTGGCGGTGATCTGTACAGTTTAATTCTCGCCGCCGGTAAACTTGAAATGTCCGAGGCTGACTGCTATTTCAAACAGCTCATGCGTGGTGTTGTTTATCTTCATGAAATGGGTGTTGCACACCGTGATCTGAAACCTGAAAATCTGTTGCTCACTACAAATGGAGCTCTCAAGATTACTGATTTTGGTAACGGCGAGTGTTTCCGGATGGCTTGGGAACGCGAAGTTCATCTCACGAATGGATTATGTGGTTCTGGTCCGTACATCGCCCCTGAGGAATACACTGAAGATGAATTTGATCCTCGACCTGTTGACATTTGGGCTACAGGTGTTATTTACATGGCTATGAGGACTGGCCGACATCTTTGGAAGATTGCTCGAAAAGACGAAGATGATTTTTATCTTCGATATCTCGAAGGCCGTCGTGACGAAGCTGGTTATGAACCAATCGAGCAGCTTAATCGAGCTCGATGCCGCAATGTAATTTACTCGATACTGGATCCTCATCCTGGACGACGTATCACCGGCAAGCAAGTTCTGAATAGTGAATGGGGTCGAGAAATTATTGTGTGTGACGCTGGTGAAACAGGTCATTAGAGACCGAAAACTGTCTTGCCTCTTTTGTTTATGGGTTACGTCGGAGTTTTATTTTTGTTTGTTCTATTATTATTTTATTGTGCTCATGGTTTTTTGTAATGATCTCTAAGCATACTATGGAATTTCACCCACTAACCCAGAGATTGAATGTGGTTGACTATTGAATGCTGATTAAATATCGACTGGTATTCGTATTTATACATTTTTATTGATGCGTCTTTCTATTCATGTCGTTTTAGTCTTGTTTTATTATTATAGTCTGCTAGGTGCTAATTAGAGCGGATGTGTGTCTTATTTCTGTACGAAATTACGTTATGCACACAACTTTAACTTGTGTTCGCAAGGAACAAAAGTGACTGAAGCTTGGTTTAAGATTAAAATTAGGATTACGGGCGAAGATATTGAGAGCTCAAGAGAATAAAAATATAATAATGATTTTATGATGATAAACTACTTGCACTTTAGTGTAGATGTGTCGACTAGGGGAAAGGATTACGTGATTTGGATGATTACATGGTTGCTGGGAAAAGGGATTACCCGGAATGACTTGTGGATATCAGTATCAGATCTCAAATCCGTATTGACAGTGATCATTAGATGTGGGCTTCATTCTTGTATGAGTAGAAATAGCGTGAGATTAAAAGCGCGATGGAGATTTCTGGATCAAGGAGTGGTAATGTATCTGGTAAGTTGATCTGCGGAGGAAGTTTGGATATTATTTGACAAATCAACGATAGCTTCAGATTTGCCCTCATTTGAGCTGGAAACGTATATCCAGAATTATTCTGGTAAGAGTTTTTGTCCAGTCCAAAACAGATGAAATCTGTGCTGGTCTACATAGAACATGGGGATGGTCGTTGCTAAAGTATTGTACGTTCTAGGACGAAATGTGGTTGATAGGTTGATGTACATAGCTGAACATTGCCCCGGGTTAGCCATTCCTTCTCTACAATTAGCAATCAGACAATTAAAACAAACTCGAGATACAGCGCAGTATGAAGATGCAGTTGCGAAGTTGAATGTCTTAGATCCTTCCTCACTGGAGGCCACTGTGGACAAAGCCTGGCTTGACCGAACCGAGGGAGAGGTGCGAACAGAAGGAGATAAGCTTGAACTTGAATTGAAGAGTTACAAAAATAATTTACTGAAAGAAAGCATTCGAATGGGTAATGCGGATCTTGGTGATTTTTACCTTGAGACTGGCGATTTGGCGAATGCAAGCAAATTCTATCAACGACAGCAGGAATATTGTACGACTCACCAGCATTTTCAGGACATGGCAGTCAATCTTGCGAGAGTTGCTGTATATCGAAGAAATTGGTCGCTTGTGCATAATGCACTAAATCATATCGAGAAGCTTCCTACTACAAGAACTGATATCCAACCATTTCTTCAGGCAGTCCGATCAATATCGGCGCTGGCAAATGGTAATTTCTCCAACGCGGTGGATCTGTTTATTGGGCTGTCTCCAGACGCGATCAATAAGCCTAGTAAAAAAGTAGATAAGACTGGTCATGTTCACCCTGCAATCACTGATTTCATCTCAGTTGCAGACGTCGCAGTGTTTATAGGATTACTCTCGTTAGCCACTAAATCGCGAATCGAGCTGCAACGACTGGTTGACAGCAATTCTAACGTAAAAGACTATTTGGAGGCAGAGAGTCATATACGGAAAATCATAGACTCATTTCTCCTCTTCGATTACCGAACAATGTTCGAGACTTTGGAGAACTATCGGACTGACTATAAATTGGATTATTGGCTGGGACCTCATGCAGATAAATTATACATGATGATCCGTGAAAACTGCTACATTCAATACGTGCGAGGTTATAAAAGAGGTTATTTGGAGCGTTTAGCAGCCAGATTTGGAGTCGAGCGTGTTGCCGCCGAGGCTGATCTGAATCTATTAATCTCTTCCGGTAAAGTCACCGATGTTAAGCTAGATCTTCAGAATGATGTTTTTGTCGAATTCATTCGAGACGAGCGTACAGAGGTTTATGATCATGTCTTGAAAACAGCCGCGGCATATGAGCGTAATGCCAAACTGATGCTGGTCAATGTAGGTATCCAAGAAGGCGCTTTGGAAATAACACCTCCTTTGACCAATACTCGGTCTTCCACGTTAAGTAAAAACTAGGATTTGCTATATACATTTTATTGTACAAATATAAATACATATACATAAATACATATTAGACTTGTCGGTCTATCAAGGCCAGATATGCATGCTACTTCTTCGATTAGTGCCAACTATATTTGCCCGCCGACCATTTTCTTTGCCGCATCTAAATCTTGAATCCAGCCGGATGCATCTGTGAATCCATCGATGGACCAAACAGGAATTGCACACATGTCAATTTCAGAATGTAGCCCGTACGATTCCCATAATTCTATTCCCGCCCAAGCAATCATCTCCGAATTGTCTGTACAAAGATGCAGGGGAGGGAAATGAATGTTCCAAGTCGAACCTAACGCCGTCGTTAAGCTACATATTTGATTAGAATAAATATTTACATTAAAATCTTCCATCAGCAAATAAGAGAGACTTACGCCGATCGAAGGGCTCGATTCGAGGCCACACCACCAGAGCAGACAAAATCGTTCAAGGCTGGCTTAATCGAATCGGGAATTGCTGTCTCAATTGCAAAATTAACTCGCTCGATAACTTGGGTGAAAAAAGCATTCTGAATTTGACTAGCGATTTTTAAAATTGCACGATTAGATAACTCGACATCGCCAAATTCTGCCAAACCTCTGGCCACCATGACTTCATAAGAAGCGAAAGAAAAGTCAGGACCTTCTGGTCGACCGGGTTTAGAGCGCATCGGAATCGTAAGCTTGATCCCTTCTGCGGCGATTCGATCGTTTTGTATTTCGTCTGCAGTTAACGGAGGAAGCTGTGAATATTTTTCTGCTGCTTGCTCGAGAGATGGACCATAGCTATTGTTCTTGTACATAGGCAAGCCGAGGATGCGCGTACATTTATCAATGGCGTCGCCAATCGCGTTGTCGATAGTCTTAGCAATTATCGTATGCTTGATCAGCGACTCGGACAGAACCAGCATCGTGTGTCCTCCACTAGTTAGTAAGGACAAATAAGGAAATCTCGGACCCTGGAACCGTGCTACCTGTAGGGAAATTGGCAAAGGAAGTCTAGGGGTCAAAAGATGCCCAAGCATATGATGAACTCCGATCAGTGGTACATGCCATGCTAATGCGAGTCCTTTAGCAAGTTCCGTTCCAGAAGATAACGATCCTCGCATACCTGGTCCACGGGTGACACATATCAAGTCTGGCTTTATTGGTCGCGCCATCTTGCGTGAACTTACGTCGAGAACCTCTTGGATAACTTTTGACAAGTTCCGCTGGTGATGGCCAACTGCTTGCGCAGGTGCAATTCCTCTGAACTCTGAGTTATCTGCAGATCTTGTTGCCGTCGCCAGCACACTTACGGTCCCAGGACTAGTGTCGACGGCCGTATCAGGTCTTCTGTCGAGCAGGCATGCACAAGTATCGTCGCAAGATGTCTCTATTCCAAGAACGTAATATGACCGATATGTCACCATTTTCATGACTGATCGTGAAATACGGCGTGATCCCCATCGCAGCGGTATCAGTGACTTCATTGTATAATCTAAGTTCGATCTTGTCGAACTAGCGGATTGTACGGTGAGTAGGTTGATCCCACTATTTCGGATCGGTCTGGCTGGGAGAATACCTCATGACGCTTGCACAACATTCCCACTCAAGATATTCAGCAAAGTTCATTACCACAGGAAACAAAATTGCAATATTGCTTTCTTAAATAACTTCGTGCCTTATTATGCAATCGAGCCGTCGTCTTTCACCCGAGGAAGCGACGAAGCATTTGAACAACCTCCAGAATATCGACGAGGTAAGTGCTTTAATTCACTATACTATACATGCATACAAACACAGTTCTAGTCAATTGTATCATTACTATCATATGCTTCTACTTCGTTATCCGCATTAAATTCTTCGGGCGTAGAGCCAATAGAAGATGCGAAACAGAAATTCACAACCGATGTCGATCAGTTTTTTTCTTCTTTGGAATCAGTCACGATCGCCCTAAGACAGGAGGCCAAGGCGCTCCAGGATGCAGATATTTTAACTTCTCTTGTTAGTGCTAAAGCAGAATGGGTCGGTCGACAAAAGGAAATAGAAGGCGTAACTCTAGCTGAAGGTATACTAGATCGGCTGAATGGCAAAGTAAAAGATGGCACTCAGGATGTGGAACTTGAGGACGATGCAATCATGTCTGACCAGCTAGAGGCTCTTGATCAGTCGAGAGATACTGATACTATTGCTAAAGAGAGAGTTACAGAAGAAGATCAGGAAGGAATAGAACATGAAGCTGCAAAAATTGGACTCGAAGAAAATGAAGAAAGCAAAGATCAGGAAATGATTTCAGAAGATTAGATCTTAGCCATGTCTACAGAAGTTCTCCAAATAGCGTACCAAGACTGACAATCTGGGTTCCACCTAAATAATACTTATCTATTTCACTCGTCATGCGGACTAGTTGTGAACTAATTAGAAATCTAGTCTAGCTACTATACTTTCTCACAAATATTACAGACTTTCTCTTATATGCTGGTCATCAAAAGCGATACGTTTGTTTCGCCCTACATGTACTCAACTACATCTATCACAATCTATCACAATACTATAGACCCATTCGGCTTCGGTTTTTTTTTTTTCTGTCTCTGGTCTCAGTGACTTAGTTACAATTATTTGCTCGATACAACTTGGATTACTAGAACGACACCAATATTTCTCGGCATTTACCCTCAACCCTAGCCTGTAAATTTCCCTTGTTTTAAGACATGTTAGATTCTATTTGAAAGTCTTAACTTTTTTGGCTAATTTGAATTTATAACTATTCACTTTTTGTTCTTCAGCTCATAGAGTTTTTTATATTTAGCAAGAATTTACTATGTCTGGTAGGAAAATTTGGAGCATTCTACAACCAGATTGGCTTTTCTAATTTGGATCAGAAGCCGAGCCAGTCGACTCTAGAGACTTTTCACCAGATCAGAGCAGAGAAAATCTATCGGAAGATCCCGAGATAGTTGAAGTATCTGAGTTAAAGTGCGCCGATTCTTCATTATGTGACTAATTTTACGATTGGTTTGTTAACAAGTAGTAGTCAAGAGGCCGAGTATGAAGACGACGGCGAAGATGACCAGCGAGAAGATCGACCTCGATCTCGGTCTCCCTCAAGGGATCGAAGCGAGCAGAGACAGTATAACTCTAGGGATCGCAGAGATGACCGGGATGAACTGACTTTATTCGTGTCCGGAATCCATCCAAAGATTGACGAGGAGCAACTGAGAGTGATGTTTGATCAATATGAAGGCATTAAGTCAACAAGTATTATGAGAGATCCACATTCGAATGATTCTCGGGGATTTGGTTTTGTCTCGTTTGAAACATCTGAAAGCGCTTTGCAGGCCAAGCAAGGATTGCATGGTAACGTCATTGAGGGTAGAACGTTGCAGTATGTGATTTGAGTGGAGTAATCGGCTTTTGACTAATTAATTTAGAATCGAATTTGCAAAGAGAAATAGACCTCGTACTCCAACCCCTGGAATGTACCAAGGCCATGGTTCACGGAGAGGTGAGTGAATTTGATGGTGATTTTTATTTTACTGTTGACGCGTTAAGGATTCCGTGGCAGAGGCAGATATGGTAGGTATATGGACCGCCGTGGAGGTGGAATCCATACTCCACGCTTTCATAGTCATAACCAAGCAGAGTATCGATACGAGGATCGTCAGAACGGTCTAAGACCGACTCCATATGGTCGTCCAGATAGTCGACCTGAAGGAAGAGAGAACCTTAGGGCACCTTTGCCTGGGAGACTGGATCATGGGTATCGTGAGCGCGAGCCTGTTCGTCCAGGCTATGGCCCAGGACCTAGCCGCGAATTTGCTGAACGTACTTCTTATGGTCCGGCCTATGGTCGAGACTTTCGACGAGACTTTGATGATCGCCGTGAGGGTCAGTATCCGAATGACCGTCGAGAGTACGGTGGGACTGTATATGAGCGGCCTCGGTACAACGATAGAAGTGACTACAACCGTGAGCGCGATCCAAGGGTAGGAGGAGGTTATGAGAACCAACAATCTATTCCGAGTGGACAAGTTCCGCACTCCGGAGGATTTGAACGAGGATACCCACGACGAGGTGGATATAATGACCGTTCAGGGTTTGAGCGCGGGTACTCTGACCGGCCATATGCTCGCGGGCCTCCACCACCACCACCACCTCCTCAGGTCTCTGCACCTCCGCTTGGAGTAAATAGCGCTGAGTATTCTCGCGAAAATAATAGATATGACTCGCGACATGGATATATGAACCCGTCATATATGGGCCCAGGAGGCAGCTACGACAATTATGGGTCTACCAGAGGTCCGCCTTCGGGTCCAACTCGAGGAGGCTATGAATATCAACGTGGCAGAGGAAACAATCGAGGAAGATATTGATCAATAATTATAGTGGATAATTAAAATATCGATTAATTCTCAGTAACATTTCACAGTTTTGATTTCACAGAACCGCTAAAGTCAGCTGCAAAAGCTTTTTTTCAACTTACATTTATATCAATATTTTTTTAGATCTGAGTTTCCATTTCGTTTTCAATTATAGTTCTACTTATTTTAAAAATATTGTCAATTTATTTCAGTTTCACTTCATCTAATCTTATTTGATATATGACACAATAGTGCGATTAACTCTGAACTTGTATTTATCTCTTTCTCAGATTGTCTTGATCGTTGACTGTTACTTTACAATTCACGGTTGTCTTTTATGCCTGACTAAGGATTAGTGTTGATCTACTATTTGCGGTTTAGTGCTGACAGTTTTCTATGGACATTTGACAGAATTCATCCTGCACTTAAAGTTCATCACCTACAATTCACAATCTGCCATTTACCATTGCTTATTTGTCGTTACAGTTGAAGATGAATCAACTCGGTTCTATCTATAATCATTTGATATCTAGCATGGCATTAACTATTCTGCTGCTGCAATCTTGTAATTATTTCATTACAAATCGCACGCAACTTGACATATTATATTGATCAGTGTAGCGTTTACTGATCCAGATTCCTGATCATACCCCCTACATTCCGTAATATACATCCTATTTGATTCCTTTTTTCTTATTTGATTCCTGGTTCTATTCTATTCCCATATTACATCTATCTGTTTTTTTCTCGTGCTCCAACGTCATCATTAACATATATGTAATATTCTGTGCATCAACTTCTTTGGATATTAAAGACTTTCTAGATTATAAGCATGCCTTCTCTGTTTGCGCTGTAAAACAAGATTAATTGTATTTCTTCAGCAACAAAAATGCCAGCATTATCGCAATATCAGTAAATACACGAGTAACAGTAGCAAAAACGACTATAAAAATTCAATTTCGACTTAGCTAATGACACATATCATTCATACATCAATCACAAATTTTATAAAAAACGACTAGCTACACAATCACAGACAGAATCGCAGGAAAAATTACTCGCGATCGTCATATCGAGAATAATAGCCACGATCTCCTCGGTCACCTCGATCACCTCGATCATATCGTTCACGATCCCCTCCCCGCTCACGTCGACCACCGCCTTGCTCACCGCGATAGCTATCACGATCGCGGTAACGATCCTCTCGTTCACGATAACGATCACGGTCACGGTCACCACGGTCACGATCTCCACGATCACGATCACCACGATCACCGCGATCACGATCGCCTCTATCATAGTACCGATCTCGATCATCGTAATGGTCTCCCCGACGACGACCACCATCACGAGAGCGATAACGATCATCATAAGGACGTGGCCGTCTGGACCTAAAATTATCGTCTGCTATATCCAAATAAGTAATTTAGTCTCAACGTCAATTTAAAGTCGTTTCCACTTACTTCTCTTGCGGGAACCAAAATACTTTCCTGGCGTTGGCGAACGAGGACGGCTACGGCGAGCAACTTCAATACTAATGGGCAAATGTGAGGAAAACCATTCTTCCTGATACAGACTCGGCACAACATAGCAACATACTGTAAAGTGCGACCCTCGAGTTCGTATCCTTCAAGGCCTTTAATAGCTTCGGCAGCCTGCTCACCGGTCTCATACTTGATAAAGCCAAAGCCACGAGACTCATTGTTATGAGGATCTTTGACGATCTCGCACTTGACGATCTGGCCAAACGGCGCAAACAGCTCGTTCAATTGGCTCTCGCTAACTCTGTTACTCACACCAGAGACAAACAAATTGTCACCTGGGTTTTCAGATTCAAGGGTTGACTGCTGCTTTTCCGGGATCGGTACATCGGCGCTGTAAAAAAAAGAATGAGAAATTCGTCTTCAGTTTATCGATTGTAACCATAGAACAGGAATCGCCTCATTCTTCTTCACCACAAACTTCGCGGATAAAGCTGCGCGTGTCGAGAGTTCTGTCGAGAGCTTTCTTTATTCTGACTGGATCTAATGATAGAAAAATGTGGGGTTGAAAAACACATACACAAAATCCTCGTTCGACTGGCGATCGTCGACTCTGATCGGAGATGCTGTTCTGCGGTCTTCATATTCGCGATCTATTATTTTATTGGAAAATAAGTCAGGTCAAAAAATCTTTCTTGTCCGGGAAAAACATGCTGACACATGCTACTGCTTCTGCACTCTATCGATTTGCTTCGCTTCGATTCGAACACACAATGCGGATTGCCATCTCTAACTAACCATTTTCTCCAGATTCGTTTTCGTACTCCATTGTCAAATATATATCGTCTGCAGAACAATTTTATGGTCAATAACAATTAAAAATGTATCTTCAGTCAAATGATCGATTTCCGAAATGTAATACCGGCTGATAAATTGAATAATTCGCACCTGGTAGTTCGCTTTTATTCTTTGAACAGCATCTGCGGCAAAGATACTGCAGACTTCTCCTGGCTTACCCTCCCTGACTCCTGGCGGGGTCAGCATTTTCCTAATAGAGAAGATTTTATCATTCTGATAAATTCACAATTTTAATTGTACTTCGCAAAATTTATCTCGTCGATACTAATTGAAATGAATTTTATATTGCATATTTAGCATAATAATATTTGGATTCATTGCAAAAAATGCTAAGCGGTCTTTCTTGTACTCCTGGCTTCATCCTTGCACCGCTACCAACATTTCCAATTGAAATTTTGTTAACCTTTCATTTTCTTACAAGTAATAAAGAGACTAAATAATATTTAATATAAAATTCGACGGGACCGGCATATTCTGCATAATCATAGTTCTAAGAGCTGAAAATTCTGCAAATCATAATTCACGTGACTATTATTCCTATTTAGGATGGTCTAAAATATATATTCCCTGGTAGCTAGAGTCAAAATTGAGTAGGATCAAGCTTGCTTCTAGTTCTTTTCTTTGTTTACTCTTTTATGAGTTACCGTTATCAATCTTAATAATACAAATTCATTTGTTTACGAAACATTTGATAGTTATACCTAAAGGACGTTCATCGAGATGTAAACAATGTACATATTTACGCTTTGGTCAAGCGTGCTGCATCCTATTTTGGTCCCCTAAACGTATCTATTCGATTGCACCGAGAGATCTGTATTCAAATTCTTGTCCAAATAAATAAATTATACTCACGACCCATTCAAATACAATATCGCATAAAATCGAATCGAATGATATGCAATTGACAGAGAAAATTACTGCATTCATGCCATTCAAGCGAGATTAAACAATATCTCCATAGATCCAAAATAAGCAAAAAATGAAATCAATAAAATAAAATCTCAGTTAATATATACATATAAGCCAAGCCATGTGGGTCGAATTCAGCAACTGGAGTAAAAGTAGGAATTTGAAATCATGCTGATTCCAGGAACTCCAATAATGCAGATTTGCCTTTAAGTTTCATAATCTTCTGAATAGCAAGTAAGGAATCGACATCGTAATCGTCGTCGTTATCATTCATGTCAATATATTGATCGGCAGCTGCCTCTTCAACGTCGAGTGCTGCATCGAGCAATGCCGACAACGCCTGTCGACTCATAGCTTCTGTAGTATGGCTCTGATTCAAATATGCAGCATTCCGAATAAATTCTCGCTCTTTATATGGCAACGCGATGAGACGATCCAATTCTGTTAGTGACAACTTTTCTGGCTCTCGACGGCGCTCATGTGGTAATAGATTCACACGATCAAGAAAATCTAGCACTATACCCCTCTCCGGAAGCCGATATACAACACCGTTACTCTCATGCTCTTCCGTCAAAACGTACTTAGACAATGGCGTCTTAATCAGTGGATTCTCCTTCCAGCCGTCCATGAAATGCAGATGTTTCGCTTGTACTAATACTTCACTTCCAGGAGGTCCCGGTTCCTCTTCCTCCGATGAGTCGTTGTCAATCTCTATATCGCCGTCATTTGCAAATCCTCGTCGGAGACTCACACTAATCGTCTTTGAATTCCGCAAGCGGCGCTTATGGATCTAAGTATTTATTTTGTTAGATTTAGAACCTCACGTCAACAGACCAGCTACGCAATTGAAACATAACATACCAATTCGCGACCAATATGATTAGGGCATTGCCACTTTCGTTGCGAAACTAATGGAATAGCACTCATCGGAGGGTCCAAACAATCTAAATGCCAATGCAGAGGACAGTAGTCACAGCTAATAATCTTCTTGTCATTCAATGCCGATTTACCACATTTAAAACATAATATCGCTCTTCCGTTCTTGTCCGTCAATTTTAGTGGATCTGGTTCTTCTACAAAGCCACTCCGACTGCGTGAAACTCATTAGATGCTCTGTACTTCAATAACTCTTAAAAATACTCACTTTGACCGTCGCGTCTTAGTTTCCTCCGTGTCCTGATATTCACCGAAATCAGTCGAAGTTACACCTTCATATCGATCTCGTATTTCCCTAGGCAAGACGAAACATTGAGGATTTCGCTTGTTGAGCTGGTCAATCAGTTCTGAAAATAGTCCCCGAGGAGGAATAGGCGGTGGATGCTAGTGATATTAGAAAAAAAATGCAGGAGGCCCTTACATTGAAGACTTACTCGCTTGGCATAGCAGCTTTTACAAAACCATGACCCTTCGGGAAGATTATCTTCATCGAACGGTGGATCTGTACATGTGAAATGAAATGACTTTGGACATCCTTCACAGCAAAGAAATCTGCCTATTCCTCCACAAGCCGAGCAAAAGTCATCATTAAACTGCCAAATTAATCAGAAAACTGTTCAACAAACTAAAATATCCAAAGCCATACTCGTGTTGGATCGTCCACACTAAGAACAGCGCTTGCAGACGATCTAGTCGCTGATGCCAATTCAGACGCCACATCTGGAAATCCAAATACATTGTGCCTTTGTGCTGCTCTATTTTTAATTGGACTGCGAAAATATAGAATTAGTACACTAGCCTCTTTCTGTATATATTTCAAGTCGTAAACATACGATACTTTGACCCTCTTGGGCCGACGACGTCGCTCAGGTTCAGTTGGCTCTGGTGAAGGTGTACTTAATGAAATCCTTCTCTTATTAGAATCCTCATCAGCTATTGATGTTTCGTTTTGTCGACTTGAACCAGAAACTCCGTTCTCAAGTTTCAAATTCTCTGCACCCTGTTGTCCTCCGATTTTTAAAGTGAGAGACTGACTAACTGTAGAAGAAGAATGAGAAGTACTTATTCCTTCTTCTATGGAGATTGTTTCTTCTGTAGGAAAATTAATGTGATTTGAGCTGCGTCGGCTTTTCCGAGGCAAAGAGTCTTTGCCATCAGAAGCTGACAAAGATTGCAAGCTAGATTTTTTGGAGCCTTGCGATCGCGCATTACTCGGACTGCAAGTTGAACCTGCGCTATCTAGTTCTGTCCCTTGTTCTTTTGACGGACTCTTGACTGAAAGAATTAACCTCTGCTGTTTCTTCGATGACGGTGAAGACATTGAAGATACTGGTCTAGCTTTCATGGAACTAGCTTCACTTCGACCGGAGCGGGATCGTGAGACATGTAACTTTTCTGATTCCTTGCTTTCGGATTTAAGCATCCCAGAAGAAATAGCAGAGGACCGTCGCGAACCGTTATGACTAGGCTTCGTATTTGAAGAACTCTCACTAGATTTATTACCTGTCGCCGAGTTGAGTGGTTCGGATCCAGTACCATTGCCAATTTCCACATGATTCGAAGAGGGAGGGGTAGCAAACAGTCCTATACGCCGTGGTCTAAAATTTTTCTTGCCTTTCACCTCCGAATAATTTCCTGGAGTCAAAGGGGCAGTCATCTGAAATAGATTCTGTGAAGTAACAGGAGTTACGCGCAGAGTCAGAGGACGAATGGCATCAAAACCATATCTGGCTGCCGAGTTCCGAGAAACACTTTCTGAAACGACGTAATCAGGAAAGGACTGTTTGAATTTTGACCGGATTTTGGTTTCCAAATCGTTAGCATCAGAGCTTTCAATAGACATAGAATCCGAGAGCCGGTTGGATTTCGATCGAGCTCCAGGAGCACGACCATCAGTTGCCGAATCAGACAAGACAGCGACCATTGCGTCAATGTCCATTTCATCTTCATCGTCAGTAGCCGGCGTAACTGGCAAGTTTTTGAATCTATGTGTACCAGGATGAGACTTTTTTGATCGAACTTCATCAGCAGATGCAGTTTCGGTTTCCTCACCCGAGTTTGAGGCCCCATGATTTTTGAATTCCGGAGCGGACTTTGCCCGCAGACGAGAACGGGATTTGGCAGAAACTTTGGTAGATGAATTCTGTGATGTCGACTGTTTCTTATGATACCTTTGAACCTTCGCCGATGTGTCATATTTGCGAGACAATCTTTCACGCCTGGTGGGCACAAGATCAGCGGCATGTTCATCCTCGGACTGGCCCAATGCCAGTGCATGTTGAGACACGATGTGTACTGACGTATCAGAAGAAGAAGCCGGCGAGACCGCAGAATGAATCTGCGGTGAAACAGAAGAGGATACCAATGCCGAATCGATAGATTCAGAAAAGTCTGTTCTTTCTGAATGAGCAAACGATGAGTCCTTAGGTTCAGACCTTGGGCGCCGTCTACTCAGGCGAGAAGGAGGCGGCGGAATGCCTAGCGCAAACCCCCCGAGACCTGGCGACGGAATAACAGGATCTGGCTCAGACCAACTTGAAGCGCTTAACTTCGCGTCTCGCGTGATGGCCATGCAGAGCGCGCAGACTTCCGGACAAAAAAAAATAAGGATGGAAATTTGATGAGTGCTGCGATGATTCACTAGCTTGGCTGTGCTCACAGGAATTGGAAAAAAGAGACGAATAACTTTGACAAGCAGAAGTCAAAGTTCAACACGACCGACAGATTTTCACTTTTTTTTGACAGACAAAGACAGTACGATTTACTGTTCCTGAACGCGTAGAATGCCGCGATGTGAGTATACTGTCGCTATGTGAGGCGAGGTCGGGGATCCAAGGGCGTAGAGATGAGTGGACGGGAACGTACTCGAGTAAAAATGCGCCGCCAACTACGGGTGGACAGAGACAAAACACAAAACCAACATGAATACTCGAATAACGATTAAAAAATGAATCTTAAATCGCAAAATAGTTATTTACATGTAAAAGAATGATAAACTTTTGCGCGCTATACAACAAAGAAAACAAAAAAAAAACACACCAGCATCAAAGACTATCAGGTCGCCTTGAATTGTAGGTAGATCTAATCACCACACTATTCTAGACTACAGCAGGGAGTAACAGATAAGAATTGCTTTACTCAGCCGGTAATGTTCCTTCTTCCGGTTCCACAGCCTTGGCTTTCTTCTTGTTCGACTTTTTCTTTGTAGCATTAGTCTTCAATGGGGAAGCAAGAAGTTCAACTAATTTCTCATCTGTGAGCGATTTTTCAGTTTTGAATTTTGACAGATCTGGCGTCTTAGGACCTGAGATCATGGTAATACCATTTTTGGTCAAAGCTACAGTTGAGAAAAATTCAACCACATATTCTCCTAATACATGTTAGCGCTCTGTGATTCTGCTCTAATCTTAAGTCGTTCTCTCTTCAGACAGCCAAAGGGGCCCTTACCCTTCCGATCCTCGTATACATCATAAGGAATCAGGAGCTCATGTTGAGTGCATTCCTGAATTGCAAAGCGAGATTTTTTTTCGTCATTAAGAAGACGTGTCGTAAAAGGGAATGGTCCGAATCTTTTCTGAATGTCGGAAAATGTCGTTCGAGATGCCTTGAGCTTTAAACTGTAAGTGTTGTCGGTTTTCTTGTAGATCGTAGTGCGCTGTTCAGACTTTCTGACTTTACCCTCACCTGTCGTGACAAGAATGTCAACTCCATAGACTTCGCCCTCCTCGAAAGTGCAACTTTCGACGCCCTTTCGCTTTCCGTCAGAAGGGTTTAAAATCATCCGTTTAGGCCCATCAACAACATTACGACTCTGTTGATGAGAAAGCATGTCTTCAACAGCCTTGACACCAAATGCACTAGTAACAGCATCGACATTCTCAGTAAAAGTCCAATTTTCTGCACCGGCCTTGATTGAACGGAGAGCTATCTCAGATGCGATCCAGGCAGCGTGGAAAGCATCGGCAATGGGTCCGGAAACTACCTCACTTCCATCGACAATAATCGTATCGGTGACAATGCCAGCAAAGCCATCAATATGAGCTCCAAGGCTAATCTTAACCACATCGCCCTTGCTCAAAGTAATCGTGGCCTCGGGTTCGCCTGGAATAGGAGACAAGTGCGTGGCAGTGTTGTTTGGAGAAATAGCAGTCGGGAATGCGATTCCTAAACGTAGCATTCAAACATTTAGTCAAGTCAATACAAAAACATAGTAGTCAAACAAACCTTTGCTGATCTTTTTGCCTTTGTAAACTTTGCCGGTCTCTTGTTCTAACAGTCCATCACCGAGAACGCACAGGTCAAGGATCTTCGCACCATCTACACAAGCGGCTTTCACCGCTTCGATAACTTTGCTCGAGATGTCTCCCGCAAGCTTGTACTTGGATAAAGTATCTGGATTTGCGAGAGAGTAATCAACTATAAAGCAATGTTAGCATTGGATACTAATTGATCTATGAAAAAAATAGATCTGCCATGAGATCGACTCCAGCAACAGTTTGTCCTATACTGACTTTCTTCGTTATCGGCCATTTCTGCTTCTCAATATATTCTGTATTCTTTGGCCAAAAGCGAGCTCAAGTCCACAATTTTGTGTAATAAACAAGTTTTCCTTGCGGATAATTTCCTTCACATCGTTTTTTTGTATCAGCAGAAGTTCATGAATATTGATCTTTTCTCTTGTAAGCACAAGCTCCTCGTACTGTCCCGGGTAACACTTCGTCTTTGTGAACCCGGTCCTTGCTCATCTCAATACCTCCTCGAAGACCAAATAGGCACTGAGTTTTGAACAGACAGTTACAGTGGAGAGAAGAGTGCATAATAGAGAACCTAAGTCTCTTCAGATAATTTGATTGGTTCTAAACTCGTTTCTTCTTGTCTGGCCATTTATACAGCGAGATTTCGCTGTCGCACCCTGAGTGATTCGTGTACAACTTGTGTGTGTCTCGCTCTTTACGCAAAACCCCACGTTTCTCTGTTCCGCGCTGTTAACTTGTGTTGCTCCTCCTCTTCCCGAGCAAATGTCTGCTCGAGCGCGCCCGCCCGCAGTTGCTCCTCCAGGGCATGGCGCGGCGGCGGCGCCTGCGATAATTCCTCCCGGACCTGCCTCCGCGCCTCTGCTTGCCCATCAACAGCAACAGCTTATACATCAACAGAATCATCAACCGCAGCAAGCGTCGTCGTCTCCTGCACCCGCCCCACCTTTGCCAATTCTTGCATCAATTCCACATCCTGCAAGTCAGTTCAAACGAACCGAACAACTAAATTATGAACAGTACGTCACGCGTGATGCACTCCAAGCAGCTGCCTTCAAAGATCACACCGATCGCCATATAGCATTTCTCCGTCAAAAGAGGCAAGAAATCGAAACTTACGAAAGTTTTAAAATTCTCCGACAACAAAATCCTGGCGCTGTATTTGGTCAGGGCTATGCTGGATTTGGCAATGGATTGACTGCCATCAAGCCTGGTATAATAGGCACGCGCGATCGTCGTCGTGTTGGAAGAATGTCTCGTGAAGTTCGTATTTCACGAGAGCTGATGTCGCATCAAGCGACTACCGACGAACAATTGGTTCCTGTGCGATTGGATCTGGAATTTGATAAGACAAAAATACGTGACACGTTTACTTGGAATCTCAACGACAAATCAGTTCCTTTGGAAATTTTCGCGGAAAATCTATGTGAGGATTTCACAGTTCCGCTTTACCATTCTCAAACAATTGCTCGATCGATAGCTGAGCAAGTACACGAGTTCCAACCACATATTTTCGATCCGACTATTGCTAAAACTGTTGATCCGACGCTTCCTTATACAGCATATAAAGATGACGATATGCGGATTGTCGTGAAGCTCGACATCACAATAGGACAACATAATCTGGTCGATCAATTTGAGTGGGACATCAACGATCCACAGAATGTACCCGAGGAATTTGCTCGTAGTCTTTGTGAAGAGTTGAGCTTGCCGCCCGAGTTTATAACCGCAATAGCACATTCAATACGCGAGCAGGCACAACTCTACACAAAGTCGCTTCTATTAGTGGGACATCCTTTTGACGGTAGACCTATCGAAGATGATGAGATACGACGAGAAATGTGTCCATCTGTGACAGATCTGTTAAGGCCGCAGCACCAACTTCGAGATTTCACTCCCGTACTGTACGAGCTATCTGAGGCAGATCTCACGCGTGCTGATAAAGATAGCGAGCGAGAGAATAGATGGAAGAGGCGGCAAGGAAGATCTGTTGGGCGTCGTGGAGGGATTGTTCTACCAGATCTTCGAGAGCCGATGCGCACGTTTCGCACGCCAATAGTCAACTCTGTTTTACCATGTGCGATTGAGCGATCGCAGCCGACTCTTGTGCCTACAGCAATTTCCGAAGAGGAGCGAGTGGACACACCACACAGCTATCATCATGGTCCTGTGAGAAGGACGCGACATACGACGGGAAATGCGCATAGTACGCCGAGCCATAATCCGACACTAATTGCAAGTCCTACAATCGCAACTGCAGCGATATCACAAGGTGGATCAGTACAGCCCACGTCACCAATACACAATCCAAATGGTTTAGCGCCTTCTGGGTCGGCGAAATCTGCTCAGAGTCCTTTGACACCTGGTAAAGAAGTTGAGCGTTTAATGATTTGTTTGAAAGGCAAAAAAATTAAAGCATGGATGCTTTCCAATCCATCTAAGTTTGTTCCACTAACATAATTTGACTACATTTATCATATTATATTGTGTCTTATTTATTTTTATCTAAGTACTGGTATCATCACAGATGCAGCTTGTATGATAATGAATTTTTTGTGTGTGTACCTGTTTTTCGTTTTTCTGTTTTAGAGCTGATTTACTTTCTTCAGTGTTCCTAATCTGTATTATTATTATTATTATTATTATTATTATTATTAGTTTTAATAATTATCTACTTATTATAGTATTACCCGTAGCGAATTAAGTGTTCCAGAGTCTACCATTGTAATTCACTCTCCCCATCGCAAAGTTATTCCAATTTAAAGAAGGCTCCATTTTCTAGCCAGACACACTATTCCATCTCGTACTTTGTATCCGCTTGATGATCTATTTGTCAGAAAAAATTGCATGAAAGCTGCCTCAGCTTTCAGGTGGCTTAAGACTAATTTATCAGCCATAATTATATTGTTTCTTCATAGAGCATAGCCAGCCTGAGCACAACTAGCTGGGATTTAAGCAAAAGATATGAGTATTCCCTCTTAACCACGACGAAAAGACAAGTTTTAGTTACTTATTTTCCATCATAAATAATAATTAACCAGTAATCGCCCTCCTATCTTGGATAATATGGCATTCTCTCAGCTCAGCTGGAGAATCAAAAACATAAGACTTTATTTAAAATACTATGGTTCCTAGAGATCAAAGCTTTAAGCTGGAGTTAAATAGTAATTTTTTTTCGGGGTGAATGATATTAGAATTTTTGCTTGGCCTTAGAAAATCTATCTCAACTTCACATTTGAGTTTTCTTTTAGTATAATTCATTAGTGCAATAAATAAATGTATGTCTTCCATTCGCCCGAACAACCAATATTCCGTGAAACAAACTTCGAACTCAGTTATTGGTAAAAACGTCGGTAAAAAAGACCATATTTTGTTCAAACATTTTTGATAACTTACCGAATGTATTTAGAGAATCATTCTCGTTATATGATTCGTACATCGAATTTAGTTTACACAGTCTATTTCATGAAGTATTATTTCATGGAGCTCTAGTCGAGTACTTTGATACTTATATGCACAGGCACACTGGATTGTCAAGGTGTTCCACCTTGATTTAAAACTTTCTAGATAAATTGAAGACAAAACAGCAACCATGGACATCAAAGCTTGCTATTTTCCATTGAATAATAATCATTAAACTATTTGATGAACTGCTTACATCTTGGCCATCGAAATAGCCGGAAAACTCTCGGTTCCCATTTTGCACATTATATTTCTGTTGTCTATGGAGAATAACTACTAACCATTTTAAATATTAATTAGAAAAAATATCAAATATACCGATACTTTTAATTTGTGAGATGTGAACTATTTAGGTCTTCATGTAACAGTTTTGGTTCAGAGATCTTCCAGCCGCTGTGTGATCGTCTAAAAATACAAGATAGCACGGTTAAAGTTCATTCTTCAACTTGAAATCGAAGATCTGATAATTCATCAGTTTAATAAGAGCTTAGTCTAATTTTTTTTTTTCATTGTTTATCCAGAGCGAGAGAACAATTGCGAGAAAATGTTCTAATGATTTCATAATGCTATATTCTAGTTAAACTATCAGATTCCTGTGATCCATACAAAATTTAAGTCAATTTTAGATGTTGCCACTAATCAATGTAATCATTCAAAAAATTAACGAAGTCATTTCGTACTGACAACTGGTCTCATGTTATCCTTGATATGCTGTCATTCCAGTGTTCACGATATCCCGTCCTTGAACTCACTCTGTTCCAGACCTTAAATCTATTTTTTATCTATCCTTTTTTACATTGACTATTATACGGACTACAGGCTGTTTATTCTAAAAGCCCTTTTAGATAACATTCTGTAGTTTCAACGACTGAAAACAAGATTAGACTTGTCGAAGAATAATTTGCAGCCATAAGAGTTTTTCCTTTCTATTCGTACTACCTGCACAGCATTTAGATTTTCTATTGATGTAACTTTTTAGAACCCCCAATTTTACTGCTATTCCAGAATGTGTTGAAATATATCAAAACAATCAATTTTGTAAGCATTTTTCAACCTACTGATTTTCATAGTGCTGTCATGATGTCCTGATCATCGAAGAAAATGGCTCAGCTTTTGAGCATCAAAGACGGATTGTGGAAGATTATTATATATTCACTATGATTAATTCTCATTTTTTGAAATTGAATAAAAGATTGATCCATCCATGGATGGCTACTAATGTTTTGGCTCAGATCACCAGCTCATAGTATTTCGAAGAGCCTGTTTCTACGCATCTTCTGAACACTTTGAGGAAGACTATGAAGTTAGCTCTAACTAGCTGGGAAATTTTTGGAAACGATGCTCTTTATGATTGAATCTCATTCGTGACTTTGCATGTTCGACTAAACTAGATCATCTTCGCAAAAAAATTTTAATAGCTTAAAAAGATCAGTGTAAAAAAGTTATATCATTAAACAAGCAATATGCTATCTAAGGAAGTTTCGAAAAATGTGCACAGTGAATAAGCCTAACTGTTGGTTTTAGGGCATAGCGTGGCGGTAATGAGAAGTATTTAGTAACGATCCAGAATATAGCAGCCTTATTAACGCATACTGTATCTCATAAAAAAATTTTGGCGCTAGGTAGACGATTAAAATTTCGAGTATAGTTGAACTCTGAAAGGCAGTGAGTGAGATAAATAAGTAAAATTAAAGACATGGCAAACGATTATAAATAGGTAGCTTCTTAAGCACCTATTCGTAGTTTTCGGTCAAGCCAGTCTCCAAAGAAAATTAATCACGTTAATAACATTTATGAGGGTAGCGCCATAATTTAAACAAGAATAATTATAATCAACGACCCTTATATCTATAAAATTTAAAGATAGCAATGACGCCCCAATTAGAGTGATAAAATCTATTGAAATAATAGTAATCTTCAAACCCTCAATAGCAGTTGCTAACAAAAAAATTAGCTACGATGAATGATAATTAAACAGAACAACGGCGCTCCATATGTAATCTATCCAGATTTTTATTTATCTCAAACTATTTTCGAACACAATAGAACTGGGAGCCTGAAGCAGGCACTATAATTAATTGATAGCTCCTATCAGCAACTCTTATGCGATATTTTACTTGGCGCCAATAGATTCACTACCTAATATAAACACATTAGTCAGATAACTAATCTGTTCACTGTTTTGAGGAAATGTAGTCAGGACATTGGACGGATTTGAAATCAAGATTTTGACTTAGAAGAATCTGGATTAGTCTTTTTTCGGTCAATCCAAAATAATCGTATGAAACAGTGAGAATGGAACCAGAATTGGATAAAACAAAATCTAATTAATTTATTGTTCTGTAAAAGAGCTTATATTTAGATGAACTATCAGTAACAAAGATTCGATTCATGTAGCCTTACTATCTTCATCTACTGGAATGTTTATAATTTGGGATAATCGAAGCTACTTTACCATTCAGCTATGATTCAAAACGTGTAGTAATTGAAGTCTGCTACTTCAGAAATCCATCTAATTGAGTCATTCAGACCTCATCTATTAAAAATATACTCAACCTCGTTATAATATAGCTGAATTCCCATTTATGAGAAGTAAAATCAGTGCTTCGTTGGGATAGGGTAAATAGATAGTCAAAAGATCAAGAAAATAAAAGCCCAGTCGACAAACTATAGCTGCGGTCTGCAGAAATAACGCGAAGAATTAGCTTGAAAAAGTTACGTCCAAAAATTTCTGTCCGCTTTTATTCCAAAAATTATTAATCCTAAATTTATTTGTACGTAAGTGCAATTGGAGCAGGCTGCAGAGCATTTTGTACTTTCATCGATCGAAAAGATAGTCACTGCGGCAACTGGGAATCTGCACACGGTCGATATGAGTGCTGAGTTGAGTTGGGAGATCATCCTTTCACCTCGCACTTTGACCGGACAGACGCCTCTAGCTCCTAGGATTGAACTAAACTTTCACTCAAGGTGTTACTGGTAGATGGTATAGGTTTTTTTTTATCTATTTTATATTTAAATTACTAATTCGATAGATTTGGCCCTCGCTTGTGGGCTTTGGTATTCTTTCAGTGGCAGTGATACTGACAATTGACCATTTCATTACCCGAAAAAGGATACCGAGCTACTTATTAGTAGCTTTGTTTAGTGCTATATTTATTCCTTTTTCTATTATTCTTCTAGTTCCTATAGATCTTGCAACTTCAACTTCGGGCGAGGTTCCGCTTTTGTCTCTGCCACGCAAGGTAACGTTTGTACTTTGGAGACTTGAGTATTGGATATCATTTGGGCTGACATGGTACGACTACTTTCTTCTCTATTGAGGTTCTATATATGTAAATTACTGATTTCATTGAAAGGCTGATACTTCCTATACTTCAATCATTTGTCGAATCGGGTCACTATGACTACAAGCAGAAACTGCGAGATGCCGTTCGTGTTAATGCCCGGTTTCAATTGATTCAGTTAATCGCGGGAATATTTGCATTGATCTACTGCATATTTTATTCTGGGTTTACCTTGTATGTTATACGTCTGGATCGGTTACATATGCTTCTGACAATCTATGTCACAGGATTTCACTGAAAGCTATGGCAGTCGCCTTGTCTCTTAGCTACTCCCTGATCTTCTCTATTTTATTTCTGGGAATCGGTATTGTTAATGTAGGTAGTATTGCAATAAACTGGTCAACCAATAATTTGCAGCTCACTGATTTTGATTTTTAGATTCCTCGAACGCTTTTTACCTTAGCAAGTCCTACGCGACGTTTGCTTCAACTCGAAATGAAGGCTGTGGGACTTCGAGATCAAAAGACAGATTCTGATATAGAATATACAGATGTCTCTGCAGAAGTTCAATCGCTAGCCCCGATCAAAAGCGGTCCATTTGAAAACTGGATATCCGATTTGCTTTCAAAAGCTCGGAGGGTTGAGGCTAGCAACAGCTTGAATAGAACACAAATCAATGATGAATATTTATCTGCACTCTCCTCACGTCTTGATAGATCAAAGTTATTGTATGAGCGTTATAACTATGAATGGTCTAGTCTCATATTTGAAGCTGCGAAACTCCAGGATATAGTTGAAGCAAAGCAAAACAAAAGTCTGACGTTCAGATTAAGCACAACACGATTGTCTCCCTCCATAGCCTATTTATGGTACTGTATTATTCGTCCATTGTTGCTATATTTCATATTTGGTATTTCTTTGACTATTTCTTTACTGGTTTTGGTATCTGAACTTTTAGAGAACACTGACTATTCACTACTCGGAACAGTATCTGCTGCAACAGGAGGCCTGGTTCAAGAGCTGATTTCTCTTACAACTATTACTTATATGTGCCTAGCGACTTACTCAAGCTTAGCAAGCATGAAGATTTTCAATATCTTTGCTTTGACTCCCAAACATACTGCACTTCGATCTGCAATTTTTTATGCCTTTCATGTGTGTCGAATGACCATTCCACTGGCATATAGTTACGTGCAAATGATGCCGCACCGCACCGAATCAACGGTTTTTGAACAGTTCCTACAAAATTCGATCAATCTTACACCTCTTGGTCATATTTTTGTTACTTGGCTACCCCGGCTAATTTTGGTTCCGGTCTTCTTTTCCTTCTTCAATGCATATGAGCGAATTCAGCGTAGTTTAGGATTTAGCGATGATTTTGGAGACTACGCGGAGGATTTTGGAAGTAGGGCAGAAGGGCGAGATCTAATATCGTTAGACATCAGAAGGAGGTTGAGTTAAACTGCAGAACCGAATTTTTTTTAACAGGGACTTTCAACGGTATTGTAGATTCGAGTTATCGATATTGTGCATCTATATCTGAGATTTGTTTAGGCTATGAGTCTTGTTCGTTGATATACAGAAAGGTATTGATGCTTTCTTTCACCTTGGATATTTAAATTATCAATAAAGGCTTATTAAATTACTCATAGATTATTCCATTACTACCTAGAATAAGGATGGTATCCTCTACTACCATATAGCTGTTTAGACCTGTCGATTTCATGGCTTCGGAATGAATGTGTAGATTGTCTCGAGGCAGAAGGAGCATTTGGAACAGATCCGCGAGTCCGAAAAGCCCTAGGCCCACTAGGAATAACAGATTGACCTGCTGTAAGCTTAATTGGATCGCTCACGGCTGAATTCATTTGAAGAGAATTACTCAATTCTATGGTTTGCAATTGAGCTGATCCTCGCGAAGCTAATTAAAATCATGCGATCAGAATTTTGAACGATGGCACTATCAGATATACTTACAACTGCTAGAGTTCACAGGACTAAGAGAAGTATGACCGGATCGATACGACTGGATGGTTAGAAGACAATTTCTGAATTTATGAATTAGCCTGAGAGGAACCCGTACATTACTATTTTGCCAGTTCTTTTCTGTACCTGGCCGACTTCCCTGGGGAAGACGTTGATAGCTATTTCCTTGATAATTCCGCGAAATATTTTGAGGTAAATCAAGATTTCTAATTTCTGCCCCCAGACCTGAAGGGGAGCTATTTAATTGCTGTGAAAAACCAAATGATCCAGAAGAAGCAAGCAAAGTCTGCAGCATATTCGATACTTCAAGATATAATTGCATTCGGTACCATCCATAAGCCATCATACTTGGGGTTTGCCCATTTGGATAACTTGAAGGATCATTATAATCAATCTGGCTACCTTCATAATCATTCGTGCTATCAGCGGTTTGAGATTTTTCAGTTTTAATATCTTCATCTCCTTTGACTCCTCTCGGTTGGGCACGTTTTACTTCAACCTATAGTAGAAAGTCAGAAAGCACTAAAAACTTATTTGAATCCAAAACTTACAAATTTTCCGGCAATAGAAATCGGAACTACGGCCATAACATTGTCGACACCCTCTTCGGTGTCGAACGTGATAAAACCAAATCCTCTTGATCTCCCTGTACCCTTATCTATCATAAGACTAACTTCTATGATGTTACCAAATTGTTCAAAGGCTTGCCGAAACTCCGGTTCAAGAACTGAAGGAGCTACACCACCGACAAAAATTTTAGAAGATTTTTCTTGTTCACTCTTTGGAATAGCGCGCTTAGGATCAATCTGCCATCTATTAGTCTAAAATATCTATTGATCTTATCACGAGTTTCATTTTCACTTACAATTTTTCCGTCAAGAACATGTTCCTTCACCATAACTGAATTCACGCATTTGGAGTCCCTAAAGGTCAAAAAACCAAATCCTCGAGATCTTCCTGTTAAGGGATCTCTCATTACTTGGCATTCCGTTACTTCACCAAACTGAGAAAAATAATCTTTCAGAGTTTCTAAATTCTCGTTAGATTGTGAATAGTAATTATAATTTCATCTTACCATCGCTTGTTTCCCAGTTAAGACCTCCTGCGACAGTAAATCCTTAGTAAACTGCGAAAACATGAGCACCAAGCGCTATTCTACGAACCAATAAACATTTTTCTAATTAGTTTAGCAAAAATTACAGAAACACTGTAAAATATTAACTATACCCTTCCTCCCTATCCTCAACTAACGGCCGACCAATTTCTTCTGTAGTCAGATAATTGTCTTCGTCGTTTCTGGTTACCATCTGACCGCTCTGAGCGATCTCTGTAAAACTATTGACTTCCTCATCATTGTCTTCTTGTACTTCTTCTTCAACTTCATTAATTCCATTCAGTCTAGGTATATCATTAACAGACTCAGAAGTAGCGCGGTCAAGTTGTGGGCCATTGGATATCGACTGTTCTATATTCGATCGTATGCTTGCAGCATTATCATCACTATGATATAAGTAAACAGATCGCTAGATCAATCTCAGTAAAAAGCACATACTAAATATCTGAAAATGGGTCTTCTTCCTCCAATGTCATTTTCGCGATCGACCAGCTTCAATAAGTTGCATAATTTAGCTGATATCTTGTCCTTGCTCCATCAGAGAGAGCTCTGGGTCCCAAGCAAATAAGCCATTATGTAATCTTGTCTGGCTGATGATATAAGCAATTGAGATGAGCAAGTTTTGCTAGTTTTCTTTGACGGGAGCGGCACGCATTATTCCTACCCGCACCCAGAATACAGGACGTCCTAAATGAGGGTTTTCTGGCGGCAGTGACGACTGTTACAGAAAAGTTAATTTTTGCCTCCGACGTCATCCGTGAGGAGAGAGGGGACAGGGCGGAGTCGCGGACCTTGAGAGCATGAGATTTATGAGGGGTTTGAATAATTCCGGGATGTTTCTTGTTTGGTATGACGACGGCATGCGGGCAGATTGGCCTGGAGGGTGCAGGAGAACATCGAGCCTATCCTTACTATATATATTTCGACAGTGATCCCTTGTGCGTTCAGAAATCTTCTTCTCCCCTCTTTCAATATCTGTTTCAGACCACAATTTTTTTGCGGTAGCTTTATTTGAGCATAGATTTTGCAAAAGTTGACTTACTATTTTTCGTCACACTTTAGATCGTCTCTGTTATCTTTAATTATGTCCTCCGTCACTTTGCCCAAGACCATGAAGGCTCTTCGGTAAGTCCTGGCTTTCTCTTTCGCCTTCCTTTTGACCAGCGTATTGCTTTACTTTGTTGTGCATTATTCGTTGTCTTTTCTATTATTGATCATTCTTGTAATAGTTTTCAGCTAATTATACTAACTTAATCTAGCTATGAGAAGCCACTGGTGCACTCGATCGTTGAAGTCCCGTTGCCCACTCTTCGTGATAATGATGTTCTGATCAAGGTTGCCGCATGTGGTGTATGTGGTACTGATCTCCACATCCATGAGGGCGAGTTTATTGCAAGATTTCCTCTTATTCCAGGTCATGAGGTCGTTGGCACTGTTGCCGCGATTGGCAAGGCTGTGAAAGAGTTCAAGATCGGTGAGAGGGTTGTTGCCGACAACTCCGAACTTTGTGGTGAATGCTTTTACTGTCGCAGAGGAAAGCCTCTTTTGTGCGAGCACTTCAATGCTCATGGTGTTACATGTAAGTTTTGTATCTACACCGGTTATTTGATTCGCATTTCTTTTTTTTAAAACAAACTAACTAGATGGCAGTGGATGGCGCTTTTGCTGAATATTGTGCGTATCCTGCTGGCAAGGTCTTCAGAATTTCGCACTTGACACCCATTGATGCTACGCTGCTTGAGCCTGCGTCTTGTGCAGCCCACGGTTTGGAAAAAATCCGACCAGACATTGGCTCTTCAGTGCTGATGTTTGGGGCTGGCCCCACTGGTCTTGTTTTAGCTCAACTTCTCCGCAATAATGGCGGTTGTCATGTCGTTCTCGCTGCCCCTAAGGGATCGAAGATGACGTTGGCCAAAGAGCTTGATGCTGCTGATGTCTATATTGAGCTTGACCGCAAGGATTCGTCGGCTCAGTTCGAGCAAATCAAGAAAGACAATCCTTATGGATTTGACATTGTGGTCGAAGCCACAGGAAACGCAAAAATCTTAGAAGATGCGATTAACTATGTTAGACGGGGTGGAAAATTAGTTGTATACGGAGTTTATAATAATTCTGCTCGTGTGACATGGCCTCCTACCAAAATCTGTAAGTTATTTGTAACATTCATAGTTTTTGATGGTCTGTCTACTAACAGAACTTCAGTCGGAGATGAAATCACTATTCTTGGATCCTTTTCTGAGACTTACATGTTTCCTACTGCAATTGCATATCTCGATGGTCCAAATCCAAAGGTTAAGGTGAAAGGTATTTGCAACAAGACGTTTAAGCTGGAGCAGTGGGAGGAAGCTCTCGAGGCTATCCGCAATAAGAGTGCTATCAAGGCTGCCATTGTCTTCGAGTAAAGATTTATTGAACAGATTCTGGGATTGAACTACATAATTTTTTTCTTCAGAATAAATGTAATCTAAATTCACTTATTCGAACTGGTTGTAGAGAATTAGACTTTGTTTTTCGCGGTGCACGGTTTTTTCATATGAGAGTAATACTCGTTCACGTGACGGATTACCACGGCATCCGATGGTCTCCGCCATCGTGACGACAGGCAGCAACAGCATTGAACCAGAAGCAGTCGGCATTCCCAGAGATCGCGGAATAGCGGTTCGTTTCACGAAGTGGCAAAGAAGCTAGAATAGCTTATACCAAGCTGTTTCATAGTTTGAAGGAGATTTAAGAAATCATATTCTTTGCAATTTTGTTTGTTTGTCGTCTGTTTAAACTTTTACTTCTATTGGTCTCTATTGTCGCACTGGTGAGAACTGCATTGTGGGGCGGCTGTGTTTCCTCATTATGGAATCAGTTCCAGCAACAGATCCACTTTCAGTAGATTCTCAAGCTATTTTACCAGATTCTGTCTCTGCGACTGATAAACCTAAATTGTCTCCTTTATATCTGTCGCTACTCCCACTTTCTGGAGTCCGAGTTGCGCTTTCACTCGATCAAGACTATATCACCAAGCATGGAATCCGCGCACCAGGACCTGATGCTATGACGGTTTTGGATCTAAAGGAATGTCTATTAGCAGATTGGAGTCTCGGTATGTTTTTATGTTATTTGTGCGGACGAATCTAAAGCAGAAAATGTGTTTGCTAATGCGGTCATGTATTTAGATTGGGGTGATTTTCCTGGCGACACTGATCACATCCGATTGATATATCTAGGCCGACTTCTCGATGACAAAGACAGTTTATTAGGTAAATACTTGTCTCAGTTTTTTTGATGTCGCTGTTAGAGATCTTTTAACAACTTTTAGACTCACGGCTTTCCCGATCTGGTCACAATGTTATCCATCTATCTACACGTCCATCCTCATTTGGCGTTTTGCCCCTTCCTAAATCACCTAAATCCGGTCATGCTCGTCATACCTCAACGAATGAGGTAGAAAATTCTAGCTCCTTATTTTCCAGATCTCGTCCTGATAACCATCCTGCTCCCATTTCCGCTTCGGAAAATGGCCGTCAGGTTCAATCTGAATCATCTGGATGTGGCTGTATTATCAGTTGATAGCAGGTTGTGCGTCAGTCTTTCATTGCCTAAAAATTGGATATATTCGCATGATTTCAGCCAATTAGGCGGGAATATTTTTGTAGCAGAGTAGAGTAGAATATTGGATCCAGATTCATGTAGTAACAGTCTATGAATAGCAAAATATTAACAAGCTTGATTCTCGCCGCGACTTGTGCGTTGATCGAGTATTGTGCACGGTCGGTTATGGTTCTCAAATTGCTTTATTGTCGTCTCTATGATATTGGTTCTATGTTCAATAAATTTGATTGCTTTATTTCTAATGATTTAGAGCAAATATTGCTTACAAACTCTTTGCCGCACGCACTTCACATAAAACTAGTCTAGAGTTTCAGCTGTCTCTCCAACTCAACATGAAAATCAATTGGATGCATTTCAGATCCTAATATCATTAGAAACTATTATAATACTATAAAGATGAATATTAGTGGGCTCACCTCCATAAATATCTTCCCAGTCGACCATCATATCACGACCAAGAAGGATCTCTTGAGCTAGATCTGTCCTTGCGCCTGGAGCTCCTCCCGCGCCTTGCATGTCTGCCCGCCTCAGAATTTCTGGGTAATATGGAAGACTTTCTTTAACAGCCTCTAATTCCATAATACGCTTTACCGGTTCATGTGCACCAAATAACTGTCGTAAATTCTGTAACTTCAGATCGTGAGCGTTCTGATCCCAGTTCTTGATACGTGACTCTAATGGATGGGCATCGCCATCTGCAGAGTTCAATAAGTCCGCCAACGGAGCAGGTGGCTTTTCTAAAACTAGATGGTCTTTGAGGCCAGAAACTTGTGAGCTCGTGAACTCCGGTGTTGGAACAGTGGCCGCGTGCGACGGAGCCGGAACTATTCTCATGGACTACATATGTCAACATCTCAGCGCACAGACTATCATCTATCTGAGATAAATCGATTAATATGATATGACTCACCATAACTAATTGTAAGACCGCAAAGACACTCAGAGGAAAAAAACTCGCTTTTCTGTGTCCTTCCTTAGAAATTATACAGCTGGTCTTCAAAAGTCAAAGTTGCTGACTTGAAGAGAACGCTAGCCGTAGCCAATCATGTGATTATTGTGTGATACTATGTTACACTCTCCACTGAGAGGGAGGAAACTCCCAACGAAAGTCTTCCTCGAGCTGGGATTTTCTGACTCCGAAAATTAATACTGACAGAATAACCAAACCGAAGTTCAGAATATCAGCATTGACAAACTAAATAATGATATTTATTGGTAGCTGAGAATGGAAAGCCATGTCAGTTAAAACATCACCTTCTTTTGTGTCGTTAGGTCTTTCCAAGCCTTTATCTGATGCCTTGGCGTCGATGGCCATCCGACGACCTTCTCAGATCCAGATAGCATGTATCCCACAAATATTACAAGGTTTGTTTTTAATCTTTCGGCAATGAATTTCAACAATTTACGGGTATTATTGACAGTTTTATAAGGAAAGAACTGCATTGGAGGTGCTCGAACTGGTTCAGGTAAAACGTTGGCATTTGCTGCTCCCATTCTACAGAAGTTTTCTGAGGATCCCTTCGGCGTATTTGCTGTAGTCCTAACACCCACAAGGTAAGCAGGCAGTCGCCAAATTCATTTGATCGGACTCCTAATTTTGTACAGAGAGCTTGCATTACAAATATCTGAACAGTTTGCTGCTTTAGGCGCTTCAATGAACTTGCGGCAATCAGTTATTGTTGGCGGTATGGATATGGTCAGGCAAGGTCTTGAGCTTCAGGCCAGACCCCACATTGTCATTGCCACGCCAGGTCGACTCGCAGATCATATTCGAAGTAGTGGAGATGAAGTAACGGCGGGATTACGACGTGTGAGATTTCTTGTTCTTGACGAAGCTGATCGACTTCTCAATCCTGGATTTGCTGAAGACCTCGAAACTTGCATGGGTATCTTGTCAAATTCCAAAGACCGACAGACACTTCTATTCACTGCAACAGTCACTCCATCTGTATTGGCTCTCAAAGAAAAGTTCAAAGATAAGATTTATGTTCATGAGGTGAAACAGAGCGGTAAATTATCAATTCCTGAAGGTCTTTCGCAATATTATATTCTTGTTCCAAGTAGAGTTCGAGAAGCTTATTTGGTGTCTCTTTTAACTCTTCCTCTGAACGAGAAAAGATCAGCTATAGTCTTTGTTAACCGCACTGTGACTGCTGATATTTTATATCGAACTCTCAAACTTATGAAAGTTCGTGTGACCTCTCTTCATTCCCGTTTGCCTCAGCCAGAGCGGGTTAATTCTTTGAATCGGTTCCGATCTGAGGCAGCTAGAGTGTTGGTGGCAACAGATGTTGCGAGTCGAGGTCTCGATATTCCAAGTGTTCAGATGGTTATAAATTTTGACATTCCTGGAGATTCCGATGATTATATTCATAGAGTTGGCCGAACAGCTCGAGCTGGTCGGGTAGGAGAAAGTATATCGTTTGTAACTGAGAATGATGTTGATCGTATAAAGGCCATAGAAGGATATGTAGGAGTTGAAATGAAAAAATACGAAAGTATAAGTGAACAAATTGTTATCCGCGATAGTCTACGACAGGTTTCAGGAGCTAAGAGAGAAGCAATGATGGACATTGAACGGGAATCAACCGATATAGTAGGACGCCGAAAGGAAAATAAGATAAAGCGCTCTTAATTCTTGAAGGTATTAAAGATTTAAAGCCGCGCACTTTTTTATCCTTATACAAATATAAATACATTTTGAAAGCTATCAATAACAGAACAGATAAATGCAAAAAAAAAATTGACAACTGAACCAAGAAAAACGCAACTTTCAAAACCCCTGCAACTTTTAGCATCCAAAATTCAGAATTAGCTATGTAACCACGGATGCCGCTAATTTACAAAAATAAAAACAAAAGAGCTGAAATATGAGATACAAAGTATCAATAACAATAACGAAATTCTGGGCTAAGATCTCCAGCGAAAACGCGATCATCTTCTGACATCTTTTCCCATTTTTCTAGACCAATCCCTCTCTGTCTCCGTCTATTCTCCCACATGATTGCAATTTCATAAAGAGTACAAGAGATAATCGATAATCCTGCAAATGCAAGACTGATAGCATAACCTTTAGTATAATATGGCGCATCAACAGAAAGAAAAGCAAAAGTAGCAATAATACCACCAATATTTCCAAAACCAATTTGGAAGCCTGAGCCCACACCACGTCTAAGATGGCCTGCGAAATTTGTAGTAGTCCAGCAAACTACAATAGGCATAGCAGAATAGCATCCCATCGCACATAAAAATAAAGCTGCATACTCAGCTTTTTTGTTGTCATGGATTCCAAGAAGCATTCCAAAGCCTACAATAGCAATGGAAGTTAAAACAACAGTGAAAAGATAGCGGTGACGGAAATAATCAGAAAGAGTTGCTGAGATCATACTAGCACCACATGCAACAACCCAAGGAGGAACTGAATGCAGCTGCGTTTGAACAGTGGAGCCATAGTTAAACGCCTTAATGATGGTGGGTGCAAAATAGGCATATCCATATGAGGGAACGATTAGACCGAAGTACATGAACCCAACAAGAATAACCTTGTAATCTTTGAATACATTACCAACATCTCTGAGAGTTGCCTTTCTCACATGTTGCGATTGTCCAACATCCAGAGCAAGCTTCGCTTTAATGAATTCACGCTCATTAGTAGCTAAAAACTTCGCCTCCTCCGGAAAATCAACAATAAGGAAATATAGACAGAAAGCTATTGCACAGGTAGCAATACCTTCGATAATAAAAATCCACCGCCAACCAGAATAGCCGTGCATACCATCCATTAATCCAATAGCTGTTGCAAGCAGGCCACCAAAAGCACCAGCAAGAGTAGTAGAAGAGAAAAAGAAAGAATATCTTTTCTGAGCCTCCGATCGGACATACCACATAGCTAAAAGATAGAAGCACCCTGGGAACATGCCTGCCTCACATAAGCCGAGGAAAAGACGTGTAACGATGATTCCAGCGTAGTTCTGGGTAAGACCCTGCATGATAGACACAAATCCGAACATAAACATACAAAAGGAGAGCCACAAATGCGGCCTCAGCTTCTTCATAAGCATATTTGAAGGAACTTCAAATAGAATGTAAGGAACGAAGAAAACTGTAAGTACAGTATTGTAACGGTCACCTTCCGTTAGATTGAGATCTTCTTTGAGATTGTAGAGAGTAGCATTTGAAATGTTCACGCTGAAAATAATTAGAGCAGGTTCAAGAAGACAAAAAAACTACTTACCGATCAAGGAAAGCCCATAAGTACAAAATGCACAGCATGGGAACAAGACGTATATCGATTTTCCACATTAACTTTCTGTGATCAACACCAAAGTGCTGAGCAAGTTCTCGAATCTGTTCGGATTCGGAAGCACCCGGTGTGACAATTGGGCTGTCTCCATCATGGAATTGAAACGCGGTATCCGAGGACGATGAAGGGATGGATGCCGTCTTTTCGGCATCGGTAGTGACGTCCGACATTGCTGCACAACACGAGGAAGCAAGAAGAACAAAGGCGTGAAGGCAGAGGAGGAATTCGAAGCGGAAGACAAACACAAAAACAAAACGGAAAGAGCAAAACCGATTACAAAGGAAATCTGAAAACAGTACAGAAAAATATTTGGAGCGGGCGGGGATTTTTATTTAATAAATGCGTGGAGGTGGGGACGTGAAAAGCAAAGAGCACAATCGGCCTGGTGCGGAGACGAAACGAATTATCAATCAGTCTGCAGGTAGGAACACGGGTTCAAGAAAAAAAAATGAGGAAGAGTCATGCCGGGAAGTCCATGCGGAGCCGGTATCGGAGTGTTCAATAATCAATCGGACTACCCGTTCACGAGACCAACTTAGCCAAAGTCGAATGATTCGGCAATGAAGTCAGGGCGGGAAGTGACTAGTTACCACAAAGGGAACAACATACGGGCGGACTGAAGCGCCGGCAAGCGACAGCGGCCAAGACAGTGCCGGAGACGGAGTGCCCGAAACGGAGGTCGCTGGTCTGGTCCGGTCCCGCTCAAACAGTAGACTTCCTTGACCGTAATAGGGCTTTGTGCGCGCTTGTAGGGTTTTCAGCCCTTCAGTTCTGTGAACTACGCAGTCAGGACAGATACTGCGCTGCTACGGTGGACGGATAGGGTAAGGCGAGAATAGTGGGAGAAAAACGAGAGATAAGAACGGGAAGGGTTGCTCGTAATGTAGAGGGAAACCAAAATCGGTCCTAAATCCAGTGGATATAGGAAAACGAGATCGTGATACTTTGAAATTGGCGTAGTGTTTGGCTCATGGCACATAGGCACTTAGATCGACGGTTTTCCCGCTATTTTGTGGGGAAATCGTGCGAAATAAAAGATAAAATGGCTGCCTGCTGGAAAAGCCGGACGGCAAAAGGCGGGAACTTGTGCTATTCTTGTCGGTTACTGGCGGTATTAGATGTCTCTGCTCCAAACCCGAGCAATTCGGGTATTGGCGGCAGTTACCACATTATATAAGAGCTGACTCTGGTTCTCTTCTTCCAGACCTAATTCTGACAAAGTTGAAAGTCATCATCGCCCGTGCGGATCCATCTTCCCAGATTGCTTCGTGTTTTCCATTTAATCTGTTCTCTTGCCGTGCTCTCGTCTTTGAGCTCGCTGTAACGCAATTTGTTTCGTACAGTTTCGCTAATTTCGCCTGCAAGTTCTGCCATCTTACGTCGGCTTAGCTTACTAATCGAGCCCTCGCTTCCCGCTTTCCATCCCATTCTCATACCCCTTGTGATTGCCTCCACTTGCTCACTTTCGTTTTCAATATATACCATTGATACACTGCATGGCCGCCCTCCAGCTTTCGTGTTTTCCTTGGAGTCTTTAAATGTCGTATTATATCCTATCCAGTCAAAATCGTATTGACTATAGCCGTCCTGGCTTGCCTCCTTGGGCGCATTTGTTGACGTTTTTGCAATGCCTTTGATACGCTCTTCTATTCTGAATGCCCTATTAAAAGCACTATCGATTATTTTTGATCTCGGTACTAGAATAGCGCGGAGATATGCCCCCTTAGGAGAAAATACGTAGCTTGTAGGTGAAAGCAACACTGACGTGTATTGTTTCATTAAGAGCTTATCCGTGCATGATTTACTCAACGATTCGGGTGAATCAGACCGACCTATTTTTCATGTTAGTCATTGATTCTTGTTTTTGCATTAATCACTAATGTTGCCTACCTGGCTTTGTGCGTATCATTCCAAGTTCAGAATAGTATGCTCGTCCTTTCAACATCTTCTGTCCCATGATCTTGTAATCAAATTCCCAATTGGGCAATTTTCCAGCTCCAAGATTTTCCATACTAGCATCACCGCAAGGAATCTCTGTCACAAGCAAATATAACTGAAGAGTTGATCTAATCCTATATTTTGGTTCTCCCACTCCATTGTGACGCTCAACACTGGTAGACACATAAACGTTATCATCTTCTAATCTTTTGCTTTCGTTCAGCAGATATCGATTGAATCCCCGTAGAGCAAGAGTTTCGGCATGACAATCGTGCAATATTTTACCACCGCAATTTTTGATTTTGTCATTTGGCATTACCTTCACTCCTGTGGCCACAGCTGCACAAATAATTGTTGGTTTCTTGTTCAGGTTGATTTTTTCGACATCTGTTCTGCTCTCAGAGTACCCAACTCTGTCGACTAGAATCACGGCCGCCAGATTAGTCCACTCCGGAATCTCATTTGATCTCGATCTGGGCCTGGCTCGCGAAGGACACTTGTCATATATTTGAAACACTAAATTAGCTGCTTTCTCAACCTGATCCTCGTTTAAGTGATCGTTCCTCATTGTCATTCAGCGCAGCGTCGTTACAGACGAAGAAACGAGAGGAATATGGCCTAACAAATCTAAATCGAATCTATCCCGCCGCACTGCTCTGGTCCCAAAGGGAAAAACTCCGTAAATTTTGTAAATTCTTAGTTACAGTGAGCTTTCTTACTAGCAATAACTTTACTTGAGCAAAAAATAGCTTAATACTATTTATTACCAAAGCGGGATTGGAATGTCTCATAAGAAGCAGAAATTGAATAAAAACAAATCATTGAAAGATAATGAACTGCTAGATCCTACATTTCTCACCCTTGAGCTTCTCATTGGATTGCCTTTCGATACCTCACGCAAATTTTCGCGCGAATCTTATGACCAATTAGTTGCTGTTCTTGAAAATGGCCTATCCTTTCAGCTTATTGCTGCTTGGGCAAAAATTGGTCAGGTGTCAGTTACAACCTCTTCCTTTAAAGATGTTACTCTTCGACTGAGATACCTTATTCACTTACTGAATCAAGACTCTCTTAGTCAAGTCCAAGGACAGAAAATGATCAGAGCTGTTCTTGACCAACACCTAAAATTAATATTCAGGGCTTTATATACTCGAAAGCCAATGCCAGTTGTTGAATTAATTCTGCTGCTTCAAGAGTTTGCTCTATATCAAAATAGTTCGTTTGCTGATGATCTTGTGTCGACTTTAGATTTTTCATCTCTAATTTATAAGAGATTGCTCACCGTTCCAAGAAGTACAATTTCTTCTGAATCAATGGAAAACCACGAATCCGGTTCGTATAATCAGAATCACTCGCTGTGGATAAGATCAACACTCGTTAATTTCCTCCTTGTGTTATTGAAATTTGGCTCGCGAGAATCAAAAATAAAGCTACTATCTTCTAGTATGCTGTTCAATTCATGGATCAGCCTGAGCTATCTAGACGACATAGAACAGATGGAAAATACAGTTACGCAACTATATGCTCTTGCTCTAGATAAAGTGCTAGATAAAGTGTTCAAGCGGAGAATTTTTACAGAGTGGACTTTGGCTAGAATTTTATCTATTTACCGCGTATTAAAAAAGAAAAATCGATTGGGTGTTGTTAATATTAATCTCATTCTTAATATTTGCTTAAAACCTATCTGTGGAGTGTTTTATCCTGATAATGGGTGGTATTTGCCAGGTATGCTAGAAGGTGTAAAGCCAAAGAAGGCCTACAGAGTTTACAATCGAGTTATATATTCATTTTCGAAAAATCTGGATATTACCGATACTGACGAACTTTATTTGCTCAAAGCACTTTTTGAAAGTTGTCCTGAAATAGTTGCTGCTTATGTGTCTTCTGTATCTATTAAGTCGGACCCAGCTCAAACCATTAACTTTTTGAATTTTATAGCTTTCAATTCAGAAATTATCAGCTTGAGAATACCAAAAAATATATCTGATTTTTCTTTGACTATTAGTATAGCTCCGCCTGTCGAAATAGTTTTGGAAAATGTGTTCCCTTCCTACATCACGCGTATTCTGATAGAAAAATCTATCCACTGGGCCCAGCTGCCCCGATACTTTATAATGACCCTTATTATTCAAGGAATAAGAAAATTAAGAAAAGTATCTGATATTTTTGAAAAGCGAGGTTGGGTGGAACCAAGTCAGCACTTGAAAGAGGAAGCGTTCCGTCGATTCCCAGAACTTTCATTGTTTTCAAATCTAACGAAGCTGCAGCTTTCTGCTAGCACGCGACTATCAGTTGCTCAATATTTTGACGAATATTTGGATATGTATCCACGGATATCGGCAAATGCTCATCCTGACTGTACTTCACTGTTATCCTCTAGTGAGAAGTATATTTCTGAGCTCGACCGTAACGCCATATTCTCAAGCGAACTTCTGGAGTTAAGAACTATGCTCGGTGTTCAAAGCAGACTACCAATTTCCAACCGATTTTGGAATAGAATCGGTAAGATATCTTGGCTACAATCCATCTCACGGTTGAAACTAACATTCATGGGTAGACCAAGATCAGCACTGCTGTTTTGTCTCATTATTAAGGCTGGCAACTGAAATCATGGTCGATGATTTATCTTTTGATATTGTTTTATCTCTGGATAGGATCATCAAGTCTACCGACTTATTTCTCCGTTCTTCAGTTTCTATTCTTATTCCAATCAGGGATAGCCTGAAGCATAGTTTAAGAGTCACCAGCTCTGACGAAATGTCTACTCTTTGGTACCTGATTGATGAAAGCATCTCTCGCTGCTTTCGGTCTCCTTTCAAATATATCGATAAATCATTTATTAACCGAACAGGAGGACAAAGATCATTGTTTAGTCCTTTTTTTTCATCTTTGGCAGAGCAATGGTTATATTTGAGCAGATCTAAAAATCCTACACGTACACCTTCTTGGGCCGTTTTTACATCGTTAATACACTTAATTTTCTCGTGCTCTATCTCTGTGGAAAATTGGGATCTCTCTTTCTTTTTTTGTTCTTTGATTACTAATTCGGATCGGTATTATGTGGAAGTCGCTAAATTTATGGAACAGCTCAAAAAATTTAGTAAAGGAACCTCACCATCAATCACTACTAAGTGTTTGCTCTTTGCTAAATCACCGGATCTTGACGATAAAGACTGCATGAGCTTTATACTATCCTGCAGCAGTGAGGATGATCTAGACACATTCAAAAGTCAAATATCTCGGTCGATGACAACTTTAGACATATTTTCATTATTCGCGCGACGTCGCTTCAGCAACCAAACCAAACTAGAGATTAATCTATTAGTTAATCTGTTACCTAAGATTTTGAACTCTGATCGATTTTCCCAGCTGGGAATTCGCTTGATACTTCAATACGAAGTACAGCCTGAATGGCTGGTTCAGCGGAAGGAAGATCTTCAAAATGAATATAACCGAGAATTTACCGCATGGTACTTACGAGTTGTGGCTATAGTGTTCACTAGAAATGACTGCTCTGACGCTATATTTGGAGATTATATTTGGAAGTATATCAGTATATGCATACAGAGCCAAACAGTAAGTTATAGCATCTTGGTTTCTTGTATTTCGTTGTTACTGATTGCAGAAGGAACTGAATGGATTGGAACAAGCTGTTTCGATGCTGTCTAATGAGAGAAGGTTGCAGCTTCTGCAGCTGCTTGATGATGAAGATGCGGTATTGAGATGGATCTCCCGATTGATCTTGAAGGTGGAATATGAAGATGATGAACTTCAAAACCTCGCAAGGATAATATCATGGTCTACTTTGGCAAAGCTCATTCATCTTGCTTTACAAGTGCAACAGTCAGAGCTTTCACAACTAGTAGAATGCCTAGTTAAAGCCTTTAAGTCTGTTCAAAAACGAATAGATTGGGAATGGCATTACAATGATACAATTCAGTTTTCTGACAAGCATGCGTTTAATCTCTTACAAGAAGTGATGAGTATATCGACACATTTGTGTGAATCAGTTTTGCGAATTGACGAAAACAGAATTGATATTCTCAGTCCTGCAATCTCGCTGGAACTGCTGAAGTTTATTCTGAGCTATGAAGTTCCATTGAAAACTTTATTCTCAAAAGATACTGAAAAAAAGATAAAACGAATGATAGCAGATTCGTTCCAGAAGATTGAAATTTCAGATCTTCTGCGTAACTATTCTGTCTATCACAATTTCTGCAGATATCTTGACAGTAAGGTAGATATTAATGCCCTAGTTAACCGTGTCATAGTCGAGGCACCGCATAGTTATGCTATCGAAAAGCTCACTTATCTGTCTGAACTGAGCACGAATGAAGAAGCTAGGTCATTCATTGCTCTAAGCACAAGTGAGTTGATTAAGAATCAACTTCAATTGATAACTAAAGTACTTGCTGAGCAGTCAATACTGTCACGCAAACATAGAAAATTGATACAACTAATCTCAGCTATTATAGCAAATTTATCGGATCACCTTTCATTATCAATGAAGCAAGTGAATGCTGCTATAGAAGTTTCTATTCAGCACTGGCTTTTGGATCCGGAGATTGTATTATTCATATCTACTTTGGTGCGAAGTTTCGCCAAATCAAAGGATTTTGAAGGCCAAAAGTCATTCCAATTGATTCTCGGTAACGATAATTTGCTCAATGGTAACATTCTAATTGAAGCCCATTTAGTTAATATTCTTCATATTTTATACTTTGCTAATCCCCGTGGACTTTTGACTTCTAATACTGCAGTAAAGCTGATTCAGTTTTATGGTGGAAGTATATCAAGAACAGATTATTTGATATACGAGATTTTGCATTCTATTGATGCACTTTCAAATCTAAGTATAGCTTTGAAAATTTCTTCATACACCTTTTCAGATGATACTTCTGCTGGTAAAGTATATGCAGGGAGTAGTTCTCAAATGTTGCAACTAGTTTTCTCACGAAAAAGATTTCAAAGTAGCATTAGTGCTTTGGTTTCCTCTAAGAGATTTCCTAAAGTTGATAGAGCGCTCAATGCACAATCTGATACAAGTTCTATTGGTGAATTATCTCTTCAGCATTCATTACTGGAAACAATATACGACCCATTATTTGCACTTTCTGCGATTACAGATATGATTACTCGAAGACTTGTAGACATTGCTGAACTAGTCGACAATTACGCAGTTGGATATATAATTGTCTGTTCAAGTAATGATGACAAGACTGTGCGTCTTCTTGCACGTAAGGTGCTGCTTTTAATAATCACATATATTGAGGTAACTATAATATGTAGTATTTATACTCTCTTAGGTCGGCTAACCTAAATTTTAGGAATCTACATACAAGGAGCGAGATCATATGAGAGTACTTCTATATCATGTGTTTTTCTTGGTCGATAGTTCTACCGAATTGACAAGTAATACCAAACTCATATTACGGATAGTTTCTAGTTTTGTTCCTGTTTTGGCAAATGTTGGTCATTATTTATATGAAGAAATTGCCGAACTGATTACTTCAAAGCCAGAACTGTCCAGAGAAGAGATTCCTTTGTTACGATCGTCTCTGCCGTCCTCAAATCAAGACCATTACGGGCAAATTACAAACTGGATATTGGAATCTTTGATCCGAACTTTGAATAGCATCGAGGTATGCTGTGATTTTAAATCTTTACGAAAATTCCCTACTAACGAGCTAGGATCTTACTCTTTTCGACAGAAGTTTCGTGTTCGAAATTGTCCAGACTCTGCAAAACCAGTCTCTTTCAGCAAAATCAACCATGAAACTAGTATCTGAGCTTATAGATAAGGCTCGGTCTGTGATAGCCTCTTGATCGATTTTAAGGCTGTCAACATTATTAAGAAAGCATATAAAAATTTATGTATAATTACGTAATCACAGGGCGCTTGCCCCAAAAGCAGTAAACCCTAAGTAACAGAATTTGTGGATATAGTGGATCCGGATAAACCTAGTAAACGTTTTACTCGCTGGAACAAACGATTTGAGAATACAACTTGTATAGCAAACATTCACGATTGTGTGTGGTTATTTGACAATTGTTCTAGTTCTGAGCTGATCAACTTCTCGTTGTTGTCGTGTGTAAGGTCAGTATGGCTTAAGTGTACTTATAATGCTGTCTCGCAGCTGTTATCAAGAGCACGAGAGTTCCTGATATGAAACGGATGTTATTTCTGATACAATACTCCAGACAAGCATCTACATTTCTGCTAAGGAAGGTTGCACAGACTTTTAACGATTACGATGGATCGCGATAATGTATATTCTATAGCTGATCTTGTCGCACTTTCGAAATCACCGCTATGTGCTCCTCCAGAGGGGTTACTGTCCGCTGAAGAATGGATTCCTCATCTTAAATCATACGTTAAATCGTATGTTTAGCAATGTTATCTAGTTGGAAAATGTTTGGATAGAATATTGATTGTTCGTTAGACGGCAACCTCTTCCTCGAAGAAAGTTGGAGCTAGGTCGATCTGAGTTTCATGGTTTGGATCTGGACCCTGAAGAAAAGAGGTAGCTCACACTAATGCTCAGTTTGTCTTGACTGTATTAATTCTTACTTTAGCTCTCATGGAACGGACGGTAAATTTACTAAAGGTGAGAAATCCATTCCGTCGTGAACTGGGAGCACCGCTATTGACATGGTCAGGTATTGTACTTGGGCCTCCTAAAATTTCATTTGCTTCAACATTAGCAAAGAAAGATAGCGACAAACAGCAATCGCTTGAGCTAGACGTATCGAGTCATAGAAATAGCGGTTCAAAGGTAGATCGAAGTTTAGAAGGCGAGTCTACTTCTGCTCGTTATAGCAGTCTCACTGGTCGATCTGGGTTTGGCATGCTACAGCGAGGTGAGGATGACAATCGATATCTGAGTCGTGCTTCTTTGAAGGCAGCTGAAATTGGCGAACGTAGACGACTGAGAGATGAATCTGGAATATACCGAGAAAAGCGGACTCGCGAAGGACATATGCGACGAGATGACGATATTAGAGGTTCTGAAAAGACGCCTGAGTGGATGCTTGATAGCCCGAAAGATTCTAGTGGAGATGGAATAAACATGCTAAACGGAGAATTCTCCATGGCCCTTGGCAATACCAAAATGGGATCTCTCGGTTTACCAATTAGTGGGGTGGATTTAACTTCCGGTACTGGTGGAAGTGGGTCTCATGAGCACTCAGTCGAGGAATTTGAAGCCTGGAAAGCTCGTATGAAGGCTGCAGATATGCAAAGAAAATCAAAAACAGAAAGTTCTAGGTTAGCCGACCTGAATTCTACGACGGCGGAGTTGAATCCAGCACCAGTTATAGTTCCTTTTGGCGATCGAGCCGACCGATTCTTTGGAAACGCTGGATCTTCTCTTTCACTAGACGATGTGAAAGAGATTTCAAGTACCATGGAAGCTTTTAATCTCCGTACGTCTTCTGCAGAAGTATTCCGGTCGTCTAAGTTTTCTTCTTTCTTTAGAAGTGAATCCGGCCAAACACCTGACAGCGAGTCGGTTACAGAATTGAATTCTTCCGCTTCTGCCAGCAGGAAAGTTGAAAAGATTTCCCAAGCTACATCGCCAGCTCCAGTTTCGCCATCAATAGATATGAATCAGCAGTCTGGTGAATCATCTATATCCTCCACGAATGGGGAGAAAGAAGGATTTAAGCGGATTTTGGCTCTTCTAAACTCTCAGTCTATCCGACCTCCGTCTGCATCGTCGATTGGATCTGATGTTCCGTTGAGTCAAATTAGTCCCGAAGTTAATAGCGGTGTATTTACTTCTCCGACCAAGTCAAAGAGCCCTAAAACTGAACCAGATCGATACTCTGGTAAATCTAGTGACGAAGCTTTTTTGAGAGGTCTTATGAGTGGATCATCGAAAACATCACTATTTCAGAGATCGGAGCCATCTGTGACCAATCCGCAGACTACGAACATAGTTCAAGAGCCTCCTAGTAAAGCAACTTCAGCAAATGCCATCATCCCAGATCGTCCAATGGCCATTCCTCAGAACGTTCTGTCACATACTTCGGTACCTCCTGGACTTGCAGTTCGTCCACATTTTTCAGATAGAGAGCCTGAGGTTTCTACTCAATTGCATGATCAGGGAGGAATGCCATGGGTAAGACCAAATCCTCGCTCAGTCCCAGGAGGAGTTCTACCTCCTTTCATGATGAGAACTATGGGCCCAAACCAAATTCTGCCGCAGTTACCCTCGCATATTCCTGCTGCTGAACGTCGAGACGACCCGCGTATGATTTCATCTGAAGGACCTTCTCTACCTATAGCTTATCCCGCTCGTATGGGAATGCGCCCTATTGGAGACGTAAAGGATGGAGAGGCTGGAGTGGCGAGCATAGAAAGTTTGCAGGGCGGACTGAGAGGAGGTTTTCCACCTTTTCTGCCAGGTCTCATGCTACCGTCCGGAGCAGTAGCGCCTCCATTTCCACCCGGTCCGTTACCTCCTGATTTTCAGTTTATGGGAATGCCCATGCCTCCACCCAATCTTCCGCCGGGAATGAATCCTATGATTCCGATATCAGATTTTAATAACATTGTGCCTGCACCTTCACTATCTAGTGTGATG
Organism: [Lipomyces] oligophaga; assembly: GCF_038497815.1. Taxonomy (NCBI): domain Eukaryota; kingdom Fungi; phylum Ascomycota; class Lipomycetes; order Lipomycetales; family Lipomycetaceae; genus Lipomyces; species [Lipomyces] oligophaga. The sequence continues at coordinate 357,172 of NW_027117788.1, read as the reverse complement.
GATGGAAACAACACAAGAAGTGTGGGATTAATGGCAACATCGGAGAATGGATTTGCGGCATATCCGCATCATCAGGTTATGGAGCGACCCGACCAGCCTACTAGTAATCTATAGGCATGAATGGTGTCAACAAAGACTAGAAATCAATCTATGTTCAACGAGATGTGATCGAGATTTTTAGCTCAGACAAGTGTTTGAAACTGCTACAGGGATAACCCCGTCCCGCGGGTATATAGATACATTGTTTATAATGAAATTTAGTACAGTTCGCTTAGGAAAGGCTGGAATTGTGAGCAAGACCAAGATAAAGCAGTATCATAACTACCGAGTAGCTAATCTAATCTTTTTTCTCAGTTACCGGACATGTGTGAAATAGCAAGCAAATAAAAATTAAAGGAGTACCAAGTGAATTGTATTCGTACAAGAATCGGACTATCAAACGAAACCGTAATGCCATATAAACCATTTTTGTAGTAGTAATAATTATAACTGAAAATTTCTTTTTTTATATTATACTTTTGGAAAACCTCGCACGCGTCGAAAGTGAAAAATGAGGAATTTGGAAGCTTTTTTATATATTAATCTAGCGACGTTGACGGCCAATGGGAGCTGGTCGGACAGGCTTCTTGTAAGTATCGGGGATGATTTCCCCAGGAAGATGAAGCCATTCTCTGAGATATTCCACGCCCTCCTCCGTGAGTGTATAGTAGTAGTATTGCCAGGAGAAACGGGTTTTGACGAATCCTCGCGAGTCAAGGGACTGAAGAGCCTTGATAACCTTGACGAGTTAGCAAGTAATTGCAGAAACTATTGAGAAATAGTCGAAATAGATCAACTTACGTAAAGGTTCTTGGTACCAATCTCCTCGTGAAGAGGAAGGTTATAATCCTTCTTAGCAACAACGACACCCTCTATAAAGCAAGTTAATGATAGCAACAAGAATCGGAGTTGCAGAAGCTCACCCTTGAAGAGATACGTGTGGATTTTCTGGCGGTCGGACTTTGGAATCAGCATGTTCAGGTAACCGAAATAAGATGAAGAAAAAGAAGGCAACGACGGAAACGACGAAACGACGTGGATCTCTCTGGTTACAACTTGTTAACTTGAATTGAGCAAATACTAAATTGCGTTGCTAGTATAATGAAGCCGTGAGACACAACGAGCATGACGATCAGCGGGAGAGGTTCAGTGAATGCGGCGGTGCGGCGGTAGGTGTGACTGGTTCATGTAGGGCTTTCAGTTGGGAGTTAGGGTTTGTCCCATTGTTGTTGAGGCGTTTGTGGAGAATAGGAAGGAACGTTCTTGTAGAAATTCCTAGCAGAGCTAATGGTCAAGTTCCTCTGAAACCTGTCAATAAAATTGCTAGCAATAGTAATAGAATTGGATAATCAGGATGAAAAATACAAAGAAAGAGATTGACATTGTTGTTCGGAGCGGAATATCTGGTTTACGCGATATTGTCGAAAGATTTCCCGGCGATCTGTTACTCAGCGATGCATGTGCTATAATAGTGTCTGCTTTGCCGGTTTCAACACGAGATCATGTCTATTTGGCCCGATCGTGCGGTCGCCCATTAACCAATGATCTTTCAGTGCCTCTAATTTCATTAGCTGGGGAAGGCAATCATCCCCTTGGGTTACGTCTTAGCGGAAGACTATGTGGAGGAAAGGGCGGGTTTGGATCTCAGCTGCGGGCCCAGGGTGGTCGTATGGCGGCTCGTAGGAAGCGCGGTGGTAGAGCAGACGAGACTGCAAACGACAGATATCGGAATTTGGACGGTCGTAGACTGAAGAGTATTCGACAGGCCAAAGAGTGAGTCAATGAAGTATTGCGAATTCTATCAATTTACTAACTTATTATCAACAGTCTTGCTGTGTATTTAGAAACAGCTCCGCAGCGCCTGAAGGAAGCTACAAAGCTAAAACGTGATCGCCTCCAGGCAATAATCAGCTCGGAGCCGAGCACAGTACGATACGATGATACTAAATATCTGGAAGAAAGCGAAGATTTAATCATAGAATTGAAAAAAATTGTTGGAGAATCTTTTGCGTTCAACCAGGACGATGAGGATTCATCAATCCAGTCTAACTCTGAAGAAGACAAGATTGAGTCTTCAGAGCCGGTTTCGAGGTCAGACGACGCGCATTTTGAGGAATCGGGGGGAGATGAATTCAAACAACATATAGTATCGGAAGATACAATGGTGAAAGAGCAAGTACGGAATTCGTTCGAATCAGGATCATCTTCTAGCTCACGGATGCCAAAAGTGGCGTCTTTTTTTGCAGATGAAGAGCTGGACGAGGATGATGAAAATTGAAGGTTAAATAGTATTTCTAGTTTGTTACGAAACAAAGGTGTTAATAAGGAGTTGTGGATTTATAATAGTTCAGTTACATTTGTTTGATGATTGCGCATATCAATAATCTTAGACCCTTTCCGATTTCAACTTGGCCTCAAACTTCTCAAACTCGCGTAACGAAATTTCCTCTTCAGGATCTAGTACTTGCTCGATACCAGACACTCCATCCACATAATGCATAAGCATTGCCTCGATTCCATTCTTCAATGTAACAGCAGAACTGGAACAAGAACGACAAGCGCCTCGCAATCTAAGTTGTACGATTCCTTCATCAGTAAAACCACGATATTCGATATCACCCCCATCTTCCTGGATGGCAGGACGGATTCGAGTATCGATTAGCTCCTTAATCATACTAACCGTCTCTGAGTCTCCTTCCTGCGGCATAGTGTCTTCGTTTGCCATCGTATCTTCAAGCAGAATTTTGGCTCCGGAACTAAGAAACTCTGTCAGGATAGAAAATACTTCCGGCTTAAGCACGGCCCAATTAGTGTCTGGATCCTTCTCGATCGTGATGAAATCATGTCCAAACATGATTGCTTGCACGCCATCGACAGCAAATAATTTTCTAGCCAAAGGCGATGAATGAGCTTCCCTTCCATTGACAAACTCAACTGTCCTAGCATTTTCCGGAAGAATAGGAGTTGAAGGAATGAACTTCAAGGCGTCCTCGTTCGGCGTGGTAGCTGTCTGAATAAACATTGTTCGTCTCTGCGATAGCAACGACACTCCCGCGATGTTCTGAAGTTTCATAAGCTTCCTTTGTCGTGCATAGATGCTTCCATTGTGAACTGTAAGATAAGTCTGTTGTCGCGGACTGCACCTGGCTAAGTTCGAAAGCAGATACTTTCTAGCCACTGCTTCCGGAACGAATCTGCAAACTGAGCGAAGCATGTCATACAAATCTTTTACAACGAAGGAAATATTAAAAATTCCTGAAGTGGTGGTTCGATCAGCTAAACTTGAGCCTTAGGAAGAAATACAGTTAAAACGAGTGGAAGCTGACGGTGGTTTTGTGATGACTTTTGGTGGAGAGCTTTGGGAGTTTCGGTTCAGTCTCATGGGTTCAGCCAGGTTCAGGTTTCAGCTGACTAATATAATATAGATGACTTTACTTGGGAGATGTAAAACTTCCTAGCTGCTTGTCCTAGTATTGATATGCGTGAATGTTTCAGAGCGAATAGCAGTTAAGATGGCGGAGCTACTAGCTGTATTTCGCTGTATGACGAATGGGACAGCTCCAATTGAGCTGAGAGCACGTATTAGGACAAAATTATTCTGCTCAAGCAGGTCATCAAGACATTCGAATCGTACCGTGGCATGGCATTTCTCGAGGTGTCTTTTATCTTCGAAATCAGGAAATCTGCCTGATGTCTACCTAAACAGTGATACTGCTGCTTATCGTAACGCGCTTCCTCCTATACAAGAACTGACATGCGAATCGTGTGGGGTAACTTATCTTCCTCCTACCCCGAGAGAAGTTCTGCGGCCTGATTCCAGATTAGAGAACGCAGCTGTTGAGAAAGCTGATGCCATTCTCGACAGAATTGTTAAGTTCGAGCCTGAATTGACTGATAAGTTTGTCCAGAATTTGACAAGATCGGCAACCTCTGAAACTGCAATTATTCATGATCATTCAAATGTGAATGAGTTCACGCATCTATGCCAGAGATGCCATTCGATATACTATCAGAACAGATATGAAGAAGCACCTCCAATTCCATACCAAGAACTATTCAGGTCCATTCGCGGTCAAAATTATGTCGTTGTAGTGGTTATTGATGCCTATGATTTTCCGCTTTCATTCATCCCTGCTGAACGATTATTAGCCAGATTCGGAGCTATGCCTCGTAAAGTGATTTATGTCGTCTCTCGATCTGATTTGCTGGTGAGAGAGCGGCGCGAGATCAAAGAGCGTCTAAAGCCTTACGTCCTGAAACTTTTAAACAGAGTTCGTGCATACCAGAGTACGCCCAGATCCAGTCGTTTTCGAAAGGATTTAGCAGCTGTGCTGAGTGATGTGCATCAGCAGGAACAGTTTTCATTGTGGACTTACGGTCTTGGTGACTTCTCTGCAAAAGTAGGATATCCTGTGACTACAGAATACATTGATCGGCTTTCCTGTGAAGTAACGAACAATCTCCGAGAAGATCAACTATATTTTGTGTCATCTAAGCGCGGATGGGGAATCCACAATTTGTCCATGCGACTAGGTCCTCTGAATTTTTTTCTAGGTTATTCAAACGTAGGAAAAAGCAGTCTGATCAGAGCAATAGTTAGGGAAACAGGAGGGGCGTTAGACTCTGTATCGAACAAAAAAACGAAAGGTCCGGGTGAGAGTTTCTGGCCAGGACTCACACGCGCAGCGATGAATTACACAGTACATATTAACAACAAAAAAAAGCAATTGATTGACCTTCCGGGACTTGAAGATGCAAATAACTCAATTTGGGATCAAGTTAAGAATAAAATGGTGAAGAGCATAGTAACTGGACGAGTTTTAGACAGAAAAAGAAGAGAGCATATGACTCTTAAGCAAGGAAAATGTCTGAACATTGGTGGATTGTGTTTTATCGAGAGTCCAGATGTGAATATGATTGTCTGGCCAATGATTTCACAGAGGGAGCATGGCGTCATACATGTGAATCGAAATCTGGAAACTGCAATAAAGATTGCAAGTAATGAAGACTCGAGTAAACGAATGCTGGTGCATGTAAAGGATGCAGAGAACATAAAGCAGGTTGCGGAAGTCAAAATCGATGGAGGTGGTGCTGATGTCGTTTTCAGGGGAATTGGATTTGTCGAGCTTAGGATTTCGGGAAAAGTTCCCAAAAACGGAGCTTTGGTGAAAGTTTTCGCATTGAAGCACGCAGACATTGCCGTCCGAGCACCTATATTCGAAGCGTTGAAAGATAGAAAGACACCGAGACAGTCGATGTTGCAGAAAGACATCTCTGCGCAGAACAAGATTTGAAAGAAATTTTGAAGTTTTTATTTCATAATATGTACATAGATTCAATAGCAAGCCATTTCTAGCACGGAGATCAGCCATAAAGGCCATGTTCAATATGTTCATCCATATCCTTTCCGTATACACCGTCCCAGGAGGATGGTTGGATCCAAGTTCGGGGAGACTTAATTGCTAGGCACTGGAATACCAAGAGAGCCAGTTTTTTGGCGTCAGGAACATTGTCGCCATCGTAGGCGTATAGTATAATGGACTCGACGTTCAATTTTCTGGCAACTGCCTGTCGTAGAAAGGGGATGGTAATTCCAGACCCGGGAATGCTTTCGGGTAAGGAAATTGACAATTCTGAAGAAGACGGATCTGGCAAATGGGATGTAATCCCTTCTGATATTGAAAGCTTAGCAACCTGACCAGAAAGATCTGGAAGAACAGATATTCGGAGAAAAGAAAGTTGATCTGGATCAGGACGAAGAGAAGCGTCAGCGGATGAGAGCAAGATAACCCGAGAAAAGCTATTTTCAGTAATCAAGGGGAGAAGGACATCTGAAATAAATTGAGAACGAAGTTTCGGCAAAGTAGGAGAGCGCTGGACAAGACAGGTGAAATTGGAGTCGTGATATAGCTCGAGGGCAGAACATATTCCTCTGGGTCGAGATGTGGGCGGGCCTTGATCAGAGTCTGGAACAGCTGGGTAGTCCTCGAAATGGTCCACAGGACCCGCAAACGAATAGAGGAGGCCATGATGATCAACTATAGAGTGGAAAGGTATTTTCAGAGTATGAATGATGAGATCAAGAGCTAGTTGAGGAACGTTTGCTGATGACACCGTGGGGATCAGAAGAATCGTGTTCTTGTGTTTCAGATCGAGCGAGGCCATTGAAGTCATTTCATGTATATATCAAAATGTGATAAAAAAAAATCACTTCGTTACATGTAAATTATTCATGTAGATATATACCAAAAGTATTTGCTTGTGCGCGCTACGAAGACAAATTATATATTATATTAGGTAATTTCATATAATCACGTGAGATCATAGCTGTTTAGATCTTTGGTCTCCGGTCTCTGATCGCTGAATTCGTTGAAATCAGGGATTACGAAAGCATCAACAATTGCTCTTTTTGCTTTTTTTTTAAGAAGAAGTCCGATTAGAAACAATTTTATTCGATTGGTGATCCGCGTGTTGCCTCCTGATTGCTTCTTGATTCTGCTTCTCGCTCGTTGGTTTCGGTTGTCGCGGAGTCAAATATTGCACGATCTGCCGCTATTTGTTTATCTGTGTTGACGACGCATAGATATCTATTAATTCTGCGCTTCGTTCAAATTATTGCTACAAATTCGCGTCTTTTTTGTGCTTTCTTTTGATACCAGTTAGAAAATGCCGCTAAACACATTTTCGGCCGCTTCTTCGTCTCGGGCAGACAGCACACACGCCTCGTCATCTTCTTCCTCTCCTTCTTCCTCCGCGACTTCGCGAGCTCATTCCTTCCCTGCAGCTCTGACTCACGTAATTTCTCGACAAATTCATTCTGCTTCACAACGGGAACTCAAAGACATAGCGGGTGTACTTCCTACATCGTCGTCTACAGATTCTACAGGTGTATTGAGGTCTTCAACCGTCAGATCGACCCGTCGTGATAAACAGAGGGCAAACTCGGCTTCTCATTTGTCGCGTAATTCTTCTACACGTATCGCATCTTCTTCTTCTTCATCAGCGCATTCCCTTTTGGTGCGTATTTGTTGTTTGTCGGGACATATTGGCATGTACGATCTGGAAGTTTTGTCTCTAACCTTTGTTCTAGATAACTGGTTTGTGTATGTGCTGTATGTCTTCTCTTCGTTATCCTACTTCAGTTCCTTGCTTTCGTTGCACAGTCTGTCAGACTACGAACGATGTTAATCCTCTTCCTGTTAAACGTCTTCCCATCATCGACTCCGCATATCTGCACTCCCTTCCGTCCTCCTCATCCTTATCTTCTTCTGATCTCTCTGATTTTCTCGATCGGATCTCACTGGTGTTCCAGTCATTCGATGCTCTCAATCGTTCCTTTTCCAACTCCAAAGGATTTTCATATTCTGAAACTGGCATAGACTTCTCAGCTCTTACGTTTTTCTACCGCTACGTCTTGTCCTGTCCAACCGATGAACCTATGACTCTTTTGCTGAAGTATACCGAATCGCTTTTAAAGCGGCCCGGTCGAATCTTATCATCTCCTGATGACCTTAGGGTATTATTAATTATATTTGAAAATCCTGTTTTATATTCCGTGCGCAATATTAATGCCTCTCAAACAAACCATTCGGCCATCATCAAACGTCTTTGCGGTCTCATTAGCGGTCTTAATGCTGCATGCCATCATTATTTAGTCAATTGGTTTGCCCGTCTTTCTACTTCCAGCTTTAAGGCAAAAGTCGAACTGGTTAATTCGTTCACATCGCACCGGCTTTCCAAGTATTGCACTTCACGTCTGGGCGGAGCCAAGTTAGAACAGTATGGGCAAGACTGGAGAATCCGTGCTGCAGCCCGTACGCTTTCTTTATTTTGTAAGTAGTGCTTTATGTAGGCTTTTTCAATTAATGTGCTAACAATATAAGTTGCTGCTAACATCCAAGTTTCAAAAATACCTGCGTCTTGTTTCTATAATACTATGGTTGATTATATCGACATTACTCATGATTTTGATCGCTGGGAAAAGCAAGGTATTGCACCGCCTTCTACTGCTCCTATATCTCGTCTTTCGACCTTGATTCCCGCTGGAAATCAAGTTGGAGCTACAGGTTCCAAGAGCTTGGCTTCTCAAGCAAAGTCCTCTCATTTAATCTCGGATAGCCAATCTAGTTCCTCTAGCGTGGGTTCTCTAAGTACAGTTGGCGGTTCTTCGACGCTATTCACGTTTTGTCAGTATCCCTTTTTCCTATCTATGGGATCCAAAATTACGATCTTGGAATATGATGCGCGTCGCCAGATGGAAATCAAGGCTAGAGAAGCTTTTTTCTCCACACTCAACTATAAGCGAGTTGTTCATCCACATTTAGTTTTGAAAGTTCGTCGTGACTGTATAATCGAGGATTCTTTAAATCAGATTTCGAGCAACGAGATGGAACTCAAGAAGGGACTCAAAATCGAGTTTGTAGGAGAAGATGGAGTCGATGCAGGAGGATTGCGGAAGGAATGGTTTTTGCTTCTTGTCAGAGAGCTTTTCGATCCATTAAATGGAATGTTCACGTATGACGAAGAATCAAATTATTGCTGGTTCAATCACTCCACATTTGAGACGTCTGACCAATATTACTTAGTCGGCGTTGTTCTAGGTCTTGCAATGTATAATTCGACAATTTTAGACATTCAGCTTCCTCGAGCGTTGTTCAAGAAATTGCTTGGCTGTCCTTGTACGCTCGCCGATTTGATGATTTTAAAGCCTAGCTTGGCGAAAGGGTTGCAAAAGCTTCTTGATTTCAATGGAAATGTGGAGGAGACGTTTTGTCGCGATTTTGTTGCCGAGCATGAAATATATGGGACGGTAGTCCAAGTACCATTGATGCCGGGAGGCGAAAATCGGGCTGTCACGAATGGAAACCGGCAAGAATTCGTAAATAAGTACATTCAGTTTATTTTTGATGTGTCTGTGAGTCGTCAATTCCAGCCGTTCAAGCGAGGGTTCTACCATGTCATTGGGGGAAACGCCTTGACATTATTTAGGCCTGAAGAAATCGAGTTACTTGTCAGAGGATCGGATGAAGGTTTAGATGTTGCTGCATTGAGGGCTGTGGCTATTTACGATGGCTGGGGATCCAATGGCAGTAGTCATGGAGATCCGCATGGTAGTAACACGAATAGCACCAATACCGGCAAAAATAGCATGGACGAGGTGGAGAGCAAAGAACAGGTCGTTGTATGGTTTTGGGAATATTTTGAGAGAATGGATGTAGCCCAGCAACGGAAATTGTTGACCTTTGTAACCGGGTCCGACCGAATACCTGCTACGGGAATCGCGAACTTGATATTCAAAATTTCTCGACTGGGAGATGATAGCGATCGGTACCCCATTTCTCACACATGTTTCAACCAGTTGTGCTTGTATCGATATTCGAGTCGTGAGAAGCTGGAGGAAAAGCTAGGACGAGCGATCGAGGAGAGTCAGGGATTTGGATTAAGATGATTGTTATTGAATTAGACAACTGGAAGAAGGACGAGCTTATATTTTGGAAGCTGGTGAACTTGCAGCTGCATGGATGGGCGGATGAATAGGTGCAACGTTGGAATTGAATTTCTTTATGATTTTTTATTATAGCTGGAGGTGTTTGCGTATTGGTTACCATTTAGTGCCGTAGAAAATGCTGTAGAGAAAGTTGTTGAGTACTGGCTTGCGCTGGGATTGTTTGCAGGATGGCCCTGGGTTTACACACCCGGGAACTCTCTCAGCCCTAGTTACTGAATAGTAACAAAGTCAATAATTCTCTCTGATTGATTAATTTTTCTTCCATTCCGACTACACTAGTCGTTTATTTCATTGTATTCGGGGATCTACTCTTTTTGACGTCCTGCGTTGTTCCGATCAGTCACTCTACTCATCTGATTTTGCCACTGCTCTCGGCTCGCTTGAACATATCTTCGGCAGCACAGATTCCACGACCGCAAAGTGACTCTATTCTACAACCAGGCTACAAAGTCCGAAGAGATTAGCTATAATGTCGGCTCCTCCGCTTTTGCGCAATCCGACCAGTAATATTTCCCCGTCGCCTAGGATTAAGCCTTTATCGTTGTCTATTCCCGTGTCTCCAAGGCCTGCCCTTGCTGCCGTCAGTTCCTCGACCTTGACCTCCTCGATTTCAGATTCAAATTCAAATTTGCTTCAACCACCGGTCCCATTTGTATCTTCGAGTATTTTGTCTTCGACGCCGGATGAGCCTCCGCCGATATCTCTGCTGACTCCGCGCACGGCGGCTTCCTCGGGCAATCACCATTCGATACCCGACTTGCATCTGTCCACCCTCTCATCGCCAACCCCCACAGGTACCTCAGCAGCTACTCCATCCTTGAGAATCAACACTTTAGCAAATGAATATGACCAGCACGAAGATATATCTATGGTAGACGTAGATCAGTCTCCGTTTCCCATGCCGACAGCCAACCATGCTATCGCCGCTCAGTTTACAGCTGCGTCTGAAACAAGAGTTACATTTTCAGAGCCATTAAAATATGATGCTACGTATCCAGATGTGGAAGATTTGGATGAGGAAGGGTGGGAGCATGCTGCGTCCAACGGACGAATCATTGAGATCGCTCGGCTTGGTGAAGGCACATCTGGCAGTGTGACAAAGTGCCAGCTGGTATATGGACGGACAACGTTTGCCCTGAAGACGATTCCTGCAAATCCGAATCCCGAAATTCGAAAACAAGTTTTGCGCGAGCTCTTGTTCAACAAATCATGCAATTCACCTCACATTGTCCGATACTACGGTCGGTTTGTGAACGAGCACAACGCCAGCATTTCGATTGCAATGGAGTATTGCGCAGGTCGCTCACTGGAAGCCATATATAAGCATGTCAAGTCTCGCGGAGGTCGCATTGGTGAGAAGGTTCTGGGCCATATAGCGTACGGGGTACTGAGCGGATTGTCGTATCTGCACGAACGTAAAATTATTCATCGTGACATTAAGCCTCAGAATATTCTACTGGACGGCCAGGGACAAGTCAAGCTTTGCGACTTCGGAGTCTCAGGTGAGGTTGTGAATAGTTTAGCAACAACTTTTACGGGAACTTCGTACTACATGGCGGTAAGTAGAGAGAATATTGGTCGTCTTCAGACGAATTTGGCTAACAATGTAGCCTGAGCGAATTCAAGGTCATCCTTACTCGGTTACGTCGGACGTGTGGTCGCTTGGACTAACATTGCTAGAAGTTGCTCAGCATAGGTTTCCATTTCCACCAGAAGGCGAACCACCATTAATGCCGATTGAAATTCTTTCTTACATCGTTGATATGGAGCCGCCGAGATTGCACGACGAACCTCATAACAATATCAAGTGGTCTGAATCATTTCGACATTTCATAGCCTGTTGCTTGGAGAAGGATGCTAAAAAGCGAGCAAGTCCTCGACAGATGTTGAACCACCCGTGGATAAAGGGAATTACTAGAAAGCCGATTCCAATGGATCGATTTGTGCAGGAATGTTGGGCCGAGTAGATAGTAGTAGGAGGAGGAGGAGTACCAGGGAGTTTTGTTTTATATTGTAATTTTGGCAAGATGATAAATAAATTGAATTAAAGTGCAAGTTGGTTTGTATGGAGGATGTACATTATGTAGCGGAGGCTCGGGGAGCCATAGACAGACGAGTTGTGATCACGGCGTCATTTGAGGAGCTGCTGAAAGTACCGACTATGTTCCCTGCAGGTACAAAAAGGTCTAGATAACAAACCAAAAGCCCAGCCAAGCTCATACTAGCGAGTTGAGTAAATTTTATTACGACCAACTTAATTGCGAACTTACACAACTTTGAGCCAACCAGGACTTCCGCCACTACTTTCTTCGTCGTTAGACTCGTTTTCGTTAAGCCATGATTGCAAGGTGACAAGGAGTGAAGCCCATGCAATTAGTCTGCTTGCGTGTTAGACAAAGTCACACTTTCATATGAAAGCTTACTTATTTCTGAATTGTTAGTTGCGACCAGCACGAAATGACGAAATAAATACCTTAGAAACATGGCAACCATTGGAAGTGTAGTGGCCAGCATAGAGGAAATATCATCTGGAGCTTTTAGGGGAAGAGGGATGAAAGGAACGCAAAGGTTTGCTCTTTTTCTTTGGGAAGACATCGTATGAATATTATATAGCTCCGGTTAGTTCGTGTATAGATGTTATTGTGGATATATATAGATATAATTGAATATATATTTACTGCTTATATCTGCTGCGCATGTGCGGATAGGTTGACGTGCACAGAGAGGTAAGGTGTTTGTGCACACGTGATATCAACTGGCTAACACGTGGAAATGTTCCAAGATCTTGAAGAGGAATCTTACGATTATGTGATGAGAACGACGAAGGTGAGAAAATTTATATAAAATATTATGTTTTCTAGGGATATTATATTAGCCAAATGTGGAGAAATAGAAACTGCGTAATCCTAAATAAATAATAAAAAATCCCAAACTTCGATATGGACATAAACAAATGCTGATCTTATACAAATTGTCGCATACTTTACTATATTATATTACCCAAACTTAGACGCCTAATTCAAAACCAAATCGTCAGATATACAATAATCAAAACTATAGAGGAGATTGGGCAGGTGTGGTCGGTTCAATGATCGAGTCCGAACGATCGGACAGTGGGGAATAGGTAGATGCGGGAACATCGTCACAGTCGCAGCCGATTGTTCGACAAAATTCAGTCCACAATTTGCACGAGTTCTGTGCAGACCCGCAGATTATGCGCTTGACGACAGACAGAAATTGCAGATCGTCGAGAGACTCCCGCGGCGCACATAGCACCGGCATGAGCGTCTTCGAGTATACTTGCGAGCCTATCGAGCGCTCGAGCAGACCAAAGAAGGACGAATTGTACCGAATCAGCAGAGAAAGCTCTGCAGGTCGATTGAGGTAGGGCAGCAAGATCTGAGGAGGAAGTGCGTGGACAGTTAACGAAGGGCGGCGAGAAGGCGACGGCAGAGGAGTCAAGAGAAGCGGCGATGAGCCCCGAATCGGCTTCAAGTTTGGATTAGGCGATACCGGAACAATGGACATTTTTGTATCTAATTCTGCGAATGCGATCTCAAATAAAACTATGATAAATGATTGCGAATTCAAACAGCGGCATAACAATGATTTGATGAGTTGTCCAGGGACCATAGAACTGGGATAATCGATTAAATAAAATCAAAATCAAGCCACACGTCTCCCAACAGCCACAGTCATTAGCCTTCTGCGGCGGGTGCGGGGAAATATTAGCGATTGCACGATTATGCCGTAGCCGGCATATGCAGGTGCACATATCTGTATCACGCGACAAAAGTTCCCACGTCATAAGATGAAGAGTTTCCTGAACAAGCAAAAATTTCCGTAAACGGAATATAATTAGCCAAAAGAGGAAACCACAGGCCTAATTAAGGACATCTTTTTCCACCTTTCGCAGCTAGATTTCTTTGTTTTCTGCCTTCTCTTTACCAATTTTTTTCCAATTTTCTTCTGTCCACCTTTGCAATCATCTTCGAACGGCCACTTTTTCGCTCTCTTCTGATATAGTTTTCGTGATTATCGCCATAGCAACGTTCTACCATGTCCGCTGCTACTTTTTCCGCTCTGCAGCGTCGTGCCGATCTAGCATCGTCTTCTTCTTCAGAGTCCTCGTCCACCGTCTCGCAACTGCGCAGTGGTAGCGACCTTGTCAGCAATAACAGCAATAGTGTCGGTAGTGGCAACAACAAGAGCAGTATCAACAACATCGAAATTAATACAGGCATTAGCAGTGCAGACAACATCACAATAGCACCAGCCATCACCTACCCAAGTCCTATTTCTACGGCACAGTCTACTTCAGATCAACCTTCCGCCGATCCTCTCCAGCAACTCCTCTCCTTCAGACCACCGTTCGACAGACCCCTGGATTCCGCGATTGAGGAGGATGATGACGAGGATGACCACTCGTTTGCTCTCGATTCTGCTCTTCAGGGCGGTATTTCAGCTGTGTCCTCCCGAAGACCCTCTTATGCAGCGGAGTTCGCCTCCAGACCCCGACTCGTCTCTCTCGAGGCTCTCTCCCCAGTGATCTCCCATCCAGCTTCCTCTTCTATTGATCCCGATCGCTGGCATGCCGCCGATCCCTCAATCAACTCTTCTTCCTCTTCTTCGCCCTGGCAAAGATCCAGAACACTTTGGTCGTCGCCTCCTCCACCCGCACCTGCCTCCGTCACTGCGAACGGCAACCCCAACGCTTCCGTCTCGCCTGGTCTCGTTTCCCACTCCCACCCGCACCAACAAAAGCTCAATCATCCTCCTCGAAGAAATTCGTCTACGTCCCCTCCTTCACGCTTCCCAAATTCCTATCATCGGGATATCTCTCCTCCATTTCCTTCTTCTACGGTTGATCCGTTTGCCCCGGTCTCTGACCTACCGTTTCCAAAGTCCTTCCGTTCCGCTTCTTTCTCCCAGGGCGATTTTCCTCCGTCACATCAGCACTCGTCTCGCTTCTCCCTGCCCTCAATAATAAGTGAAGACCAGGCTGTTTTTGACGATGACGAACCAGCTGATATTGCAGAAATGAACGATCCGTTTAGCTCTCATTATCGTCGTGGCTTTGAAATCAGCCCAATCGGCAATGGAGCCCCCAAGCATCAGGCAATGTCTTATGCTCCTGTTTCTAATATCTGGAACAGCCGTCCTCTTCTGCCTAACCAACACCAGAACCAGAACCAGAACAGTTTTCGCAGATACTCCTTTGCTCCTGGTGATCAGCTTCTTCCACAGTCCCAGATCCCTGGTCTGCCTATCCAGCCGATGCAGCCCAACTTTCCACAAGACCGATCTCATTTATCCTTGCCATTTCAAACAATTCAGGCCACTCAACTCCAGCAGCAACCACAGCAACAGCAACCACAGCAACAGCAACTTAGTATCTCCGTGTCAAGTCTCAATGGTTTGGCTGCAATGTCTCTAGATAGTCCTGTCGATGGCACTTCATCCGGATCTACTGCTCCACGTGCTGACCAGCAGACCACTGCCTCTGTTGCTCCTGGGACAACCTCGTATTTGGTTACCAACCCTTCGAGCAATAGCCCGTTCTATCAGAATCTTGTTAATGAAGTGGATTCTTATTTCACTTTTGCTGAAGATGATAGAATCGCCACCAGTAGATCGCTGCATCTGGCTAAGTTCATTGCCTACAACACAGAATCTTTGATGCATACTTCTACTGACCGATTCTCTAAGTTGCAGAGGTTATATATAGTACAGTTCAAAGGAGGTCGGATCGATGTTTTTTATCTGCCAGATGGATCGGGACTACATGTGCGAGTGGGAGATCTTGTCATTGTTGATGGTGATCGCGGAAAAGATTTGGGCAAAGTTACTCAAGACGGAGTGTCTGCGCAGTCTGCTCGTCAATTGAAGAAAATTCAGTTTGATGAGCAGCAGGCGGCTCTTTCTGTGATTGAGGAAGGTCCCAAGTTGGAAGCAAACATGAACAGCATATTGCAGCCGAAGCAGATCATTCGGTTTGCGCAGCCTATGGAAATCCAGCAGCTGTTTGTGAAAAAGTTCGACGAGGCCAAAGCACTCAGAATGTGTATCAACAAGATTGGTGAGCGCAATCTAGAAATGAATCTTCGCGATGCTGAGTATCAGTGGTAAGTTGAGATGCTTGTAGATCTATTCAATGGATACTGACAAAAGCCAGGGACCGAAGAAAGCTGACGTTTTTCTACACAGCGACGCGACGCATTGACTTTAGGGATCTTGTGCGTGATCTCTTTAAAGTGTACAAGACTAGAATTTGGATGTGTGCAGTTAGCACCTAGCTGCATACAAGTAATATTGCATTGACGTTAATATATAGCGTCGATTGTCCGTTTTAATTGTGTTTGTTTAGCAGGAGTAAGACGATAAATGTAATTTTGGGTTCAAAAGCAAATGGACAAGAGGAATGGGATGATAGAACTGAAGAATTTGAAATTTTAGGGTGGCAAGGTTTTGATTTGATTTCTCGCTTTCAGAACAGGATATAATAACGATAATGGAGACTGGCGCTAGGAAATGTGAATTTTATGGATTGGGATGAGAACTAAATTGTATGGTTTTGTTTTATATTGCTTTGCTATTGAGTGATTAATGTAATTATTACGATTATATGTAGTATGATATCATAGTTCTTTGATAAATGAATTACTTTTAGCTGGGAGTTGTCAGTTGTCTTTGGTATTCCTCCCAACAGAAACTGTAGAAAAATTAATCGTTTCGATATTCAGCATAGCGCGACGAAAGACTGCCTGACAGTGCCTCGAGAATTCAACAAGCTTGGAAATTTAATAAGGTGATTACAAAATGGGAATCAGTAAAAAGATGTCGAAGCGGAAGGAAAGCGCTGAAAAGTACCGAAAGGCGGTCAAAAACAAGGAGAAGTACACAAAGCAGACGAAGACAATGAGCGAAAAGGATTATTCTCAGCTGAAGCACGATCGAGACGAGAAGAAGAAGGAGCTCAAAAGAAAGAAGATAGTGGCTATGGAGAAGGAAGTCATGGAGCCAAGCAAGACCAATAAAAAATCCAGAGGGTCGATTGCAGATGTTCAAGATGGCGGTAAGCGGAAGCGCGAGAAAATCGATATCGCAACCTTGAATGGAAACGGCAATCGTTTCATTCTATTTGTCGGAAACCTTCCGTACTCAACTACTAGAGAAACACTTTCTGAACACTTGGCAGCCAGCAAGCCTGATCTGATCCGCTTGCCATCGAACAAAGAAACTGGCAAGCTTAAAGGCTACGCATTTGCCGAGTTCACAGGCCAGGACGCAAGCAGACGCATGAACGTCTGTCTACGCTTACACCATACGGAATTTGAAAACAGAAAGATCAATGTGGAGCTAACCGCCGGCGGAGGCGGCTCAAGCGCTGCACGCGTGGAGAAATTGAAGCAGAAGAATGAAAAATTAGAAAAGGAACGTAAATCGTTAATCTCTTCAAATGCATCAAAATCTGCCAAACAATCTGCCACAACCGACGAGCGGACAAATAGTGATCACGAGCCAGCCCCGTTTGTACATCCGTCAAGAATGACTAGAGTTGCTCAAAAGTCATAGTTTGTAATAGAATAGTACAATTATTATCCCATTCTATGTAATCAAGCATACAATAATAAGGAAATATCAAAAATAAAAATTAAGTCAAACAATAAAATAAGTCAATAAAACAATACAATAATAAAACAAAAAAAATGAACCAATAAACTTTCAAGCATTCAAAACAATATCGGACCAGACAAATATAAAAAGACAAGACTGATAACATCAATTACTTCAACAATTCTTCATTCACCTGCAACTCGAGTAGCTCCAAAATTCATCAAAAGTCCAAAAAAAACTAAGTCTACAAAATCATGCATTTTTTAGTCTTCTTTGGCGGTGCCTTCGGCGTGAGTACTGCCCTAATATTTTGTTAATATCTCATCGTCGAGCACGTCGTAACAGCTTCGTACCTTATGGCCTCATCGAACACACTCTTTAATCCCTTCTGCGTCAGTGCTGAGCATTCCAAATATCTACAATCATTCGTCAATACGGATTCGGATCGGATTTCGGAATTGCTTACTTGACTGCATGTATATCTTTGGCCATCTGTAGTCCTTGACTGTAGGTAATCGGCGCCATTCGCTTCAAACGCAGATTATCAATGGTCTGCTTGTCATCTCGCATGTCTAGCTTAGTGCCAACTAGAATGATAGGAGTATTTGGCGAGTGGTGTGAGATTTCAGGGTACCACTAAGCGGTCGAAAGTTAAAAACCAAGTAACCCTGGGCGCACAGTAAATAGTAAAACTTACCTTGGTTCGCACATTTTCAAATGATGGCGGACTGACTAGCGAGAAACAGATTAAAAACACATTAGTCTGCGGATACGAAAGCGGTCTCAGTCGGTCGTAATCTTCCTGGCCAGCTGTATCCCAAAGACCAAGATTGATCGGTTTCGAATCGACCATTACATTTGCGGAATAATTATCGAAGCTGGATTGGGAGTTAGCATTGAAGGGGCTCAAATTATTGTAGTAATTGGGGGTCAATCAGACGCTAATTGATGATATCTAACTCGCCAAAAAGCTATGACTGGTAATAGAGATGACAGAAACATACACTGTGGGAATATATTCGCCCGGAAAGGCGTTTGTTGTGTAACTGATAAGTAAACATGTTTTTCCGACAGCACTAAAATCAAATCAGTATAAACTCCTAGAGGTCCCATCACAGCGGCACTGAGCGAAAAACAAAAAAATAAATTAGAAATGCAAGACCTCGGTCAAGTGGGTCTGCAGAATAAAAAAGGGCCTGCCATCGGAGAAGTACACCGCAGTGGGACACCACAGTGGAAATGCAGGTAGTCTGTACAGGGAGTCGGCAGAGTACAGAGCATAGAGACTGGATAAGGGGGAAGATCTCAACGGGAAGCCCAGTCTAACGCAATGGCCCGCCCACCGTACTAATCCGTGATGGGGAAGAGGAAAGAGAAAAAACAACGTACCCGTCACCGGTGACCACACATTTGATGCTTTGCATGTGTGAAAGAGAAAAAAAAATTCAAAAAAAGGGGATTGATGTCCCGTCTTCGGTTGAGTGCGTTTGCGTGTATGAGTAGATGACTAGCCAAGCTGTAGTAGAGCTGACTTCCTCCTGTTGGGTAGACAGAAGAAGGCAATTGAGCGAGGGTGCTGAGGTGCAAAGTAGCTGCGGCGATCAGGAGAACCTGTATATTAGAGCAGAGAGGTCGAGAACAGTCGCGATAACCGACACAAAAAAGCGCACAAAAATCAGCGAGAATTAGTAGATAAATCGAAAGATCTTCTCAGTTAGATTCGCTTGAGAAAAATGGAAAAAAAGAGCGGCGAAATGGTGAGCGCTATCGAACAAATACGGAGGTGCGAGCCAGTAAAAACGAGAGATGTCGGAGCTGGCGGGAATCAGCTTAATCGAGTCGGAAAAAAAAGACGAAAAATCGTCTAGAGAGCACAAATGAACGAATGATCTGGGTAAAGGTTGACTGAACGAGAAATAACCCGAAAAACTCCGGAAATCCAAACCAAACGACGACTGTAAAAGATGAAAGTCGGAAGAGAGAGCGTGGAATGAGAGGGATGCCAATGAGTGGTAGCTGTACTCACAATATGTGGGTCTAGTGTCACATAGAGAGCGAACAGCAGCTTCCGCTCAGACCTGGATCTGCGCTTAGTCTTGACCGCGAGACCTGGATCATTTGAGCACAGTGGATAATTTAAAGACTACGTAATTACAGCTAGCAGTAGACATTAGCTGGCCGCATTTGCCATTCGTAGTCTTACATATATACCTAGTATCAATCGAACTTCCCAAAGCAGAAGGAGAGAGCGATTCGGCCATCGATAGTATCGGTTACATCTATGAGTTGTTTGTGTACAATTTGATAACCAAGGACGAGTCATGTCACGTGCACTGTTCATTCAGTAATCTCTAAGTCTGTTTCAGTCGGTCTAGTTGGTTTTCGACCTTCCACGGCGTAAGCACAAGCACGTAGAAAGTTATTTGTGGTCCATTGTGGTCCCGAGTAATCCATATCGTACCAGAAATTCACACTGCAACATATGCCATCATTGTCAGACTCCTGGCCCACTTGATGAAACCAAAGCGCTGGAAGATAGAGCATATCTCCAGGCTCGAGAACAACCTCGAGCACGCGACTTTGTCTTTGCCATTTATCTTTCGAATCAATATGCTGTGGATCCATAGTAGGCCAAGGAATAATATTCTTGTCCGAAATCTCCTTAAGCTCGAATTGACTGTCATGCTTCACATACTGCCGCTCTAGTAGATCGCGTTCTGAGTTTTGTTAATCAATCTGTTAATCAATCAATGCTAGATTTTTCCTCGTGCATCGGTTCATCGGCATACCTCTGACGCAAACATACTCACTAGGAGCTATCAGCTTGAATACTTTTTTTCCCAGAACTTGTACATGTAAATTTTCATAAGGATCTTGTGTCCTGTCAATACATTCACGTTATAGATATAAGTTAAGAATGCTACCTTTATGTAAACTAGTTGTACTTCGCCCACTTCCTATCCATAAATTCACGGCTTCCGGAGAAAGGTCTCGACTCTTGTGAGTGATTAATCTATGCCTTGAACTCAAATACCTACTTACCCAATGCTTCTGATGCCCAAGGTAGATCTAGCTCAATTTCTCCCTTTAACATAGGAAACTCTGTTGGGATATTATTGTTTTGCGATTGCATGTAATAGACAGCCTTGTCCTCATCATCGTCTGCTGTCAAGCGGTGAATGAACTCCCCAAACTCCATTTTACTCGTGTGTGGTAGAACAAAATATTGCCCATCCACAGGAGCATCTGCATTTCTATGATATCTTGTAAGTCTATGTTAGGCGCAAAGCGTGCGCTCTATAGCAAACCGTACCCAAACGGAGTTTCTGCTACTTGAACCGCAGTTCCCGAGAGCCGTTCGACCAGGTATGTCTTACTCCAGAATTGCTCAGACTCTGAATCTAGCGATGGCCAATGATCTACGGCACCTGAATATCGGTAAATAACAGTAATCTAAAGCCTCTGGTAAGCGTACCTTTGTACACCATAGGAAAGTTTTTGTGAACCTGGCGTAGAAAGGCGAGCGACGTCGGGGTTCCAATCGAATAAGGCACGAACGAGGGCGTTAGTTCATGACTATTTTCAATAAGCTCCTGTAATGCGCTCTCCAGGAGCTCTTTAGTCATTGCTTCTGCCTCCGATACTGCTTTTCTGTTCTGCTTCTGTCGAAATCGCTGATTTCGATCCCAAAATTGTCGCGCATCCAAATTAAAATACGCGGGACATGTACTGGGTTAGGTTAAATCAAGACAACCTCGACGCGTGCTTTTGCATTTCCAAGTTTGATCACCACAATCACCTTCTTTTAGGACAGGTTCGACAAATTTGATAAAGATTCTATCAAATAACATCTGGTTTTTGGTATTCCGTGTCAGCTATTTTTATTCGACCGAACCATTTTGACGATTTTTTTGCCTTAAAGAAGACTGCTTGGTAGACGGGCAGACGACTGGCTTTCAAATCTAATTATGGCATCCTCGGCTGATGGAACTTCCACTTACGAGGATGTTCAGATCCAAAAAATTATTAATTCAGACGTGAGTCAAACTAGGTGTCTTAGTTCTGACAGTTTTTGACTGGTTTAGATTGGCGTCGACCTACTGTCTAAAAGACTCAAATCATCCATTGTCACTGGCAAGGTAAATTTATACTTACTAAACCTTGTCCGCTCCATGTCTTTCTCTGACAAAACTAGGAATTTGCTGCTTACGCCAAGAAACAGTCAATATCTGAAATCTCAAGTGCAACAAGTCTGCAGCGTGTGATAAATAACGCAAAAGAACTGTTTGAAAAGAAGAACGAATCTGATTCACTCTCAGTCCACATGATTCAAGCATTTTCCGTTCAGCTCCAAATCGTAGAACATGGGAAGCGATTCGCATCGCAGCTCAATATTATGCATGATGAGGTCTCAAAACTTTGCAAGGAAACAGAACAGGTTCGAAAATCTTTGAAAGACACTGGTCTGGCAGACGAGAAAAACGTCATTACAGCAGAACAGGTCGCGCTCAAATGTCGCGATAGGTACAATCAGGCCTGCGCTGATCTTGAAGCAATTAGATTGGGAGAATCTAGACGCAGCGGCCTCCATATCAAAAACAACAAAACACCCCAGCAGCTCCAAGAAGAGCAAGCAAGGAAAGTTGATGTTGCTGAGCTGGATTATAAGCAGAAGGTAGCAGATGCTCAGAGAATGCTCAAAGACTTGTTGGAGAAATTACGTCCCAGTACTGTCAAACGTCTTTGTCATCAGCTTGACATGTTTGATTCGGGCCTAGCTCTTCAATTTCAGCGTTATGCCAATTTATGCGAAGCCTACCATCTCAGTAATTCTTTATCGTGTTCCCCGATGAAGGCGGAGAATAGTAAAGGTTTGTATACGCTCTTACGTTATTGGAAGAGCTATTTTCTAATGTAATTTAGCTCGTGGCCTCAAAGATATCGCCTCTGATGTAAATCCGAAAGAAGACTTCAGAAGATTTGTCTTGAAATCAAAGTCTGCTACGCTTCGCCGAGACACCGTGCAGTTCATTTCTCATCCATCACGGAAAGCCAAAGTCGTTTCATCATATGCTTCCAATGCTTCTATTGATGTCTCAAAATCAAAGACTGGAATTGATGTCTCAAAGTCTGCGTCCTTGGGAGCCAGTAGTGCTCGGTCGGTTTCGGCCACTACCAGTACTACTGCTACTGTTCCCTTGGCATCCGCATCTGTAATGTCTGCAGGATCTTCTCGTACCACCAGTCAGCCATTACCTATTTCTACGACTTATGGGGGCCCGAGTTCGAACATTGCTGATCAGCGAAGCATGCAATCCGAATCAAGCGCGGCTGCTAATGCTCAGCTTTCATCGGCATCGGCAAATAATAAAGCAATTTCTCAGAGCATGCCTCCGAGTATCCAACCAGTTGATCCTTCCCAGTTTGGTCAGTCTACCTCAAATGGATATTCCCAGTCAACCCAGTCTTCGCCATATCAAGTGGACCCCAACGCGCAAATGAACAAAGCCCAGACAGAACCAGTGTCTACACCGGCTGGTGCGATCTACGAGGCTGCTAATCGAATGGTTGTATTATTTGGTTGCGATTTGGAGACCGTGATGTCGACAGAGCGAGAAATTTTTCAAGTTGGACACGTTCGAGCACCTCATTTTGTGGAAATGTGTGTATCTGTTGTGGAAAACTTGGGTCTTGGATTTCCAAAAATATACATGACGCAGGGTTCAATGGAGGCAATGCAACATTTAAGAGACAATTTTGAAAGCCGAAGTCCTCTAGAAATTGATCTCATGCAGCAGCCTGAATTATATGGCAACGACGTATACGCCGTTGCATCATTGCTTAAAGTGTACTTTCAGATGCTTCCAGAGCCATTACTGACATATGCATTTTACAATAGTTTTGTGCAGGCAGCAGATATTCCGAACGAAGCTCAGCGTCGAAATGCTATTCACGGTCTTGTCAATGAACTGCCGGATCCTAATTACACAACTTTGTCTCTTATGGCATTTCATTTAGTGAAGGTACAAGATCACAGTCGAGAAAATGGTATGACGCTTAGTGAGCTGATCCGAATTTGGGCACCCATATTGTTAGGCAATCAATCTGTCACAGCAAATCGACAAGAAATAGTTTTAGAAACCATCTGTGCGAATGTGGACAATATTTTCCTTCTTGAATAATTCTCAAGCAAGAACGTTTGGAGTAGTATTTATTTTAGTTATGAAATTTTTTCTTTATGATCAATGTATTTTTAATTTATTTGTACTATTTGATTATATGATTATCTAATGGACAGGCATGTATAGCTAGTCAAACGCCGCAAGCATAGAATCATCGACTTCAGAAGTTTTACTTCGATAATTTTGTATTTCTCGGACCGAATCTATTGTTTCTTTAGTATTGGATTGCCACTGTTCTTGCTGTTTTTGCAATTGTCTTCTCGAGAGCAGTCTTGGATACGTCATCAGCACAACCGCGTCTGGTCAGCCATCGTCGATCTTCCTCACCCTCGGTCCAGCCTCGTCTCCTTTGGATTGGCCGCCTCTTCTATCAGCCTACCCTAAGGAATTTTCGTCCTTTTCTACAAAATAGTGATCTGGATTATATTCCGTTTCAAATCTTATTCTTGTGCTAATTAGCTTCCGCAATACCCCGTCCTGGCGCCCTCAAATAGTCTCCGTCAACCCCATCCCCGCCACGAACTTCACTCGCATCCTCCGCGACCAGACGACCGCTACAACTGTGTAGACCTTACCTGCGGGCTGATTTCCATCGTCGCCTTCCCGTATTCTGCCATGCGTTCACGGTTCCGTCCGAAACACCAGCGACTGATTCTACAGTGCTATCCCGGCGGACGCGCCGGCGAGAAACATCCGAACTCGTCCGAGCTTTCGTATTTGCTCTTCTACGTCTCATCTCGGCGGACAAAGCTCCTTAAAGTTGCCCGTTATCTCAATCAAAAAATTCGTCAAGATCTCTGGCGTGGGCGTGCGGGTAACGTCCAGGTCAGTCTAGACATTGCGACTGCGTTGATCGAGAAGTGTCCCGAAGACCTCAATGTATTTGCTGATCACATTGTCTCGATCATTACTGCTGTCCTGAATTCGAACGATCTCGCCTTGTGTCATTATACTGAAACCATTGTGAGCAATTTTCCTTTATTTCTAGATTTCAGTAATCTTCTAACACTTTTCTAACTTTAGTTCGATGTCTTTTGTATGCACCACAATGGTGCTCTGTTTACAGATGATTCCGATTTCATTCAAAATTTTGACAATCTGATAAAACTTTATATGGACATTCGCTCAAGAGGGAGCGAGCGCGACGACTGGACTGCCGTTAGTCTTCAGGCAGCCTGTTGTATAGCTTCATCAGGTGCATTATATGCGTCTTCTAGTCAGCTTCGGTTTCAGATTAGCACAATATTGCCTGTCATTCTTGATCAATTGAAGAAGTACTCAGAAGATAGATTTATTCAGCTAAATAATTACTTGACTTCTATTGAGCGCACTCAAAATACATCAGAATCAACTAGGGTC
Organism: [Lipomyces] oligophaga; assembly: GCF_038497815.1. Lineage (NCBI taxonomy): Eukaryota > Fungi > Ascomycota > Lipomycetes > Lipomycetales > Lipomycetaceae > Lipomyces > [Lipomyces] oligophaga. The sequence goes on along the minus strand of NW_027117788.1, from coordinate 332,467 downwards.
AATCGAGCTAGCATCAGTAGTATAACACAAGATAATCCTCATGATGAAAATGACATTTTAGCTCTTCGCGCTCTCAAAAAATTGTTTGACTGTTCTGACACGCACGTTTCTCAGATCCGTTTTACGTCTCGCTTTGTAATCAAATATGTTATTGATCATCCTTCAGACCAGAACTGGGTTTACTCTGCTGTCGATTTGTTAGCGCAATGGATTCCCGTCCATCTGCGATTCGTATTGCTGAGAAGTCTCTACGAATTTCTCATGGAACTTCCTCTATCAGACACGAACAGTTTACTTGGTGTGACTCAGTTAATGTCGTCTTTACTGTCTTCTAACGTAAGCTTGATCGGATTATCTGTTCTGGACGTGCTTCATGTCTTACTCTCTCTTATTACTCAATTATTGCGACTAAACGACGTCAGTCCAGATCCAAAGAGAGAGAAATTGCTTAATAATTTGGCTCATGCAATTGGAGATCTCGCAACTCATCTTTACTATTCTGATCAAATTGCAAATATGGCGGAAGAAATACTGATGCGCATCCGTCCTCTTCCCTTTGAACGTCGTACAGTTTCGTCCAATGGTCAGCCCAAAGGCAGAAGTGAGCCAATCGCATTGTCCTTGCCAACATCTACTATGGGTTCTACAATGGCTTCTGCAATTAACTTGGAAAAGTTTATTGACAAAGGCTCTCTGTCTTTCTTTTCCGAAAAGCCAGCAATTGTGATTGGACTGCAGATCATTGTTCAAATAATTCATGGAGCGAATAGCGGTACGGGTGGGATTAATCGAAAGATTATTCCAATACAATCATGGGATCAAACTGAATGGGCACTGACCTCGTCAGACGTGCAGATTCGAGATGCATATGTTGATGCTTTATATGCGTACTTTAATATGGAGATTTCTTCACTGTCAGAAAGTGGCACGATAGAATCCCCTGACGTGTTAGGGAGTATTTCTACAGGTATTGTTTTTTTGAATAAGCTCCATTCGTCTATTTATGACTATGCTTTGAAAAATACAAATACTTCAGAGGATTATATGAACATAAATATGATTTTGCTTTCTATTGTCTCTCGCCTAGGTTTAATTGGAATTGTACATGGATTACCTATGGTTCTTCAGCTGCAAGACACTGTATCACGGACTCAAGATAAATACAGTCGAAATTCTCTCGCCTCCCTCCAGGCAGTTATATTAATATACTATTCAACAGTGGCCGATAAACTAGGCATTCCGAAGTTGAAGAAGCAGGTTGATGAGCGAATAAAATTTGTTAAGGCCAAAAAAGGAGGATGGGATTCAAATTTAACAGCTCCTGCAAAGCTAAGAGCGGATCGCCAGCTGAGCAAGTCGACCTTATCTAATGGAGATGCGAGGAATGAGAAGCAATCTGTTGCTGTGGAAGATGAAGACGATGAGCAAGAAGTGGATGACGAATGGAAGCCACTTCCATCTATGGGAAATATTGATCGAGGATTGATCATTCAGTACATTAAAGAGTCTAATGCTAAGCTCTCCATTGACACAGTTGATACAATGACTAGTGTATGGAGCAAAGAGTCTGCAGTACAAAATAGTGAGTTTGATTCGCAAGTCTGTCACGATGAAGAGCCATGGAGCTAACTTAGAAAGCAGAAGCAGAAGCTGCGCAACATTTATCAATAATGGATGATACCTCACCCTTATTCACGATTCCCAGTACGACCAAAATACGGTCGAAACCTTTGAGGGTTGCCTGGTAGCTGTGAACATAGCACACTTATAAATCTTTTTCGAAAAGGGACAGCAGATTTGAGTATTTAGTTCCGAGAATCAAGATTCAGACACGGCCCGATGAAAAGCTAACTTGTGATTGGTCTCGGAGAAACGTTAGAACACTATGAACAGTCTTATGGTTTAACAAGATGAATGAAACATACTAATTCAAAAGTTAGCAACTGATTTTCAGAATTGTCGAAGCGATCAGCAATAACTTCAAATATGTGTATTCCGGATTGTGAATCACGAAATAATAGAGCGCAGAAGTCAATTGTGTAGAGAAAAGTTGGACCGAGTGCTGGTTTAATGTCAATGCCAGGGAACTGTGAACGAATCATATCTGCTTCCGATGTGGCTACAGTAGGAAGTAAAAGCTTTTAAATCAGTTTTTGATCGGAAGGTTATGTTTGTATGTACAAGAGGGAATTACCACGGAAATGAGACGGTTATTCATGGACACCAAGCGAAGTTGTTTCAAATAGGATACCATGCTAGCGTGTCCTGCTGCTGCATTAATTTGGCTGAAACCTACATGAATCTGGCAAATGACTACAAACCTGTAATTTGGTCCTCTCGCATAGCATGCGTAAATATGTAACTCACAGAGTCGACCACATAGATCCCTTTAGCAGATTCGGTTGATACTGCCGAAGGTGTATCTAGATCTGTGAGTGAATCCATTAGTCCTTCGTCGTCGAATGCCCGGATCAATGATATTCTATCCATAACGCTTGCGATCGTTGGCTTAGAGGGATACAAATCTACATCTTGCTCTTGCTCCGGATGATCATAATCTCCACGCAAATGATCAATAACAACATCGCGCATTCGGAATGGCTGGAAAGAACCAAGAGTGTCGATCCAGGTAGCATTCATATGAGGATTCTCAACTAAATGGGCTGCGACGATGTGCATTGCGAGAACTGTTCTAAAAGAGCTTTCCTGTTGAGGACCTGCAACTGCCGAGATCCTTCCGGGAAGCAAAATATTAGTTAACACTTCTGTCATTACTAATTTGAAATCAATGCTTATGAATTATATATATATCTACCATCTTAGCTGTGCTGGTACTTGCAGTTATAACTCGTGACTTGCATCTGTTTAGGGTTTAAATCAAAACTTCAGCCCTACAAACCCTAATGTTGCTCAAATTAAAAGCAGTCACAAATTTGTTCACGTGAACAGCAGCTGGGTTTCTTGTGCGCCGCCCGAATCTTCACTCATTTTGGTCTGCCAGACTTCGATTCGGACCTCAAGCTGATCTCCACTTGACATAAAATTCATTAATCCGTTTAAGTTCGGTTTTTTTCAGTTTGTTGCGAAAAGCAAAGTAAAAACAGAAGGAATCTTTATCTGTCAACGCAATGAGCACTTTTGAATCGGTCATCGTCATTGACGGTATGTTAATCTTGTGGTTATTCGGGAAATATTCGAGAAATATTCGAGCAGAAGTTGTCTAACAAATTCTTAGGCAAGGGTCATCTCCTTGGCCGTCTTGCGTCTATCGTTGCTAAGCAGCTTCTCAATGGACAGAAGATTGTTATCGTTCGAACTGAGGACCTCAATATCTCAGGAGAGTTTTTCCGCGCAAAACGTATGTATAAGTTTGAACTGTTCGCAACTATGTAGAATTGCCAGTTAACAATTCTCTAGTGAAATACCATGCCTACCTCCGCAAGGGAACGCGTTACAATAAGACCCATGGTCCTTTTCACTTCCGTGCTCCTTCCCGCATTTTCTACAAGACTGTCCGCGGCATGATCGCTCACAAGACGGCTCGTGGTAAGGCTGCTCTTGAGCGTCTGAAAGTGTTTGAGGGTGTTCCTCCTCCATACGACAAAAAGAAGCGTGTCGTTGTTCCTCAGGCTCTGCGTGTTCTTCGATTGAAACCGGGCCGTAAGTACACTACTGTTGGACGGCTGAGCCATGAAGTTGGATGGAAGTATCAGGATGTTGTCTCCCGCCTCGAAGAACGCCGGAAAGTCAAGTCTGCTGCCTACTACGCTAAGAAGAAGGCTGAGGCTGCTAAGCTTGCTACCATCAAAAAGGAAGTTGCTACCGATGTCAGCGAGAAATTGGAGGCGTTTGGATATTAGATTTTGTGTATATCTCGAGGAGGTGGTGGTGTCGGGCGGAAGTAGTTAATAGTTTTGCATTTCCTTGATTATTAATTGCTGATGACGGTAAAAAAAAAGTTTCTAGGATCATGAGAAAATTGTATGAGCATGGTTCTAGCATGGCCAAGAGAGAAGAGTCTCGAAAACAAATGAGGATCTAAAAGAACTTATTTTTCGAAAGATATATTGTTTTATATACAAGGCGATGGGATCAGTGTGTTTTATTTTATTATTAAAGTAGCCTATTATCTACCAATGGATTAATGTATTTTTTTGATAATTCACCTTTAGTTTGATAGATTCTATCTCTCCGCAGCTTCTTGTACTTTATGTGCTACTGAATAAAAAATAATCGATAGTTATTATCATTGATCTATGTTTTCAGCTATAATTGTACATTTACCCCCTCCCTTTGTGGAATCTTTGAAACTGCGAAGTGTCGCTTGACGAGTGATGGACTGGATTTCGAGGTTAATTTTGTGAATCATGGCTGAGCAGATCTGCTGATCTAATTCCACTTCGTTAGAGCGGATGCTCTGCCATTTTTCGTGTTTCGAGCAGGACCGTTTGTCCTTTGTACATACAATGTCAGCCTGCACTGTGATTTCAATATCAGAGGCCGGAGGTTCAGTAGTAGACAAAGCCGCTGGATTTAAGACTGCCAGAACCTCGGCCAAATCAATGTTGATTTGGACCGGAGCTTGTCTCTTTTTGGGTCTCTTATGCTTTCTGGTCGAGTTTACAAGCTGATTCCCCGCTGTTGAGAATGATTCTAATTCAGCATCGATTTCGGCCGCGGAAGTGGCAGCTTTCCGTCGTTCTTCCAAGACGTCTCTAAGTTTCTGAATAGCTTGGAGCGCGTAGATACCTATAGATGAGTCACACCAAGCCTGCCATTCTTTTTCGCTATATACCAGGCGAGGATCGAATCCGCAGATTTCCTTTTGCGCCGAGCATCGGATCTTCGTGTAATATAGATATGTGGCTTTGTGGCCGTTGTAGATATTCTTGAGAGACCATTCGTCGCGTTCATCCGCTAGCTGTTTGAGACGTGTATTTTCGGAAGCCAGGTATACGCTGCTTTGATCAATAGAAGATGGTAAAGTTGGAAGATGGTTTCCTAGATCCTTAAATTTTGCTAGTGATGGACCGGTAGCACGAACAACAGTAGCGAGTTCAGAAATTGACAAGGGACTATTGCGAAACCCTTCATCTCTAGACGAATAGTTGGCCGGATCGGTTTGTAACGTAATGTTAAGCTTCATCCAGGCTATTCCGTGCTCCGGAGAGCAATATTTTGACTTTGTGTGTCGATGACGGACTTTACCACTATCAGCGAACACCGCAGGCCTTCGACAATCTGGAAATTTGCACTTCCGCTTCCACAAAGTCTGCCCTCTGTTTTTTTCACGACACAGGGGACAGCAATATTTTTCAAGTAAATCGCCATCTTCCTCCTTGATATTCACACACTTCCCATGATACCAGTCATCGCAAAAGTCACAGGCTATCATCCACTGTCCGGAGTCCGGCTCGCGACAAATACAGTAAAGATCACCCTCTTCCTCAGATCTATGCTCAGCTTTCTGTTTCGATGATATCTGCGTCATTACTAAGATTGACCTATTTATTTCGCTCGACGATTGTATCTATAAAGACTCATCACCCCCGAACGGAATGAAAACGGTTTCTAGAACTAAGATCGAAAAATCAATTGATAATATGTTATAATTCAGATAGAATTAGAAATAGTTATCAACTAAAATAATCCAGATCGAGGCATTCAGGCGATAAATATTAATGGCCGAAAGGGAGCTAAATCTATTTGAAGAACTACATTAGCTGAAGATTGTTATCGTCAAGTCCCGTAATTCAAGAATAGAAGTTTGTGTAGCGCCGCGGCCAGGTTGCTGGGAGATTTCTCGCAGAAAAGTTCACGTAAGGAATTTTGAAAATTACTGCAACTTTGCTAGTTGTGCTTATTGAGTAGATGCAAAATGTTGACCTTCTGCCCTGACTGTTCCAATTTGTTAACAGTATGTTTTATTTTATTCACAATTTCAGAAGCTTAGCTAAATGTTCAGATATCTCAATCAAGGACTTCGGGTGGATACAGATTTGAGTGCAAATCATGCCCATACGAGTTTCCGATCACATCAAAGACCCAAATTTTCGCGCGTCGTGCTATGAAACGAAAGCAACTAGATGATGTGCTCGGTGGGGAGGGAGCTTGGGATAACGCTGATCAAACCATGGGTAAGTCAAGATTTCAGTGGTTTGAAATACGCTAACAATTAGCACAATGTGCAAACGAATGCGGAAACGATAGAGCCTATTTTTTCCAGCTACAAATACGAAGTGCTGACGAACCTATGACAACATTCTACAGAGTACGTTTAATGAACAAAATATATTGTATCAGCCGAATAACAAAGGACCAGTGTACCACATGTTTCTATCAATGGAGAGAAAACTAATCCACAAAATAATCATATCTGGGCGGAGAAAATCAATCCGTTTAATACTTTCCAAACTCATTACGGCCATCTGCTTCTTTATTAACCCAAATTGAAACGGAAGTAGCAGGACATTTGAAATCAGCAAAACCATCTTCACCTATCGTGACTTCCTCTTTTGACCATCCTAACACATCTGTCCAAATTTCTCCAGCATGCTCGGCACCAACACACATATGCTTTGTTCCTTCACCAGCATTTGAAAGTACCACTGCACATCCAGATGGCCGATCCCAGGTTCCTCGACGGACCCACCCAAGACAAGTAGCATAATCGAAATAATCTTCCTGGTCCCCATATGCAAACAGCTTCCTGGCGAGAATTAGATCGGCTAACTGTCCACCACACGAAGGAGGCTCAGGAGAAGGTCCTCCCGCGATACCTTCCAAATCGCCCCAAAATACACATGGATAACCTTGTGCACGAAGAAGAATTATCGCATAAGCAAGGGGTTTAAAAAAAGGCTCAATCTTGGCCTCCAGGGCCTGATGCGGTTGAGTATCATGATTCATAACCAAAGTCACCGCAGCAACAGGTCGCTTTGCTACCAACGAGCCATCAAAAATCTTGCGCAAGTCATATGACATAGTCTGTGAAGCCTCTGAAAAGTTATAGACTAGGGGCGCATCGAACAGACTAAACTTGACGCCGTTGAGGCGATCAAGATAGGCAGACATGTCTTCGAGTGAGTCTTTCCAAAACTCACCCACAAAAAAAAGATCCGTGCTATCTAGTTCGTTTTGCAAGTTCTCCACAAAAATGCGAAGATAGTCTTCCGAAAAATGCTTGACCGCATCGAACCGCATTCCACGTAAATGTAAGGTTTTGGTAAGCCATACTCCCCAAGCATTGATATCGCTTTGTACCTCAGGATGGCTATGATCTATATCAGCAAACATCAGGTAATCAAAGTTACCATTCTCCTTGTCCACTGATTTAGCCCATGTCTTGTTCTCGCCAAGAACTTTGAAGATGGCCTTTGTCTTGGTGGCATCGTCATAGTCTGTTCCCGTGAAATGGTGCCAGTGCCATTTGAAAGTAGAGTATTTGTCTGCGCGACCTGGAAAGTCAAACCCGAACCAACCTTCGATGTCATGAGGTTCTGAGACCTGTTTGGTGCGATCTTTATGCAAAATTTAGTAAAACTGGGAGCGGAAAGCGCCGAAGATCAGGGAGAGGGTAAACAACGACTCACCTGAAGGATCTACTTCGATAACCGTACATTTTTCGGTTCTGTCGGCAGCAGCTTTGTGGTTCAGTACCGCGTCGGCGTCTAGAAGAAACAAAATAGAAGTTATTAGAAAGGAGTTGAATTGACAGGACGAGCAAAATCTGGCTAAAGAAGCGGGGGAGCAAGAGCCACTCTTCTCGCGGACCGACTCAGGAACAGAAACTTTTGTGCAGAAGTGAGACCAAGATCAGAGGAATGCTGGTGACAAGAGGAGTCAAAGAATACAACACAAACTCAAATACACTGTAGATCTGAATAACAAGAGCACGGCCAAGAACAGAGGGAAACACTTACAAAGAGATATTCCATTCTTGTCTGCAGCTTCGACTAAGACGAGCAGGTCTTCCTTGGATCCCCATTTCGTAGCGACAGAACCCTTCTGGTCGAACTCGCCGAGGTCCCAAAGATCGTAGCTATTCGGAGTCAGAACAACCTGTCAGCCAAAAGCAGAAAGTGCAGAGTCAGAGAAGAGCTCCACTGGAGCTTATCGAGCCCACGAGCTAACAATCCGTCACGGTAGAAGCCGAGCAGAAGCAAAGTTTCGTGTTGGGTTGCTACAACAACACGGACAAATAGGTAAAGCGACAACATCGACAACGGCCGAGTACAAGCAAGGGCAGGCTAGCAACGGGTAAACGCGCGCGCAAGGACGCGATAAGATGTCAAGATGGGGAGATGTCATCGAGCCAGCCGTAAACCGTGAATCGAACGTTCACTGTGAACCGCACCCCGACTAGGCCGAAGAGGTCGAGGACGAAAGCCAGCCAGAGAACTCGACCGTTGGATGCACGAATTGAGCGGCAGAAATGCGAGGAAAAATCACGGGCACAAACACCTCGCGGGACGGGATGGCACTTACATGTCGTAACCGTTGGCAGATGGCCCAGTGGCTTTGCAAGGGGGAGGAATCCAGAGCGCAGTGAGGCCGATTGCAGCGTAGGCAGAAGCGTTCTGGGCAAGCTTTTTCCTGTGGAAGTCTATTAGCAGAATGAATGATTGAGACTGGACTCCGCTGAATTCGTTGCTCTTCGTTGGCTACCGGTTGACTAGTCAACGGAATATTCAGCCTTGGACTGGCTTTTTCGTCGTAACGACACTAGAACAATCTCCGGCAGTCTAGGACGTATGTAGACTTGGGCAGCAGAAATGACGTAAAGAAGAGGGATTGTGAGGCGAGCCAGAACGAAGACCTCAGACAGCTGAGCACAAATCGCGCAGAGATACTTACCAGTGTTGATGATCATCTGTTAGTGCGCGGCACAAACACCGATAAGTTAGCTTGAATCCGGAAAGAAAAGCAGCACTCTTGATAGTCTGAAGAGGACAGGACAAGTTCAGGCAGAGCCACGCAAGCACAGGCGGACCAGCTCTGATCATTGAGGACGACCATCACGGCTGGTCACGACTATCACGGCTCGGGCTACCTCCCGTCACTACCAGGACTTCAGGGCCACCAGTCCTCGTCACCGTAGATTATGTTTGCTTACCAGGAATATACCACTCAAAAGCCTGCAGGAGCGTGGCGTTTGTGTCCGTAGGTTTTCGGTCGCTCTCGGCCTGATTTGGCTGGATAGGCTGGTCGGTCATGATGAGACAGTCGCGAGGGCAAGAACGAGTGTTGTCCTGCAGCTAGGTGTATGACCGGATTAGTCAAATAGAGCAATCCAAAAGAGGCGAAAAAATAAAACTAGGACAGCTCGTCTCCAGAAAAGCGCCTGTCTATGTGTGAACAGTTCTCGCTGGTCGGACTCTTCTTGTATCCGTGTAATGTGCCGAGGACCTGGTATTCGGACAAGCTTAAGCTTTGTGAACGTCTAAACAAGGCAGCAATAGCGAAGGGAAGCAGGTTGTGCGCCGATCACGAAAGGACGGCTGCGTAGCTTGGTGGTGGAGTCGCGGTTGTGATCCAGCGGCTGTACTTCGTTTCGGCACACTATTACACAGTAGGGCTAGAAATAAGAAGAAAAGTCTGATTAAGAGAGTAATAGACAAACCATGGACAGATTATCATAAAGAAAACTACAATATGAATGGGAAGACGGGAAATGACATTAAATATAATGATCTATACCAAACACAATCAAAACAAGACCAGCTTAGCCTCTGGTCGTTGAACTAAAACTCTCTTGGCAAATGCAAGGGTGGCCGCCCGCTGATCGTCGAGCACTGAGTTTGTCTTTTGGTCAAGATAAGACACATCGAGAACGACAAAGGCTACCGTCGACACTGAAAACGCAGCTTTGTCCTGCAACAGCTTGGTTAGACGGTCGGTGGTTCCAATAATTAGAGTGGGCTGGCTTTTGGTGATCAGCGCACAATCTTGCGTCAACGTGTTTTTCGCGATTGCCTTAATCGACGATATGTACTTCGGCACAGCTCTATGGACGAAAAAATTAGGTTGTCTGCACAGTAGCCTCGACCCCGCGGGTCATTAATATAAATTAAAACTCACCTTTTGAGATCGCACACTCGCATGGCTGACTGTGCTATTACCAATCCCAGTGGGCACGATGAGCCCGAGTCACTCTTCGGGGAATGCTTCAAATCGATATGCAATCTCTGGGCCACGGTTGCTAAGAACCGCGGAAACAGGTTTAGTGATCGTGAAGAACCGGAACTGAACTGTGTTCCCGAGAGATCCTCAATGTCAGTCTGACTGAACATGAACAAGTCTTGCAGCTCGACCGCAGACAGTTCTGGGTTCGCCCGTCGGGCAACCTTAGCTAGATGATCGGCAATCGCATGCGCTGGTAACAAGGCCAGCGTTTTTTTACTGTCGATCTCTGCCCTCATTCGGTCTTGTTTTTTGGTTGACGTCTTTTGAGCATTTTTCTTGCTTTTCTCTTTTTTCCGGAGTTTCTCCGTGGCGGGATCTGCAAATGACGGTTTTAGGTGTTGATCTATACCTGTGTGTCCCTCATCTTCACGATCTATCAGATCGACCAGGCCGTCATCGTTGCTGTCACGCTCATCCCCGCCGATGATACTGTTATCTTCATCTCCGACAAACGATGCATCTTCGAAATCATACACTAATCCATCGTCGAGATCGTCTGCGTCTGGTGCAACTTCACTTGTCGCATCAGCTGCATTTGACCGCCGAGAATTCGCTGGAACACTGTTTTGCTTTCTTGCTTTAGCTGCAGACCCAGGACTCAAACCAAGCGTGTTGCTAGCCTTGCGTTTAAGTCCAGGCATATTAATCTAACTGTAAATAGCCGAAAGTTGCTGTAGGCAATTATAGAACAATGACATCAAAGAACATGGTCCGAAATTAGAGATTTTCATATGAAAAACAACCGAGGAAAATTTCCTCTGCGGAGGTGCGGCGCATCACTGAGGCGAGGCTGGTCTTCGATGGCGATCCAGACAGGACGAAATAACTAATTATAGACAACGCAGATCGCAGTGCAAGACAATGACGAAAACCAGACGCAGACTCTAGATAGATCGGAGAAGCGTGCCGGCTTTTTAGCGTAGAACGAGGGTTATTCTGGGAACATTGTACTGATACAATCAAGATACATTCAATGTACTCTGACTAGAGTGTAAACCAGAATCGCCGCGACCGTAAGACAAGCGACAGCAGCTGATCAAGGTCAAGGCCAAAGTCAAGATAAAGAACATGACCGCCAAAAGAAATAAGCCATGGCATAATCATGAACTAGTCAAACTGCCAATAAGAAGCTTTTGAATTCAGAATGGTCCTGCAGCACAAAACACCCAAATTTACAAGCTCAAGACGATGCATGCGAAATACAAGGGACTACTAGAGTCAGGCCGGAATGAGGACTAGTTAAATTGATGCTGGCATCTATGCTAGAGTATCTTTGAAAGTGGTGGACCACTCGCAAGTGTGTAGCTAGCGGTGAGCCTTGAATCAGTTCAGCAGTGTAGAATTAATTGAATTATTGTCTACATGGAGAAAATCACCTGCAAGCAAAGACTACATGCCTCGCCCACATTCCCTGAAAATACGCAAATTGCTCGGTCATCTGCAGAAGCAAGCAGTCTGTCTCCTAATCATCCAACACTGCCATGACTGTGTGTATTCTTCCAATTCATTTACTCCTAGCGGACAGCTCAAGCTTAAGCTCAGCCCAGTCTGGCCGGCGAATAATCCTCCAACCGAAATTAAAATTAGCGGAAGTAGAATTGGATTAAAGGGGAAGGGGTGAGGACTTGGGGGGAAAAAGGTCGAGGCCGGGTAGTGCCGGAGAAGATGGGAAGGACGGTCCCATCCAAGAAATGAACTAGTAATGAAACGCAATTCTAATAGCGACCAGCAAGACGCTAGCTAATCTACCATTCCAGCGCGACTTTATATTAATTTAGGTTGATTTACTTTCGATAAAGACCAAAATTTTTCCAGCCTGCAACGAAGGAAATTGAGCTGGCGGCATTTTCCAGAGACCTGCGTTTAGCAGGAGTAAGAGTCTTGCTCAGTCTGGCTAGAGAGAATGCGGTACATTGAACCAAAGCGCTTAATTAGTCTAATTAGTATCACAAAAGAGCTGCAGAAAACTAAAAGGCGGTAACCGTTTGGACGAGTCAATGCATTTGGTTTTGGCCCACCTCTTTTTTATGAACCTTTTTTCTTCTTCCACCTGTGCTTTCCAGCGTTGTTTTGTGTTTTGTGTTTTGTGTTGAGCCAGCTCGCGAGCCGAGCTGGCTCGTTGAGATGGATCGTTCACTACGTTGGTCTGCTTCGACCGAGCAACAGCCAGCAGGAGATTACGTAAAACGGGAAATCTGAATACAACGTCTGGTTGCTTTAGAAGCCCGCCAAACAGCTTGATTTAAACGACTCTTTCGTCATGCCGGGTTGGAGTGATATTTAGCAGCCGTTCGATCGATTCAGCCGCTTTATGGATGAGCGACCGACAGAAGATAGAAAGACAGTAAACAACAGCACGGAAAGCAGGTGCTAAGAAAAAACGCAGAACAATAAAAACAAAAATGGGACGGCTGCGGCAGACCTAGCGCCGAGCAATCCTGCGAGCGGTTCTTCCTGGACTTGCCCGTCCTGTAAACAAAGCAGCCTGCATTGCAAACATGACCTGTTTAATCAAGATTGGACAGCCAAGAGAGTTTTGTCGGTTACTGAACAAACTCTGACGAAAAATACTTGGAAGGATATTCTCGCAGTTTAGCGCACCACGTTAAGCCAAGATTTGACAATGTAGAGGCAGTGAGTGTTGAGTACAGTGTAGAAAAAGGTATATGGCTGCGGGTAGTAGAGGTTAGCAGTCTGCAAACAAGAGCGATTGTTGTTTGTTTGCTTATGGTTAGCTGAAGTTTGGTTGTCGGTGGACTGGCTGACTGGGTGCCTGCCACCTGGTTGTCTGTATGTCTGTCTGTCTATATGGCCCTTAGCTCCGACTTTGTCTGCTTGCCTGGTTGTCTAGCTCCGCGACCACCTAGCTGTCAACGAAACAAGTAACCAGTCTGGGGAGACCGAGGAACGGCAAAGTGACAGCAAGCATTCCACGGATCCAGGAACAGATTCAATTTCAGCACAGCTTCGCGAACCAGTCGGTGCAGGAATTTTCCGTACAGACAGAACAACTAGGATGGCTGGGCCGCGGAAGGCAGGGGCACACCGGATTAGGAGCATCTACATAGTGTTCGACCAATCCGCCATTTAGACCTGGCACGACCACATCTATTAGGAGCATATGCCCCCCCCTAGGAAGGTTATGCAGACCCAGTTGACAGGATTACGGGCAGAAGCAGCCAGCAGAAACAGAGGCAGAGGCAGTGGGAGTAGGAAGAAAAATGAAGCAACAACGTCTTTATGGCTCGTCGTGAAATCGGTGTCCTCCAGCCGACTCTGATCCAGCCTGATCTCATCTGATCTACAGTAAACCAAAACTGGCTACCAAGGCAATGACATAATACTTTAACCAAGTCCGCATCGGACGGACCGAGAAAAAATCACGATCATCGTCCAGAACAGCAAACTGTGCTCATCAGGAGGACTAGGCAATCAACAAGCCAGAGCCCATACGACGCATTAAGCGACTTGCGACCAACAGGGGCACTCAGCCGAACATGGCCTCCTCGAAAAAGGGAAAATGTTCGTACTGTCAGACTATCGGACAACCAAATATTGAGGACCTTATTTCTCATAGCATATCTCAATCGAGCACTCGATTTGTACAGACATCACACATATGCATATGCCGTCAGGTTGCCTTAATAAAGTGGTTGGGAAGCAACACCAATGCAGTCTAATGTACTGCACGATGCACACAGCCATAGTGCTCAATTCTGCCGTACCTGCGGGAGAGCCGTGGATACTAAACACATGTTTGCTTACCATGTGTACCATGTGGATTGGTGCTGGGAACAATAGGACAGATTGGGTAGAATGGGATTACGGATACGCGTCGACAGTGGATCGCGTTGGAGGGTGAGTCTTCGACGCGCTCAAACGGAGGACCGTCGAGAGGAAGCAGGATGGATTACGAACGATTAGAACTTATTCGGACGCCTTTGCGGCCGACTCTGAATTCCCAGAATACGACCAGGACACCTAGGTCGAGAACACGGCCAAACGTGGCCCTGGACGGCACGGCTTTCCATTCGAGAACTCGTGTTGTTCGACACAACCTGCTGACGCCTGGCCGGACCAGCGCGACTAATCGGCGACGAAGTTCCATTGGTGACACATTAGTTAGAAGTACTATTAGGCGACTGCGGACGCCGAGAGATGATCTGCGGATCCTGTCCCGACTACTGCGGAGAGAGCGGGATGCCAGTGCAGAACAAGAGATGGATCCACAACTCGAGCCTGTGCAAACGCAGCAGCCGACGGAAGAGGAAACACCAAGAGCGATGGAAGTGGCAGTGTCGCAGTGGGAGGCAAATATTGAGAGTGCGCGTGAGAACGTGGAGGAGAACGTGGAAGGGAACGTGGAAGAGAACATGGAAGAGGGCATGGTGGAGACCGTGGAAGATAACGTGAACGCAGCCGTGAAGGCAAATGCAGACACAAATTTAAACCGAAATCTTCTTGATCAGGCAATTACAGCTGGTCAGGTGCATCGCCAACAGAGGCGATTGTCGCGATACGATAGAGAAGAGTTTAAAATCATGGTTGTTACGGACGAACATCAGCAGGATCAAACGAGAACAGCTCTTATCGAGCGGCCACCATTGCCCGAAATTGGCGGCGATGAGGAAATCAACGTTGCGTTGATAGGGTCTGAATCAGACTCCGAATCTGTTGCCAGACCAAAGCATGAAACTCTTAGCCCAATGAAGTCCAGAACAAGAGGCCCATCCTCCGACAAACAAGCACCCCGACAGGCTACCGCAACAATCTGCCGAAAGACTGTCAAGAAAGTACTTTCAGCCGGACGAACAGGCAAGGTCGGCAAATCAGCTCTTGCCGCAATCATGGCGGCGGGCGAAGTGTTTCTTGAGCAAATAGGTCAGGATCTAGCGGGATATGCACAACATGCTGGCCGCCGAACAATTGAAAGCCGAGATGTTCGATTACTCGTGAAGCGACAGCGCAAACAGAACAAAATACGGGCGATTTTGCAGGACGGACTCGTGCCGAAGGAAATCCAGAATAATTGAATGGATTAGTATAATAGAACCAGTGCGGTCTTTTACAATTACATAACCAGAAGGCGTCTGCCAGCTCGTCTCTATGAGTATGTTGGCTTCAGACACATGCAAGAGAGTAAAAGTGCCATAAAATCCCAGTCCGGTAGCCCTTGCCCGTAGACCATGCGCAAGAGTGCGTGTGCATGGCTGGCATGCAGCCACTAGTAGAAGTAAATTAGCTTGGCGCCGTTAGCATGTTGTACCAGCCACCGCCGCTGAGCGGACTGCAGCTGGACGGACAGAGGTCTGTGCTCGTTGTTTGGTGTGGAAGGACTGCCTCAGGCTAATAATAAAACATTTGTAACTAATTTGTGAGAAGGCGAAGTGCAGCGACGATGATGAGAAAGAGATTGTGAGAGCGATGATGAAGGAGATGCGCAAGTAGAATAAAGAGGCCATGGCTGGGAAAACTCAATACTTTCTTGGACAGATCAGCGGGCAGAGAGCAATACGAAAGATTGCGGTGGCCACAGAGCTCATTCGGTTGCTGTTCTATTCTTATGCTGTACCGTCTAATTATATGGTGTTACGGTATTCGGTTCGTATAGATCAGTCCCGGTATTGGCATCAGTAAAATTAGAATATCTAGTATTATTAGTATCCAAGTCATATTTCAAAAACCATAGTCGGATTCGAACTGGCTTCGACAATATAAATACCATCTAATCTTGTTTGTTTCATTTAAATTGTTCAATTTCAGATTAATTGCATTCTGATCTTGTTGTTCGCTGGCTGCACTGCTTTTTGGCTTATCCGCTTCAACGACCTGCCCACTGCTACTGCCACTACCTCTCTCAGCAGTACTCGGTGCAATTACTGCATCTCTCTCTGGCCTTTGGCTCGCGGCTCGTGGCTCCTGCTCCCACCGCCTGCCAAACTAAGCTGCTTACTGCTGGTGCCGCCGGTGCTGTTGGAGCTGGCTGGCGCGCTGTACTTTCCCTGCACGGTACTGCGCGGTGCTGCTTTTGCTTGCTTGCTTTAATAGCATAACCGCTCCCCTCTGCCCTTAAACTCTCTTCTGTCGCCGTACCTCCTGCTCCCGCCCTCTATCTCCCTCGCCTGCTCACGCTGTTTCTCTCGCTCACACTCGCCCGCCCTCAGCACACAAACACACCAAATCTCTGTCTCACACATACTCTACTCTGCCACCCTGCTGCTTACTGTATCTCCCACCAATTCGCTCTCGCTTTCTCGCACCCACTAATCCATCCACAGACGCAGTGCACACAACACACACACCCTCCTCCCGCTCGTCTTTTTTCTTGCTCTTCACCTTCTTCTCTCTTCTCCCTTTTCCTTTCCACTTTGTTTTTATCGCTCCCTCTACACCATATCCTTATTCTTGATAATCACCAGCTCCCTAGACACATCTAGGCTCATTGCAACTTTTCGTCGACTTCTCGTCTTGCACTTCTTACGCCGAAGTTGCCGTGTACCAGCTGCAATAACAGGAGCACTACTCTGCGACGTAGCTGAATCGAGTCCGGTCGTCTCTTTTGTTGCTCCTCCTTTTTTTCCTTTCTCAATCACTCCAGGACTGTCTATCACCAGATACAGGTCAAACTTTTCCGTCCATCACAACCTCCGCAGTCCCCTCAATCCCCTCTTCGCCTCGGCTGACCAACCGCAAGCCTTTTTTTATCTATTTCAGTCTCAGCGTGTCTTCTCGTAAGTCTCGAAAGACCTACGCTGACTCTTTCTCCTGAGTATTGCTGCTACCAGTGCGTCGCTCCTGGTTCTGTCGCTTTCTCCTCCTTTTTTTCGCTTCCTTTCCGCGCTCGCGACGATCAATCCGTTCTCGTGGTTACTAGTTGGTGATACTTCTTGCTAGCTTCGGCTACCTACCGTCATTCGTTTTTCTTTCTCTGCTGCACAGATTCGGGCTTATTAGGTCCTGTTTGCGCTCTTTCCTCTGCATCCTTTTCTTTCGCCAAAATTTCACAGCATTTTACCTATCTACAACTTTTATTTGCACACAATGCATCGTCTATCTACAGCTAATCTATCAGCCATTCTCCTTTTTCTTTCTGTTTTGATTCTAGAAGTCGCAGCAGTCGCATCTGATGCTCCAGGTACGTGTTATTTTGTCTTTTTTTCTCTTTGTCAAACAGGTTCTTTTTGATTTACGTCAATATCCATTTTTTTCTGGATACTCTACTTTGAAATGCTGTTCTTCCACTGTTTCTCTCAAATCAATCACATTGTCCCCAGCGCGAAGCATCTTTCTACATATGCCATCACAATGTTCGATTATTGTATATCTTCTGGAAGCAACTGTCGACAATTCTTCATTCACTTTCACACATTCACATCACGACCGCAGGAGCTCACCTTTTGTGTCACCGACCCCTCTTCGCCATCACGGTTTCTGGACCCTTTCGGAGTCCTCGTGGGAGGAACTCTCGGCAATCCCTCGTGGTGCGCCCTCGTGTGAAAATCTCTCAAATCTTATTGCTTCTACGCTTCCGATTTAGCATATTCATCGTTATGATTCTCTCGGTCTATCTGCGTGACTCGCTCTTCTCTGAATCTGCTTTTCGTTGCTTGTCTCTCTCTTCTCTCGCCACTCCTCTCTGGCGCCGCGCGCAGCAGCAGCGCATTGCAGCAGCAGCTTTCTGGGTTGCATCTGACCCTTGCCCTCAGATTCCAGTCCAACCGCTTTCGATACATCAACTACTCTCAATCCCATACCCTACTATTACTACTTAGGACAACCACTACCCTAGATATGCCCCGTGTTGGCGCGAGCGCCCCTTGTTGGTAATCCTGAGGATGGAGATAATAGTGCAATTGATTGTGAGAAGTTATGAGACGATGTGCGAGCTGCTTTGGTTTGTGGTAGGGTATGCTGAGGGTCACAAGTGAGAGAGTGGTATGGAGCTAAATGAATGTTCGCGATGATTATGGAAGGTGGAAGTTCGGAAGCGGAATGAATTACTTAGACATGCCAATGTCAGCGATAGGGAATCAGCATTTATATTATCAATCTTGCATGGGCTGCGCTTTTGCACTAGCGCCGTTCCGACTTTTTTTCAAATTTACTGCTAGTCATCTCTGGCATCGGCTTTGGCATCGACAGCGGGCGGTAATTTTGGTCTGTCTGATTTTTTCGTGTTCTGAACCAGAACAGCTTAATTATCTTCTTGACCTATCTTTACTTACCCTTTTTGTCTAAAAGGGACTAGTGCTGTCCCCTAGATGGGGATCTTCTTTTTCCTTTTGCACTCCTGCGATGCGTTTTTGTGAGCACAGCCCAATACGCGCTACCCCTTACTCTATTTCCGCTATTTCGCTTTCATATTTTTTTCGCTAGCGTACAACCTCTTTTCGTGGTCTCAAATCACAGAATGTTCGTAATGAACTAATGTGTCTTGGGGTGTGTCTCGTTTTCGTCAACATTCTTACTAGCTCAATTGCTCATTCTTCATACGATGCTGGATTAGGATTGATTTTGGAAGACAGCAATTTTTATTAGAGTGACGACATTTTTGACAATTCTTGCAATGTTCTTGTTTTTTGGATTACTAACTTTGTTTTACAGCTTGTTATCAGCCATGTATTGATAATACCAAAATTATCTCAGGTTGCGATCGATATGACACAGAATGTTTCTGCAAAGATGAATCATATCAATTGGTAAGTTTGGTTTTTACTGTGTCTGTGGTTTTTCTCAGTTGCTCTTCTCAATCTTTTGAGGAATTGGGAGAAAAGACAAATATCATTTATATTATCGATGAGTTATTCTGACTTAATTTTATCAAGGCTTTGTATGGCTGTTTATATTCTCAGTGCACACCAAAGGAGTTGCCGTTCGCTCAGAATTTAGCGAATTCAAATTGTCTGCGCTTCAACATTCAGCCAGGCGCCAACCCACATCTTGCTAAGCGCTTTGATCCAGCCCAGAGGAATTACCAACGTGCAGGATTTTCATCTAGTGGCTATCTTTCACGTTCATCCAGTCGATTTTCATCTGGTGCTGGATATTCAGTTTCTACAGCTTCTTCCTCTGCACCAGTATCTTCCTTGGCTTATACAGATCCTCCTGCGGAGGCAAAGCACATTGTGAAGAGAATGGCCGACGTTGGCATGAACCAGTGCGGTCAATCATGCTTCTATTCCAAGCTTATTACAGCTGGATGCAGTCCGACAGATTTGGCATGCATTTGTTCGTCGGCTTATTTCAATGCAGTTACAGACTGTCTAGTGGATTCTTGCTATGACCAGATCCCACTTGCGTTCCAAGTGCGGCCAACTCTGTGTTCGTAGGCTTGCCATGATTTCTCTATTTTCGATCGTTTCCAATTTCTCGTCTTTCCTAATTTATTAATTTTTTGTCCTCCCCTCGACCTTTCAATGCTCGATCTCAATCAAATTTTCTATTTATTTTCTATTGTGCTTTATATTCGTCTCTCGTTTCGACGTCGGCGTGCGTCAGGTCAGGATTCAAACGGCAAGCTTTTTTTTACAAAGCATTAGGACATTTATCAATCAGCACGAACGGCCATATATATATGAAGATGGTCTTTGTCGATGTTATATGATTTCACACAGATGTATTCCCCACAAGAGCATGATGAAGATTGATACAGTTGCTGAATCTACAATACGGTCTAAAGTTGTAAATTCTTGTTTGTGTTACTTACCTATTTTCTTTTATTTTTTTTATGTATAATTTCGGTATTGTTCAAGCGTGTATTGTTTCTGTTTTACTTTCGAAGTACCCTGATATTTATTTCTCGTGTTCAATTTCTTTTCTCTTTAACTGATATTTCAACATAATTTCTATATTTATATTTATTTCTTGGATGTGTTGGCTTGGAAATGGCTGTTGGACTGAAGTACAACTGAACCACAGACGAAGAAAGTAGCAAGAACCATCATGAAAAGGGTTTATTTGTTTATTTATCTAGAGATAGTGAACTAGAGTGAAGCTCTTGAAGAAGAGGTTATTGAATGTTATTGTGATCCTTAAACAAATTGATTAGTGTATATTGTGGCGGTAGATACTAGGCAGTATCGGGGGAAGGCGATATGACGTCAGAATGAGAAGGGTAGAAGTTAGAAAGAAAAGGCACCGTCTCAACGTGCAAAAGGGTGTGATTGTCAGCAGATTTGACAGGTGCGCGACGGTAGTAGACAGCGGATAGCAGCCTGGCGACGAGTGCGGGATTAGTATTTAACAGGAACCCGACTCAGTGCGGTGCAGATAGAAAAAATCTATTAAGAGACGGAATTTGAGAAATCCGAGCGAGGCCCGAGAGGATTAATCTACGCTCTGGACGATGAACGTCGGAAAGAGCTGCGATGACGACTCAGGTTATTTCGACAATCTTGTTTTCAAGACGGCCGCTGTACCTGTCGCTGTCTCTGTCGCGGTCTCAGGCGCAGGTGCGAGCGCAAGTAGCAATAGTGGAGCAGCAGGAGCAGCAACAGGTCAGACTTCGGTAGCAGCGACAGCGACAACTACAGGATCAGGAACAACGGCTACAGGATCTACACCAGTACCAGTTCCAGGAGCAGGAACTTCGCAGGCACCTTTGCCGACAATAAACTACTTTCGTACATTCGATTTGGTAGAAGAAAGCAATCCTTCCATAGCGGAAAACGATGCTCCTCTCAGTCTGGCCATGTTTGGAGCTCGAAAAGGAAAACGGTATCCAAGAGTGTTCTGAAGGTAGTAAATAATAAGCAATAACTTATCACTTTTCTATGTAATTCCAAGATAGAGTGCATGTTAACCAACACTGCCTCGGACGACCATTACAGATTCCTCACAACTATTCACTCTTGCCACGCCTCGATTAACCACAGCCAGCACCAGCAGCTAGTATTTCATTTGCTACTGTAAATCTACATTATCCTAGCTTATGCCCTTTGAGGTCATATTCTCTCTACTTGGCTGAATATGTGATAACTCTTACCACTTCTAGATCTCCATAACCTGGAATGATTGCCGATTAAATATATTTCTTGCTTCTTATACAAGTATTGCCATTGCCATTGCCATTGCCATTGCCTGTGAATCTAGCTACTCCATTTAAGCAGTTCCCTAGAAGGATTATTATCAGCCCGAGCCAGATCACAAAGAGACGTGAACTTACCTCCAAAAACTTGTCCACAAATCCTTTATGCACAAACTTCTCGGGATGCTCTTCCTGCTGAAAATACTTGAAAATCTGAGGGCGCTGCTTCCAGAAATTTAGAGTCTCCTGATACTCCATCTGTCCTTGCGCATATAGGACCGAGATAACTGGCAAGTTGCTCACAAATCGCTGGCGCTCAAACTCCTGTCTCAACTTGGCCCGCACAGTGGCAAGCGGCATATCAAGCTTATACAGGCGCGAAATTGTGGGAACCGCTCGCAAAAATCGACGATATAAGTGCAAGGTCGCGAATCTCGCGTCAAGCGCATTCGTGAATACTCTCGTCTTGAGAGCTGCATTAGTTGGCTTTGTCGGCATCTAGCACTTTATTAGTCCTCAAGTTTCCGTCTTGCAGCTGCTGCCTGCTATACATACTGCTATTTTAATTCGTTATTCCGGGATTCTGGACCGTCTTTGGCTATGTTATCCACAATTATTGAATTTTCCTCTTTTGGCCGCTTATTCCTTCTTTCCTCTAGTTCCAACACTTCAATTTCAAAGCTTCTGATTCGCCCATCTTGCAGCTTACGGGACTTGTGCCTTGAGATAGTCACGTGATACGGACCAGTCGGCTGCTATAATTTTACATACTGTACAATATGCTCAACTTGTTATAACCTTTTTATAATTGACGCTTAAATAAAATTCAATCGTTCCAATCACCATGATTGTACGAAATATTGGGATTGTACGATCCTGTATATCAAGATTTGAGATTCAATACTCCCATAGTCTTCAGCAATGTACCAGATCATCATTTTCTACCACGACGATTGACGATTCGCCTGTAGAAATGGAATACTTACAATTCAATCCTGCATCGGCAACAAAACCCGAGAAAAGTGCTCCTATGGTCGTGCTACATGGCTTACTAGGATCTAAGCAAAATAACCGGACCGTTTGCAAGTATGAAGACGAGCATGCTTGATCTTTGGTCCAGCTTTTACTAATCCGGGGGCACAGACGGTTCGCAAAGGATCTGAACACAACCGTATATGCACTTGATATGCGCAACCATGGCGATAGTCCGCACCGGAGAGTTCACGACTATCCACATCTGGCGAAGGATGTCATTTTCTTTCTTGAAAAGCATTTAAAAGATCAACCCGCTGTTGTGCTAGGCCATTCGATGGGCGCCAAAACCGCTATGGCCGTTGCGCTCACTCGACCTGATCTTGTATCGGCTATGATTGCTGTCGATAATGCTCCTGTTTCTGCTGCACTCGGGAAAGATATTGTCAGCTACGTGGATGCCTTGCATATAGTTGAAACGAAGAAATTAAAGTCCGTTCGTGATGCGTTCAAGGCACTTGAAAAGTACGAGAAGAACGCAGACATTCGAAACTTCCTTCTTACCAACGCCATCCGAACTGAAGATGGCTCCGTAGCATTTCGAGTTCCTCTCGTAACTTTAGCCCGCTCGCTGTCGCATATCGCAGAATTCCCTTATGATCCTCATAAACTTCGCTATGAAGGTCCCTCGTTATTTGTTCGAGGAACAAGGTCTCATTAGTATGTCTTCAGGCTAGAACCGTTTATTATAATAATTCTGACTTCATTATAGTGTGCCAGACGAATCTATACCTCTTATAGGCCAGTTTTTTCCAAGATTCATCTTGAAAGACATTGATTCGGGCCATTGGGGTAATTATCATGCTCCATCTGTTCCACATCTATACTGACCCTCTAATAGTCATATCCGAAAAAACGAACGAGTTTGTACGAGTAGTAGAGGAATTTCTTATAAAAGACGACTAAATATATTTAAATATCTAGTCTGTCAAATATAATCCTGTAAGTAATCTAATTATAATAGTTTATTGGTCCAAATACACCAGAATTTTCATATACAAATGTATCTTCAACAAATCATATGCAAAAAAAATACATACACATACACTCTCAGATCCCGCTCACTAATTTCTTTGGGAATCTTCCTCGCAATAACTTTTATAGTTTAAACAGTCTCAAGAACAGTGTCCTTGAACTCACGTTCAACCTTCTGACCAGTCTCAGCAGAGCCTGAACCTTCTCCGTGAAGAGCCAGAAGAGTACCAAGATCAAACTTGGGTTGCTTCAGAAGCTTGACCTTACGGATGTACACATTCTGAAGAGGGAAAATGCTCTGAGTAGTCTTCTCAATTTCCCGTCCAATAACTTCGGGAATAAGCTTAGCAGTGAGCTGTGCGAGTGTTCCACTCGAGGCCTGGCGAGTAATGATCTCAGTCATCTTCTTGCGGATCTGACGAATCTGGGCAGACTGCGCATATGTTGTCTTCTTAATTTGGTTGCTAGCACGCTTTGTGAAGGCAATAGCGAACAAACGGACAAGGTAATCATCAGTAGTCTTGACAGTAACATTGGCCTCAATCAGAGTCTGCCACTTGCGAACAAGCGACCGTAGCTTGTCTGAAGTGAAGTCAAGACCATGAAAGTTGGTAAGAGCATTCTTTCCCTGGATTTCATCAATGCGTAGGCGAACCTTGCGGAACGCATGGTCCTCAGAACCACCCTGAAGATCGGCAAGAGAAACTTCGAAAATACGACCTTTGAGCGAGTCATCAGCGCTCTTGAGACCAGTAGAACGGTTAACAAGAGTCTTTCCTACGTCACGGTTCTCAAACATCGAGGGAGCTTTGAGACTGTACCAGTCTTTGCGGGAAAAGGGATCGACGACTTTCTTCTTGATTCCCTTCTGTAATATGAATTAGTAAACTATTCTCGAGGTGATCATTTACGAAACCACTGCTTGCGAGACATACCTTTCCCTTCGACAATCTTTTATTCTTTCCGACAGCTATATTCCAATTAACATCCACTAATTCAAAATTTAAAACGAAACGTCAGTAAAGACAAAACTTACCCATGATTAACTACTGATTAAATAAAATAATAAAAAGTAGACAAATCGACGAACAATTCTGCTACCTCAAAAATCTAAACTAGATACCAACTGCCGAACTTCGTCTCTCAGAAGGTCCTGCAGTTGGGAGACATTTGACCAGCGCTGCCAGCTGAGCAAAGCTGATCGTGACTGTTATATAAGATTAAGCCCTAAAATCAGGTCATATCACCTGATTTATAACACGTGATTGCTCGGAGGTGGTATCATATTTGTTCTCATTTGGATTGTTTAAGAGCAGGCAACAAGCGATTAAGGATATCCTAAACAGGTAATATCGAACAGTTGCTTGGAATTAGTGAATTGCTGTTATATGAAAAATAACTACTAAAACAAGCTGTCTGTTTTGATGCTACTTCTTTCTTCTGCTATTTGAAGGGCGTACTGGCTCAGATTCCATTGGTATAGAGCCAGCACAGTTTTGCTTCGAATAAGGGTCTCTAAACATCTCGGCTCACGTCTTCCAACTTATCTGGGATAATCGCCATCGGCTCCGGTCATTAGGTTACCTTCACGGAGATCGAGTGAAAGAGCTCCGGCTAATTGATTTAACGTGTCTCTAATTTAATCAGTCTCGGTCAAAAATGTCTAGACATCAGTTGCTTTTAGCCATTCGAATTCACTAATCCCCCAAGTTTGATGTACCAGCAAACTGCTACAGCCAAGGCCGTCTTGAGCCAGGAACAGCGGTCTCATAAAGGACAGCAGCAGCAATTATCGCAACAACAAGTGCGGAAACCGCAAAACTCGCAACAATCGCTGCAAACTTCATCGTCAACTTCTTTTTTTACGTCGGCTTCAAATATCCTGCAAACTCAAGCTGGTAAACAGCAACAGTACCGGCAACAGCCACCACTGCATCAATCAACCCCATCTTCGGCTTCGTCCCAACCCCATAATATACAACAACATATCGGCCATAATCCACACCAACAGCTGAATCAAGGTCTGTTGTTCGCGGCCTCCGCCGCAAAGCCCTCTTCTACTTTACAAACTTCGTCGACAAACTTTCAGGTGCATCACCAACAGATCCAACCTTCTTCTGCTGTTTCTGTCGCTGCTTCCAGTACTGCTACTGGCCCCGCTGCTGTTACTGCTGTCGGCGCAGCAGTTCCATCTACAAACACGCCTTCCAGCAAAATGATCCCTTCATCTGGCCACACAGTTGCTGCGACTCAGCGAAGGTTTCTTGCATCACCATTTCCTGTGCCATATCACGGCCCTGCGAGTCCTAGTACTCCAACCGGCACCTCCGCATCTAGCCCCTCTCGGATAATGCTTTCTTCCCCCAATCTCCATGGTCGTGATGACAATTCTCTGAAAACCTACACAATGACTCCGCCATCTGTTTTACAATCTCTGCTCAAAGATAATCCGGATGCTGGATATCCGGATTTCTATCCGTGGACCGGTTCCCAACCTGAAGATTCGCTGACTGAAAGCTATATTCAGCACGGCTATGAAGACAAGCCCTTTTTATCGGTATGACCACTATATACATAGATTTTATCAAATTTAGAGGCTAATGCAAAACTTTAGAATGAAACTGGATCTGCTCGATCAAATCTTCTTTCAACATTGCGAAAGCAATCGACCCTTGATTTACTGTCCGTGTTCATGACCAACGCGATGCAGAAGCGTGAAGAAATCAACAAAATACAATCTCCTTCAACTTTTAAGCCTCCACCGCGAGTGACACTCACTGATCAGAAGCGAGAAGCTTGGCTGCGTGATCTAGTTACACCCTCAGTTCCTTTGCGAAGATTATCCCGGACCATTCCTCATGGTATTAGAAACCGAGTTTTAGTTGAACAATGTTGCAATAAAGCTGTGCCTATTCATCGTGCGGTGTGGCTCGCCCGTTGTGTTGGTGCAAACGAGCTCCGAAGTTTGAAACGGAAAGGTAACAGTGCTTCTCTAGCTGATGCTGAAGCTCAATGGATACGTGAATGGACAATTCAAGTTGCCCAATTTATTGAAAAAGTGCTGTCAGAGTGTGGAAATAATAGTGACACTTTAGCCTCAACACCAGCAAACACACCTACAACGCAGCCTCCCAAATGGCGAACTCGGGCTGATTATATGTATGTATTGCAGAAATATTTTTTCAATCGGTCGAGTGACTGACTTTTATTCAAATAGTATTCGATTTGCAGCTCATCTATACTCCGAAGATCTCTTGGATAGAGCGTATTTTTTGGACTGGACTATTTTATTACTTGAAAAGATCCCGCTAGAAAGGCTTCCATTGCCTCTTGTTCTTATCCGTCTCTTTTGGAGTCGTCTGATTAAGCATCCCGCCAAATGTAAGAAGTTGGCACAAGTCCTCTTGACTCATATGAAATCTATGGCAGGTGAGATTGAAGCCAACCGAACAGCCCGTTCACAGCTATACCAAAAACTACAAATGCAACTTGCAATTTGCATTTGGGAACTAATGAAACAAGTACACGACGCCTTTCTAATACCTGAGAATTGGCACTCCGTACGGTCGGTGCTTTACAAATCAGTTCGAATGGCGAATCCTGATAAATCTATTACGGACAAAGTTTTTGAGACCATCGCTTTGGAAAACATGTCACTCTCTAGACAAAGTACATTATTTGACACCTCTAATTCTTCTAAAGATTCCGAACAAGAGCAACGAGCTAGATTAATTTCCGTGATAGCTTCTGCTTCAATACCTTACGATATAGATGTGATATCAGATGAGCTAATTCTAGCAGCCTCTATCCCTCCATCTTGTTATGACGGTAATGATCCACAGCAGCTGGTTGATGTTCTATGCGAATGGGCATTATGTGAGGAGCACTCGGCGTCCAGAGTTCTTCAGGCTGAGGAATATAATTTAGCTGCGAATGAGGTCAAGGATAATGCAATCAATCTACCGAACGAACAGCGTACAGATATTATCAGTTCTTTATTTCGCAAGTGGACGTCAATGAAGAAGCCAGTTTTAGATTCACTTTTCAAATTTTTTGATAGCTTTCTTGACTTGGAAAACATCAATCTTGATCTGGCGAAACTCTTCCTCGCTCAACTAGTGAACAAAGGTGTCTTGCTACCCGATATCTACATCCGCAAGCTAATATCACGAGGCATATTTTTGTTACCAGACATGAAGCACAAAATTCCATCACATCGATTCGTGTTAAAGCATTTACCACTTGACGAGTATTCGATCTCATTACAGAATCAACGTAATACACTATTAGCCAACAACCAACCAAAAGCCGGCATAGATTGACAGAGACATGATGAATGCCGATATATACTATTGTATCAATTATACACCTTGATGGGATTTTTATAGGTTAGGATAAATTGGAGTATGGGAAGTTAGTTTGTCTTGTAATTTAGTCTGATTTATTGATACTGTCTTTTTGGCATTGATTGTATAATATTCAAAACAAAGATGGTGAGATAAAGAATAATTATTTAATATATGAATTTTATGCTCTTTTAATTATGAATTTTAAATCTATGTCTGAAAGAAAGGCTTTGAGATCTGTGTGCAAATGAACACTTACTTATCAGAGATGTGAAGACTATATATAGATTTAGAAATTAGACATAAATCAGAAACGCCAGCGGATATGATTAAGTTGGTAAACAAAAATGTTCTTAGACCGAAAGATTACTTAGAGCTTTTGTTATTGCGGCATCAATATCGTTTCGATGGAAAACAGGGCCATGCCCAGAACATAAAGCTTTGTCCTTTAATAGTTCTGTAATGTGGTTAATATCAAGATTCTCGGTCTCTGGATGATTAGAAAGAAGGTCCCAAAGCTCTTCTGGTGACAGATAATCGCAATGTGCCTTTCGACCGGGGATATGTGTAGCAGTTCTGAAATCTTGTTCTTCACTCTGAGGATGAAATTTCTAGGGCGGTTAGTTTTCTAGAGTTCCAGTTGTGGTTCCACAAAGTGGCAATTATACAACACATACAGGAAATGATACTTTATGGGGGATCACAGAAGCTTGAGCAGGAACGGCAGTAAGATCTGAACGAGAATTCGAATAAGCAGCAGAATCACGAGTATGAGCAAGAGTTTCTTTCAAAATTTGATTCTCGGCTTGCATCCAATCAAGCTCCTTTTGGATATGGACGTTTCGAGTTTCAAGTTCCTTGATTTCTTTGCGAGCATCCTCAAGTTGGTCTTGGAGTTCTTTGACATGCTTCTCTCGCCTTTCCCGAAATGCACGCTAGCAGTTCAGTTAACTTCTAGTATGCAAAAATTTCAACAAATTCGTCATGCTTACCTGCGCTGCTCGGTTTTGTGCTTTTCGTTTCTAAGCAATTATTAGATCACACTCCGAAGTCGTTCTCATAATCGTATGCATACCAATTGAGGGTCATCATCTTCATTTAAACCGTCCTCAAATATTTCATTGACTGCTCCGGAATTCATTTTATTTTCAGCATCTAAATAAGAATTCAGTTGAGTCTCAGGAATCTCGACAGTCTGCGAGCGAGGTATGCTCGGCCAAGTAGGCTGAGAGTCTAGCAAATCTGAAGCGTTCGCCATGACTGAACCATGTCCTTCGAAGTTATCGGCAGGCTTAGAGATGTTGTGATTATTATTAATATTGTTAGTATCGAAGCTAGTTCCGGAAGTAGGAACAATCATTCCAGCGAAAACTTGATTATAAAACGGGAAACTACTGCCTTGAGATGATGACATTGTGAATATCGTGATTTACTAGTTTCAAAGTGTAGCCAAAAATGTTCTCAAATAATATTACTTATCCCGATATTATTGATGATGTTTGAATCACCAGAATACAGAAGTTCAACAAATAGTATAAATCGTGGCGGCTCAGATTCACAATTGCAATGATCAATCAGCCTCGAATTTAATTAAACATTGCCATAGTTTTCGAAGTATAGAACTGGGAGAATGCATTTTACGAGCGGCTCTTGTACGGGAAACTTAAAACTAGATCGGTTCGAAACTGTGTTCGCACCATTGGGATTTCAAGCAATTGCTGTTAGGCTGGCCTCTATAGACAACATTCCTTTAAATCAAGATTATGAATTAACCGGTATTTAGGCAGTAGCTGAAACTGTTGATACATTCCAATAAAAGACTCATAATAATCTCTCGTTCCGATTCATAATTAGTAAAAAATTGCAGCACTCACGATTCCAGCGTGGTCTCCCACCGCAGTACTAAGTGAGCCCATAGTAGCTTAACTGGAGAAAATCTGACGGGGTTCTGTGCTTTCTACTAAGTATGACCGCAACTGACTAAAAATTAAGAATAGGGTGCTGTATCATAACGTAAAAGAATTATCTCCGGCTTCATAAGGAAATTGCTTGATCAAGCGAATGAGTTAGCACCTACTCAAGTCTACTCAATTATCTCTTACGCGCTATTCAATTCATGGCAAAGCTACCTTTTGTTACTAGGTTTTCTAAGATTTTCTACTGCGTAGAAGAAGGAATGGGGTATTGTAGTTGTTACTAATAGCAATTCTGCAGCATTTGGTAAATGTTTTGTTGCATTTGTTCAATTATTTCGCAACAATCCCTGAAATAGGATTCGACATCGTATATGTGCAGGGTGATTAAGAATTAGATCGGGACCAATGAAGAATCACATATTCTGTAAGACTTTAAAATTCACATAATAACAGCGCCACCACAATTCATTGCAGTTGTCACTTTCCTAAAGTTTATGAAGAATCAGAAACATACGAAGATAAGAAGCAGTAAAAGAAGATTTAAAATAGAACAATCATGCCCAAGCAAACTCTTCCTCGAATAACTCAACACGGCCGTTTCCTTTGTCGAGGTTTTCAGTCACAGATTTACGACAGACGTCTGACATTGCACCCGGAGCACAGACAAATATTCCAACAGAAGAAGGTGCTTCATGTATAATATTTGATAAAATTTCGTCAAATTGAGGACGCTTGCCATATTGAAGATCCAAAACTTTCAAGGCACCGCTCGTATGAGTAACAGACGCGTCGGATAAGGAATTAGATTTCTCACCCTCTTCCATATCAGAAACAGAAGAAGGCTTTTCAGACGATGACCCATATCCAAAGTCTCCATTCTGAGGACCTGTAACATGAATGTGTACTTCAATCTTACCAGACGCCAACACATCGTCCAGGAATGGCTTCACAGCAGGAATCAGTTCATCGTCACGAGTAGACCAATGAATGATAACAGTTTGTCCATCTCTTCCCTTCCTTGCAATCTCGGTAGCATAATTCAAAATAGGAGTGATCCCAACACCACCAGCAACGAGGACTATCGTGTTGAATCTGAAAATAGGAAATGTCTCGCCATAAAATCCTTCAACCCAGACGTTCATGGTCTTAGACTGCCCCTGCTGTCTGTTGACTCTGTCGTAGATTGTACGGGTCATACCAGCATTAGCCTTCATAATGAAGTAATATTCTCCATCCCGAACACCAAGAAGAGTAAAAGGATGAGATTCCCAAATTTTATACTTCATGATATACAGATAGGCATATTGACCAGGACGAATCGGCCACTTAATCATTGGTTTCACGCGCATTAGAAGCGATCCACCAAACACCTGTGTTTTAGCGGTCACAAACAAGCCGGAATACAGAATGCGACAAATCCGTAAAACATGATCACCAACCCAAATACCAACACAGGCCCACATATATTTCCAATAGTACCACTGGTAGTAGTCGTATTCGTAGATGTGAAGATAAGTATACGGAATGAAGACAGCTGCAAGGGCAATATGGAAAATATGAAAAATCTCGTAAAAATAGTGTCGCAGGGGATAAGCACTTTGAACTAGTATCACTCCAGCAAGAATAGTGGCCTTATGGTGTCAATCTCCATATGAAAAAGGGAAACGTGGATACTTACTACAGTACCCCAGACGATTGAGATTCGATCCCAAATCTTTTCGATGTAGGAGGCCCGTCCACCATCATAAATATAAACCAGACTGTAAGTAATTGAATGGATTACGGCCTGAATAAACATCCACTACTAAATTAGCAATCTTATAACAAATATTAAAAAGAAACATACTCGTCCGGTCCAGCGATGAATAACATTAAAAGTTGCCATAGACCAACCTGAGATATATGAAAGAATATTATTACGACCGGCAAAGGCATATAACGAAGGAATCATAACTGTGCAAAAAATACCAGATCGATCACCAATATATCGGGCCCATTGAGCAGCGGGAGTACCAAGTTTCGAGTTTTCCTCAAATACATCTACCTGAGGCCAAAGAAAAATGATATTCAAAACGCCATACAAAATTTGGAGCAGTGTCATCCAGCGAAGGGGAGTAATATTGAAATCAAGGCCGCAAAATCGATTTGGCTCTGCATGCTTTCCACCGAAAGTTGCAGGCAACACAATATACTTTCGGAAAGCAGTAACAATCTTGTTCGGTTTTCCTTGTTCAATCTTAAACAGACGACCTCCATACCAAGCAGAGATAGAAATGATCATGAAAATGCCCCAGTAGACTAGAAGAATGTTACCATAAACTGTACTAGCCCACATATTTTCATAGTAAGCATCTTGAGTGCGATAGGGCGTGTCAAAAGTAGTACTGTTCACGAGAACAGGCTTGTCAGGAGTGACATTTTCAGCAGTAAAGTCAATTTGATCAATATAGTCTTCTTTGGCAGTGGCAAGAACATCTTCATATGACTCAGAGACCTCTGTATTTCCCAGAGAAGAGCAAAGTCCAGTAAGAAAATTCCAACCTCCCTTTTGAGCATTTGACTTGCATTTATCAACACACAAAGCCATTGATCCCAAGTAGATGTCATCTGTACAAGCGCAAGACCAATTCAAACCACTTTCGGAATTTTCTTCTGCACCAGGAAGGTAACGCTTGCGAAGTTTACTTCCCTTGCCGCCTTTACCACCATGTCCCTTTTGTGTTGAAGCTTCTTGACAACCACTTGTAGCGTTGAAAGAAACAACAAAGTTGAGGCAGATAAGATCACATGCAGGCAAAGTCGAGGTGGATCTGGCTGCGACATTAGCAGCTAGCCATGCCAGACCGAAAATTAATATAGCAGGAGAAGTTGTTGATTTCATACTATTTCACAATCAAAAGCACCGAGTAAAAATAGAGTGCGCGAAACAAAGAGGTGCAAGTAGAATTCGCGAGAAGAGAAATTAGAGCCCTTTATTATAATCGTTCAAGTCAGGGTCGAGATCGTTTTGAAGCTGTAAAGTGTAATGAAACATCACCAATTTGATTGGCAGAAGCCGAAAACAGGTCTAGGTGAATTCTGTGAGTACATCTGTCCAAGCATATCGTATATGATGAGAAAAACTCTATGACATATGAAAGCAAATCAACAGGGTGAAGGTCGAGAACTCTGTATGGAACTGAGCACAACTGATGATTGAGAGTGGAGACTCAATCATGAGACCAGAGTTGAAATCTGTGGCGCCAAGGAACAGACAGTTAAGATGAATAAAATTTCAAGAGAAAAACCGAGTCTTGGCTTATGGTAGCTGACCAATAAGGCCAAATGCGAGCTTTAAGTGGAAAAATATGGTGAGAAAATCATGCCGAAGTTACGGTCGGAGAACGTAATGGAGAAACTCAGGGGAACTAGAACTGATTGAGTCTGCCACCGAACTCTCAAGCCTCATTCCCCTCGATGGTAAACATAGCTTAAATAGTAAGTACCATTGTGCGATTATATTCGCAAATAGTTCAACAGGTAGACGATTATCTCATGGGATAATTGCCAAAACGTAGTAACCGATGAAAACAAAGGCTACACCGCAGGAACCAATGATTTAGGCAAGAAATGAACGTAGAAACAGGAAGGGTACGTAGGACACCAATAAGCTTGAGTTCAGAGACTAAATGGCGATGGTCTAGACAGCAAGATAAGAATCCGGTCTCGAACAATCTAAATAAGATAGATGAGATAAGACAAGCAATAAGAATGATTTCATGCTTGAATTTGTCTTAGTTTGAGATAATCAATCCCGTCGAATGATCTGATTGCTGGACAATGAATTTGGAGGTATATTGCGAAAGTAGCAGCCTTAGCTATGAAGCTTTAGAGCTGATCCGAGCCGACTGGCCGAAAGAAGGCTGGAAATTTGGTATCACGGACCAAACGCCACAACTGGAATCTAACTAAATTGACTTGGCGGACGGAGAAAAGAAGTTCAGATATCAAGCAGTTACCGTAGTAGAGGATTCAAGATGATATATGATAGTTCCGATTCGATGAAACAGAGGACCTTAACAAGCATGCGTTCAAAAGGTTGCCCATACTGAAATAGCTTCCGACTATAATAATGGAGATCAAAATATTATTTTCTTGGTACCAGAACTACTGTCAAGACACAAAGTCATTCTGGCAATTATTTAAGAATCAGCGTGCTGAATGACTAGATCCTCGGAGGTAAGAGGCCTTGACTAAAAGATGTCCGTACAAAATATGTGGGAATTCAGTCACTTTCAAAACTCCGACAACCAAGGAAAACATCGAATACGATTACGCAGCCACAGCCAGTTGGCAGCACTGGATCTGCTCACTTCAAGGAACAAATTGTGTGAAGTCTTCAATTCCGGGAAAGCCTCTTCTGCTGTGGCTCTGCCAAAATCTCTAATTTCCTAAATAAGCAACAGTGAGTAGACTTCAGACGACTTGAGCAGATCATACCATTCAGACAAACTGACCAGATCGAAAATGACGCAATTAACAAATTTTTATGCTACAACACTGATAATAATTGCATTCCAGTTTGCATTGAATTAATCTCTTGAACGCTTAGTTTCTCCGGATACTCCGAGGTCTAATTCTGTACGTGCTTGGCGGGACATGTTCTCTTCCGCTAATTCCACTCCCTTATGATTCCTCCGGCTTAACTCCTCATGCTCTTGAGTTGCCGGAGAAGGATATTTTAATACTGACAATGCACCTACGCGTATTATATTCACTGTATGTATTTATATACGTAAGCATATTTAAGTATCTCGGCTATAATGATTATTCTAGAGTGATTTCACAATGATAGCCTGCCGTGATACTCGGCGGTGTTCTGCACGCTTGCAACATACCACTGTTCATTCATGTTTGGATATAGCCACTCAGTTATATATCTACAATAGGATATGATCGTGTCCATCTTGGACATGATTTTACTAATCAAAATTTTGGATGACACGATGGTAGTCAGGAAGATAATCTAAACTATAGAGGCGACTGTTACACGGCAATTCAAAAGTGACTGTCTTTCGCTATAATATCAGATGTACTAAATATCTGGACGGTACTGTCTTTCATCTGTAATTGTGCCAGCATTAAGTTATAAAATTCCACTTAAGTTAACACGATTCATCTATTTAAATCTCATACGACCAGATTTTCTAAATATTCGTCAAAAACGCCTCAGCAACAAATCGTGCTCTTGCATTCAAAAACAGTTTCATTTCAGAGATTTCCTTGTCAACATCTTCCATGAACTAACATTATCAGTTCTCCATCTGATTGAATAAAATTTACCAAAGCATTAAAATTCGGCTCACCTGAATAATGAAATCTACAAGCTTATGCTTGAACATTTGCTCTGTGTGAAAGTTGGTGATCAAAAACGAAATATCATATCCCTAATGGTGTCAATAGCTATCTCACAAATAGTATATAGCACGTCCAGATGTTCAAGAATACCTTAATCGGCTTCCGTCGAAGTATAAAAAATGCTTCAGCTCGACCGGTCAAAAATCTCGTAAACTTGTGCACCAAAATATGCTCAATCTCGTCCGCCTGCTTGATCTTGATACTGATTCTTATCGAGTTGATACTTGGTTCAATTAATACTCGCTCGTTCTCATTTCTCGAAATAGTCAGCGGATTTAAAATGAGTTCGGGATTAGATCTGGCTTTGAATTAGATTCCATAGCATCCATACACAAACATAATCTTACTGAGCCTCAATTTCAGGCCGATTGTGTCTTTCGGCAACTTGTGACGAAAAGTTCTCAAGACACATTGATGCAGTCAAGGAGGTGCGAACACAATCAAGATATGGTCGTAGTGATTGAGACTATATTGATGAAATTAGTATTGATCGCTTACTACCGGAGTCCTCTTCAGCACGAATCCTTTGCTTCCTCATCATCCGATCACAATCCGACTCGATATCAGAACTTATCACTCTAAGCTTACCATCTTGCTTTACTTTATCTATTCCCTCGAGTTCCTGGACTTTTTATCTTTATATCCTCCTATCGACCTTCACTTGTTGATCTGCGGTCAACTCGCGTTTGGAACCCTGCTTAGCTGGCTGAGCAGGACCAAGCTGCCACAGTCCCCTTGATATTTGGGGTGACTGGCATGGCTTATTTAACACATGAATATAATACAAATTTATGCTATCACGTTACGGCTGACAAGCATTTGGTACTGTTTCGATGCTCCCTCCTGGAGCTCTGCTACCTAGCAAGACTTGGTAATTGGCAAAATACAGGCTTGATTTACAGACATTAGCAGATTGATTATTTAGTCTTAAGGCTATTTTTGATAATCTATTCGGTTTTATTGACTGCAGTGGTCTAGCACGTCTGCTATAGTCCAGATCTGGTTAAGGGTCTCCCTGTATACTCTGGTTTATTGGATCGATATCGGGTCATAGATATATCAGTTAACTTAGCGAGAAGTCATCGTCATATTGTATTAATATCTATCGATTAAAGATGACTATTCTTCCTAGTACGTATAAATATTTCACTTTCATGAATATCCAGTTTCTTACTATTGCCAGTTGTAATTCGCCATGCTGGCAAAAAGTACGATGTCGAAGTCGATCTCGACGAACCCGGCGAGGTTCTCAAATTCCAGCTTTTCAGTTTGACTGGAGTTGAACCCGATCGACAGAAAATTCTTGTCAAGGTATGAAGACGCATGCGTATATGCTGACCTTTCTACATACTAATTTTGCGGCGTTCGATGTCAACTTTTCATACTGTGCTCGAAGTGAAATCTTGCTTATCCAAGATTGATGTTCTTCAGCATGTTATAAGTTGATATGGACGTATTATCTATAGGGAGGACAATTAAAAAATGATGCAGATCTTAAATCGCTTGGTCTAAAACCAAATCAAGCGATTATGATGTTAGGTACTGCAGGTGACTTACCCAAGGAACCGTTAAAGAAGATGACCTTTGTGGAAGATCTTTCTGATAGCCAACTAGCTCAAGCAGTAAGTATTACTTTTGCCTGCCTACCAATGCTAATCATCTCAGACAAAAATTCCCATCGGACTTCAAAATCTTGGAAATACTTGTTACTTGAACTCGTCTCTGCAGTGTATAAGAATGATGCCCGAACTAACTGACGAATTGAACTCGTATCAGGTAGCTACAGCAGGGCCGTCTTCGGCCTCCTTATCAGCCGGATCTAGGGCAGAGCTCACAAAGCGTCTACGCGATTTGTATCGGGATATGAAAATGCAAACTACTCCCTACTACCCCATGGCATTTGTTGGTACTCTGCGGATAGTTTTTCCACAGTTTGCCGAACAGAGCGAGGGTCGATACAAGCAGCAGGATGCAGAAGAAGCATTTTCGCAGATTTTATCGGTTGTCAATTCCACTCTTAAGTTATCTAAGCCTTCTGAACAAACTTTTATTGAAAAGTACATGTCTGGAACTTTTACGACCGAGCTTTCTTGCGCTGAGACTGATGTCGAGCCAGTTGTGACGGGTACGGAAAATTTTTTGAAATTAGATTGTCATATCACGGGAGAAACGAACTTTTTGTCTGACGGTCTAAAGAGTTCCCTGTTGGAAACAATTGAGAAGCACAGCGATGCTCTTGGTCGTAATGCTCAGTTTCAGTTAAAAAAACGGATTGCACGATTGCCAAAGTATCTCATTGTGCATTTTGTTCGATTCTATTGGCGTAGAGATACTCAAAAAAAAAGTAAGATCTTGCGAAAGGTCACTTTTCCCTTCGAACTTGATGTAACTGATCTTTGCTCTGAGGAATTACGTCCGAAGCTTGTGAGTGTACGTGATAAGGTTCGCGATCTACGTAAGGCCCGAGAAGAAAAATTACGTGCAATCAAGCGAGCTCGAACGAATCTAAGTGATGATTCTAATTCCCCAGCCACCACTGGGTCTGCTCCGGGAAGTGAATATGATGCGGATATTACCCGCTTGGAATCCGAGGTTTCAGCAGCAGTTGATCCTGGACTAAAGCAAGATGACGGAGTCAATTCTAGTGGATTGTACGAATTAATTGGCATTATTTCTCACCAAGGCAAATCCGCAGACTCTGGCCATTATCAGTTTTGGAGTAAGCAAGAGACGGAAGAGGACGCTAAATCTGCGGTCGCATCTGGAAGCGGCGCGTTGACTGTTGGCACTACTAAACAAAAGGAAGAACCAAAATGGTGGAGATTTAACGACGATAAAGTTACTGTCGTTGAACAATCCAAGATCGAATCCATGGCTGGAGGCGGAGAAAGTGATTCTGCGCTTATCTTAATGTATCGTAGCATCAAATTTTAATTTGGATTCTTTTTCCACTATCTTTTGGCCATATTTATTGTCAATCATATAACAATTATTGATATTTAAATAAAATCCAACTGATCTATTCTGTTGTAAAGTTATTTTAATTGATCGTGCTCTCGAGTTTATCCTTGAACGTGTTGAACTCATCTAGACAGGCCAAAGGCTTCTTCGAATTCGATTGCAAGCATTTAATTAGTTCTTGTCGAGGCCCTTCGAAATCGACGTTTTTGCCTTCTTCAAGTTTTAATTTAAGTTTGTCCTGGCGGGCGGCAAGATGGGTTTTGAGAGAATTGATATCGTTAAGAATGTCTTGGGAGACAAATGAGGAAGATGAAGAAGTAGAGTGAAATGCAGGATTATCAATTTTGGTCCAAGCATCCGTGAGTGTCTTGCTTGCTTCTGCTTTGACGCTCTCGAGCTCCTTCTTGACGGATGATTCGACGACTAGAAGTTTATCTGCAGCACGACTAAAGTCGGACTACATAAGTTTGAGTTAGCAAAGAATTTGGCTTAAATATATCCAAGAAATCCATATTCAGAGCATTTCTTTTGATAATCTAGAATTATACGGGGAGATATATTATACCTGGGATTGACTCTCGAGAAATTGAGTGAGTTCCGGTGTCAACGACACGGACGAGGAAACTTCTGGCATCCCGCTCATGATTCTGTACCGCTATAGATCTATTATTCCCAATCTCTCGAAATCCAAGACGCGTTCACTAAAACACTAAATAATAGCTTGAATTTCGTTATTCCAACTAGAGCGTACAGATATATACTAATTACATATAAATCTAGAAGAGCCCTCGTCCACTCTGATGGCTTTCGAAGTTCCGAACTTGTCGATACAAAACACAAGGGCTTACATTCACAAACAGTCACGTGGAGATTTCAAGATTCAGGTTGATTGAAGCTTATGCATTAATCAGAATAAAAGATCGCTTTGGATTAATACAATAAAGTTCCGTAAATTGCTTCTCATGAATAGTATGGGTGACCGGCAATAATAGCGGTTTAGAAATTTGGAGTACTTATATGATCGTGGTTGGTAAGGAAGGTGAGGATCAGCAAGTCGTTTTTGTAATGTCATGGACGGTCGCCAGAGTAGGTAACGCAATATCAGATTAGTTGTAGAAAGTGAAAGAAGCTATTTATGTATATATAACTGTTCAAACAGGGAATTTGGACTTGGAAATGCATTAATGTATGTTAAATCACTCTCTCACTCATCCCAGCTTCATTAATTGAGTGGCCTGGACTTATCTAGACTATTAAGATTTAATTTACCCGAAAAAGCCGAAACATTCAATCGGGCTGAGTTTCTCAACAGCTTTTGTTTTTAATAACGTAAATCTGATGCAACTACTCGAGAGCATAATGGCAACTCCTCGCGTATTTATTGCTCGTCATGGGTATGGAAATTGAATACTTTTAGTGAGAACCGTAAAACGAACACTGACTAAACCCATAGTGAAACTGAGTGGTCATTGTCAGGCCAACATACTTCATATACCGATCTACCACTAACAGCTCGCGGAGAGAAACGTATTCTGGCTACTGCTGGAGCTCTAGTTGGAAAGGACCGCCTGATTGACCCGAATCATATTCTTAAAATCTACATTTCCCCGCGCCTTCGTGCGCGAAGGACTTTCCATTTATTGATGGGCTCTATTTTTGATGAGAAAAGTGACCGCGTTGTGATCGACGATCGCATTCAGGAATGGAATTATGGTGATTATGAAGGTCTTAAGACCGCACAAATTAGAGCACTTCGACGTGAACGAGGACTTGATTACGACGCAGACCCTGCTAATGGGAAGCCAGAGGGCCACGTTTGGAATATCTGGTCAGACGGCTGCGAAAATGGTGAAAGTCCTCAACAAATTACTGACCGACTAGACGAGATGATCGCTGAAATTCAGAATCTCCAACGTACGAATCAGACGAAAAAAAGAAAAGATATCTTGGTCATCGCTCACGGACATATTCTTCGCTCCTTTGCCATGCGCTGGGCTCGACGCGATATCTCTACAAACCCAGCGTTGCTACTTGAAGCAGGAGGTATTGGTGTCTTGAGTTATGAACATAATAATATCGATGAACCTGCTATTCTTCTTGGTGGTGCGTTTGTTGTCCCTGAGTCTACTGAAGAAGAAGACTCTGAAGAAGAAGACTCCAAATAAATCCAGCCTACTTTTGTTTTTGTTATTTACATATAGATTAAAATTATTACAGTTAAATTAGTCTTAGTTTCACATTATCCAAAATTATCGACTTTTTCATCAGAATCCCAATCCGAGTCATCTTTGTCCCAGTCCGAATCGCTATCATCATCATCTTGCTGTTGTACATCTGTTTCTTGATACGACGGCGCAGGTCCTTCATACGCGGGCGGCAGTACCATTTGTTCATCCATATCAAACAGATTCTCCGTAGCAACGGTGATTTCTCTCCAGACAGCAACTCGTTTGCTGCCGCTACCATTCAGTGACAACATAATCTCGGCCCTCAAACTGTGCGAAGTTCTCATGCTTCGAATCACAAAACTCGGAATAGTATCGCCCGTCTTCAAAAGCAGTGAGCACAGCTCAGTAGACTCGACTTTGAACATCGGTACTTCACTCTCCAATATTCGTGTCAACTTCAGCCGTCCACTATTGGAATC
The DNA here is from genome assembly GCF_038497815.1 of [Lipomyces] oligophaga. NCBI lineage: Eukaryota > Fungi > Ascomycota > Lipomycetes > Lipomycetales > Lipomycetaceae > Lipomyces > [Lipomyces] oligophaga. Next base: position 291,982 of record NW_027117788.1, on the reverse strand, counting down.
ATTATCGATTGTAGCCACTGTAATATGTCTGACTTCTGGAATAGCGACTGCTGGACCTGCAGATCCAGTCGTCGTAGCAATAACCATTATCTTGACTGAGAGAACACTAATATCCAAAATACCATCTATCTTATTATAGTTATCCACATCAACTCCAATCCACAAATCTATTGAAAACGGAATATCAAGAGTAACTTTCGCGTGGTTCTCATAACCTAACTTCGCTCTGATTGGTACGCCAACCATCATTTGGTCCTTCGATCCAAGTGCCATCAACTGTCGTAAATTAGAAGCCTTAGGCAAAGCACCAGTAACAAAATAAGATTTCGGCAGCTTGTTACATCTTGCAGAAAGTACTGTTCTGTTTTCTCGGATATCTTGGACGACTGGCTGACTCAGTAAAACACTAGACCGAATTACCGTGGCAGGTACAAGCTGTATTCCACTCCTAGACGTCTTGTTTCGTCTAAAAATGCCGTCACGAACCGCAACGGCTCGAATCGAATATTTGATACTGAATCGAGTCGACTTCGGAGTACGCGGGGGGAGAGGCATGGTTGTCATTCCTCGAGTTGTCTCGACTGCTCGTGCGTGACCACATCGCTGATATCGTTTATGGCCATCCTCAAACAGAGAATAAGGGCAAGCGGAATGAGTTGGTACGAGAATGGAAAATGGTATTTCGTTCAATCCTACTTTTAGACTTGACACTGCGTGTGCGGACAAGTGCAGATTTTGTTTTTTCTTCGAAGAATTTGTTAAAGGTGCGCTTGAAGAGGCAGTACCTTCAATCTGTGTCGCATCGTATAATCCTATTCGCATATTGACGTGGATATGAATCTCAATATATGTACCGCCACTTCCAGATGAATGGCATTGGGTCATGGAAAATCCTTTAAGTTGCACATATAGCTGGGTCGGAAAATCATTGGCGTTGTCCACCATGAGACGAATAACTCCATCGAAAGGTTGTCCAGCGCAAGCAATCGGAGAATTTACTAAAATACTAAGTTAGACTGTCGTTCATTATCATAATCGCAAATATAGCTTGAGCAAATACATACATTCCAGGTTTAGTCGCATCGCGCTCAGTCTTATCTGAGAGCGCAAGGGCAAAGCTGGATTTAGCCAAAGATTGTCTTTAGACAGTCGTCGACACGAAGATACTGGTACTTTGGGAGATTGGAGTTCTGAGAGATATAAGTAGCTTGACAACAGCCTTTATTAATCAGATATTTACAATAGTCCTGAATAATCATCCCTAGCGCAGTCAGTCTCGACCACAATGATTCATCAAGCCTATTAGTCACTCAAATCCTGGCTAACTAGAGGCAAGATAATCTTACAAGTTTCCAGATTTTAATATTTATTGGCCTTCTCGAAGACCGTCGGCTTCAACTCCGTTTACATGCTCACGTTCTTAGAACCCCCTGACTACGCCATTGCAACCCAAAAGAACAAAGTCATCGAATCCCTTAACAATCCCCACAATCTCGACTCTTCAATTATTGAGCTGAATGACATTTGTATATCGGGCAGGAGAAAGATGTTAGTTCTAGTTAGATTCTTTTAGATTGCGAATGGTTTGCCAAAGTATCTCCAATTATTATTAAATTGAATATTTACTTGAGAGAATTTTTACTGAATTGTTCAAGCAATATGTTACAAAATTCTCCGGAGGGCTAACTCCTCCGGAGCAATAACCTAAACTACCTTTGTGTCCTTCTATCGACGTCATCAAATATCTTTTTGCATCTAACCAATCTTACCAAACTTTGTCAACGAAAAATAATCTGTAGAAGTTTCCTCCTCCGAAATCTTCTAGGTATAAGTATTCAGATCCCTATTTATTGCTTTAGCCTCGACTTCCCGAAGATCAGATGGATTCTCATGTACAAAGAACTTCTCCGGCGGCTGGCTTAGCTCCGAAGTGTACTACGTTGTAGTCGTCTTTTACTCATATCAATTCTACTTCCTAGATTCATATATTCTCAATCTTTCCACCAAGAGGACTTCAGAAAAATTCCTCCGGCGGCTAGGCTCCTCCGGCGCTAGTTATGTATCTGGGATATCAGTATGTTCCCACTCTGAAATCATCTTTTAGAGCTTCGGTTTGTCTATGAGTTAATTGTTTGCCACGCTGTATATCCTCTCACTGTTGTGGTAAGTCCACCGATCTCATTCTTGAACCTTTCATAATTCGTATTCTTTCCTTCCATATGCTGTATTAGAGTGCGCGATTATTGAATATATCAGTTTGTAGGATTCAAACCGCACTTGCGTAATAAATTGGCCTTGTACTACCTCAGGTTCTCTTCCAAAATTCATATTCTCCAGGTAAATTCTTTTCCAACACCATAGATGCTCTCATCTTTTTCAGGGCTTCGGAATACGTATCCTGACTAAATATTCAAACAATTTCGTAATGAAAGCTTAACAAGTCAATGGATTTTGGCTGATCAAAATGAAACAAACAAAAAAAGCTCGGTAACGGGGAATTGAACCCCGGTCCCCCGCGTGACAGGCGGAAATTCTAGCCACTAAACTATTACCGAATAATTGTTGTCAATATTATTTCGTACTTAGTTAATCGTCTTTTGTGGAATGATTTACCTGTTTTTACCTGTTGAACCAGTTTGTCAGTGTCGTACTTAGTAGGAGATATATTAAGAGATTTATATCACTGAGGGCAGCGAACTTCGTTAAATGTAAATAATTGCTAAATTGACAAATTATCAGTGGACTTTATGAAAATGAATTGAACAAATTAGCAATTCTACAAGGCGAGATCTAGTTATAACTTGAGCAAGTATGGAAACGTGCATTAGTAAACTCTAGATTTGTGCATCAATCGCTTCAACTCTGCTTCTGTAAGAACGAACCGTTAGATGTAATTTGGAATGCGTGCGAATTCATCAATTTAGTTTTGTCATCAAGTAGATCAAACCAGCACAATACAGCAAGCATACAAAATCTCTTAGATTAAATAGAATCGCAAATCAAATGCCCAACAGGCGTGGAGCCATTTAAAAATGTCTCATTGAATCACTATGATCCGAAATCATCTAATTTTCTCTGCAATATTTGTTCTTCAGATATCTAATTGCTATGTTCATGTTCATGTCTGAAAAAGCGTTGCTGATATTTGATTAATTGTATATATGCCGCTGTTTCCTTTACGGAAACAACGCAACTTTGCGATAACACAGCCATCTTTATGATCGCGAGGCACTGATAGTTTGATCTACTGCTTTCATGCACATACCCTGAGGCGGGCGGTTCAAACGAGAGGTAGACGAGTAACATAATTATTGACGAACTGGACGGAAGATCAATAGATTTTTAGTATGCAATGTAGCTTTACTACACCATAGGTCAGAAGAAACAATAAAGATTTATAAATTAATGGTTGATTGGTTACTGTCATATCCATGAAGATCAGCAGCGAGTGATACGATCACATATTAGTACAGGACTTGTGGAAAGGCATATCACTTAAGATCATTGTTATGCAAGGTAATATATAACGACAAAAACTTCCCATACGAGAACGAGACACAAACTTATGAGCGAGGAATACTCAACTCTTCTATTGCTCTTCGCAGCTTAGCGATATCTATGTCTTCTCCGTTGACCTCTGCAATGCCATCGCTTATATCCTGATCCTCAGAGGATATTTCAGCAGCAGCAGTATCTGCGCTTCCGATGCCCGTGAGATGAGCTAAAAGGGCTTTCAGTCTTCGAACAGTGGTCTGTCTTACGGTTTCCGTAACGTCAGCAGCCGGACCTAGTCCCTCCATATCATTGAACTCATTCGTGGCGTACATCCGTCCGCAGGACGAAGATGCAGAAGAGAAACTGGAGGCTTTCAAGGTATACTCTCTGATTCGCTTCCGTAAGCGTTCGTAATCGATTTGATCGCTGCGAGAGGCAAATCTAGTCGTTGATTTATACCAATACATCGAGTCGTCGCCGTCAATGTCTGTCTGGACAAGAGAATTGGTCACGGAGGGAGTCCAGTGCAAAGGTGCATTACTGTTTGGAACTCCGCGAGCGCGCTCTGTAGCTTCCCTTTCAGCAACTTCTGCAGTAATAGATTTCCCCGAGTCGGTCATCATAGATCGTAGCGGTGTCGGCTGAGGATATCTCGGAGCGGTAGGTAGACTTGAGATCTCAGGAGGAATGAGCACGGCAGAGTCAAGGTTGCCTCGACTGTATTCGGCAATCCAGTCGGCGTCCGTAAACGCGTTTGTTGGTAGAGGATATCCCTTGTTTGTATCTAGTGGCATAGCTGGTACACAGGGTGTTGGGGGTAACAAGGGTGAATCTGAATAGAGATATGGGTCTTCAACACTAGTCGCTGGGAATTTTGGCTTCTCAGTGGTAATACCTCCGCCAGCGCGGTAAACTAGTCGTTTCGTAAAGGCTTCGGGTGAAAAGTCAGCCGAGTACTCATCGTCGGGAAGTTGCGCATCCAAGGCAGTCAGTTCTCGAAATGTTGAGGGATTCTTGTATGACTTCGAGCTGCTGGAGTTCGTCGAGCTGGGTAAGTTCGACTTCACATTATTATATTCGTGGCCGCCCGAATGAAGATGGGATGCCAAAGAGTCCAATACTGACGGTCCACATGCTGCCACCATTTCTGCGATGAACGCAAGTCGACTGAATTTAGCAAAGTATTTGAAGCCTTATCAAAGCTGCTTCGGTAATGAACCACTTCATCATGTAGCCAGGTATAGTCTTCAAAGCCCAGTCTAGATGTGCGTTTAAGGGATTGGTACTGGATATAGTGTATTTAAGATAAATAGGATAAAAGTTTATTTATGATATAATATGAGGAGGGATACGATAATACTATTAGACAACTTCAGTTACTGATTGCCGTTCACATGCTCGAGTCCAGCGTCGTCGCCGCCATTCTCCTCGTCGCTGGTCACTGGTCATATCGTAGACCCATTTTGACCCTGAATCAACTTGTACAGAAACAATGCTCTGCTGTGCCACCCATTCTTCAGGTCGCAAATCGAGCTTCCAAATTGAATCATTAACATATCGCCAACCATCTGGTGGTAATGTTTCATCCAAGAATCGGACTCCCTGAGGTCGCTGCTGGGCAAGGCGGACTCCCGACATTGGCTCATAGGGCGAGGAACAAAACAACCAATCGTCCCATTCATCAACGTCAATGTTGTGTTGCCGCTGAAGTTCGTATATCTCGACATGGCGGATCTCTGGAGGCTCGTCAACGACGATTTCGCGGTCAACAAATTGGCTAAATATACCAGCCAACTTCCTTTCCTTTGGCGACAGGTAAGTCTCATGCGATTTGATGAGAGCCCGACGTACAAGAGGATGGCCCGTACTGACAACGAGCCAACCTACAACTAAAAAAATGACTCGCCAGGGAATATAAGGAGCTAGGAAAAAAAGTACTGTAGACAAAACTAGCAGCGTCAAAAAAACCCCAGACGAATATTGTTCGTCCTTGAAGTTTGTGGGTCGCGAAAGTAACCCGACGACAGCATCGTACAACTTGACAATATCATCCATCATATTTTGAAGGTCACGCATATTCATAAAAAAATCCCAAGAGAGTTCAGGGACAGGTTTGAGTTCCGCAGCATCCGCTATTGGTGGTCCAGTAGATGGTACAGGAAATGCAGGGAGAGGAGAAGGTGGAGGAGGGTGTCGCTGAACATAAGCTGGGACCATAACTCCAAACAGAATGAAAGCAAATGGAAGTACGACCAATAAAAACGGATGTAGACAGACAAACGAATAAACTGCCAAAAAAGAAAGTGTATGAGTTGTCTTTCTCCATGTAAAGATGCGAAACATTCGATATTGAAAATTGAAAATTACACCCACTCGAGAATTTAACCGTGTAAAATTCCTAGCCATAACAGGCACAGAAAATGGTGGTCGGTTCTTCTGATCTTGAAGTCGCTCTGCTAGAGTGCGATCTGAAACTGTCGAAGCTTCCGTCATTGTCGGCAGAGCAGCGGAAAACAGGCGTTCCATTAGTTTATCGGTCAGATTCGGAAATCCTGACGACTGTTGCGCGGAGGCTTCGACAGTTTCTTCAGAGCCGTAAAGCATATCTTTCAAAGCCGCAAATTCGCGGAATGACCGCGGAGCGTAGTTCATATCTGTATATAGAACCTGTGTTTCATTATAATCGCTTATAGTAGTCTCAGTTTACTCCAAATATTTAAATTTGAATCTAATAAGATCGTGACTATATCCCAATGGTCCCGATGCCATGTGATGAAAGTCACATGATGTCACATGACTGAGTTTTGCAAACATAATTTTCGTATTTTGATTTTTAATATTCTGTGGTCTTTTTTTTTTTTGGTAAAAATCGCCTAGTTTAATAGTTAGATTAGAAGTTATTGTGAACATCGGAAACCTGTAATAGTCAGCTTAGTGTGATCGGCGGAAAACCTCTTCCTTCACCGAGATCCGTCAAAGATGTCTCCAATATCGACGCCATCTCCGCGATGTTCGCCTCTAGTTCTTGCACGCACGACTGCGACATCTACGACTACATCGCCGTCATTTTCTGGTAATTGGCAGTCTTCGGTGGGACTACGAGAGGCCCCATCGCCACTCTTGCTAGCGACGTCACCGTCAAGCATAAGCAGTTCACCATCTTACTTGTCTCTTTCGGCGGCAGTTTCGTTGGCACCCGCAACCGGACAGTGTCAAGCGAGTACAAGTCCTGAGCACTCGCCCCTACTTGCTGCTTCGAGCTCCACGACTACTCCATATCCGCGGCAGTCGATGAAGTCGCGAAAACCGATCTTGAACGTTTCGATGCCATCGCCACCTCGACTGGCAAATCCAGGTCTTCCACGACACCGATTTTATGCTGCAGCTGCCGTCGCAGCAGCGGCCGGAAATACTGGAAATACAAGTCTCAGTTCAGGACTGACACCAGCACTAGAGACGGACTCGCCCTATCTGGGACCGGTAGGGTCACCGTCTGGGCCAGTAACGCCCATGCAGCTTGCAGACGAGGAGTTTCCGTTTCCAAATTCAGCAGTGTCGCCAACGAACATTAATAGTGTCCAAGGAAGTTCTTATAACGTTAGCTGGCTCCAGCAGCAGCGAATGAACACAATTTACAACTCACGGCCTTCGTCGCCGTATTCGCGATCGTCTAGGATCGGCGCGGGCGAATTCTACACCGCGACCTCATTCTTAACCTCGAATGGGAATTTGCCAGCAAACGCAGGTGATGCAAACACTCGATGGACTTCGACCCCAGTCTCACCAATCTCGCCATTATCGCCGACCATTTCAGAAAATGGGATCGTGGATGTGGAAGAATTGGATGATTTACGAATGGATGGTTTAAATTGATCATATGGAGATGGTTTTTGTATTTGTAGGCGTGGAATTTGCATTTTGATGTATTGAAGGATTTAATGGCGTTGATGATTGTATCGTATTGAGCAGATTTGGAGCATTTGAATTAATATATCATTTCATTTGATATTGTATTTGTATTAATTTGGAGATGCCCATTCCAATAGTAGTAGTACGCGTACAGTGGGACATAAGAACAAGTCATCGACTACACAACTTTGTTCAAATTTACCTGCCAGCAATGTTTTCCGATAATTTGACGCAAAGAGTGCGGACTTTCGATGCCTTTCGTAAGTATTTTGCAATTGTTATCAAGAATTTAAACTGAACAGTGGTAGCTAAGGTATCGACGACTTATAGTCGACGTTCGTCGCAAGGAGGTGCGACGACAATATTACTGACTGTATTCTGTCTGTATTTAATCTGGTCCGAACTCGGCAGTTACTTGACTGGTCTTGAAGACCATCAGTTCAAAGTCGAAGATCATGTTGGCTGGGATATGCAAATGAATTTTGATATTACGGTAGCAATGCCTTGCGTGACGTTGCATGTGAATGTGCAAGACGTTGCAGGAGACAGGGTTCTGGCGAGTGAGCTGATTGAGATGGAACCAACGGAGTTTGATCTGAGAAACACACATGAGCTTACATTAGAAAGCCGTGCAGATTCAGAATTGGATGACAATCTCGAGACAGTTTTTCGCCGTGCGAAAGTTGCAAAGAAATTTTCGAAAACTAAGAAGTTCCATCACCCACTTTCAGAAGCTTGCAGGATCTATGGCTCACTTAACGTAAACAAAGTCGAAGGCGATTTCCACATCACAGCTAAAAACTATGCCTATCCAGACCGTGAATCGGGTTCGTATTTCGCACAGGAGGCGCTGAATTTCTCTCATGTTATTGATGAGTTTTCGTTTGGAGAGTTTTATCCGAAGTTGGAGAATCCTCTTGATGGCGTTGCTGCGTTGTTAGATCAACGTGAGTTCTATGGATCTCGAGATTCGCAATTACAAATTACTGATTTTTTAGATATGTTTCGGTATCAGTATTATCTGTCAATCGTTCCAACAACATATGTAGGCTACGGCGGTCGGAAAGTAGTCCACACAAACCAATATGCCGTCACCGAACAGCCTACTCCTCGAGTCAATCCTACGCATCCGCCAGGTATTTTCTTTAAGTACACAATTGAGCCCTTGGGTATGACGATAACGGAGCGTCGGACACCATTCATTCAGTTTCTTGTCCGACTTATCAATGTCTTGGGCGGCGTTGTAGTTTGCACTGGCTGGTTATATCCATTATTGGACAGTGCGTGGGAAAAATGGGTGACAAGAGGAAAGTCAGTTCCTCATGACACCCAAACTATGTTAGATACAGGGCTTAAACGTGAAGACTAAATATATTTAAATATCCCAAATAATTATATGCAGTGGAGAGTGCAGCTATTGCGGAAAAAGAAAGAGAAACTAATGCTGGGACCACTCAATTGAGTCCAAGTCAATACCTTCCTGAACCATTTCCCATAGCGGTGAAAGCTCGCGCAGAAAAGTAACACGCGCTCGAACAGCTTCCAATACATAATCAATCTCGGCCTCTGTTGTAAACCGGCCAATCCCAAACCGGATACTTGAATGTGCCAATGCATCGTCTGCTCCTAGCGCTCGAAGTACATACGAAGGTTCAAGAGAGGACGAAGTACAGGCGGAACCGGATGAAAGTGCAATGTCTTTCAATGCCATGAGTAATGATTCACCTTCCACGTACGCAAACGAAATGTTCACGCAGCCAGGATAATGATGGTCTGGATCGCCGTTGCGAATCGTGTGCTCCATTGATAGTAAGCCCTCAGTTAATCTCTTAGATAGCCTTGAGATATGTTCAGAGTCATAGGCCATCTCTTGTTTCGCAAGTCGACAAGCTTCGCCGAATCCAGCAATAAGCGGAGCTGCAAGAGTCCCGGAACGCAAACCTCGTTCCTGACCACCCCCAGAAATAATTGGATCCAAACGAACGCGTGGGCGACGACGAACATAACAGGCTCCAATACCTTTTGGTCCGTAGATTTTATGACCAGAGATCGACATCAGATCGACATTCCATTTGTTGACGTCGACAGGAATCTTGCCAACAGCCTGAGCGGCATCGGTGTGAAAAAAAACTTTATGCTTTCTGCAGATTTTCCCGATCTCCTCAATCGGTTGGATGACACCAATCTCATTGTTGACAGTCATCACAGAGACAAGAGAAGTATCGGGACGAATTTCAGCTTCGAGTTGCTGGAGATCAACAAGACCGTTGGCTTTGACAGGCAGATAGGTGACTTCGAAACCTTCATCTTGTAAATGACGGCATGAGTCTAGCACGCACTTGTGTTCTGTCTGCGTCGTGATGATGTGTCGCTTCTTCGCTTTGTAAAACCGGGCAACACCTTTCACACTCATGTTGTTACATTCTGTGGCCCCCGACGTAAAGATAATTTCCTTAGGATCTGCACCAATCAAACTAGCCACATGTTCACGGGCTTTTTCGACAGCAGTATCAGTTTCCCAACCGTATGCGTGTGTGCGCGAGTGCGGATTACCGTAGAGTCCAGTGTAGAACTGTAACATGACGTCCAGAACTCGCGGGTCCATTGGTGTCGTCGCCTGCATATCGAGATAAATCGGTCGGCGGTCCGACTCAACAGCGTCAGAGAAGTCTGCAGACTTGAGTAAATCAGATACGTCTGCCGACGGAGCAGTCACGATCGGCGTGGTCAATGATGCCGATGTTGCTGGCTCGGTGGCAACCGCACGTAAGACTGCGGACTTGTTGGCGTATGTACGTCGCAATGATAGACGCGAAGTTCGTGTCAGACACGCTCTTGTAAACTGAGCCTTCATTTTGATTGCTATTTACTTGAATCCGAGTGGAATCTGAGTTTATAGCAGTTAGTCCTTGAACAATTGTGTGTTGACGACTTGAATTAAGAATATCAGATTTATTGGTCTATGGTAAGCAGAACTATATCCGTTGGGATTAACGAACTAGTTCGATTAAGGCACAATTGTGTAAGTATTTTAGGTATATGCCGGAATGTCAGAATCAATGGTCAATCTACCATAAATATCCAGATTTATAAGCGAAGCTAGTTATAATAGTATAATATTGCGATACTCTAGGACTGAAATTATTTTTAAAGAAGTTTACTGGCCAAAAAGAAAGGATTTTCGAAATCACAATGCTAACTTCTGCCGGAGATAACCCAAATAGGGAATTGGCCGGATATGCGGTTCCCCTATCTGATGGCTGATAATCTGATATGACGGGAGTAGTAATTTGAATAATAATTAGAAATTTAAATTCATTATTAAATTAAGTTGAAGCTTAAATAGAACAAAAAGCTAAATAAAAAACCAAAGACCAAATCCAGCAGCAAGGGCAGCACCAGCGACCCCAGCATTCGAGCCTGCAGCTTGATTCGAAGCAGCGGTAGTCTGCAGAGACTGGGAGGAGGACGAAGACGACGGCGCGATGTAATTGTAGATGACTGTCGTGCTTGTTATAGTTGAGATTGGCTTGCCGTTAGACTGGACGGTAGAAAGAAAGACAGAGGTCGAAACCGCAGTTAAGTCTGAGCTGGCAAAAGTGGTAGTTATTGTAGAGGAGTCACTTGAGGTCGCGGACGAGGTTCCGTTTACAGCTCTGCGGATTCGAGGCTGCCGAAGCTGTTGACGTGAAAGATTTTCCATAATTTTCTTGTCCGAGTCTTCCCCAATATTCAAATGCGCACGCAGACCGTCCATTACCGGTGCATGATTTCGATGATGGTGATGTTCTTTCGTCCATAGCAGGCCCGCAAACCAGTCTTTCAGAGCAGTCAGTCTCGGGGAACTGTCGGTATGCGACGACGGCGACGGCGAAGATCGCCACTGAGCTGATCCATGGCAGTTCGGAACGATTTGACCTTTATCGAGTTCATGACGAACAAATCCCACTTGGGGATCGACCAAGGAGTCTTGCATGCGATGTTCACTCTCTTCATGCTCCATCTGATCCTGATAACCATTTACGTCGGAAGATCCAGAAACAAAAAGACCTTGACTGTCAGTTTCAGATTTGCTTCCGCGAACTTGTTGGACTAGAGCCAAGACAGCGACCAGAACACTCAGTAACAATAGTGATCTCATTCTGAATTTAATATGGTTTCGATACGGTTCTGTTCTATATTCTCTAAGATATAATAGTTCTTGTCCGCAGCCTGGTCTCGTTATTATGACGTCAAGGGCTATTCAAGACCTAAAGACAATACCACTCTATTAAATATACCTTGAATAATATGAAGCTGTGACGCAGAAACCGGCAAATAGTAAAATATCTGTTTCAAAAGTGATCCGTGATATTTGGATTACAATAAAGCACAAGAAATTTGAAAATTCTAAGCAGCAATAGCATGTGTAGCACGGTCTTGAATCTGCGGCGAGTTGCCGGATTTGGAAGAAGTTACTTTCTACGGAAGTTCTATTTTTATACTGTACCAATATATATTGACTTATCTCATAGTAAAATATTTAAACAATAGTGCGATATCTTTGCCTTGTACGAATTCACAGTGATTTGTGATATAATTGTAAGATGCGTCTAGAAGCTGTCTGTGTCTTCTTCTTGTACCTTCTGCACCATACCAAGGTGAATTACTATTGCAAGCCGGTCGAAGCAGCAATTTTCTTCACCAAAGCCCGTTTTAAGAATTGCTCCCGCGCAAGCGTTCGAGTATGTTTTAAAAATATATCCAAAGAGATTCGTTCACGGTCCAGCGCCTTGCCGAGAACATATATAGTATCGTTTATAGCCAAATCATCTGCTGCCAATTCGTACACTTGATTAAACACTGCAGCCTCTGCGGTGATTAATTCGTCGACATTTACCTGGCTTTGTTTATGCGCCTCTGAAATCACTTTTTCAGCGCGTGACAATCTGTCAATTAAAAATTTTTTGTTTCGATTCGAAGCGTCAGTGATCCGCTCGAGCTCCGATTTCTCTCTCGCCAAATTAGCTTCCGTTTGTGATAGCATTTCAAGCGTGCTTTTCAGCTGTTCGCTTTGTTTCTGCAGATCAGGCTGAGAGGCAGTGGCTTTGCGTTGCAAGGCCACACCAACTTCGTTAAGCAAGTTTATATGTTCAGGATGCATCGGCAGCGGAGGTCCGGTCGCAGGAGTCAGTTCCTCAGCCGTAGATTCGTCAAGAAGGTTCGATAATTCACCGACAGATGTAGACAGAGCCACCTGAAGTTGGGATGTAGATTGTGGAAACGGTGCAGTCGATAGCAGAGGCGGTGACAGAACTGGCTGTATAGGAGATGCTGGTCCCTGTTTAGAAGATATCTCTCGGGAAATCCTGGAAGAATATGCAGAGTTTGTCTGGGCTACTTCTCGTGCCGCCTCTGGCTGTAATGGATGTACAGATGGCTGAGAAGGCATTAAAGACTGCAACGGAAGTAGTGGAGGATTTGAAGGAGCTTGTGCCTGCACAGGCTTCCCGTACACAGGCGGTTCCTTTGAAAACACATCGATTAATATCCCAGTTACTTCAACAAGACTACTCGACTGCGGATTCCAGTACGACAGATATGGATGGTAAATCTTCCCATTCGTATCGACATGGTTGCCTGGCCGGATATTCATGTTTGCCGTTGGCGTCACAAAGCCAAATGGCGCTTGTAGTGGGAACTCATGGGGTATCCAGATCGACACTGGAATATGATATACCGTCGACCGAAATGAAGCGGGTAAAGTTCCGTGTAAATTGAGCAGCAACTGAGATCTTCCGTCCTCAAAAGCTAAAAGGTCAATTTTGATTCTGCAATTCGTTCATACGTCTGAACTCCTCTGAGATCAATTTAATACTTACTGTGAACACTCGTCCGCGGATGTAACGACGGATAAGTTTGTAAAACTTTAACAGTTTCTGTGAATGTTCTATTAACGTCGTGGTATTCCTTATGCCGTCAGTATCTCTATCAATTGCTGAATCCTTTGATTTCTTCGTATTTCTCACCTGAACTAGAACCCGATGAAGCCATTCCAGCGTCTGTTGCGGAACTGCTCGTGACATTCTCAGACTTCCACCCACCGACAATTACTAGTAAAAGTTCAAACAAAATAGAACCTTATCGGAAAGAATAGCTAGAATTACTTGGTTGAGCAGAGCAGATTCCTATGAACTAGCAGTGGTCCCAAGTGGACTACCTACTAGCCTAACCCACGTAACGATAATATATGATAACGTAAAATAGATAAATTATAACAAAAGAAATGAACTTAATTAATAAAAAGAGTTACAATACATATGCAATATCAAACATCAATAAATCAATAAATCAATAAATCAGTAAATCAGTAAATCAACGAATGCCTCAACTCTGCCAAGTCACAACTAGAAATCAGTCTAACGTACATCTCACTCTTCACCCTAATTGAACGTAATTGCCTGGAAACACTCCTTGATATCCGTTCAATTTTCCTGTCCACCATCCCTATACATGTCAATACGTAACTCCAGTTCAGTGCAGTGTAAAAAACTTACATTAGGATCGGCCGTTCGCTGAACAATTTCAATCCTATCACCTGCATTGAACGTCAGATCGCCGTCTGCCTGTGCAGCATAGGCGTACAATGCAGTGCAATACTCTACTCCGGAAGCAGGCGCACTTCCGGGAGTCGGTGCAGTTACGACTGGGGCAGTTTGCTTCTCCGGTGGATAACCTGCATACTGCAAACCGGCCGGCTGCTGATAAGAAGGCGGTGCTCCCGTAGCTGATACGGGAGATGCTGTAGTGCTGTAAGGTGCCGTGGCAGCAGGCTGACCGTAAGCAGTGGGAGCAGGATACGTGGCAGAATACTGAGTAGTTGTCGGCGAAGCGTATCCGTTCATAGCCGCCTGTTGAGCATATTCTCCGCCTTGCTGATATTCCGCGTATCCCGGCTGTGCATATGGCGGGGGAGCGTTAGGATCACTGTAAATGGATCCTACTGGACTTAAACCAGGCGTTGGCGATACTCCAGCTGCTCCAGGAGCTCCAGGAGCTCCAGGGGCTCCACGACGAAAACGAGGATCTGAAAGTTTTTTCTTAGAACGATTGATCGAAAACTTTGTCAGCGGAATTGCTTCTGCAATTTCTTGAATATTGCCTCGCTTAGCCGTGAATGCGGTCTCAATATCTTCCTGCGAGCTCATATTAAAATACTTGATGTCGTTTGAATTCATGCGCTCGTAGAGGGTGTAGAAAATATTCAGCTGCATATAATAGAACGACTGGAATAAGGGCCGGATGAACTCAGTCTCGAGTTGAAATAGACGCGGAAGATCCTGTTTGAGCATGTCATTGAAATAGTTGTACTCCTGCTGGGCAACTTCGTAGTCGTTTTCATATTTATACATTTGCTTTTCGTCTTTTAGAGTACGATCTTTCTTATCTTGAAGCTTTTTCAGAGAGGAATGATGACGGTCGAGATCGAGCTGTTTATGAGATCGCTTGACAATGAGTTTCCGGATATGTTTGATGATCTCGAGCATCTCATCAGCGGGCTTCACAATACGTGAGTCCAACATTTCCAATTCTGGCTTGAGAGTTTCCTGCAAATCCTGGACGATCGCTCGGTACTGCTCGCAGGCAGCGATACCTTCTGGATTACCCTCAGGAATGGTGGCATTGGGATCCGAGGCACGGCCAGATATAGGGTTATAAATTTCTTCAATAGCTTGTGAAAATTCAATCTGATGTGTCAACATGGCTTGATAAGTTAGCAGAAAATAGTGCGTTATATATGAGAGCGAGACGTACAGTTGATAGCATCATAATATTTCGATGACTCGTCGTGGAGCTTCTTTGTTTCAATCTCAAGTTCTTTGAATCTTCTTTCGGCATCAATGAACACGGCATCTTTAGTGATCTCGCCCTGATCAAATTAAACTTAGTCCCAAACTCGGCCATATTTGACTTACAATGTTCATTTTCTGCTTGAGATTCTGAGGGGCCTGGCTGAGTGTTAGCGACATGGATCCGGAACTAATACGAGTACATGCAGATCTAGAACAAAACGAGCACTAACTGCAGAATCTAGAAAAATGCACAATAGATTTGTCTGTGTCCCAAGTGGTCTCTCATTTAGTGCTACCCACAGCAGTGAGAGAGCAACTAAGTTCGCATAGGAAGGAAGACTTCGGACAAGATTCCAGTACGCAGCAAACCCGCATCACGACAAAAATATTAAAAATGATTGCGAAGACATACCCTGACCACCGATTTCTGGATTCCTTTCCACGACATGGCTGATACTATAAAACAATAGCCCGATTAAACGCTAGAAACTTTCAAATTCTGCCGGCAAAACAGATCTCACTTGCACCGAATCACCACGATAAACCAGCGAGATGACAGGAACAATCTCGACAATACTCTTCGACAACGACCCTGCGATCAAGAACTGTGTAATTACGTAATTATACTGTATCACCGTGAACAGTTTTCGCAAATCAGCTTCTTCTTATTATTAACGTGCTGTTTTGTGCTCTCGATGTTGTCGAGAGTTCAAAGCAATTACCGCGCTCCGTCCGTCGTCCGCTAAAGCACAGTAAGTAAGGCCTTGCGAGAGTGAACGGCGCTGCGCCGGATATTACATCACAGCCACTCTCCTGCACCGCCCCAGCACTGCCATTGCACGTGCGGAAGTTTTTATGTAAATAATTCCTCGCTTAGTGATACATATCCAAATCCAATTTCTTTACTACGTTTACAAAATATACATTGCTCAAAGTCACTCTCATACTCCAACTAAGAAATTCAACAATATCAAATTACAATCAATCCAATACATAACTGCAGGTTCTTCAATAAATCGCACTGCTTCTTCATATGACTCTCATTACGCATCATATCATACACTTCGTTGCGTCATCTATCATATACATACATGCATATATAATCCACGTCACCTTGTTCCAATAGTAACATCATATTGAAATTACTGCGCATAAAGTACCAACTTCGTACCATTTCCGACTGCATTGGCGAACTCCTCGTCATTTGTCAGTTCACAGTGCCGTCCGCTATTCTCATCCTGGTAATAAAACAAGAGGTTCGACGAGCCCAGACGTTCTTGCAGCTTGTTTTCAAGCTGGTCGTACGTAATGTCTGAGGGTACTCGCATCGCAATCAAATCCTCTTGATAAAATACTTTAATCTTTAAAAATCCGGCCCATGACTTCGACATTTGCTTAGTCGTAGACATGGTAGGCGTAGTCATCGCTCCGCCTCCTTCGACGGGAGCACCCGGCTCCGGTCTCCAGTCAACCTCCGCTCCATCGCGACTACTTGAAGCACTGTGTCCTTCTTGAGTTCTAGCTCCGCTTGAACTACTAGCTGATGACAACGACGCTCCCCTGGACCGATAATCAGCAGTCGCAACCACCCCTGTCACCAGTCCGGGTGATCGTTCTGCTGATCCCGGTCGTAGAGCAGATATAGAGACTCCGCTAGTATTTCCCTCCACAGTAGAGCCATCACCCGAAACATTCTCACCTCCATCTGTTTGTTGATCTTGCCACGGCAACCGGGTCTCGGGCTGCGTCGACTCCACGTCACCTTCTCGAAGAGCGAACAAACCTTTCACAAGAGCGCTCTGTGAAATATATGCAGGCAATGCAATCAGCTTCCGAACATACTCATCTAAATTCACTCGTCTTTGACTAGAAATCGAATCATTTACGTAAGTCACTGGACCAGGAATAAACGGTAATATCCGCGGCCGTCCTGTCCGTCCCGCTTCATCTTGGAACTGATCTAGCAATTTGATTTGAAAATCGTAAAAATCCTGGTAATATCGGCAGAGACTGCGAACAGTTCCATCTTCCATTGCAGCAATTAATAAGTACCAGTATCTGCCGCTATCAAAATTAAACCGATCGACTCTAGCGGCAACAACATTCGACTCATAAGCTGAAGATGATGTCGTTTGCAGTAATTGTTGTGATTGCAATGACAACTGCGATTGTTGTTGTTGTTGTTGTTGTTGTTGTAAAAGTGGCTGCTGCAGTTGTTGTTGCTGTTGAGAATTGAGAATTGACTGCTGCTGTATTTGTTGTTGTGGCTGTTGCATTTGCTGTTGCTGCTGTGATTGCTGCTGCTCAATAACGGCAGGTGTTCGAGACTCACCATATCCACCGATCTCATTGACGGATGAATCTGAATAGATTTGATTGTAGGTCGATGGCTGATAGGTCTGGCTGGGCTGTCGCTGATGAGTCGAAGATATTTCGCCTGTATATGTCGAAGAGGATGATGGCCCTCCAATATTCATCTGCTGAAACTGACTATAGGGCACGGTCAAGTCATCTTCAAATTTTCCCAATGGAATTGTACTCGCTTTGTATTCAGCCATTCGCTTCTTCCATTCTTCAACTTTAGGAACGCCAGCTCGCGAAATCGCTTCCTGCACGTTCTCGATCCGCCGGTTTGTAGCCATATCACGCAGTTCTACAAAAGATATCGGTATTAACCCGGGTCCACCAAGTCTTCCGATAGGCTTTGCAACAAACCATTCATGATTTGATTGAGCAACCACGATAACCGCGTCGCCTTCTGCCGCTTGAAGCTCGTCTGGCCGTTCGGCGTCAAACTTGTATAAAACAACTCCATAAAGAGGTTGATATGGACGCCTACCAGAGGAAGTAGAAGACGAAGAAGACACGAGATCGGACGATCGCCGCTCACCAGACGACATAACTGGCAGTGATACCTCTGAAACTCCCGAAGTTGTCTTCCCACTACGGGTTCCACCACTGCTTCCATCCACACTTTCGCGTCCGTTTCGACCTAAAACTTCGAAATAAGACGAGGGAACGATTCCTTGTACATCTGCAGCCGGATTTGAAGCTTCATACCAATCATTATCGACATCACTTATTACGTGGAAAAAGTCACCCTTATAAAACGAAAGCTCACCAGGCGCAACCGCTTGGTAATCATACAAAGCACGGATAACCTAAGACATTAGAACCTCCACTCTGAAACACGAATACAACTAGAAAAAATCTCACCTTTTTGGGGGGCGCAATAACTAATGGTTTGGAAGACGAGAGAGATTGCCGCGAAGACGTAGTTGACGACGATGCAACTCTCTCGCCCTTGAGAGACCGTCGCAAACCCTAAGAAAAACAGGTTAGCGAAAAAAAAAACTTTCCAATTAATGCTGATCTTGGACATTTTCCAGGACTCGCTGGCGTTCCTTTGTTCACTGCCTTTGTGGAGACATTGCGGCACCGAAGGAGACGAGTCCCGATCATGAAACCCCACAGGCGGAGCAAGCATCAGCACCGATGACAAAACACACCTTGATCATTAACTATGTCGGATGCTAGACAATTCGAACCGACTCACGAACCGTTGATCGATTAATTCAGCCGGATAATAAAGAAAAATGGAAAAATTAAAAAAAGTCCGACTGGAAATATTTAGTGGTGAAGACTTCTCAAACGTTGGAGCAAAATTCGTGCACCGAACTGCGTCAAAATGGGGCCGAAGTGGACAAAAAAGACTGACAAAGGCAATTTTGGATGCAAAATATGAATACTTGTTTAAAATCAAATCAAATCAGTCAGATTGTAGTGCAAAGTCTGTGTAGAAACTTCAACCATTCAAAAAACCAATGCAATTTGCTATCTTTTCTTGGTCGTCCACTGACGATTTACCCTCCTTGACAGAGGTTAGAGCCCGCCAAAACCACCCCCTTTCCAGCCTGGTTTAGGCCGGCCATTAGGCGCTGGAACGCCCTGTTCTGATTACAGTTGGATAGAATTAGGGTCATTAAGTGTCAATTTACTGCAATTAATACTCTATTAAAGTACGTCTGTATCTCAAACCCTGATTTAACGAGGTAAATCCTGCAAGTCATTGTTGGAATTACGTCGGCTCATCAGGTTTCCTGTCGATGTCATGTCGACTGCACAGTCTGATTGCTGTCATTCAGGCATTAGACAGCATCATTGATTCTACTTTTGTCGCTATCAGCTGTCGCTCTGCGGCCGTCCATTTGCCGTCGTCCAGTAATGTGTAAAATTTACTAAACTTAGTAATTCTCTGCCTTCGGTCACGCTAAATCTGTCCTTTGATGTCAATTTTCTTATACGCACTCATCCGCACGAACTGCACAGTTGGATATGCATCTTTGGTATTTAATCGTCGTGTCTGCTCGTCGTAATACTGTAGAAGCTTGTTTCGCACTAGAAACTCGATGGCTGCTTCTTCGGTTTCAAACACCAATTCTGTTATGACATAATTCAGACCTATCGAAGGTCGAAACCTGTTTTTGTAAGACTGAATTCGTAATATGCTTCTATGGTTGCGTTCACAACTAAACTCACGCTTTACAAATGATTTCCAAAGCCATTAATCGTTCTCGGCCAATGAAAGAATCCATCACATATCCTCCCATATTGGGTGCAGTTAAATATAATTTCATAAATGTGTGGTAATCTCGTTCCATCAGCGCCTGCTGGACTGCTAGAGCATGAGTTACCGCAGGGTCAGCCTTCTCTGAGTCGGTTAGTTCAATTAGTACATCATTCAAATCACTTCTATTTCTAGTGTGAAGTAAATATAATATTCTGTACGCCAAAAATTCCACAGGATGACCGGGAATGCCCATGCTATAGAGCGCTCGCAGTTGAGTCTGGCATTGATTGTATTCCCCCAAATCACTTCGTTCAAGAGCTATTCTAGCATGTATTTCGTACACATTTACAGTAAACTCGTTCCGAATATGTTGCACGGTCAAATCCTGCCGCATAGATTTAAATTGATCACAAATGTATGCATAATTTTGTTCTTGGCTCCATTTATGCTTCAATAATTCTAGTGTTTGATGAAGTATGTATAGAGGTCTTACAGTCTCAGGATCAGGCGCAGACGTTAACCGGAGATATCTCTTTTCCAGCGTTTGAGATCGACCAACAAATTCTTCTGGCTCCGCATCCTGGAGGCATCAATATTAGCAGTTTCGATTACGGAATTGAGCCATCAAATCATTTGGCTTTATGAAACTCACTTGGATATACAATAATTCTGACGGTGGAGAGTAAGAATTTCTGTTGGGCGTCACTGATTGTCGTTCAAACCTCTGTGCGCGTTTCGCTTTCCTTTCAACATCCTGGGTGAGTCTTTCATCGGAAGAATTTTGTCTTTCATGATTAGTGAAATGATAATCAAGTCAAAATCAAACCCTTACTTTGTTTTCTTCTTTTTCGGCAAGACAATTGGTTCGATAGATTTATTTTCTTCCAGCTCCTTTGGTAATTGGTCCCATCGGCCTATTCTTTTCGACCGAGTAGAATTGGATATATCCTGCCTGTTAGTCATATCAATTTCCTGACTGTCCGATTCTGCATTATTCTTCATATCGCTATTTTTTATTGTACGTGACTTTTCAAACTCCTTGTCCTGACCTGGTATATTTATTGGCAGCGGATGATTATCCCAATCGGTGGACCATAAGGAGTCAGATTGCATAGCCTCAGTGATCAGATCTTTCAAATTCTTTTCTAAAACTCCTCGCTGCGAGGGATCTATTAAAGTAAAGCATCGTCCGACAAAGTTCTTTAACGAATCGGGCCATTGAGTTGGAGCAGGAGAGGAAGCAGTCGACGACTTCTCATCCACGCTTCCGGTTTTCTTGTTCAAAGATTTACTAATTTTGACTTTTCCAAATGCTGTTTTGCCTATTTAGATTGCTCATTAGTTTTGCAAGACCACGGATTTCTGGATATCGATACAACCTTTCGAGCTCGACATCCTTCTCACCCTCAGTGTTTGGTAGGGCTTTCTGGCTTCCACTAAATGAAGAAATGAAATTCAGTTAATTTCGGCCAGAGAAATTTAGAGCTCCATCGAATTAACAATTTCTAATTCCAAAAGTGTAGTTCAAAGCTAAAATATTCTTGTTAACTAAGACCTTTCTAAGTCACGATACTACTTACTACTGATAATTTGAAAGCCTAACCCTAACGGTTCGTTGTCCCAACGACAGCGGAGCTAGAGGACGTAAACAAAGGAACTCGCGCCGTAAACTAAACAACAAACGCGTTAGTATTTCAACATTACCTTTGTTAACCATCAGCTTGAATTGGGGACTGAAAAATATTACAGAACTTCATGCCTCGAAAAAAGTTAGCGGATCAGGTGACAGAATCACAGGTCAAAAAGGGTCGGCCAACCACGGTTAAGGATTCGTTATCCACAATATCTACACTAATAACGGACTCGGATCCATCTAGTGATGAAGAAAGCTATGTTCTGCACGATTTTCAAAGCTCAAAGACCAAAAAAAGGCCTGACCGTACAAGAGAGCAAGGATCTTCTGCGGTGAAGAAACCAAAACTTGGTCCGACACCGATCAGGAGGCTGGAGGCTGGAGACGAAATTAGGGCATCTCCTAAATCCTCAAAGGCCGCAGGAAAGGAGAACATACAAGGTAGTGTTATACTCTTGCAGACATTCGCATTCTGTATTAACTTTGTCAGCTTCTATTTTACGAAAGAAAATTACGCCGATCGTGCGTTCTGCAATGACTCCAACAGTCGCTCAAAGCCGGGTGCTATCTTCTTCAATCAAAGCAAACCGGTCAACTCAGAAAGATAAAAATAAAATATCGAATAAGATTTCGGATAAAAGATCGATTTCAGAAGATTTCTATGGGGTTAATGATTTAGGTGTCATTACAGAAGAAGACGAGGAAGTCTCGCAAGACTATAATCATCTCAAGTTGCAATATACCGCTCTCAGGACCAGACTAGCTAGATTAATTACTCTGAAGCAGACCGATGCGGAACATATTTTAGAGCTTTATAAGGAATCCTCTGAACGACGATTCTCAGCTGCTGAAGAGCTGATTGCAACTTTGAAAAAGTCAAATAGCGATCAAAGTCAAAAAATTAGTCGTCTAGAAGAGAGATTAGAAGAGGCCTTGGCAGCAGCAGATGAAGTGCAGAGACTTGATTTGGAGGTAGAAAAACTGAGTCAGGAAAATAAAATGCTCAAATCCAAGTTTCTTTCAACGTCGACCACAACCACGACTCAAAGTTCAACAGCACTTGATCAGCTCAAGGACGACATGGTCTCAGATTTGACTGGTCTATTAATACGAGATATACGAAAGGAAGGCAGCAACGTTGTTTTTGACTGTCTGCAAACTGGCCGTAACGGTGGGTTTCACTATAAACTTGTCGTACCCGACATTGAAGATTCACGCACTTGTCGATATGACGAAGATTCGGAAATCACTTTGATACCTATGTTAGACGAAAAGCGCGACGAGCTGCTGATCTCGCTGCTGCCCGACTATTTGACCGAATCGTTGACATTTAAGCGAAGTGCAACCGCACAATGTTTTTTGAAAGTTTCTCAAGCTTTACAGCGAAATGGTTGACACGCTTTGATGTACTATATTCCTTGGTTAATGATATTAATTACTGACAAATAAGTAAATCATGCATTGGACAATATAATATCATACACAGGAGGCTATTCAAAGCTACACAATATCCCGTAACACAACTAATCACGCTTCGAGCCAGAAAATGCTCCATTACCCATGAAGATGCTGAAATCCGGCGCTCCGCTAACCGATAAGGAATGTTTCAAGGCTGATCGCGACCGCACACGTTTAGGGAAAACAATAGCAAGGAAGTAGAACGCGGCAATCAAAAACGCGACGCCGGCAGAACACAAACAGTAGAAAAATGTTGAAAACGAGGCGACCCGTCGATCGCTATGCTTTGGCGAACGAGTAACATCAAACCAACGAGATGTGAATTCGAATGTGACCTCATCGCCAATTATTATCCGAGAAGTATTTTCTGGGTGGACGGGATACGCGACTGCAGAGGTGATATTAACACCTCCGTGAGCAGTTTCAGCGTATTCGAAAATCGCGTTAAATTTCGTTGCAATATCAAGATGCGAATTTTCAAGTCTTCCCTGCATGGAGAATATCAATGGCGCGTATATTCCCTCGCTTTGTGACCGTGCAGGGACTTGACAGCTCAAAGGAGCATCTTGGTGAATATAGAGCTGTAGAAGGTGATAAGTCTCGTCCGGCACAAAAAATGTGCACTGGAAAGGCTTATCGTGGTCGACGTTATACCGGAACGACAGTGGCTTTCCGGTCTCTCTACATATTGGAAATGACTGATAGACCAGCCGGCCGGTCTCTTCGTCAGTTATATGTTCGCCATGCTCGATATCTCGTTTCATGCATTCGACTGATATCAATTCTCCCTGCTTAGAATATCCTTTGCCGGCAATAATATTAATAGGCTGCGCAGTCTTTGGGCTCACAGGAACCTCGATTGTTTTCTCAATCACAACTTCTTTTGTGACCGCGATACGTTTCGTTTGGACTTCCTCGTTGGATCCGTCAGTTTTAGGTGTGGATGCTGCTGGTTCCTTTGATGGAGGCATGGCTGCTGCAACAGGGGGAACAAAAGCAGCAAGTGTATCTGGAGATTCCGTTCTGGATTCTAGTCGCAACTCTTTTTGGCCTATATTCTCAGTCTGTAAATTTGCAGTTGCTTCTTGTTCCGTTTCCTCGGTCTCCTCTGCCTCCTTCGCCTGCACCGACTCGCCCTCATCAGCAGAAGGCACAATCTCAGCAGCTCGATTGTGATCACCTCCGGATAAAGCAGCGCCAACACTTTCGACATCAGTTAAGGAATCGTCACTTCTGCCATCTGTTGTCCCTAGACCGTCCGCTGGTTGAGTTAAAATCCCATTGTCAGGGTTTGAACGGTCGCTATTCGAATCCGCACCTGCTCGTAGCGTAGGAGTCGTGGCAGCGGTTGGGCTTCCAGATGTTGATGATATAGCTTGATCAGCAGCTGATTGCCCTGCAAAGATAGCCACGGCTGAAAAAGGGCCAATTGAGCTAGATCTGCGATTTCTGGAAAGTTGTGATTGGAATAGCTGTGCAGCCAGGAACAGCACGACCAGGAACTTGAATAGCATTTCGCCTAATTTCCTCAAATGTATAACCGATGCAAAAACCACTAGTCTTCTTGACGCGGTTCATTCAGGTGGAGTTCACGTTGTACAATTAATCGCCCATATTCTGCGAAAGTAGACAGTTTATATCGCGGCCAGCTTTTCTCGATGGGTATATTAGTCTGCCGAAAACTCTTCCCAAGCCTGATTTCTTAGGCTTTAGAAATTACCGCAGTTTGAACGATTCTGGCGCCAGCAATTGTATTTTTGCAAAGATTAAAATGACTTATCGACTATGTACAAAAACATTCTTTTCCGGCAATAGTCATACCGATGTCGTTTTGCTTCGTAAAATCTGTCGGACGATGATTGAACAGCCAACAACAACGCGGAAATTGACAACGATAGCATTGAGAGATCAGCGCTCTCGATCTTCTTTTTTACGTATGAAAATTTCAAACAACAGTAATCAATTTATCCAAAATGCTGCATTCAATTCGTTCAACTTTGGCAGAACTTGGGTTGGCGTGAGACCTGGCTCTGTGGGCAGGGACTATGCTACATATACTGAGACTGGACATTCAGGTAAACGGAAGTCCACGGAATCCAATATTTCGTTTATTCAGAAGCTAGCTCAGTTTACTGCGCGGTCAGCTTCTTATTTATTTTATTCGAGCATTGTGATTGTTGGTTTGGGGTTCACGGTTAGTTTTTCATTTGCAGGTTGCTAAGGTAGAATTTAACTGTTCAGGGACTGGCTGTATACTATTTTGTCACGACGGCTATACTTCCGACAGGTGATGTCCAACTACAGAACCGAGCCGAAAGATTGATTTCAGAACATCCGGAATGTATCCAGGTCCTAGGTGACAAACTGT
Source organism: [Lipomyces] oligophaga (assembly GCF_038497815.1). Lineage (NCBI taxonomy): Eukaryota > Fungi > Ascomycota > Lipomycetes > Lipomycetales > Lipomycetaceae > Lipomyces > [Lipomyces] oligophaga. The sequence goes on along the minus strand of NW_027117788.1, from coordinate 266,717 downwards.
CTTTCTACGGGGAATCGTCAAATCGATGGGCTAGAAACCGTCCGGCCAGCATTACTCGTGGAATCGACCAGCACAATGTTGAACATACCTGGATGCGATTTTTTGTTATGGGAGATAAAAACATTGAGGGTACTGTGATAGCCGAGCTTTTAAAATCAAAAGATGGACCACATTTTGATTTTCGATATTTGACGGTAACTGTCGGCGGTAAGTTTGATTAGGTAGTTCTAAGCTGGTGGCCTGCATACTGATTTTTCCAGAAAAACGGATTGCGGTGATTGAAGATCCAAAGTTTCTTAAACGAAAGAGTTCTAGCGGTGGCCATACGATTGAATTTATGGGTCTACAGATCTGGCCTATTGGTGGCAAATAAACGCTGAACGGGTACGCACTGTATCTGGAGGAGCATGTCTGACTATGAATATGTCGTAATAGCGTTTTACCTTGAATAAATGAAATTTATCTCTTCTCTGTATTAGGACCAGATCAATAGATCTGGCGTAACATGTCGGAGAACCTCTGGAAGCGACGAGAATGTTCGAATGCTGACAAATTGAAGTAAAAGCGAAGACATTTACAGAAATCATATTTGATGACAATACTTGCTTATATTGAGTTATTATCCGATATTTTACTCTTCTTGTTGTCAGATATTATGTAATTTAATTCTGTAGAATCCGGGGCAAGTTTGTGGCAATGAGACTACTAATATCCCAGCTGGCCACCCACAGTCAACATCAAGAGGATTTTCTTCATAGACTTTGAACATTTTCTGGAGAGGCTGTAGCTTATATTCAAATATGGCTGCTGCAAAAGATGGTTTACTTCAAGTTGGCGAGCATTGCCAGTATTTTGCCTGCCATCGACTGGATTTCTTACCGTACGTGCTGAATCCGATGTTATTAACTGCTAGCTGACTGACTACTGACCGACTGAATAGATTCCAATGCCCTGAATGCAGATCTACATTCTGCGTCGATCATCGGCGACCAGAGTTACACGAATGCACAGCAGTGAAATCTGTTAATCTTGCCGTTACATCTGCCAGTACAGTTACTGGTAGCGATCGAAGACTAGGTAGTGCCGAACGACCAGAGAAATGTTACTTGAAAGATTGCTCGACTACGATAAATACGACACTAAGTCCAGCGACTAAGTGTCCAGTCTGCAGAAATAATACTTGTTTGAGGCATCGAATTCAGCATGACTGTCCTGGCGCGCCGGCGGTCAAGGAAAAAGTCGGTCCTCTCTCCAAGCTGACAGAGTGGAAGCAGAAGCAACAACAACAACAACAACAACAGCAGCAGCAGCAAAATTTCACGACCGAGAAAATGGTGAATGTATTATCACTATTCAAATCGAAGACTGCATCAACTTCCTCATCTATTGTCGCGCGATCAAAAGCTGTTGCGTCGCTTCGCGCTTCTGCAAAAGGCGATTCCAACATTCCAGTCGACAAACGAGTATATGTATTTGTTGAATCTCAACTTGCCCCGAACCGAATGTCGAAAGCAGAAATGTATTTTGGAAGAGAGTATTCAGTCGGTAAAATACTTGACAAGGCTGCTCAACGACTTCAAATTCCGAATTTGAATAACACGAAGAATGAGGATAAAGACCGGCTTCGTGTTTTCCATGTTGAGTCTGGACAGGTTTTGGATTTTTCGACTAAACTTGCTTTGACGAAGGTCAAAGATGGTGACACCTTGGCTTTAATTAAGGGCCTTGCTATATCATGATTAAGAATTCTAGATCAATGTTGGGTACACGCTATCGAATATTGTAATAGGTAATATCATTACTGTCATAATATGTTCTACAGGGTATTTAATGTACAAACCATCCCAATCGAAGCGCACCAAATCATGCTACCAAAATCCAAAAAAATTTAGAGAGCGATTTCCTGCCGCACATATGCATTGACGTCTACAGCATTAACATTAATATCAACGCCGGCGCCAGGGATTCGATTTTGCCACAAACTATCAGCTTGATAGCTACTACTTGTAGAGTTATCGTCATAAGAGCTACTACTACTTGCGTAATACATCTCTTCATCTTCCACCGGATCAGCGAATCGTCGTAGGTACTCCCGTATCGATTCATCCGATTCATCAAATAGCATGGCTGAGTGTTCCACATAAGAGTCATAAGATATATAAGACCTTATTTGCTCAATATCGAGTTGTGTAAAAATATCGCAAAACTCTACATTGATTCGGACGGGAGCCTTGGCGATTTCGACGCCGAACATGTCTTGCCTATGTCGAAGCCAGTCCTTTATGATAGCTGGTTCTAATAAGGATGTGTTTGGAAGGCTTAGCTGCGATAAATTAGGAAGTCCATGCAAAACAGAAGGCAGCGCATCTGTGTCAAGAAATAAATTATGACCAATTGCAAGGCAGCTCAGATTGGGGAACATGACAGGGATTTGCTCAAGCAAGTCAAATCTGCGCGGTAATGAAAAAGTAAGGTCAATGGATTTCATGCTCCGACAGGGCGTCACGTTAATCGAAATAGAATGGAAATGCGAACCGTGCAGTGAAAATGAATGTATGTTGGGAGACTCAAGAACGACCTTGAACGCAGATTCAATACAAATCGAGTCTGCATTCGACTTGTAAAACTCCAGAGACAATGACTCTAGCGGGAAACCTACTGGATCATCAAGAAATTTATTGCTCGGACACAATGCTTTCAAGATGAATGCTATGTCGTCATTTATCAGATATGTGGGATACCGTATAACTAATTCCTTTGCGAATCGAGTCAAGCCTGTCAAGAACGATCCTGGCGCAAGAGACAGCAAAGGCGGCCATTTCGATGGACAGGAACGTACGGCGTGACCGACGTGACTGATAACTCGCGCGTATGAGGAAATGTCCACGCTTTGCCATAACTTCCGAGAAAATGCCACTGCTCGCCACTGCAAAGTTAGAAAAGTTCGAGATCTTTAGCCTACGACTAATATTATGCTCACAGTTGAGGACACTTCTGCACATGAAGCCAAAGAACACAGATCTAGGTGGGAAAACACTTCGAGCAGAACGATTGACGGTAATGAAGCTGCGGCAGAGCAGACTTTAGCCATTATGATCTCTATATTAATACACCAACAGCCAGTGAATTAATCCAAAATTGATTTCTGGACGCGACTTTTGCTTGCAAAAGAACTTCACGCGCTGCAGGTCTGTTTACATTCTCTCGGCAGGTCAACCGACGCTCGACGTCGTCGTCACTGTTGCTGCTGGGAGCATAGGGTACGGACTATCCGAACGAGGTAGTCGGGCACCAGCTCAGATGGGCCGTGTTGGACTCTCCAAATACGCGAGCTGGTGGAGATTAACTTAGATTCTACGATTGGTAAGGTTCATGACATTGCTGAGCTTATGTCCTTATGTGCGCTGGTCTTGAAAAGGAGAAGCTCGACGAGCTAGGGGACCGTCAAAAAATTGTTCGCTGAGAAGAGACAGCATAGTCGTACCAGTGATAGACGTCTGGAATAGGAGAACCAAAACAAGAACCAGAATTGAGAAAGCCAATTTGACTAGAATCCGTGAATTCTCTCGCAACTCTTTGTCTATAAATTTACAGTATATGAAGTCGAAATTGACGGTCGCTTGCTGCTTGTTATTTAGATTGGAAGGAAAATAGTGTGGTCTGCTGGCTTGAGTTTGCTCCACAAGAAACTGAAAGCTGCCTTAATCAATATTGAATATAATTTATGGTTATCTATATATAGTTGATAAACAACGAGCAAAAGTAATTCAACATAATATTTGAGCCCATAGTAGATTTCGTAAATATTCGTAACTTTAGTACACTAGTAACTGAGTGTACTCCATATAAACAGCAGTACATGCCACACAACATCGCCGCACTGAGCCGCTTCCGCATTAGGTAGGCGCTTTGTCCCATTCGTAACATTACTAAGGGGAAGAAACCAGCCAGAACGGAGCAAGCAGATTGAGACCATCGTCAATCGATCCAGCTCTTCAACCATCGTCTCCAGGCGCTGCACTCTCTCTGACTCCCTGTTCGCATTCCTGTTTCTACGCTCCGAAATAATTTTTTCATCTTTTTGTTGCTCCAATTTGTTCCTAGTCGTGCTATTTATCTGCTCCTATTCAGGCGACCTGCTCTTTGGCCCAGTAGATCGTGGCCGCTCTTGAACCACTTCACTTTGGTCACGCTGTCACAGCTTCTCGCCTGTCCTGCGTTCATTTTTCTCTTCCTATTCGGGGGGGAGGGGGATTTGTCCATTGTGATTTATTCCCCGTTCTTTTTCTCACTAATTTTTTTGTAAGCTTCCCTGTTTTGCTCTGTCCTTCTCGCTCTTTGGAATTGTTTTTGGACCTGTTGTCGATCTGTGTTATGTTGATATCTTGTATCGGTGTCTACTACGTATTCTGTCTCTCAATTCTTCGACATTTGTCTCTCGTACACTACCTCGCACAGTCACCACGCCCCACCAGGCGTGTGCCGTACGCTTTTGGTAGACATTCATGATTGCACACTTTGATTTTCAGCTCATGCTTCCTTTTTTTCAACCTCATCTTTCGCAGCACTTGTCCTTATTTTACGTCATCATCCAGATCTCCGGCATCAACCTATCATCATTCCTCTGATTGATCTCTAACTCAATGCCAGTGCACCTTTTCTCTCGCTCATCTCTCTCCTCCCAATCAACCGCCTCACTATTCTCCCCCTCCTCTTCATCCTTCAATCAGCACTCTATATCTTCTTCCTCTTCAGGCCACTCTTCCAATCCTTTTCACAATTACAACGCATTAGACCAAACCGCACTTCTCAGCGCGAAGGCGCGCCCTTTTTCATTTTCCTCTCCAGCAATGGCCGACCCAGGAGAGCGTTCCTCTAGATATTCTCTCGACGGTCCTGATTCTCTCCGTCCTCCCTCGTCCGCCGCTTCGCCCTCACCGGGACCTTCTCGCCAGCACTGGTGGGCAAAATTACGACCTCGAACACAGCGATCCCCTCAACCAGTCTCGGCGAATTCTTTAGCTCCTGCCACGAGTAATACCAATAGCGAAACTTCAGGTCATGCTCCTTCGCGTCCTTTGGAGGATCCCTTCGATCCACTCATATTCGGCCAGCCTCTCGAGGTCTCTCTACAGCATGCAAGCGCTATCGTCACCAGCCCATACGAGAAAATAAATTTCGGCCCTCTTCCTATGGTTGTTGCCGTTAGTGGCACTTATCTTCTGGAAAATGGTAAGATATTTCCTGCTAATTGGAAGGTTTATTTTCTTTCTCGAATTATTCTAATTTATCTTTAGCGCTTCAAGTCCAAGGTATCTTTCGACTGAACGGATCTGCCAAGCGTATTCGAGAACTGCAGCAGATATTTGCTGAGCCTCCTACATTTGGTTCTACCATCACTTGGCAGGGCTACAATGTTCATGATGCAGCTAACCTTCTTCGTCGATACTTGAACAATCTTCCAGAACCCATAGTTCCCTTGAGCGAATACGACAGTTTTCGAGCTCCTTTCGTCGCATTGGAACTGAGTCATCCCAACTCGTCGAGCGGTAAACCGGCCAAATTTTCTTCTGCCCAACGTAGGGAGATTGTTAGCGAACAGCAGAAGTTATTCATGCGTCTTCCTCCGGCGAACCGCCAGCTCTTGCTCTATCTCTTGGACATGCTTGAAATGTTTGCGAAGCACTCCAAGAAGAATTTAATGCCCGTACCCAATCTTGCTTCGTCTTTTCAGCCTTGCATTCTTTCTCATCCTTCGCATGACCAGTCACCTGAAGACTACAAGATTTCTCGAGCGTGCGTTATCTTTTTGATTGAAAACTGCAAGGATTTCAAACATCCTGATGATACTAGTTTTGCTTCACCTAATACGGCTAAAGTCGAGCTGGCTGCAAGCGATAAGGGTAGCTGGCGGACTTCTCTTTCTCGTTCTGGATCAGGATTCGGATCTCTATTTAAGCTTTCGGATGGTAAAGACAAGGAGAAATCTTCCTCACCTACTCCCGAGGAAGCAAGCGAATTTGGCTCGTATTTCAAACGGGCCACCTTGCGACGATACAATACTGTGCCCACCGATCTAACTAAATTAACTTCAGCGTCTCCTAATAAACAGACTGATAACCAACTATTGGACGACTCGCAGAAGTTTACTGCTCAAAGAGCAGCAGCTGCCGCGGCGGCGGCTACAGCCGTGCTCGGTTCCGAGCCACCGCAACCACATACATCGAGAATTGCCAGCTGGTCTGGCCGTTTAGCTTACAGCAGCCATAGCAGTTTTGTAGGGTTGTCTGACTACATGGCGCCATCTCAGCGAGCACCTCTTTCGAAGTCGCAGAAACGACACGATTCAATCAAATCGCAGAAAGCAGGTAAGGCTTCCAAGCAGGCAGGTCTTGAAAAGTCTCCGTCGCAACTTCAAGGAGCCTTGCAACCTACTGCTGTGCGACGTTCTGAAAAGGAGCATTCATCGTCTTCTCGTCTTAGTGACGTTCTCGTCGCTGAGAGCACACCATCTTCTTCACCAGCTGGGCTGAATCGCAATGGACGTTACAGTGGGACCCCTACACCCGTTCATCAGACTGGATCGTCTGCTACCACCCCACTACTTTTATCTGAGGAGTTCGTGACTACATCGGATGATGGTAGTACTCGATCTATTCAGCAAACGCCAGAGCCGTTTAAGCGTATTACACCGTCGATTGAATTAGAAAAGGAATCGGAGAACGTGCTGGAAATTCCTCCACCTGCGCAGTCGATATCAGATCGTCGATCTAGTTACGTTGAAGGAGAAGAAGACGTTCTTGTTGTTAACAAGAGGGCCACTTCCGGTGGAGCTATTAGCGCTGAGGACACTGCAATTGCGCCTGACGAAGTTCTTAATGAGCCACTATCGAAGGCGTCTGAGGTGCAGACACAGACAGGATCATCTGGACGACTGCTGTCACGCAACCTTTCGCGCTCGTTTTCACGTAAGCTCTCCCGATCTGCAGGACAAACGGCTCCTCAGACCAAGGAACAGCAGCCTGAGAACCTATTAGGATCGCGTTTAAATCGACGGACTTCACTTCAAATGCAATCTGGCTCCGTTCGGCGACCTCTGGTGAGACAATTTTCGCTTACTGTTCAGTCAAGTACAGCGAAAACTCCGGAGATGGAAGAAATTTCTCAGTTCTCTCCCGCTGGTGCGCGGCACTCGTTTGATGCAAGGCCATTACAAGCCAAAGGATCGTTCCCCTTCCCAGAGCGGCCAAAGTATTTGAGTTCTAGAAATCAGGTACCCGAAAATTCTACATTAATGGAAAATTCACCGGCCGATAGTGGTCTCCTGTTAGCACCAGGACCTATTGAATTTGATGAAGATATCTTTAGCCGGGGACGTGGCTCTGTGGACGTCGCCCAGGGAACGTCAAAACTGACTACGGAAAAGAAGGACCGCCGTTATAGTTCAGTTGGAAGAGTGTTTTTAGGCTTAGTTGGACGGGGAAATGCAAAACACTCACGCAATGAGTCTGCTGCCAGTGAGATGAGCGGAATGACCCCACCAGTTCTTTCGCAGCCGCAGGTGCTCTCACAGTCGACGCCTGCCCAAATCAAAAAGAGTAATCCAAGCTCTAAACCGGATCAGCAGAATCAGCCCATAGGCTCTGTAGATTTAACAGAGCAACCGGTTAAGAAATCTGCAGGCGTACTGTCACTGCGGCCTGGAGCTGGAGGACCAATCAGCGGAGATCATCTTCGACCGGCAGCGCGCATCGGTGAAGGGAGAACCAGCCGTAGGCCTGTGTCTGAGGTTATCACAGGAGCACCATCAGCAATTGCGGCTGCTGGGGCAGCGTTTAATCAACATCATGAACAACAACTGCAAGGGGAGTTAATGTCTAGTGGACCTCGACGACTTCATCGAAAAGCAGGGCCGACGAAACAGCACAAGCACTCGCAGAGTGCAGTTGAGTCTGGACAAACGAACAGTCGATATACTCGAGACATTGAAGAAAACGTGCGACCAAGCCGGTTGATGCAGCAATTTCACAAGAGTCAAATGCCGGCTAGTAGTAGTCGCTATCGCTGAGAAAGACAACAGCGTGTTTTAATACAGTCGCTCATTACTAAGAAGTTTATTTTTGAACTAATTTGGAGTTTGTTTTGGATGGACATAATTTAATGTATTCATATAATTAATGTAATATTTGTTGTTTTGTGCTGTGTTGACTGCATTGATTTCTATTGAACTACGATAGTGTGATGTAATCGAGTCCATTATGTAAGAACACAATCTTAAATTACTGTTATGATTAGTAATATTTGTATGAGTCAAAGTCTGAGTACGTACACCTTATAACGATCAAATTGATCACATGTGCTATCACATGGCCTGCCACTTTCCCCTTGGGCCCGTAAGAGGACTTCCTAAAGAGGAATAGTATCGACAGTGGCCATCTTCGACTGGATCGAGCACGCAGAATTGCGCCGGCCATTTCCGTTTTAGATTTTCTCTTAATTTTTCTTCGCTTTGTTGTTTCTACCTAACAGTTGTATTGCGTGAATACAATTTTTGATTTACTCGAGTTATATAATCAGTTGAATATATTCGCAAAGCTGACTCAGGAATATAAAGCACAGCGGTATGACGACGGTACTGGAATCGACCATCGCCGATCCGTCAGCGAGATCAGCGCGATCCAGAATTCAGCGGCGAACTGGGCTGCGGTCAAGCTCACCGTTTGTGAAATCGACCGCGAAAGGGCCTACGACGTCGACCTGTGATGTGGATCCTTTGGCGGCGGTTTCTGGCACAAATTTGGGTGCCTTGAGCACGCGAGGAAGAGCCATGGAGGTGGAGACGAAGGGCCTATACGATGATTCAGCGGCGCCTTCTGGAGGAGTAGCGGACGAGAACGAGTCCGAGAACGAGGATCACACTGCGGTTCCTGTAGGTTCTCCAGATTTATATTCTGCATCTGCGCAGTTGAAGTTTTTGTCCCATAATTCGGCGGCGAACGCAGAGCTGTTTTGGCAGATCCATGATGAAGCTCGACGGACATCGTTTTCGTCGGAATCATCCTCCGTCCGGTCGTCCTCTGTAGGACCTGCGAATCCGGCTCTCCAGGCTCCTACGGGGACAGGCTTGGTCTATGTTCATGTGGTTCGACCTACCGATACTCTAATATCTGTCCAGCTGACATATAAGATCGATCCTGTGGTAATTAGACGGTCGAACAGGCTCTGGAGCCATGACACGATCCAGACCCGGGCGTCTGTGCTATTGCCCGTCGAGCACTGCAACATCCCGTTGCAGTGCCATTTGCGTGCGGAAAGGGACTCGAAGTCAGAAGTCAGAGGAGTGCCTAGCAATGCCATGTTGCTAGGCTGGTCGACTGTCGAAGGTGTAGGAAATCATGTCGAAGTGTGTGCAGTGCCATGTAAGCAGCTGGGCTACTTCCCCGCTGCTGGTTCTAAGCGGTCGGCAGTACCGGTTTTGGACTCGTCTATTTCGATTGCTCCACCTCGATCAAGTGTCGACAGTAACTACAGTTTTATGTCGACAGCTACTACGGACTCTACGGCTACCACGAGCAGTCGGACAAGTACAAAGACTCTTGCTGATACTCCAGCCTCCGACTCCAGTGGCGACGAGACTTCACGTTCCTCAGGCACTGGAGGATTTTCATCTTTTGGAAGCGCATTATCAAAATATGTGCGCGGATTGAGCTTGAAGGATAAGACAGCAACAAAACAGCCCCAAAAGACCGGAGAAACTTTCGAGATGATTCCGGATGAAGAAATGTATTAGTACGTGCGGAGCAAATGCGCAACAGCTGTGCGGCGCTTGAGGAGGATTAGATTTTGATTGGGCGGTTTCATTAGTTTGCATTTCATTTTGGCGAATTCTTTTGTGGGTTTTATTGGCTTTTGGTTTTGATTTCCTGTTTTGATTTTTCTCTGTATGCGGTGGATCAATGAAAAACGAGAATCGATTCACACTTTGCTCTATCATCGATCAACGTCATCACATCTGCTGAAATGTTGTCATAGTGTGGACCTGGACTGAGCTCAAAGCTTCGACTCGATTGACGCCTCCTCTAGTCCTTCCCTATTTTGACTGGACGGACGTACTACTGGTTCTAAGTATTGGCTCTTAATGCACAGGCGTTCGGCATTTGACTTTATTTCTGCTATAAATTATGTAATGTGAATACAATACTGTTCACTAACTACTTGGCGAACAGAGAACGGGCGAGACAGGAAATGATTACGTACGCATACTTACGTAATTGTTTACAGTAGAACTGCAAGTTTATTTCTAATATCTTCACATCCGAGTTCAGGACGTCCTTTACATTCGACTTGTTTACCATTAATTTGCTTGCGACGTCGTGATTACGTAATATTTCGTTGTTGTGGAAACAACATGCGGCTCAAATATGTGAGAATGGTCACGTGATTATGTTTATGTTTACACTGTGGTGCGCGTTGTGCGTTCGGGAGTGGTCTGGGATTATGGAAATAGATTTTGCTTCTGCAGTTAATTAGACGGATTGAGACTTGAGCTCCTCGAAAATCCTAGAACATTATTTTGGTATTTTGGTATATTATATATAGTTATCCGTTGATTCTTTCAATACATATCAAATATCAAGATGGCTGATCGTAACTCGGACAGAGACTCTTGGTCGCCTCGAAGACCGCTGGGCAGTCCGTTACGAACAAACTTTGCCAGTCGGTCAGCAGAATCTGGACATTCATCGCCAATTGCGGGCCAAGCTAGTTTATTTCATCCTTCAAATGGTAAGAGCGTTCAGCTGTAGACTTTCCGAAATGTGGGATCTGACTTATAGATGATCCTTCGATTCCCTATTCGCTTCCACCGTCTCCGACTAGGCAGCAGTATTCTGCCAGATCGTCACCCTTGCTGCAACCTCGGACGAGTCAGACAAATTTTCGTGATAATACCGAATCGGACAATATTTTCTTTGGGCAAACATATTCGCCTGTTCGCGATAACCAGTCGGATTATACGACCATCGTCACTCCGTTGCGAGCAGCTCATATTGAGTCTGGGCGCTCACGAAACGAGTCGTCTCCCTATTTGCCTGGCTCCCCTGCAACTAGCTCTTCGAGAGCTCTTCCAATTCCTCCTGCTGCTGTTTTGGGTGGCAATAATGGTTCTCCAGGGTCGAGCAGGCCAGGAAGTCCATTAAGGTCTGGCTCACCACTGCGGCAGTCCGCTATTGCTACTCCTCCTTCATTTCCTAGTCTTGCAGAATTACGTGGCCATCGATCATCTGATGCGGCGATAAATCTGACATCTACTTCTTCCCCAACTGTTCGTCAAGTCACTCTTGATGATGTTGAAAATTCCTCAGATTCGTTCTCTATGCGGTCTGGTAGGTCACTAATCCCTCCCTTCATGCCCCCGCCAGTATCAGCCGGATATTCTCATGTAGAGCCTGAAGAAGTCAGCGACTCTGAGGAAGAACTGACCTCTCATCCCAACAAAAAGTCGATAGCCTCGTTCAGTAGCTCATCAGCATACAGCAAGCTGTCTGAAAGCGAAGATGAAGACGATTTCGAAGATAAAAAAGAATACGAGGACTCGGAAATGGAAAGTCTTCAAAACGTCGATTCAATGGGAAGTCCAGTATTTGAGGACGTTCCTGAAATGGCCCAGCCGCGTCGTCATCGTTCGGTCGCTCGCAAACAAGTCCGACTCGTGAAAGGTAATCTCGTACTTGACTGTCCTGTGCCTACCAAATTGTACAGCTTTCTGCCTCGTCGAGACAATGATGAGTTTACTTACATGCGATATACTGCTGCGACCTGCGATCCTGATGACTTTGTAAACAGTGGGTTCACGCTTCGACCTACCAATAGCGACCGAGAGACAGAGCTGTGCATCTGTATCACGATGTATAACGAGGATGAATATAGTTTCACTCGTACAATGCATGGCGTTATGAAAAATATCGTACATCTTTGTTCTCGTTCTCGAAGCCGAGTATGGGGGAAAGAAGGATGGAAAAAGGTGGTTGTTGTGATTGTTGCAGACGGCCGACGAAAAATTAATCCACGTGTTCTCGATTGCTTGGCCGCTATGGGTATTTTTCAGGACGGCATTGCCAAAAATCTGGTTAATGGCAAAAAAGTGAGCGCGCATTTATACGAGTATACTACCCAGATTTCTTTGGATTCGGATCTCAAGTTCAAAGGAGCCGAGCGTGGACTAGTTCCGGTGCAAGTTCTGTTCTGTTTGAAGGAGGACAACGCAAAGAAGCTGAATTCCCATCGGTGGCTGCTAAATGCCTTTTGCCCCATTCTACAACCCAATGTCTGTGTTTTACTTGATGTCGGAACTAGACCAGGCAACACAGCTCTCTATCATCTCTGGAAAGCGTTTGACCAAGATTCGAATGTCGCGGGCGCATCTGGTGAGGTCCGTGCCATGAAAGGCAAAGGATGGAGAAATCTACTGAATCCGATAGTTGCAGCCCAAAATTTCGAGTATAAGATGTCAAACATATTGGATAAACCAATGGAGAGTGTGTTTGGATATATAACTGTTTTGCCTGGTGCGTTATCTGCATATCGATATATTGCGTTGCTTAATGACAGTTCTGGCAATGGACCTTTAAAACAGTATTTCAAAGGCGAGAACTTAGAGGGTCAGAATACAGATGTGTTCACAGCTAACATGTATCTTGCTGAGGATCGTATTCTTTGCTGGGAATTGATCGCGAAGAAAGGCGAAAAGTGGCTGTTGAAGCATGTGAAAGCATGCACGGGAGATACTGATGTACCCGATGCAGTTGCTGAATTCATCAGTCAGCGGCGTCGCTGGCTGAACGGAGCACTGTTTGCAGCTCTGTATGCCCAGTTGCACTTCCGGCAGGTCTGGCAGACAGAACATTCCATCGTCCGCAAGATCGCGCTTCATATCGAGTTTTTATACCAGTTTGTTAGTTTGCTGTTTACATATTTTTCATTGGCAAATTTTTATTTGACGTTTTATTTCATTGTCGGCAGTTTGGCTGATGACAGCGTTGATCCATTTGGAAACAGTGGTGGATATTATATTTTTGTGATTCTGAAAATTGTGCTTTCGGTGCTGATTGCTGCACAGTTTATCATCAGTTTAGGAAACAGACCACAAGGGGCCAAAACTTTTTTCGTGGGGAGTATGATACTATTTGCCATTATTACAGCGTACTCAACTGGCTGTGGGATTTATTATATTGTTATTGCTGTCCGAGACCGAGATGATGGTCGAACGACGTTTGTCAATATGGTTATATCTCTGATCTCCACCTACGGGTTGTATTGGTTGATGTCATTATTGTATCTTGATCCATGGCATATGATAACAAGCTGTGGCCAGTATTTCCTGCTAATGCCGTCTTATATTTGCACACTTCAGGTATATGCGCTGTGCAATACGCATGATTTGACGTGGGGAACGAAAGGCGATAACGAGGTCAGTAATGATCTTGGAGCAGCTGTGGCGAAGTCAGGGTTTTCGCGAGATATTGTGGAGATAGAAATGCCATCAGAGCAGCTTGATATCGACGCTGGGTATGAAGATGCGTTGGCAAATCTGCGAGAGCGCAAGCAGGTCGAGACGATTAGTAAACCAAACGAGCAGACGCTGAAGGAAGATTATTATCGCAATATTCGGACGAGAGTCGTATTGCTATGGATGATGGCCAATATGGTTCTGGTTTTGGTTGTAACGCAGGCATATGATGTTGTTGATGCCGGTACGAATGGTTATCTTGCATGTAAGTTTTCTGACAACGTAGATTTTACTTTAGATGAAGATTGTTAACAGGTTTAGTTGTGCTATGGTCGGTGCTCGTATTGGCTGTATTCAGAGGACTGGGCTCGTTTGTATATTTGTGCATTAACGTTGTGAAATATCTTGCGGACATGCAGAGTCGGACAAAAGATCAAACGAGAGCGCTGACCAGTCGGTTTAGACGTAAGACAGAATATTAATATATCACATTTATTTAGCTTGCTTTTTGATTTATGTATGATATTTGGATAGATGAAAAAATATGACATAAACACCTCGTATTTGTGCTTTCGAGTAATAACTCGTCTAGTTAATGCATTATATTACACCCAACATGAAAACCAGATCTATAACTGAGCAACATTATCTTCTAATGTGGCCTTTGAAGTTCCCTTGGCGATAATCGATATGTACGAACGCACGCTCAACCATAGGCAGAGCCTCGATAGTATATTGCAAGGCCTCACCAAGGTCATGTGAATCACGTAGCAGCAACTTCTCGTTGACAACAATGTCAACCTCGACTTGAAGTCTGTCACCAGCATGATACACGTTTATGGAGGTGACTTTGATAATTGATTCAGCGAATCGCATACAGAGATAGGTGATGACTTGCTTGTCGAGAGAATCGGCAGTGACTCCAGATAGATTGCGAATATGCTCAAACATGGTATCAATCCACTGGATGACAATGTAAATTGAAAGACAGAGCGCGCCAAGCGGGTCGAGCCACCAGATATCAAATAAATGACCTATGACAGGAAAACAAATCGACAGCAAGTTGAAAACAATATCCGACATAGCGTCCTGCGCAAGAGCCTGGACGGAGGACGAATTGACGGATTTGCACCAAAACCAGGCGAACAGTTTCAAAATAACGGCCATCGACATAATTGCAAATGAGGGAATACCTAACTTTACAGCAACCCGGGGGCCACCGTATAATCTTTCGACAGACTCGACAGCGACCTGGAAAAACGAGACAATGATGATGATGGAAAATACAAGAACCCCCAACGGTTCTAGCCGCGACCGGCCGATAGGATACTTGAAACGTGTATTCGGGTTGGACGACTCTGCCAACGTCGTGCTCAACCAGATGATTGTTGTACAAAGAAAATCCAGTGCAGAATCAACAAGCGACGCAATGACAGACATTGAGTTTGTTAACAAGACGATTGCACCTTTGCCAGCTAATAAGAAGATGTTGATAAGAAAATTGACAACGATTGCTAGAGTCACAATGCCAGAATAATCCTCGCGCTGGTCGGCGTTCAAATACGCCTGACCCTCGACGTCGATATTGGCTGGCACTGCGTTGGACGGTCTGCTGGTCGAGCTCGACTCAGGCTGCTGTGTATATTCTCGGATCATATTTTGCGACAAGTCCGAGTCCAAAAGCATGTCTATTTCAATGTACCGCTCGATAAGCTCATTCTGAGCTTCATAGTGCCGCCGAACAGAAGCTTTCATTTTGCTCAGCTCGGCCTCGCCTACAAGACGATTTTCCCAGTGGTATGGAGAAGCTGTGTTTCCAATCAGATAGTGAGCTCGGTAGTCGTGAAATGAAGGTTGTATTGTTGAGAATCGGCGCGAATCAAACGACTTTGCGCGGTGGTGCTGTGTACTGGAGGAAGCAATATATGAAGATACAAATTGATGAGTGGAATGCGAAATGGCTTGCGATGCATTAGTGAGCGCTTGAGAAGCTCGATCAGAAGCGAGCACGCTTCCAAGAGAAATGGAGCGGTAAAGCGCGGCCAGACGGCCACCGGCGAAATCTAATGAAGACTCGGACGAGGTCGACGAGGTCGAGAGTCGCCGTTCGAGTGGAGGTGGGTGGATAAGAAGATCAGACTCGAGAGGATCATTGATGTCTAGTTCGGGAAGCTCTTCAGACGAGCTCGAAGAAGAAGAAACGATGGACGACACGGAACATAAGACCATGGGAGATTTGGACGGCAGCGAAGCGGGGGAGTCTAAGGCAGTCTGTGGATGAAGCGACTCTTTAAGAAGCGAAGGCGACGCCGTAGGAGGAAGAATCTGATCGGTCGTGTGCATGCTTCTGGCCGTGAAATTCGAAAGATCCGACGGATCTAGATTAATTTGGAGAGTGCGAGGCAGTAGCGGAGCTCGACTGGACAAGTACCAAAATGTAAACAGAGGAGCCGGAGCGCAGATTTATATGCAAACAGAGACAGCGCAAACAAGTGGATGCGTACGGTATAGGTTGTGGATGTTAGCGCCACGAGCCGGTGATGTGCGGAGACGAATGGAGTAACAGAGTGGTTTCTGGGTATGAGCGAAATAGGACTGTTGTTACTATAATCCCAAATATTTCCTTTGTAGCTTGCCAAACGAGAATCAGACTGCAAAATCTAAGATCTTGACCGATATTTGAACCAATTCAGACCCTGTTCGCACCCCCCGTCACAGTGGTGAAAACAAGATCAGCACTGCGCAAATAACCTCCGGATGGCTTGGGATGGCTTGAACAAAACAGGATTATGCGAATACGGGGGAGCACTGTCCGGCTGTCGAGGGGCAAACTACGGAACAAAGTGTCCGGCCGCAGAGCACCGTCCATGGTCATCGCATCGTTTTCCGGGTATGGCAGGCTTGCGGATATCGGATATTCCGCCGGTGGGTGTAGCATGTGCAGGACAGGCTCGCATGCCAGCACGGCAGTAAGGCCGTGTTTTGCTGCAGTAAAATAATAAGATAAAAGCAATCTGCGCCGAAGTGAGCAGGTTTAATTTTTTTGCCGAGTGGATAATGTAATACGTCTATGTATAAGCACAGAGTATCTATATCGCATATTTGCAAGTCCATATACTTTCCGGCTCACACTCAGTGGCAGACAGACCCAGATGTCCGTGATATCTGCGAATACGAGAACTGCCGGCAGCAAAGCAAGCGATGTCTAAGCTCGGGTTAACCTTGCCAGCTCGGACTGATAATGACTGGACCTGGCTGAGTCTGGCTGAAGTCTGGCTGAAGTCTGGCTAAAATCTGTCTGCTGGAGTCTCTGCTGGTCTGCTGAAGTGGGCGCTGCTGGGCTGGCTCCGGACCAGCCCAGGCGTAGTTCCTGGTCTGCCGCGCGCCCAACGAAGACTCGTTTGCACTACAATAGTCATCGAAAACAAGATCTCTAGCCCTAGGGGCTGCTGTCGATAGTCCAATGGTAACGGCCAGAGATAAGCGGAGTCAGCATACAAACTACCGGATTGGGAAGAAGGCCAATATGACCACGTGCGCATATCTAAAGAAGTTGTAGATGCTATTGCAGCTGGCGCATATGTAAATACGTATATGTATATGGATATAAAAATATTTTCTTAAAAACGTGCGTGAATATGGCTCTGTAATGGCTCTGTAACGACTGTGTTTCGGGTATTGTGTACTGTTATGGAAGGTGTGTGAAAGAAGCTGCGGACTAGTTGCTTCTTTGCTTAGCCGTGCTACTGGTCACCGCGTCGAAGTAGCTGCTTCCAATAGCGCGCCTTATAGCGCTTATATTGCTCTCATATAGCTCATCTTTTCGTATCCCACGTTTCGCTCGCATTCTCGACGTCTTCGCCATTCTCGATAAACTTGCTCAACCTGTTCCCAAAACTTTCATCATATTACGCAATTTTGGACTCAGTGCACACTGACCACAGAGCCCTGTCCTTTGTAGCGAGCAATTTATAATGTGTTATATAAGCATCAGCATTGGTGTTTGTACTCTCACTTGAGGAGCCCGTACCCGATGGATGCGGTTGCTGGGACGACGTAAACAGCCAGCTGACGACACGTAGCTCTTTGCTTTGGTCTTACTGTATTGGGTTGTATAATTATACGATATTTTTTTGACAGACCTGGTATTATCTATAATATCTAAACAGATACACGGTACAACCAAATAAGTTTACGTTTGCCAATATCACGTATGAGAACCTGGTGGTCATAGATCAGGGTTCTCCGGAAAAGGATAATTCGGATAATTCTCAACACATTGCAATAATGCCTTCCACTGCTCCTCCCTTCAAACCACTACCTTCTGGGGAAATTGTATATGGTGATCTAGCACTAACATCGACCTCAGCGCGACAGAAATCTTCGTGGCTCTCAAATCTTGCTCTTGTGGCTGTGGGAATTGCTTTAATTTGCAATTGGAATCGCAACACGCAGAGTTATGATCCTCTATTAGCCTTAGTCGGCTTTTCCATTATCTCATATGTCGTCACTCTCGTATTGATCCCGCTTTTGGGTCCTGAGTTCGTTCGTATTGGTTTTCATGGCCGCGACTTGGGAAAGAAAGACCGACCACTCATGTGAGTATGATTGGATTTAGATAAATTTTCTGCGCCCTTGATTTAACATATATCCAGTCCAGAGACCATGGGCGCCGTTTGCGCCCTCGTCTATTTAGTGACAATGTTCTTCTTCATCCCGTTCTTGTTTTATAAATACATCGTCACAGACACATCTGGCGGTGGAAATAGAGAGCAAGGCATCGACATTGGTTCAACATTGCTACACACTGGCCAGCCCATGCGCATGTTCCCGCACTCCAAGTTAGCCGAGTATCTAGCTGCTTTGCTGTCGTCCTTCAGCATGCTTGTTCTTGGTGTTGCAGATGATTTGTTTGATATCCGATGGCGTAACAAGCTGTTTATGCCTGCAATTGCTGTGCTGCCT
This sequence comes from [Lipomyces] oligophaga, assembly GCF_038497815.1. Taxonomy (NCBI): domain Eukaryota; kingdom Fungi; phylum Ascomycota; class Lipomycetes; order Lipomycetales; family Lipomycetaceae; genus Lipomyces; species [Lipomyces] oligophaga. The sequence goes on along the minus strand of NW_027117788.1, from coordinate 248,245 downwards.
CTTATTTTTGTCTATTACGTCGACTTTGGTGTCACTCGTGTTGTCGTGCCCAAATTCGTGTACCAACTCGTCTCGCCCAATACTGCTGAACTACCCGTCACTATCGACCTCGGCGTGCTGTATTATTTGTACATGCTTGCTCTGGCCATTTTTTTGCCAAACTCCATCAACATTCTTGCAGGAATCAATGGCCTTGAAGCGGGCCAAGCATTTGTGATTGCAATTTTCTTGCTCATCAACGACGCCCTTTATGTTCTTCCGAGCCGGTTATTCGACGTTTCACATCCGGCAACAGAAGCCCACTTGTTGTCCATGTACTTTATTCTTCCACTTGTGGCCGTCACTTTTGCGTTGCTCCGATTTAACTGGTTCCCAGCTTCTGTATTTGTCGGTGATACGTACTGCTATTTTGCTGGCATGGTATTAGCCCAGGTTGGTATCTTGGGTCATTTCGCAAAAACGCTGATGTTGTTTTTGATCCCGCAGGTCTTTAATTTTATATATTCTGCGCCTCAGTTGTTTCATCTGATACCGTGTCCCCGGCATCGATTACCCAAATTTAACATCGAAACAGGGCTCAGAGAGCCGTCCCGGGTCGCGTTTCCAGAGCCGCCAAAAAAGTTGCAGACCGTAATGCTGAAACTCCTAGCAAGCGTGAAACTGATTGATATCGAGGTTGATTCAAAATCAGGCACCGTCGTCTCTGCATCTAATATGACGCTCATCAATTTGGTCCTCACTTGGACTGGGCCGTTGAGAGAAGATCGCTTGGCGTATGTGATATTAGGCATCCAGGCTGGGACTTGTATAGCTGGACTATTGGCGCGACATACAATTTTGCCCATGATTTTTGGGCGTGATAATCTGTAGCTACTAGAGCAAAGGAATGTACAATATATTGGGTAAATATACAAGCGGGAAATCAATCTGTTTCAGATTGACATGAGCATGTAGACATAAACTGAATCGACAGCAGTCGACATTAAGTAGAATTAGCAGTAAACATAACTTTTCGTTCGTCCTCTAATTGACTCAGCCATTGCTTGACCAGTGGATGTTTGATTTTACTTCTAGCTGCCATGAAATCCGACAGTTCTACCGACTTATCCTCGACTCCGTTCAAAACATCGAATTGATATTCTGTGGTTTGTAATAAAAATTCGAACTTGTCTAAATCCTTGACAAACCGGGCCTCAGGCGTCGCACTGTTTTCGTATTCCATATAGCAGGTGTACAGCTCATCTGCTGCTGCGCTGTTTAATGGTCGAATCTGATCGGCAAGGTATTCCATTGTGATACGCTCCCGGCGATGCTTCTCATCTTTTAGCTGTTAGTATCATTCGCGCAGATTATAAAATGCTCAATTAAATCTCCATGGCAATACAAAAGGCTTGGCTAACAACATACCAGGACCAACAGGGTCATCCGGCGTAAGATCTCCCACAACCGCCTCCGCCAGATCATGGACAAGGGCTATTATTGCGCATTTTCGCGAGTCCAGATTTTCTTCAGCAGGGGCTAACATCGCCATAACCGCCATTCGATACATATGGTCTGAGATAGACTCAGCAGTTGTCGCAGACACCCCCCGATCTAGCCAGCCAGTTCGTTTCTGCGTTTTCAAGAACCGCAGAATCCTAAAAAATGACAAAGGTGCAGGTAAGCGTAGTATTGAATCTGGAATCGCAGTTGTTGGTTTCCATTTGCTATCGTCGCCATCTTTAATATTCTCGGTAATTGTAAAATCTCGAATCCCGTCTGCCGTATCACTATTACCAACCATTGCTTCTGCCAGTTTTTTTCCAATTGCGCGTGAACCGTCCAGATTCGAATCTTTCGCGCGCCTTTGTTTACTATTGTTTCGGCTCGCCACGTGACGGAAATGCACAATTAAAGAGCATTTTATCCTGCGGCGGAGAGTCCTATTTCCTAAAACGGAAAAATGCGCTCTGCTCGTGTCTGTGGTGATTTCATCTTCTTCATCGATTTGAATGTTGAATATGAGGGAAATATATTGCAAGATGATATTTATTTTAATAGATGGAAATTTCCATTTCTCGTCTATTTTCATCAACCTTCTTTTCTAGCCGTCTTGTAATACTGGAACTGCTTCATGTCTACAGAATCTAAGCTGAAACGAGTCAGAACAGGCTGTTTGACCTGTCGCGGTCGTCATAGAAAATGTACGCTCCAGTCTAAACGATAAACTCCAAACTAACATGAAATAGGTGACGAAGTTCGTCCTACATGCAATAACTGTGTTATCAAGGGTCTGACTTGCGAATGGGGACTCAAATGTATGTTCATGGACTCTAATGCGCAACATGTCTCGTCGTCTAGACACGTTTCGGTAGTTCCTCGCGATTTGCAGTTCGAGATCGTCGACGATAGTCCGGAAGACCAATATATCAACACTACCGAGAAAGAGCAGAAGCGTCGGAAACTTTCACATTCGACAACTTTTAAGCGAAAGGATGCAGGTCCCGATACTGGCACTGGCACAAGTATTTCTGCTGATCTCGACAGCGAGGAAGAAGTCGTACACAAATCGCCGTCCCATCTAGTTGTCGAGCATCAGAGTCAAGTATCCAAACGTCGTACACTAAATCGAATCAGTTTAGAAAAAATTTTAAATTCGGACGACGACGTTTCAGCAGGACTGCGACCCTACTTTTCCAGTTCGATATGTTCTGCTCCCATTAGTAATGAACGTGCAAATGAGCTTCCTCCAATTAAATCTATATTTGCGTCTCCTCCTTCTCCGCCGCGTCGAATGTCAGCAGCTTCGAGTACGTCAATGGAATATGGCTCCGAGTCAGCTTCTTCTCCTGATACAAGTGACACAAGTGATACCAGTGAATGCTCATTTCCAGAATATCAGTCGGTGTCATCGGCATCCATTAATAAATCTTATGACGATTTACATACGATCTTGATAGAATACATGATGTCAACGTGCAAGTCAGGGCCAGCTAATCTGTCATCTGTCTCAACTAATCCAAATACCAGCTTGGCATGGACCTCTGTGTATTCAAACAAAGCCAAAATACTAAGACATTTCATCACTACTGTGGCGCCAAATATATTGGATCATTGCGATGGAGATAAATATTTTGCCACGATAGTATCAAGACTTGCGTGCAGAGATTTGGCATTATTTTGTGCTGTTTCGGCGTTATCACTCCGATATCAAGAGCGCGTTGGCATAGACCATGTCACTCCTGGCTGCGTGAATGGCAAACAAGAAACTAGTACTAGTAATTTGTTATATGCTAGAAGCATTGATCATTTACTTCCTCGATCTCGATCGATAGAAACACTGGCAGCTTGCATTCTTCTATGTCACTACGAGAATCTGAATGAAACACCTCATTGCCGGCGAGAACATGTATCAGCTTGTAAAAAACTATTAGCCGCTTTAGAAAGCGATGGCATTCCAAACCATTGTCAGCTTTTTTGGTGTCTTACTCGAATTGACGTCGACACAGTCGTTATCGGTGAACAATCTACCTTTTGCAGCATTGCAGATCAGTTCGAACCAAAGATGATAGAATCAACGGGCCTGCAAAGTGCAGAATCATATTCACACTCCGCACTTGTGTTTACTTCAGAAGCAATCGCGCTAGTAGCTGAAGATCAGTCCGAAGACAAGTTCAAAGCAAGCCAACACTGGCAGGATCTCTGGACGAATTTGAAAAGTTGGGAGGCAAATCGGCCAGAGCTAATGCTGCCAATATGGACAGAACCTGGTCAGAGCACTGAACAATTTTCGACAATTTTATATTCACAAGAAGCAGCTGGTAAGTACCCTCAATTCGCTGCCCCTTGTAAGAGTTTTTGAAAGCTGATACTGATACTTAAATCTCTAGTTCTTGGAAACTTGTGGTATCACATGGCCGTTATTATTCTAATGCAAAATAAACCGTGGCAATACAAGTTTCCCCGCGAAGTCACGCCAATTCTGTGGCATGCAAAGCAGATTTGTTCGATTGTCAGTTCCAATTTGCAAATGTGAGTTCACCTTGACTTGGCGTTCGAGACTATATTCACTAATACTCCTTAGAAATGGAATCTGCCACTTCCTACAGCCATTGACATTGGCTGGGAAACTGATGTCTCATCGCAGCGAACATGCGGCAATTACAATTACTCTTGCTGATATCGAGACTAGAATTGGAGTTTCAACTAGATTATGCTTAGATGAGCTTGAATTAGCGTGGCGGAATCAGTGAGAGGCGGTATAATGTTGGTATTTCTGATCCAAGCCAGACAGCCCACGAATCTTATTATATCAATCGTACATGTATAAATCAGTACCACCTAAAAGAAATTAAATATCATTAAACAATTATCTGGCATACTAAACTCCTCCGTCTGCTAGAGCGAGCAGAAGAGTTCGCTCTAAAAGCAACGAGGCTCTATTATATAAGCAATTACCAATCCTCATGAGGGGTTAGTATACTACAAACACCTTGTGCTGTCGGAATGAGTTCCGGTAACAGATTAAAAAACTTGACTACGAGAATCTGGTTTCTATTGGATGAGCTGAGATCGCACGATAGGAGCAATTCTGCGGAAATTCGGTCCGATCCGAGCTGTGAGGGTTTACTTATTTTAAAGTCTGCTAATTGTGCTATTTTGGACCGAAATGGGGTTTGGACGGCCATTGCTTTCTGGTACTATTGCCCGTGCTATTGGCGGAGTCAGTAGTGGTAGTACATGTCTCGCAGGTATACATAGTAGAGCGCCGCAGTGTCTACGAATACTTGGATCGCGTGAGTTTGAAAGGTTAGAGACTACTGGTAGACACTTTTCTGGCTGTTCTGGCGGGGGAAGCATTCGGTCACTACCTTCATCTATATCTGTCTACAGCAGCAACATCAGCAAGAGCAGAATCAGCACCAGCAGAATCAGCACCAACAGAAAGACTCAATTATTGAATCAATCGTTGTTGTCCAAATCGCTTCATTACGCTTGTCAGCAACATCGCAGTGCACTATTGGATAGAGAAATGCTGGACGTCAGTGTTACAGGTGGATATAGGTAGGTGCTATCCTCGTCCGATCGATCATAATAGCATCTATGCCATATTATCTCTGCTCTACCAACTAGTTAGATTGATCGGTCAGAAATTCTTTGTGTATCTGATTGTATTTAGTGACATGATTCATGACTAACTTCTTAGTTCCACGGGTGAAAGGGAAATCTTACCCCAAAATGTCAAACCTCTCAATTACAATCTTACTCTGGAGCCTGATTTCGAGAAGTTCACTTTTGAAGGAACAGTTGCTATTCTGTGAGTATAAATATATAATTTTTGTTCGCACGAACTAACAACTGCTAGCCTTGATGTATTCGAGACTTCGAACGAGATCTCTTTGAATTCGATCGAGATCGAGATCCATTCAACGTCACTGAAGATTGAAGACTCTGGAGCTTCGAAAGATATTGCACCGAGCTCAACTGAGTTCAATGAGGATAATCAGACTGTCAAGTTCTCGTTCCCGGAATCTTTCAAGGCTGGTAAAAAGGTTGTGCTAACGATTAAGTTCACCGGGCTTTTGAACGACAAAATGGCAGGCTTCTACCGTTCGTCTTACACTGCGCAGGATGGCTCGACAAAGTATATGGCTACAACCCAAATGGAACCGACTGATTGCCGCCGTGCTTTCCCCTGTTTTGATGAGCCCGCTTTAAAAGCGACCTATGATATTACTCTTATCGCAGACAAGAGTCTGACTTGCTTGTCAAATATGAACGTTATCGACGAAAAGTCTCTTGAGTCGGGAAAAAAGGCAGTCTCCTTTGCTACTACTCCTCTTATGTCGACTTATCTTCTTGCTTTCATTGTTGCAGAGCTTAAATATGTCGAGACAACTTGGTTCCGTATCCCTGTTCGTGTCTACGCGACTCCAGGAAATGAGGTCAACGGTCACTTTTCTTGCGAGCTGGCCGCCAAGACGATCAAGTTCTTTGAAGAGACATTTGACATTCCTTATCCTCTCCCTAAAATGGATATGGTTGCTATTCCAGATTTTTCCGCGGGTGCTATGGAGAACTGGGGTTTGATCACCTATCGTGTTGTTGATCTTTTGTTTGATGAAAACACGTCTGGTGCCGCTACTAAGCAGCGAGTTGCTGAAGTTGTTCAACACGAACTAGCACATCAATGGTTTGGTAATCTGGTCACTATGGATTGGTGGGAGGGCCTATGGCTCAACGAAGGATTTGCTACCTGGATGTCGTGGTTTTCTTGCAACGAGTTCTACCCAGACTGGAAGGTATGGGAATCGTATGTCACAGACAACTTGCAAGCTGCTCTCCGTCTAGATGGTCTTCGTTCTTCGCATCCAATTGAGGTTCCTGTGAAGCGTGCAGATGAGATCAACCAAATCTTTGATGCTATTTCGTATTCTAAAGGATCGTGCGTTTTGCGAATGGTTTCTAAGTTTCTTGGTGAAGACGTTTTCATTGCCGGTATTCAGACTTATTTGAAACGTCATAAATACAGTAACACTCAGACAGGCGATCTTTGGGCTGCACTTTCAGAGGTTTCTGGGAAGGATGTCTCTGCGTTGATGGACTCATGGACAAAGCGCGTTGGGTATCCGGTCCTGACTGTTTCTGAGGCTGCTGATGGAAAGAGCATTACTGTTCGACAAAATCGGTTCTTGAGTTCGGGTGATGTCAAGCCTGACGAAGACGAGACCTTGTATCCCGTTTCGCTTGGCTTGCGTACTAAAGCCGGTGTGAATGAAGATCTTATGCTGACCACGCGAGAGACTACTATCCCTATCGACGACAAATTTTTCAAGATCAATGCGGATCATTCTGGAATTTACCGTACCGCGTATTCTGCTGATCGTCTGGCTCAGCTTGGTAAGGACGCACAATCTGGATTATTGTCTGTTGAAGACCGTGCTGGACTTGTGGCGGATACTGGGGCGCTTGCCGCTAGTGGCTATGCGTCGACAGATGGTCTTCTCTCTTTGGTTTCCGGGTGGAAGAATGAGAAGGATTTCGTTGTTTGGGACGAGATTATTGCTCGAATTGGTGCTATTCGTAGTGCGTGGTTATTTGAGGATGAAGACGTAAAAGCCGCATTGAAGAAGTTTCAACGGGAACTTGTTTCCCCTAAGGCAAATGCGCTTGGCTGGACGTTTGATGCCAATGTGGGTCATGTTGAGCAGCAATTTAAGAGTTTGATGTTTAGTTCTGCTGGTACGGCAGGTGATGAGGCAGTTATTGCAGCCGCAAAGGTTCTATTTGCTAGTTTTGCGGCGGGTAATAAGTCTGCTATCCATCCAAACATCAAGGCTGCTGTATTTTCGATCGCACTTCAGAATGGTGGTGATGCGGAGTGGGATGTGATTCATCGGACGTATTTGAACCCAATTAACAAGGACGAAGAGAATACTGCTCTCCGAGCCCTCGGCCGGACGAAGAGTCCAAAACTGATTCAGAAGACGCTCGATATGATCCTGGATGGTAAATCTATTCGGGCTCAAGATGTGTATCTTCCTATGGGTGGGCTACGCACGACAGTTGAAGGAACTCGCGCATTGTGGTCTTGGCTTGAGTTGCATTGGGATGAGGTGGAGAAACTTTTACCCCCAGGGCTTTCGATGCTGTCTTCAGTTGTGTCTCTAGCGACTGGTGGGTTCTGCAAGCAGGAGGATGTTGATACAGTGGAGGCGTTTTTTGCAAAGAGGAACACGAAAGGGTATGACAAGGGTCTTGCGCAGAGTTTAGAGAGTGTCCGCTCGAAGATCCAGTGGGTTGAACGCGATGGAGAAGTTGTGAAAAAGTGGTTGAAGTCGAATGGGTACTTCAATTGACTCGCATCGAGGATATAATTAGATAATATTATTAGCTAAAACGACGAGTAGTTTATATCAGTTCTGGAAAGTAGAATAGTTAAACAAAATAGTATAGTATAACAGTAGAAACAAAGACTTGCCATGATTAGACAGGCAAAGTCGTCGGCTCTGGCTGAGCAATGGAATAATGGCGACGATATCTAGGCGCTATGCGATCCACACCGAAGATTAATGCAAGAATACTTGTTCCCTTATTCACATGCAAAAACTCCGCGATAGGATCTTTGATTTGTAAATACAAAGCAAGAGAGATGACCAGGTAAGTGATGAGCCATAAGAATCCTGGGACAGTAGCGAAGTAATAATTGAAAAATCCGATGAGAGACTCCAGTTTTCGCAACTTGCCCATGCGTGCATAGCGGTGACTAGTTTGTGCGGACATTTGATCGGTTGTGATTTTGTAGAGAGCGCGAAGCTGGCGCTTCTTTTGTTCTGCCTGCTCTAATTGTTCCGAGGAAAGAGACGGAGCGTTGGCGTCGGCATCGGTTTCAGTCTCGGCTTCACGCTCTTTCTGTTGCTCATCATGCATTGAATTTGTGATCTCGTCCTCAGTAGTCGTGGCAATTCCTTTCGTAGCGAGCAGATCGCCTATCACAGACGATATCGGGCCCGGAGTAGTTGCGAGCGGTATTTCAAGGATGGCGTAGACAGGAAAATGGTCAGACCCTGCAACGGAGGGAATAGAAGAGTACTTTAGCACGGAGATAGATGATGCTGAAGAAGAGTCATCCTCGAAACCATCAAAATATAGTACACGATCACACCAGCTTGGGACTCTCGAACTAGAATAGGCTTGGAAATCAGATTCGACCGCTCCATTTTTCAAGGGCCGTTTGATCTTAAAGGTCGGATCAAATGTGATATCTGCTTCCTTGAATCCCCAAAATGCAGTGGCTTCTTCAGGCTTATCTGCGGAGATCACGGTGGAAAGCTCATCATCCGGTAACCACTCTAAGAAGGATGATTCCGGAAATGGCCATGTCCAACCTTTACTGGCGACGGTAGTGGTAGACTCCTGAACATCAACACGATAGTTCAAGTCACCAGCAAAAATCAAATGACAGTTGTCTTTATAGAAGAAATCCCGGTCGCGTTGCTCATCATTCTGCGCAAACGAAGTGTATTCGTCTCCCGGACTGAGTTCGCCAAAGAAAGCCAGTTTGCGCGCAGCGTTGACAAAATTTGAGTCGCGCACATGGCGTTTACCGGAATGAGCAGCAAAATGAGCAGCCACAAAGGTCAGTTCGACTCCTTCGAACTTCGGCTCGGACGAAGCAGGAGGAAGTTTGCGAACGCTGATCGGACCGGTCTCCTTAGTCAGAACTAAATCGTCACTATTCTTGTTGGCGTCGCTATCCGCGCCCAATAGTTTGCGGGCTAGCACGGTTAGACGAATTGCGCAAACTCCTTTGAGCGCGGTCGACATCGCACCAAAAGAAACCGCGCTTGTTCGGATATCCGAAATCTTAAACTCGTCGTCACGGTCGGCAGCAACAAACAGCGCACCGAACGTCGGACCCACGCTCGACACTACGACTTGCTTGTATCCACCGTCGGTCAGCGAGATCACGGCCTGCACAAATGGTGCAAGATACTGTTCTGAATTATCAAAGTAGAATGCATCATGAACAGGCGTCAGCTCTTGTAGGGATAGAAATATGAATAATGGCGGGGTTGAATCGCTTATCGTGTCGACTGCTTCAAGTAGTGCTGACCGAATGCTGCCATACGAATGCACGCGTCTGTTGCAGTTATAAGTGAATACCAATGCGGTAGCGGACATCTTTATTACTTTCAAATGAGCCTGTTTTGATCGGTATATTTTGAGTCAATTGTGAATCGGTGGATCAAACTGAACAAAGCTGGGGAGGCCTTGATTGATGTAAGGGAGTTATCATTCCTACAGTATAAGACGGTCGAGAACCCAATAGTCCTGGAATATATTATGTAATAAACGATATTTAATAATTCTTTGAAATAGTTTCATTTGTATTTGATATGTTAATAATAATAAGTCGACTAACTAAGACTATCATTCAGAACTTTAGGTATCACCTAAGACCAACAGTGCAAAATAATTAATTCAATCATAGCAAATCATCCGCTCTAACACAATAACTCAAAACCGTAAACAACCCAAAATTAAGATTCCATGATTAATACAATAACCATACAAATATCCAATGAAAATATATCCCTTCATCGACATTCAGCCCTCATCGCTCTAACTAAATAGAACACGGAAACGAGAGCCAAACTTCCTATTCAGGACCTGGTTTTCAACACATTCGTTCTCGAGAGAAACCAACCAGCTTCATTCAAGCAGTCGGCATGGCAACGGAGCTCCTTGTCTAGCGGCCGAGCACCATCGTGGCAAAATTCTCCCTTGCTTTTTTGATCGAAGAAAAAAGAGAGAAAGATCTGGAAAAAGAGCGGAAAAATTGAAAACTTTATACTGTAGATTGATCACGTGGGAAGCTCATGTCCTGCCATCCTCTCCTCTTGATCTCGTCCATGAACCCGCTCCAGATTGACGCGGTTGATTCATTGTCAACGCGGACAGCGACATAGAAGCTAGACCGCTATCATCAATCAGAATTGTATTGGCCAGTTCACACGTCTCTGCGATATCGATTTGTTCCAGTGATGTGCGCTCTGCCGGTGAGATAAGTTCACGTCGTTTGGTCGTGATCGACTTCAACACCAGACCGAGTTGCACTTCTGAGATTCGGTTTCTGGGCAATCTGGGATTCCGGATATACCTCCATGAAACGTCTCGCGCACCGTCGGCTGAACTTATTAGTAACGTAATCAATCTAGTCCCTGTTTAGATCCAGCATACCTGAAAAGGCCAGAACGTATGACATCTTTTTCCCCCAGCCTTGCTCATATAATCGCGGGTTATCCCAAGCAGTTTCACAAGGATCGGCCTGATTATTAGTACATTATGCAAGGTTCAGAATCAAACATACGTGGATCCATCGTTTCTGAGCAGTCGAATACACTTCGACCCATACCTATGTCGTTAGTAATAAATTTGAGGCAATCAAAGCCATGCATACATGATCTTCCGCGTTCCAAATCCATCGTGTAGTAGACCCTAAAGCTCGACACAGTAATGCAAAGCAATTCGCCCATTCTCCACATCGTCCCTTGCGATACGTTAGCAATCGTCTGGGCTTCGAGTAGCGTGGGAACCGGATCGCGGCTCCACAAGAAGTACACTCGAACAGCTCGACTCTGCCTGCTCCATCTTGCTGTTCTCCGTGAGTGGGCGCCGTAGGCCCTTTCGGCCTTGAATCAGCCTAAATTGCTATCAGTAACCTCCTCGAAAAGCTCAACAAAGTGACGTACTCCGCAGATTTCACATTTAGGCGAATTGACCCATTCAAATAGATCGTTCCTAAACCATCTAACTATTAGCTCTAAAGCGGCCTAAATAGCTTGTCATATCATACTTGAGTAGTGCTCGTATCAAATGATCCTGCATACTCCACGACGGATCCTGTAATACAGCTGCCTCGGCCTGTTCATAGAGAGCTGCAAGCGGCATAATATCAAGTGCTTCATCCAGTAAGTCCGAGTTCTCGTATTCCATAGGAACTTGACTCAAGCTCTTGATCTCTTGAACAAAGGCAACCGGGGTACGCTCCAAAGCCAACAAGTTCTCGTTGTACGCAATAGTCGTTAACGACCTGAATCTGCGCGCAAGTATGCTTTGCCAGCTCTCGGAATCCATTATTGTTGGTAATCCTGTTAGATAATAGAATGCTGTAATGCTGTAATGCTGTAATGATATTACTATGTACTTCAATGATGAACGAAATCTGGACTCGAATTAGGCAATCCGTAAACAAAGATCTGGTCTTATCAGGTCAGGGTTGACGATACTCTGACTTACAGCTATTCTGTTTATGTTCTGTTTGAGCTGAACTTGAAGTCAATTGAACTCACTCGTATTGGGCCGTTAAAAAAATAATTGGAAAGATGGATGATTTGTCGTATCTCGAACCGGGTAGGTGTTAGCCTGAGATCTGGCAGTTTAGAATTCAGATATTAACGCGTCAGGCTTCGAACCGTCGACTCTGCGCGTAGCAGATCTCCGACGAATCCTTTTATTCCACGAAATCTATTTCCCATCGTCAGCCAAAAAAGCTATGTTGGTCGATTTGTTTGAGACCCATATCACCCCAAATTCATCTACGCTTCGCCAGAGCCTTATCACGTCTCAAGGCGCTGTTCCGGAGATTTTAGACGCAGTAAGTATTTATGACAATCCTGCGATGCAAATAATTATATTAAAATAAAAAAATTCATTAGCACATCCAATCTGTTACTGGAATTGATTCCGATTTGAAACCACTTGCCCAGACTCCTCGACGCCAACGGGCATCATCTCCACGCAAACCGCGATCAACGCGTCGAGTTCCCGACACCAACGAACCCAAAGAAATTAAGGTATTTTTTTCTCTTTTATGTCTTTTTCAAAAAGATATTAATGAATTATTAGGAGGAAATTGTCAATAAAGATGACGACGAAGGATCACCATTTTCGTCAAAAAATCCATTTCAATCACCGAGACCGGAATTGAATACTAAGACGAAGTCGACTTCGAAGTCATCAAGTAAATTGAAGGCACGATTACCGGAAATAGGAGTAGACTCAACTGAAACGCCATCACGACAATCTAATTTGTTCAATCCTGAGATTTTTGACAAATTGGATTATCCTGAATCTGACCAGAGGGACTTTGAAGTTGACCAGAATCCATTCGATGAACAAGACGAGGAGAGGAATGAGGAAGAAAATGGCGAGCTCTCTGATTCCATAGAGGAAGATGGCGAAAATGCTGACGAAGAAGAATTTGATGTATCACATCTGGATGGATCTAGAGATACACGACCGTTATCCGTACCAATTCAGTTATTCACTACCTGGATCTGCTTCATCTGTCTTGTATTTTATGTTTCTTGGTTTTGTAGAGAACGCTTCAGGATCGGATACTGCGAGATAGCTGGCTTAGGCCGGCTTGTTGAACCCGAACGTCATGGTCTTGCCTGGCGGTTGAATCCTTCGTGTGTCGCCTGTCCCGAGCATGCACAATGCCATCCTCATTTTGTCGCCGTATGCGACGCGGATTATTTACGTGTTGAGAGCTTATTTTCATTCAATGGCTGGCTGCCGATTGCACCAACTTGTGTGCCAGACACGCTGAAGTTGCAGCGATCGCGAATTCTAATGAACGAGGCTCTAATAGTACTCCGGCGGAAGTTTGCAGAAAAGGAATGTACTAGTACGGACAGTTTAGACCCGACTATGTCAATCACGGACCTACACGATCGTTTATATTCAATGAAGTCTGCGACGCTATTAGATGACGCGTTCGAACAACTCTGGACACTCATGTATAACGATCTTGAGTCGCAGGAGGAAATTTATTTTACAATGGACCATGAGCGGATAGGGTCAATGGCTTCAGACGAGTTTCCATTTTCTTGTGTTCTTCGACTTCAAGCGGGTGAGTTTATAACAGCAAATCTAACTAAACTCGTGTCGATTGCACTAGTTCTAGTAGCGAGTGGAATATTATATTTCAATGTGTCGCAAATGCGCACGAGACAAGTCAGAGTGAAGCAACTCTCCAAGCAAAGTCTGGACCTCTTGATTGACCAGCAATCTAAATCGGATGCTGATTCGACAGGTCGGACAACAAGGTTTATCGTCATGTCCCAGCTGAAAGATAAGCTACTGTCGGATGAGATTGAGGACGCCGGAGAGCGCAGACGACTTTGGCAATCTGTCCAGAAAAAAGTAGAGGCAAATGCAAATGTAAGAAGTCGTCAGATGGAAATTCACGGTGAGATTATGAGGATCTGGGAATACACGGGGATCTAAACCATACTGAAGAGAAATTTCAAAAGCAGTAAGATGAATTTGTATTTAATAATATAACGAGAACTTCGTTGTGGATCCGTACGGCTGTGATTTACCGAGAATGACCATGCCGGCGTATTTTGGCATATGGATTGCGTCGACGTACCGCGAGCTTTCTAAACAGAATCCGCACCTTTTACCGTAAAGACCGGCCACATTGACTCCAGTCCCGGTGTATAACTGAAAAGCAGGGTCGGTAGTTTGTCCGTCAAGATGGATTCCTGTCACTGGATGATATGCATTCGCCATTGTTCTTAGAGGAAGCGGCCTCGTGTCAATGGCGAGTAAGTCAGGGTTATCGGGATAGACAAAACAATGATCGAGATTTGGTTCCGTGGCTGTCATCCGAACTACATGGTCCGCGTCGGCATCGAGTGGATATTGCGCGATAGCACCAGTTGGGATCTGGTTCTCGTTGAGCTCAAGATACAGGTCAGTTCCCAGCTGGAGCTCTGTGCCAGCAATTGTAGGTTCATTGCCTATGTTGAAATATGAATGGTTTGTCAGATTGACGATCGTATGCTCAACCCCTGCGGGTCCTAAGAGCGTGGCCCCGTACTCGATGTTTAACGTTGCGCCGGTTGCCATACATTCGAGCCAGTAACTCACACAGACTTCGATCTTACCAGGAAATCCTTCCTCCATATCTGCAGAAATATACTTAAATTTGATCACCGGTGTCGCGTCAGGCGTCGGCGCGCCCAAAATCTCAGGCTCATCAAAGACGATCTTATCATAACCAATTGAACCTCCATGTAGACAATTCCCTCCTCGGGTTGGCGTTAACTTATATTTGGCACCGTCGAGCTCGAACTCTGCGCCAGCAATCCGGTTCGAGACCCGGCCTATCAGTGCACCGAAGAATGGGTTGTCTTCTCGTTGGTAATCTTTACCATCTTGGAATCCGCACACTACATTCTCGTACTCAGCTGACACCGACCTTCGAACTTGGAACTTTACCAGCGATGCTCCTCGGTTACTGAATGATGCTTCAACAAGTCCATTAAAAGAGATCAGAGTGTGGAGCTGGTTGGACTCGTCGGCAGAGTCAAATAATGTTTGCATATATGCCATCGTGAAGCGTGATCTATCTAATCCGTAAACTATCTGCTGTGGAATTTGATTTCATAATATATCAATTATATAGTTGTATTGATTTTGCATAAGTTCACATAATTAAACAAGTCATACAAATAAAATATATATTATAATAAATAACCGCAAGCGCAACCGACTCAAGATTAGCCGCGACTTCCCAAATAAGAGAAGCCCCTGTACAATTGAGAAACACCTGCATATTTACGCCGAAAATGGGAGACTCTGATCAGAGCACTTCATTGAAAAACACAATACTATACATACGAATTAAAAGATAATCCTAACAAGGATTCTAGTTCCCCGAAACCACTCAAAAATGCAGACTCGAGGCCATTGGGTATTTGATGAAATAATGTGTTTGCATTTAGTAATTGGCCGTTCGGTAGCGGCACAGTCAAGGGAACAGACATTGGATCTGATTGAGCGCCGATAGAATCATAATTAAGCAAAGTCGCATCAGGTTCGGAGGCAAGAATGCTTGAGTCAAATAGGTTGCCAAAGGCAACATTCGCCTCATCAACCTCAGAATCTGCTGGCGGTTCGGTAATTGGCGTCGACGATGAGGAAGCTAGGTCGATAGCGACTCCAGTTTTCTTGGCTTCTTTCGCTAGTTCACGCAGTTTTAATAACCGACTGTATTCGACAACCATGTTTCCATTGCGATCTTCGTCGAGTCGTAGCATCTCGATTACGGTGATCATTTGCTCCGAAATTTCTAGTCGCTCATCTTCACCTGCCGCGCGAAAATCTGAGAGTCGGAAGCCGACGCGCTGCATGATCTCGTCGAACTCGACAGCAATATTCCGGGTTGGCCGAGCACAAACATCGCGGTAAATAATCATCAGTGAATGGAACTGCGGAATAAGAAGCAGATGCCATAGACAGTCACTGTTCCGGTCGAGATCTTTTATCAACATGTTGAGGAGTTTCACCACTTTCATCGACGACAAAACCGCGTTGAATACGATTTGATCTGCACTCGAAGTGCCAACTGAAACGCTCTCATCTGCAGAGGATTCCACGGATGAATGCCGCTTTTCGCGCGCATGTATCCGTTTCAGTGCATAAGCTATATGTATCACCATCAAATATGTCTTTTCTGAGACAACAGCCATGGTAGCCGTTAGTACTTTCTGCACCGTCCGAAGATAGTCCATATCTGCACGAGGCGATAGCTCAGAAAAAGACAATGTGGAAATCAGTTTTGCATCCCGCCGCATGCCTATCCGCGTCTGGTCCATCTTCAGCAGCATATACTCGACCACGTTTTCGTCGCTTACACGAGCGTTGATAAAGTCATCGAAAATGGAAGATAACTGTAATATAAACTTGGTAATACCATTCCGCCCAATCACAAATAGTGCGTCTTCGTCAAGCATCCCTTCAATCTGCGGATCCTTTACTGTGTATGCTGAAGACAGCATAGTCACAGGAATGCCAGAGCCAAACGAAACTAGCCCATCCAAATACCGAAACGTCCACCAAAGATTTCTCCGTAACCTTACCTGCCAATCAGGTAGTTTCTGGCTGAACATGGAAGGATCCCAATGTAATCCCATCGACTGTGAAATTCGTATCAACATAGCTAGTGTGGCTGCTCGTGCGGTGCTTGGCTCGCTATACTGCGTGATGAAAACGAGTTGTGCAGCCCACAAAGAAAAAATTGTGGGTGAGCCCAGAAAGTCAGCCACTTGAAGCGCAGAATCTGCTAGTGACCGGTAAGTCTTCAAGTTAGCTTCTAATGGGTCTTCGGCGAGAATCCGATTTTGATCCCTTCGCAGTAAATACCGAAGCTGCGCATTCCGGCCTACCGTGGCTCCGTAGAGCATTGCAAACACAACGGTAAAAAACGTGTCTTGCTTACGGTACGCTCCTGAGTCCGGAGCCTCTAGTTCGCGCCAGAAACGCTCATAGAAAGGGTAAAAGTCCGTCTTGGAGCAAAGAGGGACGATGGGATGCATACATCTGAAGTAACAATCAATCAGATCGTCACACGTAGCTCTGTCAGGCATATACATGCGCACAAATTTATCTCGAGCATCTATCGGAGAATTCTCCAATTGTTGTGAACTATCATAAAAAACGTTGCTGTACTACTGCCGTGTTAACGAATCCCACACATGGCACGACGGAAAACACATACTCTTGGAAAAATTGTTGGCCAGTGGAATATAGTACAAAAACGTGCAGCTCCGGTTTCAGAATTGACCAAGAGATCTCCTAATACTTGTGGTCCTTCTCGTTGCTGTTGATGACCATCTTCGTCTTTCTGCTGACGACCAAACGCGTTTTCAAATTTCCGCTTGGGTTGGTTGGTGGCGACCGTCGTCGCTGACTCATTAGATTCTTGAATATTCTCTATTTTACCATTCAGATTTTCACTGCCGTCTTCCTGATATTCGCAGGGCACATTCCTAGCCAAACACTGACTACAGGTGGGTCGCTCTCGGCTGCATTTTACTCGGCGGCTGGTACAAGCTCGACATGTCCGCACTTTGCGTACTCGATGAAGTTGTTTTGGACCTTCTCCAAATTGTAAAGTTAGCTCCATGACGATCTTAAACCCATCTTACAAAGAAGTCTGTGGACCATGCAGATAATAGGGTCAAGAGAAAATACAGAATGTTGTCACTTCTCCATGTGCATGTGACTGCAGTGGTATTGTTCCAAACGTAGCTGTCCATATTATATAAATATTAGTTTAAATGGTCATTTTAAATCATGTCAAAATCTAAATATTGCTAATACATCTATTGTACAGAAGGGCCAGTTCCGAATTCAGATCTGCATCTTTGCCAACCAAAATCACTAGTGTACAAATATTATGTCTGAGTCTATCATCTCCAAAGTCCAATATCTGGGTTAGCATGGACACTGACTTATTCTTGCGGTGAAGTTGAGCTCTTGTCATCACTCTTGCCTCTTCATTTCGCGAAAGTAATGCAAGCGACAGAATGCTTTCTGATAGTAAGACCACTGTATCAGTGAAATTTCCAAATTCGGTTGCGAGATCAATGGAAATATCTAGTAAACTTTTCGACAGGATATTCGTTTCTTTGAACATATTTATCAACTGCTCTGTTTTAATGGTCAAGCATAGAGACTTAATCAGTGCGTTATATAATCTAATGATCTCGACTTTAATAAGAATGTCAGTTTTTTGGCTGTACAATTCAATTGCTTGATTAAGAATGTCTGGATATTGTTCAATAAGTAGTTCAGCATTACCGTCATAGTTCGTTGTTAATACCCGCAACAATCCCAGACCTGTCAGAATAATTTCTGAAGAGTTATTTTGAATCAATATTTGACCTGCCTCGATAGCTTTATCCGATAGCAATCGTTTATTTACTTCTAGATTTGTTAAACAACCGCTTAGCCAGAGAACAGAGAGGCATACCACTTATAGCCAGGTTTTTCAAAAAGCCACCCGCAGAATAAAGCTCTGCTTCCGATTGTGATGAATGTACGATCCGCATAAGATCTTCATGAATACCTTGCGCAATCATATTTGTACTGCTAGATTCGGTAACGCAGAGATTGCCTAGTAAAAGCAATCCCGCGTTGACGAGAGGTGCCTGACTTGTATTAATCCATGAACGCCATTTTGTTGTGAGAGATTGATTGTGTTGGATATCTTCGAATTGACTTGTTTCTGATATTTGCGTGAATACAGCCATCATTCGTTGTACCAAATCATTTTGTATCTGGTCACTGATTTGATCATTAACCTGGAATTCACTGATTTCAGAATCTCTTTTTTGAGAATTATTGATATGAGAATCACTGATCGAAGAAATAATACGAATATCATTGATTTGATCACAGAGCAAATCAAAGGCTTTGCAAATCAATGTCAGCGGCCGCGCATCATTCACTACTGCCAATTTTATCACCGAAGGTATCGAGAACAAGTTGGCAAGCAGTTCGACATATTCTACCACATTTGAATCACTGATTGTCTCCAGCATCCCTGTAATTTGTGCGACATTTGCGAGGTCCTCATCCACTACTGACTCTTTAACTGTTAGCACTATCCTACTAAGTAATCGAAGACAATACCGTTAGTGAAGATCAAATTCAGGACTCGCCGAGAGTATGTCAGTGCTATATTATTTGTATCTGTTCTCAATATCCTGAACAATATTTCGACAAAACCTTCACTGACCAGGACAACCTGCGCAGGTTCTAGAGGCTGGTTACTATACTGCGATTTTGTCACAAGGAGAGGGAATACCAAATTCATTGCAGAGGTTGAACATAACAATCACTCCAGTCGACCTTATTTGTGTATCCTGATCGTCTAAGCACGATTTCATCGCATGTTCAAATCCGTGAGCTCTCAAAAGTAAGTTGCGATTGTAATCTACAGCAAGTGTTAAGTCAATTTTCATTTCAATTTCGTCGTAAATCTCTATGTGGTTACCATTATCTGCAACAGTGTTTCCCAGCACTCGAAGACATTGAAATTTAATATTCTTTCCGATTTCAGGATCCGAGAGTAGGTTAATAATTGTTTGCAATAGCCCGTCAACCTTTCCTACTTTGTCGCGTCCAATCTCTTTTGTTGGTTAATCTACCATTTTGTACTCTCTGGAATTATAACTCTCACCATTGGCGGCTAATTCCGCTACTTTTAAAAGGACTTGGTCAACCTGATCTGGATCCGACAAATCAAGTCCATCCAAGAACTCATCCATTATTTCTTTTGCTTGATCCTTGCAACCATCACTATCTACTCGCTTCCGCGCTTTCCTGCATTCTTTGAATACAATTAAATAAAATAACTGCGAAATCTATTCTAAATTAATTACTTCTATTTTTACCGTTGTTTTATCTTTCGCGGCGAGTTTCGCGATATTTCTGGCGGCTGGCGGGCTGTTGTCGGGGTTAGCTCTTCCGAGGAGACCTAATTATAGCGAACTTGGAGAGGCGGGCTCTAATAATAACCGTTCCATACATAATTAACTATCGTAATAATAATTAGTTCTATTTCGAGATTTTTTATATTAAACTAAGTTTTATTATTTATTTTAATCTCTTATTTCGTAAGTATTATGTAATGTGAAGCGGTACAATGATTGTGAGATTACTACGATAAAGCTTTCGAGATCTGTTGAATTAATTTAGTCGTCCGATCGATTAATACCGGTAAGGCGCCGGCGTCGAAATCGTGCTTGCTCGTTCTGGTTGAGAGACTCGGACATGACCGATTACAATTGTATTGCTCGTGATTGTAGTCTTCTTGTTTCTGTTTTTGTTTCTGGTCCTGGCTGTGATGTGTTTGAACTCCCTGTTCCGGTTCCTGTTCCTGAATTTCCTCCCCACATTCGTGATCAACATCCCATATACTATCATCATTGATATCTAACCCAAGCGAACTAGGTGATCCTGGAGGTGATGTCTTTGAGGAGGACAGCGAAGGTGTGAAGGAGTCATTTATACGCGGTCGAAATACACCTGAGATATCTTCCAGTAGCGACCGCTCAATATCTTCCGAATACCACGATTCGTGATTACTTGATTTCTTGGCCTGTAGTTCTGTACCTTTGCTCTCAGGTTCAGGATTCGTCCAGAATATTATTTCGGGCTCTTCATCGTGTGATTTTGACGTATCGCTATCTGCCAGGGCGATTATTGCAGCAGCTTCTTCGAGTAACGTTCGGGGAATATTATTAATTCCAGCCTGCTCTTCAATATTAACAAGCAGTTGCTTTAGCTTACTGGCAGCCGCGGCAAATTGTCGTATATTGTCCAGATGCCTGCGAACTGTGTGCTGAGAATCTTCAATCCTCGCAGGAACTGTGAGAGAAGCTTGTAGTGAGGGAGATAAAAAGTCATCATCCCATGGCTCCGGAGCAACTGGAGATTAGTTTAATTGTAGAAGAATATCATACTGACTTACTTGTTCTACCTTGACTAGAAGAAGGTAGAGATCTCGGGGGAGTAGAGGAAAGCTGTATATTTGAAAGGCCAATATCTAGAGACTTCATTTCTTCGTGTACTTTGCGCTCTACTTGCACCTCTGAGCTAAGGAGGTCATGTTCTCGGGGAGTACAGTTCCTATCGAGAACTGTGCAATCATCTGAGTGAATCGAACCAAAATCAACAGAATCAGAATCGAACTTCGGACCTGACAACTCCAAAGTTGCCATGCCAACACAACTAACTTCGAGCGTGATTTAGGTAATCCTACAACAACTCTTCAATCTTGAAAATATTAAATGACCAAAAAATAAGTAAGACGAGTATTGACAACAAACGCGATAAGTTGTTTACTTGCTGTGACTTCGCGTCTATGTAAGCATAAGGCTTTTGTGTAAAGGCCGTGCAACAAATACTTTTTGCCATATAAATGATTATTGAAAATTAATTTGTGATTATTTACACATGACATATAAATAGATGGCCCCTACAATTGCTGAACAAGTTCGTCGCGCGGCCCCGTCAATTGACACCGTAGTATCGGAATATTGTGCGGGATATATGGCACATGTCGAACGGACAATCGTGAACGCAAACGTTGACGCTGAAGTTGAATTTGTTCGAGACTTACTATTGAATGCAGGCGCAAGTGCTCGATCCGTAGCATCGTTATGTGACGCACTGATAAATACCTTGATCCCTCTTCAAGAAGCAGCTGCAAAACAGAGTGGCACTGGGACCACGGCCAGGAAACTTGACCAAGCACTAGTTATTGGAGCTCAACGAGACGGACTTTCATCCGTTGGATTGTTCGGCGCCGCCGTGGATCTTGATGCAGTCGCTGGTCGGAAAGTCGATTCACGAGTGGACAAAAAGAAACTTGAGAAAGCCGAGAGAAAGATTGCTGCGAAACTCGAGAAACGTGTAATGAAAAATGTCGAATACGAAGCCTCTAAATTGCTCAACGAAGTGCCGGCCGAGGACTATGACAAGTTTTTCATGGAAGTCAATCCGCTGATGCTCGGAAACTCCGGCCAAGGGAAAAGTAAAGATATCAAGATTGAGAACTTTGATCTTTTCGTTGCAAGCAAACGTATTTTATCCGATTCGACCTTGACTCTAGCCTATGGGCATCGGTATGGTCTCATTGGCCAGAATGGTATTGGAAAATCAACTTTGCTGCGAGCCCTCTCGAGAAGAGAACTAAATGTTCCGAAGCATATCACGATTTTGCATGTCGAGCAGGAAGTGATTGGAGATGATACTCCTGCTCTGCAATCTGTTTTAGATGCTGACGTCTGGCGCAAGCATTTACTATTGGATCAAGAGGTCAGTTCATTTGGTCATTCCTTTTCTTAAGCAGTCATATTGACAATCTAGAAATTCACAAAACAAATTGCAGATCTGGATGCGAAACTGGAAGGTATGGACGACGATGGAGCAGAAGAAACCAAGAAAGCCCTGGAAATCGAGCGAAGCGAATTGGAAGCTACCTTAGTCGACATCTACGATAAATTAACTGAAATGGAGAGCGACAAAGCTGAGTCGCGCGCAGCTAGTATTCTGTATGGTCTTGGGTTTTCACAAGGACAGCAGGGCAATCCCACGAAGTCGTTTTCTGGAGGTTGGCGAATGCGATTAGCACTAGCGAGAGCTTTGTTTTGTCGGCCCGACTTGTTGTTGCTTGATGAGCCCTCCAATATGTTAGATGTTCCTTCGATCACGTTTCTGTCTCATTATCTCCAAGGATATCCAAGTACGGTACTTGTAGTTTCGCACGATCGAGCGTTTCTGAACGAAGTCGCTACCGATATTATTCACCAGCACTCAGAACGACTAGATTATTACAAAAACAGCAACTTCGACATGTTCTACGCGACTCGGGAGGAACGCCGTAAGAACCAGCGGCGAGAGTATGAAAGTCAAATGAATTACCGAAAGGGCTTACAGACGTTTATCGACAAGTTCCGATACAATGCGGCCAAGGCTGCGGAAGCGCAGAGTCGAATCAAAAAGCTCGAGAAACTGCCGGTTCTAGAATTACCCGAGGAAGAAGCCACATTGACCTTCAGATTCCCAGAAGTCGAAAAGTTGTCTCCACCAATCGTGCAGTTAAACAATGTAACGTTTTCGTACGGCGGTGAGGGTCGGACGATCTTGAAAAACGCGGATCTAGGTGTACAAATGGACTCGCGAATCGCACTAGTTGGAGGCAACGGCAGTGGAAAGACAACTGTTCTGAAGTTGTTGACGGGTCAACTGGAGCCCGTTAAAGGCATGGTTCAGCGCAATGCACGACTACGGATAGGATATTTCGCACAGCACCATGTGGATGCGATGGACCTCAAAATGAGTGCTGTGGGCTGGATGGCCAAGAACTGGCCAGGACGAAGCGAAGAGGAATACCGCAGACATCTTGGAGCGTTTGGAATCACAGGCACGCTCGGACTTCAGCAAATGGTTCTGTTATCCGGTGGACAAAAAAGTCGTGTTGCGTTTGCCTGTCTGGGCCTGTCGAATCCGCATATTCTAGTGCTCGACGAGCCTAGTAACCACTTAGACACTGCCGGTCTTGACGCACTTGCTGAAGCAGTGAACAAGTTTGAAGGAGGCGTGCTGATTGTTTCGCACGACGTCGATCTGATTTCGCGTACCTCAAAGGAATTGTGGGTCTGCGATGAGGGCACGGTCAGACAGTATCCGGGTACAATTCAGCAATATAAGGAGGATATTCTTGCCAAAGCTGATTCTGCAGGAGTCGTGCAAAAGCATTAACGGTACAGGAGCAGTTCTTGTTTGCAGTGCATTGTATAATTACATAATCATATGATTACATAACTTATCGAGTGGATCCCAGCATAGGATCACTCGCTCGAGTGCATTATTAACGTATTACATAATTTTTCCTAATGAGGAAGGACAGTCAACCGTTCGCTCGGCTTAACCGAAGTAACCACCACGCTAGTAAGCCCGCTAGTGGATTCACAAACCCCATGTGGCCTGTGATCGTTAACTCAAATGCGCAGAGATTCCTAAACAGGAAAGTAGAACGGTTGCTAGGACGACCCAGTAGACAGAGGACAAGGCAGGGCACTGACTGCCCTTTTCGAGATAATTTGGTGAAGAGGAGAACGAGAAAAAAGGACAAAAAGGACTGAAGAGTACTTGAGGAGTAAAAGAATCTGCAAAAATCGCACGAAAAAACAGTTTTACAATCCGTTTAAATTTTTGCGTTGGTGCTAGACTGTACTTACCAGTTGAGCTCTAGCAGTATCTGGAGTATATATCGCAAGTCATTTCGACATCCATCTGGTGCGTCCAGCCCACTCAATTCGCTCAGAGTTCATTCGGTTCAATTAGAAATCCAGAAATCAGATAGCAGTGATTGAGAGATTTAGCGATATTGTCTACTTATTATATTCAAGTTTCATCAAATAGAACCACAGATCATCTCCGCAAATGTCGTTGCTTACGAGACTTCCGCACGAAGTCCTCTACGACGTCCTTGCTTCCGTCTCTCTGCGCGACGCACTTTCGGTTGGCTCGACATGCAAAGAGCTGCGTTCGATTGTGCTTGATAGTGATGTGTTTTGGAACTTTTTATTGCACAAAACCTTCGACACTGTACTCGTTTCGTCGGCCGATGTGGACTCCTCAATTCCGACCACTGCTTCTGCGCATCTCGACCCTTCGGCAGATATCAGCGCGCAGCATCGACTTCTATCGATAGGTGCTGAAAACAATATTGCCTTGATTCGCAATGTCCATTCCGAAAATCCTACTAGTTCCACGTCTTTGTCCACTTCGTACAATTACTTGACCGGAAGTTCGGACTCTACAGGCGGCGCTGCTTCGTCCGACAAGCGTCTCTACTCGCAAGCCTCTTCTGCCGCTGCTGCCTCTGCTACGATATCGCAGCGACGGCAAACGCAATCACGCTCACGTCCTCGCAGTGGTACTCGCATACCAGCAGCGAAGAGGGAGTTCAAACAGAGATTTCGGTATTTTTTGCAAAACTCCCGTGCAATCCGCGAAAAGTATGCAGACGAAAAGTCTCGATTAGGTATCCGTGAAGATGTCGTTTCATGCGCGTTGCATCTTTTGCGTGAGAATGATGTCCACAATTTTACTATTCTCCTGCAGTCGCAGCTCTTCTCTGCTGTGGTTTTTGACCAGTTCATTCCTGGAACCATGCCTGTCAAACAGCTTGGCCGACTGCCGTCTCCTTCCGCTTTCACATTGAAGCCCAACGCTTTGATTCTTCAACAGCGACTAGACATGTTACGAGTCATTTTCGGCCAGCGTGTGCCTCGTGCGCCGATTCCTTACAATCTCCGCGAACTACAAGCTATTGTTTATGATTCCATGCGGTTTTCGCTGTTTTCCGAGAATCTTACAGTATCGCGCACAGCAGTACTCGGCAGCAGTTCTGGAACTAGCAGTATGTACCGGCCACTTGGTCCAAAACGACTACCGGACTCCATATGGGGCGGTGGAATGGAACATTTGTGTGATCAGACTGTAGTTCCTAGATTCGATGTGTTGATTGCCATTCTCGCCTTCTTTGGTCATCATGCTACATGGACTCAACTTGTCCGGGACGGACTCGGTCCTTTCTTCAACAACCCCCCGGAAGCATCTGATTTCGATTACAAAGACACTGATTTGTTTGAGTTTCCCAATTCGTGGAAAGGTTTATATAGTTATCTTCCGTTTTGGAATTTTGCTGTTTTGCGGCAGGCCTCTGGAGCTGCTGCTGCGGCCGCGGCAGGGGCTTCGGCTTCAGGTCCTACCTCAACAGGCCAGTCTGCTTTGGCTACTGGTGGATCGGGATCAAATGACTCTGCTGATCCCCGATTCTCAACTGCGACTGCAGCTCATCCTAGTTTCAAATCCGTCAAGTCTAAATCCAGACCTACTTTACCTGAGACTGCGAGTACGGCCAGCTCTGGCGGTGCGCTTCCACCTTCGTCTGCTAGCTCCGCTCGGAAGCCTAAGACGGCAGCAGCACCGCCGCCTGTAACAGCTAGCTGGACGTCGTATCCTATCGACGACCAATTCGACGGCATGCAAGCATTCGAGGCCGACTTACCGGCGATTCATGGACCAGTTTCTTTTGTTGGGTACGGTCATGACCGGTTACTGTACCGGACGTATTCGACGCTGGTTCCGCTGAACCCATGTTTCGGGCTTCCAGGGTTTGCTCGCTTTGCTATGCGTAAGGAATATATACAGGATCCGGACTCGGATTCTGACGACTACGATGACAATCACCGGACTGGTAAGATTCGGTACGATGGCGATTTGACGGTGTGGGAATACAACGGGGTGTATATTCCAGGACCGAAAATTTTGCTTGGCCGCTGGAGAGATGGTAGTGACCCTTCGATGACACATGCGGTCGAGGGTCCGTTTATGTTTTATGCCGAATTATGAAATTCTTAATTGTGTTTGTATATATGTACGTTATTTTGTGTTTGATATTGGCCGGGTTGGTGTATTGCTATGATTGATTTTATACCATGTTCTAGTAATTGACTATAGTACTTAATTCTATAATTGCTCAATGTGGAGACCCTATTTAAAGGATGTCTCCTGTTCTGTACGTTCAAAGTTAAGCCTATTTTTGCCAGAGGCAAAGAGATTCCTGAAACAAATAAGCCCCGAACGGCCACGCGACGCCTCTGTTCTGGATTGGGATCTGCCGGCTAACTGGTTCGGCATTAGGCTCTGGGTAGTCTCTGTCAGATTCCTGTATTCTGGTCGTAGGAGGAGCTAGTATTCAGACGAGTTGGACGTAAATGTAGAGGTGAATTCACATATTCCTGTGATACGCATTTATTCCTTGAAATGTATTTCATACAACAATGTACCAATCACGCCAAAGTCGTCCATCCAGAATTACTGCTCCCGCAGACCAGATCTGATTCTACCGAGCTTCGATCCGCTTTCTTTGCTTTTTCCAATACTTCTGGCGCTCCCGTCGGTAGCTGTCGAATGCAGCTCGCCGTTCTGGGTTCCATGGATTCCAAGGACTTTGGCGCGACTGCAGTAGGCGCAGAGTAGCGCAGTTTCGTGGAGGGCCGTCCTGAGCACTGATAAGAGACAGTCACGGGGAGATAACAATTAACAATTGCTATTACCTAAGTATGCCAATGAAGGTAGACTAACTCTCGACTTATAGCAATTGAGTAATTCCCGAAGTCAATTGTAGCTGGAAGTATTCGGACTCTCTACTGATTTAAAGTAGACTGGTTTGCAGTGCTGACGAGAGATTGGATTGGTGCTTAACAGTACCTCCTAGCGTGGGTTGATCTCCGGGCAGATATAATTTCGCAATGTGAGCTCGAATTTTGTGAACGTCATAAGTGTGTTCTCATCTTTTGCGTGCGATATGTAAATTTGAAATTACAAACTGTAGTTAACATTTAATACTACCATTGGCAAGCAAGCATTGCCGAAACTAACGCTTGTATAAATAATGTACAATTCATTGGGCATTTCGAGTGCATAAATACAGTGTTGTCAATTGTATCTTTTTTCGCCTGTTCCGAAATAGTACCTTATCTAACCTGCATTCAATTCTTGCTTATTCACTTCCTGTTGGCCTTTTCAGCTCTCGGTGTTCCTATGTTTCTGTTCTCAAACTTGGTCATCTAATGCCATGACCAATCAATTTTTCACATTCAAGAAGTGAACCAATTGGCGGAAACGTGAATCAATTAGAACTAGCTGTTATCCAAAAACAAGCAAATCGGATAAAGTAGAACTAGTGCTTTCGGATTAACGTTTCTCGTCCGCTAAAATATACTCGACTCCGTTTATTGTAAGTCTAGGAGTCCAAGCAGTGAATAATAATACCATCGCACCGGCTGTTGCCCTGCATTTCAACCTGTTCATCAATCAAACTTTCAGTAGAATTACGCAGAACTGCCACCCAATTATTATATTTCACCTGGAAGTGTATGATAATTTCAGTTAATTTACGCACTTCGACATCATATTACTAAGTGATTAGTAATCTGGGCATGGGTGAACTACTCCCACGCGTTTTGCGCGTCGCGTCTACAACTCGCGTCTGACTATAGATTAAGACCGTCTTCAATCAGTTTTATATTTGCATAGGAACACGAACACAACGGAAAAAAATGCCTTCAATAACTAATAACTCTGATTTGCCAGCCAATATTCGTGCATTTTATAGCGGTCTATCTTCACCACTCTCGAAAACATGTGAATCTTTACAGACCTCATACGCGATTAGCGCGGCGGATCTGTTTTACAAAATCGAGTCTTATCGGATGCAATTGACGACAAGTGACAATCAGGATCTACCTCCTGTTTCCGAAGAGGTGCTGGAACGACTTCGAGTCCGATTACAAGACCAACTTGAGCGGAAGCAGCAACTTAAGAAGCAAGCTCACGCAAATCTTCAGCCTGGCATGTCCTCGTCATTGGCGTCGTCGCCTGTGACTCCGATGAAGCGAAAGTTGGCAACAGATGCACAAGGATCATCGCCATTTGCAGAGCGTACAGATGCTGGAAAGGTGTTAGAAACATTGAATGGACATGTAAACATTGACCATCAGCAGCCAGCGACGGAGAAAGTCCGTATGTCTGCCTTTATGGATTTCAAGAAGTACCAGTACCGAACGATGCGGCAGTCGCTTTTTGAGGTCTCAGAATATCTGGACGAGCGGATCGAGCAGTTTGCAGACGTAATATCGAACTATTTGTCTGAGATGATCAAAAATGATAGCGGAATAACTGACCCTGCGATGATAGCCGCCTCTGCAGGCCAATTCGGACGTCCCGATCAAACTAATCAAGAGGATGAGATTGTCGTAGGTCGGATAGTCAGTGATTCTATACATGCATCTGATCGGTCGAAACTGAACAAAGATTCTATTTTGCTCGAAGGGTC
Organism: [Lipomyces] oligophaga; assembly: GCF_038497815.1. Lineage (NCBI taxonomy): Eukaryota > Fungi > Ascomycota > Lipomycetes > Lipomycetales > Lipomycetaceae > Lipomyces > [Lipomyces] oligophaga. The sequence goes on along the minus strand of NW_027117788.1, from coordinate 219,483 downwards.
GCGAAGGATGGCCTCTGGAGCACGCGTTAAATTGCGCTTCGCTCTTGAGCCCATGAATTCTAAAGTAATGGTAGCTTCGGGTTTGTATAGTTTTTTCCCCGGTCAGATCGTTGCCCTCAAGGGGAATAATCCTGGTAATGACACGTTTGTTGTGCGAGGGATAGTCGCAATTCCGGATTTACCGTTTCCAGATACATCACTCGAGACGCTCGTCGCAACAAGTACCAAGCCAACACGAGTAATTATCGGAAAGGGTCCGTTCACAACGCAGGAAGATCTTGAGTTTGCACCTCTAGAAGCACTAGTCGAGACCACTATTAAGCAGAATGCTGACGTGCTAATCCTCCTCGGTCCATTCATCGACGTCTTCCATCCTTGCATGACGGACCCAAGCAAGTGGCCAGTCAATGATACATATGCATCAACGCCAGAAGACCTGTTTCGAGCATGTATATCTAGCCGGCTCCGGCGTCTCGAGGCCGCGTTGCCGGCGGTCCAAATTGTTCTCATCCCCGCCTGCGGTCCTCGAGAAGCTGTCCAGAAACACATCTCCTATCCTGCGCCGCCGATAGCTCAGGGCGAGCCCGAGCTTAAGAAGCAACTCGCTTTACCTAGGCGGTCTCGATGGCTATGCAATCCATCATTTTTCTCCATCAACTCTGTCATTGTCGCCGTGTCCAACGCCGACGTCATCATGCAATTATCCAAATTGGAGTGCACAATCGAAATCCCATCCATTCCGGCTCCAGGCGCTGGTTCTGGTCAGCGGATCGCTCGCGACGGCGAGTCGAACGTGATGGTTAGACAAGTCAGACAAATCATCAATCAGCGTTCAATGTACCCTGTCTTTCCTTCAGACCCGAATACAACTCCTCTCGATGTGTCTTATCTCGGATTAGCAGATATCAAGACTGCCCAGCCAGATCTGTTGATCGTGCCGTCAGACCACAGGTATTTCGCCAAAGTAATCGATAACGTCGTTGCCGTCAACCCGGGCAGTCTGACGAAACTACAGTCTTCAGGAACGTTTGCTTGTCTGGACATTGCTCCTCTGAAAGAGGCTATCAACGCAGCGCACTTAGATGGCCTCGACCAAAAGTTGCAACTTGGCTCCCTACATAAATTATATGACCGATGCCGAGTTGAGATTAGAAGGATTTAATTTCAATAGTATTAGTAATAGTCACTACAAATAGAATCTGTTCAATAATATCGCGGAACCTCGCCTCTGTCTTTGCTATACGTATAAAACCACTCCTTCAAATGCTCTCTCATATGAGCCATCTGACCCGATAATCGCCAAGGGATGTCCATCTTATCTAGCTTGACCTCTATAAAACGAGTCTTTTTATTTTCCTCCTCTTGAAATGTTTTATTATTGAATAAAAGTGACTCCAATTCCTCTCGTGTTGTCACAGAATACGACGAATAGCTCTCGGGTGCCGCGCCAAATGTAGACAGTAGTTCAGTATACTTCCAGTTCGGACAGATGTCGTTATACTTAGCTGTTGGTCCATGAATCGCCCGCTCAATAGTATATCCATCATTATTAAGCAAGAAAATCGTAGGTGTGTACTGATTACGAGTCATTGTTGCAAGCTCCTGTATCGTCATCATTGAACTGCCATCACCCTCGAACAATATGATTCGCGAATGTGGACCATCTTTGTGTGCATCTATTTCTCGTTGCGCAACGCAGGCTCCTAGTGCTCCAGGCAACGCGAAACCGATCGACGAGAAGTACAATTGTGTGTTGAAGTTGATACCGGCTGGAAATGATGCATCGTTGATTCCATACTGAGCTGTACCCGACTCAGCAAACACGACATCATTGGGCTTCAAAAATTTGGTTATTACATTGGAATAGAAATATGCAGTCGAGATGTCAGCCGGTGATTTGAACACCAATGGCGGCTGGCCAAGCTTTAATGACTCTATTGTTCGCGCTGTGGGCAACTTCGACACATCCAGTCTCTGGAGAACTAAGTCCAACACAGGAATGAAATGCAGGCCACCATGCCGTTCACCGAAAATAGACACATAAGCCGGGTGGAGCATAATCAATTGCTCGGTCGTTGTGTGTCGGGTGAAACCGCCGGTATTAGAGTCTGTGATCAACGGGCCGATGTTCAGAATCAAATCAGATCCTTCAACGGCCTCGGCCACACCTGAGACTGACAAATGACCATTGTAAAGTCCGCCAAAATATGGACTATCTTCGTCGACAAATCCTTTTGCCAAGTCGGTTGCGAACGAGGGAAATTTCGTTTTACTTACAAGCTCCATTACTTGCTCGCGAGCATGGTGTCTGCGCGCGAGAATGTCAGCTAAAATACAAGGCTTTTTGCTGGCATAGATAGCGTCCAGGATCTTATTTGCCAAATCAGAATCTAACTCAGGATCCGGATTGCTGATTTGTAAAACCAATGGAGTATCCAACGCTGTAGCTGCAACAGGTGCAAGCACGATATCTATGAAGTCAGCAATATAGGACTTTCAAACCAAATATGAGACACACCTAGAGGAACAAAAATATATCCCGGTAAAGACCGCTTCCAGATCGTAGTCAAGATGCGATCGACCTCGTCAGCCAATGTTTCAACCTTCTCCAGGAACGCCGAACAACATCGGACCGGTGCACTCATCCTAGAATAGGCGTGATGATCCGGACTCTCGAAGTCAGCGTCCGATGGAATAGTATGGTGAAGCCACATTTTCGAATCCATCTCAGCACGAGCTGGTGTGCCAACGATATGTAGCAGGGGAACATGTTCTGCAAACGCACCGGCGACTCCATTAATCGCAGACAACTCGCCCACACCATAGGTCGTGACTAAAACACCAGGAAGTCCTCGCGTCCGTCCGTAGCCGTCCGCAGCATAAGCAGCGTTCAACTCATTACAGCAACCGATCCAGTCAAGTCCGGGCACATTGAATATGTGGTCCAACAGCGTCATGTTAAAATCTCCGGGACATCCGAGAATATTGTCGATGCCTAATTGATGAATCCGTGAAAACAGAAACGTGCCGAATGGAATTGACATTTTTGAACAATAGTTGGTATTTTTGATCTGCTGTATTCTGAATGCTGTATATTATAGTTAATTAGTACAGGCAGACAGAGGCATAGGATACTGAGATATAAAGCAGCGTATGCTGGCCCCGAGTCTGGCAACGGGATCAGGTAATTAGTAAACATTATGCGTTGCCATGACGTTCATAACAAAGCATGCATAATTACATTATGCTTAAACCGAATATATTATCAGAAATAGATGTGATATCACACGTTCCATAAAACTGATAACACTCGGTAATATAGTTATCGCTAGTTTATCTTACTCTACGCTTTGCAGATGCCTTCTATTTCTCTATTCCTCTAGTCTATCCGTATACATACCAAAATAAATCAATTGGCTTCCAACGCCTGAAGCTGAACTAGATCATAATACTTACCCTTGTTTGCCAATAACTCCTGATGAGTTCCCGATTCAAGAACCCGGCCCCCTTCAAACACATAAATACAATCTGCGTTTTGGATCGTACTAAGTCTATGAGCGACTGCAATGGTAGTTCGACCCTTCGATGCTTTATCCAGAGCCGCCTGAACGACGCGTTCCGACTCGGAATCAAGCGCAGAAGTCGCCTCGTCCAAAAGCAAAACTTTTGGATTTCGAATCAAGGCCCGCGCAATTGCAATTCGCTGCTTCTGACCGCCTGACAGAAGTGCTCCCTTTGATCCACAAAGAGTGTCATAACCGTCGGGAAGTGACAAGATAAATTCGTGGATATTAGCAGATTTGCAAGCCTCCATGATTTCCTCGTCAGTCACCTCGACAGTGCTTCCCAGTGCGACGTTTTCACGAATTGAGCCCGCATATAGTACCGGCTCCTGCTGCACAAGCGCAATATGAGACCGATATTCAGCGACGTTGAGCTCTGAAATATCATGGCCATCCAGTGTGACAACGCCCTTCTGAGGTCGGTAAAAAGACTCTATTAATCCGATAGTAGTTGACTTTCCACATCCAGATGAACCAACCAACGCCACAAACTGGCCCTTCTTAATACTCAAATTGAGTCCTCGTAAAACAGGCACGTCTAATCGAGTTGGGTATCGGAAATGGATGTCTTTGAATTCAATGTTGCCCTCAACAGCTTCCGGCTCCAGTACCATGCCTTCAGTGCTATTCGCGTCAATCTCGGGCTCCGACTCGAGGAGCTTCTTGACCTCACGCGCTGCTTTCAATGCTTTCGCCATCTCAGGCGCAAAAGTGAATACCGTCGTCGTCGATTCCGCAGCAAAAACAACGAGGATAAAAATAAAGTAAAACTGGAAGACACTATATTCTCCCGTAGAAACAAGATAGCCTCCGTAGAAAAAGCCAAGTGCCATCAAATAAAACTGCATGCCACGGGACAGCCCATCAAATAACGCAGATCGAACGCCAACCTTCAGATTTTCTTGGATCGTTCGTGCAAGACTCGTCCGATACCGTTCCATAATCTCTTCTTCCCGAGTCAACGACAACACAGTTTTGATTGCCGATGCTGCTTCACAGGCGTAATCCGACGAGGCTCCAGCCTCTTTGGAAGCCTTCTGAGTAAATGCAGCCAGCATTCGGAAACGGAAATAGCCGACCAACAGAATCAATGGGACAGTCGCGAACATGACCAATCCAAGCTTATACCCGACGATGATCGCGATAACCAGACCAGCGCCCATTGTAACAGCTGACTCAACCATTTTATTTGCGGTCTCTCCACCGAGAGCTTTAATTCGCTGACCATCACTAGCAAGAGAAGCAGTCAAAAATCCTACGGAATGCTCATTCATATCAAAATACGAAATGTCCTGACGAAGCATCTGACGCAGTGACATCTCACGAATCTTACGAACGAGTCGGCTCGACGTGTATCCGAAAAACCCACCACCAATCGTGCTGGTAAAAAATAAAATACAACCAGTCATGAAGATGAAACCAGCAAGAGGATAAATCAATTGTCGAATGATCTCAGAGTCATAGGGGACTGTATACCGCTGCAAGTATAAGAGAAAGAACGCGTAAATAAATGCCAGACCAATTAAAGCAACACCTGTTAGAGCTCCTGAATATAATCCAATCATCGTGACGATCAAATCACGACGTCCAATCCGATACAAAACTTTACTGACTTCCCAGATAGAAGCGAGCTTTTCTTCCGGCCGTTCTTCAAGTTCATACGCAGACATCGACGACACGGCAGTCTTTGTCTTTTTCAATGCAACCATCTCGACACCGGCTTTCTCATCTAAAACCTCCTCTTCGCCATCTTCATCGGCTGCAGCTTTGAAGCTTTCTGCGGCACCCGCGATAGATTGCGATTTCACAAGGTTATAATATTCTCCCTCGGCTGCGAGCAACTCGTTGTGGGTTCCCTGCTCGAGAATCACACCAGTTCGCATGACAACAATGAGATCAGCATCCTTTATTGTGGAAAGACGATGAGCAATAACCTAAACTGTTAAAATACTTATACTTATATGTTCCAATGGCGTGAACTTACAATTGTGGTACGGTTCTTGGAAGCACGATCAAGGGCTTCTTGGACAACGCCCTCGCTCTTTGTATCCAAGGCAGAAGTAGCTTCGTCCAATAAAAGGATCTTAGGATCAGAGACAATCGCACGAGCAATAGCAATACGCTGCTTCTGACCTCCCGACATGAGAAATCCGCGTTCGCCAACTTGAGTCTCTAGTCCGTCAGGAAGCGACTTGATGAAATCCCAGGCATTAGCCTGTTTACATGCCTCGATAATCAAATCAGTTTTTTCTTCCTTCGAGACAAACTCATACTTTGTACCGATCAAGCCGTAAGCGATGTTTTCGAAAATGGAAACTGCAAACAAATTGGGTTCTTGCGATACTAGCGCAATGTTCTGGCGAAGCCATCGAATATTTAGGTCCATGATATCATGACCGTCAAGTAAGATCTGGCCTGCAAGCGGATTGTAAAAGCGTTCCAGAATACCAATAATAGTACTCTTTCCGGATCCAGATGCACCGACAAGCGCAACAGTTTTTCCAGCGGGGACATTCAGATTAAAGTTGTTCAGAATAGTCACATTCGGGCGAGAAGGATAGATGAAGCGAACATCTTTGATTGAGATTTCGCCTCGAACTGATTCCAAGCGCTTGCCTGATTCAGCAGAAGAATCAATAGGGGACTTGCGATCGATCGTCGCAAAGATTTTAGTCGAAGCTGCAACACCGGTCGTAATGGAAGTCAAGTACGGTGAGATAATAGTGAATGCGAAAGCACCTTGGAAGAGCGTCATCAGGCAGGTCATCATAGCAGCAACGGTGATTCTTTCCTCAGTGTAGAGACGGATACCTTGCCAGAACGTCAATGTATCAATTGTGTATGCAAAAATATGGATGCCACCACCCAAAAGACCACCCGCGTAACCCGCATGGATATCCCACTTTTCGCAGACAAGTAAAAACTTATCGTAAGTCATGACCATGCGCTCCTGGATGTTGAATGCCTGGATGTTTCGGACACTTGAGATAGCTTCTTCCGAAAGAGTCGCAGCAGCCCCATAAGCGTCCTGTGAACGTTTCGAATAGATAGTGACCGCCATGGATCCAAAGTAGGTGACCGCGATGATAGCAAAGACGATACCGAGAATAATGGATGTCAAGATCGGGCTTTCGTAATAGGCCAGTGCAATTGATGCAACAAAAGTAGTCAGATGAGAAATGACATACGACACTTTTTCTGACATAGCATCCTGAACCAGAGCAGTATCCGATGAGATACGCGTAGTTATTTCGCCGGAACCCAGCTTATCAAAATAACCAATATTTTGGCGAAGAATGGCAGAAAGGTAATGCTCCTTGATACGTGAAGCTAAAACTTCAGAACTAGCATTGAAAATATAAGATTTGACATAGGTCAAGAACCAGACGAGAGTAGCTACGGCAGCCATGATACCAGAATAAAGTCTAATGATTCTAAAGAACTCGTCTGGCGAGACGGCATTCATTTGATTCATCATGTATGAAGAATAGTCCGTGTAGTTTGTACCATATTCGGTGTCATTGTAGCTGTACCACTTTGTAGCAGTCTCATTGTAGTAATAGTAATTTCCTGAGGTCGAGTTGTAATATTCTCCATCAGGACGAATAAGAGTGAACTGCTCAGAGGCAGAACCGAAGATAAATGCGGTTCCAGGGCGGGTCAAACCCTCGACTAGCGAAAAAACGACACCAACGGCAATCATGATTTTATCACGCTTTGTCGCATACCGATATAATCTCAAAAACGAGGCCGTCACATTTGGAACCGTAACCTGATCGCGGAGAATCTCTGCATCGGCCTCTGATAGGCCCGCAAACTCGTCATCAAGACCAGAGATGGACGAGTATCCTTTGCGGGAAGATACAAAGGACTCTGAGTCGGTGTCGTGTTTCGACGACGAGATCTCGGTAGAATTGATAAGAACAGTCTTCTCTTCGTCCATTTTGGATGAGACAGTCCAGTCAGAATAGCCAAGTAATAGAACCAAACAACTATGAAACTAGAAATTGAAGTTGCAAAGAAGACAAGGAGTATATAAAGAGAAGAAAAGTTAGTCCCCGCTGATTAGTCCGCAGGTCCGCAAGCCCGGCAATTCGGAAAATGGAGTTAGTACGGGCTTGTAAGAGCAGTGCAAACCCACCGGAGGAACCAGAATAGACGCAGATAGAAGAAGCATGTGCGATACAGAATACGGTTGAGTACACCGGTGAAGCTGGAATAGGAAGTTGGCGCAATCCTAGTGGGACTGACAGATGGCTGCTATCAGCTTCGTATTCGCGATTGCAGTTGATCTATTAGGTTTTGGCTTGAGTCTTATTTGATAAGACAATTCACAAATTCTTGAGATAGTCTGAACTATTTAGCATTAATTACTACAAATACGATTTAGGATATTTAATATCTAGATACATGTAGATATCTTAGTTTGAGAGCCATGGGGTAGAATTAATTAGCTCTAGATAGCGCTCGATAGCGCGCTGGATAACGCTGGATAGCACTGGATAGCACAACTACATGCGGTATAGCTCGGACCCCAAAGCACACGGTGCCATTAAAGTTCAGAAGCCGGATAGGAGTCCATAGCTCTCCTTGTCTCCTACAACGTGTGACGGTATAAAACGGAGACATCGAGATACAGAGGAGAGAGCATATGCATGTGCTTCTTATCTCTATCGCCTCGATAAGCCGCCAGCCACTAGCCCTGACCTTCCTCCCTGCCATGTCTGGACAAACGACGTTAATTGCTGACAAGAAAAATAAGAATACGAATCGACGTGAGTCAGCTGTGTATATTAGAGCTGCTCAAAACAATATTGATTCCTGGCGATGAAATCCGGGGCTGTTGTCGCAGGATATGGGGAGATAGCCGTTTGCCGTGATATGTTAGCCAGCCCGCACAAGCATAAGCACGGCCAGCTGGGAAGGAATGACCAGTTTTTAGCCGGCGATTGAGTTTACTAATCTGTTCCTATATTGTGTCTGGCGAACGAAAATATCTCTATCGGGGCCGTGCAGCACAAGTGCCAGGACAAAAAGGTCTGCGCAATCAGCTCGTTTGTGCAGCTCGGACGGGCCAAGTAGAAGAAAGCCCGTCGGCATTTCGACTTGTCCACATGTAGTGGTTGCGAGGGTGGTCACTGCCAGTCTCTCTGGCCAATGACTTGGACAGTGACTCGTGGCGATGCTAAGATTGCCGGTCAATCGGCAGTCATACCCTGGAAATAACGGCGATTAGTCACCTATATCTGTCTATGACTCGACTTGGTCATCGGTATCTGACTAACTGGAAGGGTAGTGCTATCTATACTTGCAGTGGATTTGGCTCCTTCATTTAGCAGAATCGATTAGAACATCAATTTCGCAGTTTTGAATTTGAGGGATATGATTATCATTTATTTTATGTAGTGCAGCTCCGTCAAGAACATCCAGATTGAGTCTGAGAGGTTCCATTTCACATTATAGGCTAGGATTAATGAGGCGACTTGTGAATACACTGTATCTTGCAGAAGAACGCTCTATCTTCTTGATTTTCGTCAAAATTCAGCCCATTGCGTAAAAGAAGATATGTCCATCCCACGTGTGATTGCATGATAGTAAATCTTAAGAATAGGAAATCTTAAGAGTATTAATCCGCTCAAAATTTGTGTGATTCTGAAATCAGTATGCTGTAATCGCTGACAGACTAACTTTTACAAGTAGTAATCTAAGAAAATGCTGACAGTCAAATGTAAAGCATAAATGAATGATTAATTTTAAAAATAAAAGTAATTACATTGATGAACATCTGAATCTCTTTAGGATTACAGGACTGAGAGAGCTCGCTCCACTTGATGATTGGTTGAGCTTTCAAGTACCGGGAAGTAGTCAGGTGCTGGGCCTGCTAAGCGAGATTATTCACGTTCTTATTGATCTGTGGCTTCAAGCAGATAGAGACTTCTGAAGACAAAGAACTGAAACCGGGAATAAGCATATGGATTAGATCTGTCTCATACAAATGTACTAGACCAATGTTGCAGTGGTGTCGCGGTTATGACTGTTACACTTTTCTATCGACTCCGTTTACTTAATTTCAATTCTCAAATTAGATACTACCAGTATACTAGCATCTTACTAGCAGTGATATTGATTGACCGCACGAAGATATCTATAGACTAATGATTTGCTTGGACGTGCTATTATATAATGCTGAAATATGCTGTCTTAGTAATGTCTTAGTAATATTCTTGACTTTCCTCTGGAATAAGGGTAAACTCCTGGAGTCCTCATATTTTTTGAAAATTTCCCGCAAAATTTTTCTTTCGGCATGCCAGTCTCCAAATATCGCTGAATTTGATGTTCATTTCATTCTTTTTCTTCAGTCTGAAATGGCCGACCTCGTCAAACCGAACAGGTCTATTTTGGCCCTGATATTTTCAACCCTAGTTCGAGAACAGGAATCAAAAAATGCCAAATTGACTACAATCCCCTCTATTGTCTTCAGTGTAGCCAACAACACGTGCTATGATTAGTGGTGTAGGTGTTGGGAATTAGCTGAATTTTACTGCAGGACGATGAATTGCCACCTTTGGAAAAAGATCAACAAAAGCTACTGAAGTTTTTACTGGATTTTCGTATCTTGTTTCAATTTTCACCACTAATCATAATAACTTACGAGGGAAAAATGTCAGAGACGGAGACAAAAGCGTTGAGTATTAGGGAATACAACAAACCCCATGACAAGCCGAGAGCGATGGAATTAGTCGGGGAAGCGTATGCCCAGCGGCAGTCGTTGGCAAATATCTACATATTTAAACATCCGTATTTTATCGCTTCTCTTATTCCGCTTGCCGCGTTTATATTTTATCGTTATGATTTGCTGGACGATTTTGGGACTATCATTTTGCTTTCCGCCGGACTACTGATGGCGATGTTTTCCCTGTTTGCGCGGATCACGGACTCCCTCAAGGAAATCACCGAGGGACTAATGCAGGATCCATTTCTGGACGATGCCGATCTGGCGTATGTCGCAGTCTATGGAGACAAGCCGATAGCAGTGGTTTCTGTGAAATACATTGAGTTGAATGAATACGAGGCTGTATTGAAGACCGCTCAAAAGCAGAATTCAGATATTCTGGCTGGCTCAACCGCGACTCTCACGACGTCGAAGCTCAGTGCTTCAAGTCAAACCCCATCGCGAGTCACGCGCTCGTCCGCAAAACACCCTTCCCGACAGGCAATTATCACCTCTTGGACAGTCTTGAAGCGATACCGACGAGTCGGATTAGGTTCAGATTTGATAGCCAAAGTCGTCGAGGCAGTGAAGAAGGACTCTATCAAGAACATTTTAATCCAATGTCTTTCGCTTGAGGTTGCCGCCATTGAGACTCTGAAGAAATCCGGATTTCAATTAGTGAGCCATGCGAAATTGAATGGTGCTTTAGGAAGATTAGGAGTCGAAACAATGACGTTCTCTCTCCAGGTGTAAAATCGCTGTTGTACATAGTATATTGTCCATAATCTATTGTATTCTAACGCATCAGTTTTGTTTCATATTTTGTCATTCGCATATTTTCTATAACCAGTTCCTGTATAATGTAATATATTGTATAATCTAATTTAATCTAACGCACCAGTCGTCTGATCCACATCTATTCCTAATTCACATAGGCCGTTTGCATTGAACCGTCCAGCCACTGCCTCGCTCACACATCTGTCATGTCACGACCAAAAATTCCCCGCTTCAACCAATCCATGAAGAGCAGCGCTCTTGTTCTAAAACTTACGCTCTGTGCAAAATAAACAGATCGCCACAGATACATAGCAACCAAACCTCCGACAAAGGAGTATCCATTCAAATCAAACACAGCCGCATTGCCAATGTACGCAAGACTACCCAAATGATGATATCCAAATGGCTTGTAGACCAAGTCGTCTAGATCGTTATCCACGTATGCTTGCATAGCAAGACTTTCACGAGCTCGTGCAAGTCGTGTCAATTTCCGGCCAAGATACTCGCCCTGCTGGTTGGCACGCTGCGCAGTCGCAGGCAAAGACGTCATCTTACTATCGATATCACGCAGCAAATTTGACAATTCATGGAACCCCAGTGTACCCGAGTTATCCTTATCGTACTCCGTAAACAACTGATCAACACGACGCAAATTTTCAGCGGCCTGAGGGAATCGCCGCTTGATATTATAGGCTATGTCGCGCCATTGCTGGAACGTAATCTCGCAATTCTCGACGCTAATATTGTTCTTCACCGCGTACAGCTTGACAAATTCGACCATGTGTTCCGTTATATTTGTACGAATCGTTGAGCAATCGCCAATCGCATAAACCTCGCCCATTGGCGTGCCAAGAACTCGCAGGTGACTATCCGTCTCGATTGCTCGCCGATTGCTTTGGCCCTTCACAGTCGTCGCAATTTCCTTCGTAATATCACAAAGCGCGACCCCAGTCGACCAAAGACAAAGACCACAGGGAAGCTCCTTTGTTTCCGGATTTCCTTGCGCATCCTTCTGTGTGAAAATAACACGGTCGTTTTCAACTCGCTGAACGCGTGCGTTGGTTAGCACATCAATGGAATCTTTGAGAAATCGCTCCTGCGCATACTCGGATATCTTCTCATCATATGTGTTCAAAATATGTCCTTGGGACTGCACGACATGCACAGATACAAGATTGCGTAAAACTCGTGGAAACGTATTCGTCAAGTCCTCGTTCAACAAGTCGTAAAGTTCGGCAGCAAACTCAACACCTGTGGGGCCGCCGCCACAAACAACAAAACTTAGTAGCCGTTTGCGCTCTTCTTCAGTGGCCCCTGGTAAACAGGCTAGTTCGAAGTTCTGCAAAACCTTGCGCCTAATGTCTCGAGCGTCATCAATAGTCTTCAAAAAATTGCAGTATTCCATCCCTGGAACACCGTGAGTGTTGGATTGCGACCCAACCGCAACAACTACTTTATCGTACGGCACGTAAAATCGGCGTTCTGAACCATCGGGACATTTTTGGGAAACTTCAATTAGGTGTTCGTCAAACTCAATTTTTTCAGCCGAAGCCTCCAGATAATGCGCGCGGACCCGTCGACAGATTCTGCGGATCGGCTCGACCAGCGAACGATATTCCAATGTACCGACAGTGGCCGAAGGAAGCATAGGCGTAAACAAAAAATGGTTTCTAGGCGAAATTACCGTGATGTGGTAGTCGGTGGGATAAATATTTTTAAGCAGAGCCACTGCTCCCCAGCCGGACCCGAGAATTACTAACCGCGGCTTTGACATGGACAACTTATGAACATCGCAGTCTTCATCATCCAGATATCGTTCAAGAATTGGCAGGTTTTTGGGCCCACCAATTCTCGGATTCAGTGCTAGCTCCGAAATCTCGACATCCTCAGAGTCGTCAAGATCTTTATAGGTCGACGAATCGTACACGAAAAACCCCGCAACAAGAATAAGAACAGTCGCCCCTATCGCACCGAGAGAATAGATTGTCAGTTTGACCAATCTAAGAACCCGATATGCCAAAGATGGCGTCGGCTCTGGTGCAGTAGATGAGACAGGTTCAGCTTCTGTTTGGAGTTGTTTAGTAGTCGAAAACTGGCGATAGCTAGATGTAAGCATAGGATATCCATAGCGGCCATGAAATCCAGACAATCCACAAGGACGCGCCCGCGCGTACACATGTAAATTATAAGAATCTAAAACTTCACGACTGAAATGGGATTGATAACCTCGTCGCTGCAGGCTGGAACCAACACCGCTCAAAGCCGAATATGCCGGACTCGCCTTTAGCAGACTCGATCTAGGACCAAAAGCAGCTGCAGTTCTGGAAAAAAAGTTCTGCAAAGAGCCAAACGACCTGCCGGAACGTAAAACAGCGGCCATTTTGGCAAATCGAAATATTGTATTGTTATAAAATTGCTAGTTTATTATATGCAAGTAGTCCAGATAAATATATTCTCACTGGAGGGAGAAGAGAGGCCTGACGCAGGATCTGATCGATCTCGGCTTTCCTGGGCCCCGCCGTCAGCTGGCCAATAGGAGCAATGTTACATTTACAGGTGTTTGTACTTCCGGTGGAATTGACTTTGAAGTCACCGGCCAATGAGTTCATCCAATGTTGAGCTTAATAATGGTTAGTAAAGCGTTATGACAATATTTATACATTTATCCACTTCATATATATGAGATATTTAATACGGTTCCGTATTTAACAGAATATGGTGATTTTCATCGCATGACCATCAGCATATCTCTATTTGAGATGGTAGTATTCGAGAAGCACTGTTACATAAAATGATATTAAGGCGTCATAAACTTAATCCTGAGCTTACATATCTATACAAGATTCAGAGTTTGTCTAGTTCGCAGAAAAGCATCTGGCAATCTCTGAAATCGTAATTACCCCTAAATCTTGATCCTGCCGGATGAAAGATCTGACAGATTCCAGAGTCGATCAACTTTAATAATATCTGTCCATGGAATAGTGGTAGAGGCTGTACGCATCAAGGACTTGAGCTAGCTATCTAGGATAACGGCAATACAGTACAGCATGTAGATGTATAATAAGCAGCTGTTTGTACAGAAGAATAAACGATAAATTTCAGATAATGAGTAGGTTAAATTAAGTCTAATGCCAGCTATGCGTATATACATAATAACAATCCTGAACAGCACACTCAGGTCAATTGAGAATCTCATCACTAGTGAAACCTCCAGCAAATCTACAGACATGAAATATCAGAAGCAGGTTTAAAGACTACTACCGAATGAAACAGGGCATACAAATGTTAATTATCTATCTGTCGTTGCCGTCGCTGCCGCTCACTAAGCACTTTCTTCATCGCATTAGTATCCTTAAACTGCGGCCGCGAAGGATCTAAAGCATAATCATGATGCTCAAAGACGGCCTTAAATCTGGGATCGTCAACGTCCATGTGGAAATCATCTTCCAGTCCATTAACAGATTTCTTATTTCTGCGGACTTTTTTGTTTTTCTTAGCTTTCTCAGATTTTAGGATTTCCCGCATTGAAAAGTGTTTACCAACCAGTCCTGTCTCTTCATTTTCATCCATCATTAACAACTCCAGCTCTGCCTTTCTCTTTCCGTCTTCTCTTAGTTGTTGCTTAGCTGGCTTTGTCTTCGTATTCCTACTCGGTTTTCGCGATTCGCCCATTTGCTGCAACAACTCGTCATCAACTTCATTATCGCTCTCCAAATCTATCTTATTCTTTGCCATGCGCTTTTGTCGCCTTTCTTTCTCCTTTCGTCGATATTTGTCAATCGTAGACTCCGTATCTTCCACAGCTTTACCTTCAGTCGCCAGCCCCGGCGTGAACGTAACTTCCATATCAACGTCATCCTTCGAGTCGAACCCTGTATTATCTTTACTCTCCTCCAATAGAGACTTGTACTTGTCGCGAAGCTTGTCGCGGTCAATTTTTTCGCCGTCGAACTCGTCCGAATCGCTCTCACTGGCAAGATACGCTTTGAAATCCATGTCTTCAATTTCCCGCCTGCTAAAAGAGCGCTTCGCAAACTGCAATCGCTCATTGGGTGTCTCGTCCCATGTTAGCTTTACTTTTGAATGTTGCAGCGCGTCTGTGACAAACTCGTTGGGTCGGTAACTGACAGGGACCTTTTTGCATTCGTCTCGAGGTTTTTCGTCAAAATCCATGGCTTCAGGGACATATCGTAAATCGAAAAAGTTTGCTGTACTTTCGTATTCCGTGCCATCACAGGCGTCATAGATCCGTCGAGCCGTCGATACGGAGTCGCATTTCACCACACCGTAGTAGTAGCGCAGTCGCTGTAACTGATATTTGCGAAGTTTCGAGCTATCAAACTCTTCACCATTATCTTCTTTAATAAGGGGGCCGTTATCATCATCATAACTACGGCTGTGATCACCATCAGATTGGAAAATCTGCCGAGGTGGGCCATCTAGTTCTTCCTGAGCCATTCTCTCCTTCCCAAACTCACTTGGATAAATTGCAATGGACAGAATTCTTCCCGGATTTGCAAATCCGGAGAAGGCAACCATCAAGTCCTGCGATCGCACGTTGTCCCAGTCAAGATTGACTACTGCAAGAACGGAAGTTTCATCACCGCGAGGGATCTGGCTTTCTTGTGTCGTTTCAAATACGTCTTCCTCTTCATCGACATGTTCTTCCTCTTCCTCGTCAGACGAAGATTCCAGACCTTCACCACGGGCAGGATCATAGCCTTGTTGTAGAATTTTTCCAATTCCAGACTCTTCATCATGGAGATCATCTTCAATTCGATAATATCTCTTAAGCTCGTTCGCTCCCTCATCTTTATCCACCTTGCGGCCATATTGGTCAACAACCCTGCGCCGAATAAAATCTTTGTCTTCGACCAGCTTATTTTGGAATCTCTGGTCTAATACGATTTTCGTGTCTTTGCGCTTTGGATGTGCAAACCGTGGATCAGAAAAGACGCTTGCGAACCTTGGATCAGGTTTCGTTTTCCCGGCTTGATTAGTCTCTTTGCCTGCCATTTCTATGCGTCTAGTATACTTAAATTTTATATCGGATATATCATGTAAAACACATTTGTCATATCAGTATCTGAATTGAAGATGGATATTGATGGTTTACTTATAAATTTTCTCCCAATACTTGTTGGGAGTTCACAGTAACGAATCTATAATGCGTGGAATATCTATACATGTCTTTACAATCAGCTAGTTCATTATTTAATTTGTGAAATTATCCGGGTATTAAGTTAGTAAGATGGGAAGCGTGTTTCTACCTCATCTACGTTCAGGCTGGTATGTACTATGTTCGTAAACGTAACAGCGTACTGACTGACAGGCACGTTGACCAAGCAATTTTATCAGGTAACAGGACTAAAACAAATTTCGAAAGGCGGAAAATGAGACTAACAAAACTAGAAGAAGAGAGATTAGTGGTGATCCGGTTTGGCCGCGACTGGGATGAGCAATGTATGCGCATGGATGAGCTACTGTACCGGATCGCGGATCGCGTCAAAAACTTCGCTGTGATTTATGTCTGCGATATTGACGAGGTGTCGGATTTCAATAAGGTAATTTAAATTAAAATAATGCGATAACCGACTAATCTAAGACAGATGTACGAATTATATGACCCCTGCACGGTTATGTTTTTTTTCAGGAATAAGCATATGGTAGGTTGGTCAAATATTGCAGTTGTCGAAGCTAATACTATAGATGTGTGATTTTGGGACTGGAAATAATAACAAACTCAACTGGGTCCTTGAAGATAAACAGGAATTGATAGATATCCTCGAGACGATCTACAAAAGTGCCAAAAAAGGCCGCGGTTTAGCAATCAGTCCCAAAGGTAAGGATGTAACGATAAAATGCTTTAGATCATTTCTAACGAACAGACTACTCGACTAAGTATCGGTATTGACACGACTCAGTTCCAGCTTTTTTTTCAGTCCCAGCTCTCTTTTCCGGACCCGACGCTGGTCTTTTGTTTCTTGCTCTTGTTCTTGCAGTACATTAGTCCACCGCTTAATATTATTCATGAAATTTGTTGTCCGCTGTTTATTCTCGACAAAGCGATCATGTGCCATTTCAATCAAAGTATCTAAGTATCTGTCAGATACTAATGTTACAATCGAATTGCTATCCAAATACCCGACCGGCGCGTCTATCCGTAGTGAGCAGCGGATCGCTAAAATATTGCCATTATAGCCTGATTCACGGAACCCTGAGGCAATTGCAAGTCCAAGTACTTTCTGAGCTACCTGTGCGTTGGCACACAGAATATGTAGAATCAGTGGCTCAAATTTAAAATGGACGTATCTTTTTATATCGCTGGAGGTTGGACCGTCGGCAGGTATCACAGCGTAGTCACCAAATAAAACCTTCCGCAAGTCGAGGTTGACATCTTCATGGCTGACAAATAGCCATCTTCCACCATTTCCCTTCCCCCCTACTTTAACGCCATTCTTATGTCGGTCTCCTTCGAGATATACAGCAGTTCGTCCGGCGCAGGACGAAGTCGTGACTAGGTCTGGATGTCGGTTGATCAACTCGAGCAATGGAAGGATTTGGACGTCTGGTCCACCTTTAGGGCTCAAATCTGGAGCTGAAGAGATTAGATCTTTCAATATTTTTGCCTTTCGTTCCGTAAATTCCATGCTATGTGGAGATGTGCTACTCTTCGACAAACAAACTCAAATATAGTAACTGGCAACAAATATTTATTATCCTCCCAAACCAAACAGGTTGAAAAACTACTTTCTACCAAAGTCCAATGACTATACAAAGCCACATTTTCTCACTGCCAGACTTCACGGAGAGTCGTCTGGCGTCATTATATTCCGATTTCAGTCGTCTCAAAGATACAAATCCAGATGGTTTTGAAGCCAACGTGCGATCGTGGGCTGCTGGGCTTGCGAGCTCGCTACGTGCTGGTTATCAAGATAACCGGCTAATTCTGCACACGGGTAAGCCATTACTGGACGAACTGGCGACCGTCAAATTTGGTCGACCTCTCAGTCTCTCTGCCGTTTATCAGGAACAAGTTGCGAGCAAAAAGTTCATACCGCTAGCAAAGTTCACTGAAGCTACGACGAGCATCTTTGCAAATCCGCAATGGCGGATCGTCAGATATACAAGTTCCGCCGTCAGCTGGGCATTTCGAGACACAAAAATTCATTACTTATATGATACAATATCGACGTGGACTCGACAATCTGAAATCGATCAAGAATTCGTTATGCTCGATAACGTCGAGCGAGCTGCGAAAGTTTTACTTGATCGAGTAAAGCTCGATCCAATGAATAGCGGTGTATATACTTTCGAGATGGTTCGACACCTATATTCTCGAAATCCATTCAAAGAGGCGTCTGACACGTATTTGACCAATTCCGATTTCGAAGTCTTATTTAGATATCTTGCGCGGGACGTAGGACAGGCCAAGATTTCTGGCACGGTGATCAAGTTCAGAACTCACACTGAATTGGCAGAAATAACCGACGAAGAGATCTCAATTGCGCAACTTAAAAGCTCGATGCGAATTCTCGAAGATCGCATCCAGCAGCATGAACAATCAGAGACATCTAGTCGAACTAAGCTTAGTGAAATCCTCAACAGACCTCAACAAACGCAGCACAACAAGAAACTCGGCCTGAACGAACTTAAAAAAATTAAGCTGGCAGAAAATGGTATCCAGAAATTGGTAGCGTACAGACTCCAATTGGAAACTTTGCTTCATAGTATCGAGTCGGCCAAAGATAACGTTGATATGGTCAAGATCATGGAAACCTCAGCTACAGTCCTGGAGAAATTGAATAACTCGGTCGATGTTGAACGAGCAACGGAGATCGGGGATAAGCTATCAGCTTTGATTGGTGATACAGACGAGATTTCAAAAGTTTTGGGTGATACAGTTGTGGAGGATGATGAGATTGAAGACGAGTACAATCAGATATTGGATCAGACACGTAATTCAGCACTACCTTCCATGCCAGGTCGAAAACCGGCAGAACCACATGAATCTGAAAGCCGCCCCAACGATGAACTGGAAGAATTATTTGCGAAAATCAATCTCAATTCAGTTCCGAACCTTGATTCAAGAAGCTCAAAAGAAGAGACGGCCAAGGCTAACTTAATAAGCTAATCTACTGTCAGATCGTGGTTTGTTTATTTAATGGTTCATATTGTTCATATTTAGTATATTCATTAAGTCACATCTTCGGAATATCCAATTTCAATACAACTAATCCAAACCATCAATACAAACGAACAATCCGGTTACTCCAATTATATACAGTCTTCAAGTTGATCCAATTATATACATTCTATGCCAATCATACATAATATGCAATATTAGTCTATTTCCAACGAACGTTTGGAAGGCACTGTACTTGATATTGCATCTGGAGCAGCATCAGGTTTGATATCCTGGCCGATATTCTCTTCAATATCTTCTTTGAGTTGATTCATGCTTTGATCATCATGACTAGTAAGATCAGTATTTTCAGAATAAACAGTATTTACAGTATTTGACTGCTTAGCTCTAGCAATCAATAAATCAAACTCAGACCGATACGAGCGATTCCACAATTCCGAATCGAGATTGGCAATTTTTGTTGTCGGAACATTAACTGTGAGTTCCCATTCGCTCAAATCTTGGAGCAACTCTTTTTTGGACTTAGGCTGCACGCTATCAATATTTGCATTCCAGATACTAACCCACTCTGTATGTCTGTTCTGAAGTTGCGGTTTTGTTCCGTGGCTTGGAATACCGAGGTCCTGCAGTTTCGATCGTAGTCGCGATTCGTTTATGATTCCATATTGAATCTTGGGCAGTGCTTTGAGAACGATATCACCTCGGTCTTTCCTTGTTGACTGGATGGATTTATTCAATCGTAGCCCGGAACTAGGTGTTATAGAACTAGTAGCAGTCTGAATAGTCGTGGAGGAATTTGTCGAGAGACATTCGTCGATATGCTGAATCACTTTCTCTTCGGTCATTGGTTTGTTGCATACAGGACAAACAACTAAATTTCCCGATTCCGCAGATATCTTTGCTATTGCCGTTCCTTCTTTTACTTCTCTCTCATCCTGTAACGGCGCCAGTTTCGACTCTGAATTTTGCTGTACTTGCTGCTGTGGCCGAGCCGTCACCTCTAACAATCCCTTCCTGGCAGTCTTAAACCACTGCACAAGCTCCTCTAAACTCTGATTGCGTCTCAATCGAACCTCTACCACGGAAGCCCTACAAATAGGACACTTGGGCTCCTCACTTCTCGGCGTTGTAGCTATACTACGTCTAATGCACAGCGAGCAAAACGAATGCGAGCATTCCGCCATCATCGGTGCAGAGAAAAAATCCCGACAAATTCGACATCGCAGTCCACTATCCAAGTTACTAAGCTCTGGTGCAATCGTCGTCTTCCAGTCTGACGCGTCCGTGATATCCATTCTTGTTATTATTATTGTTGTAGTTTTGTACTTGTGTAGATTTCAGATAGTTTGAGAATACGCGATGACTTCAGGTTAGGATCGATGAATAATTGATTAGTCATACTTCTAAGCTTTTGAATCCTACGGTAGCGACAGCGGATAACTGATTATTGAATTGCATTGCTTTACAGCCACAACATAATTTTGCAAACTGAACTATTATGACTGGACATAATTTGCTGAGGAAATCATATCGTATCGTAGTATCAATCATGTTCTGAAAAACTACAGTACTTTTTTGCATCTACATGGGTAAGGACAAGCGATGATTCAAATTATCAGCGCAATATGGATCGGAACAACCCGGGGGCGGTGAAATTTCAAATGCTATCGTCAGATTAGGAATAGACAGAACCAATTGATTGATTACGTTGATATCTGGCACCAAGGATTAATGAGTGTAAATGATGTAAAGGATGCAAATGTAGCTTCAAATTTTGTTTTAATATTAGAACGGCAATACATAACTTCAACCCCTGTAAAACTCTTGATTTTTTTGATATAATTCCACCATCGCATTTGCATTATCCAGATCTGTCATATATCTATATTAGGAAACTAAATTTTCAAATCAGCAGGAAACCAAAATCGACTCACCGCCCGTAGTTCCAAAATCGTAGCAGTTTAACATTTCAATGGACATATCCTGTCCAACACGACCAGTAAGTTCATAAATATGTCCCTCACTAACATCAGAGTCCTGACTATTTTAAAACTTCAGATCCATTGAAATAATTAAAAAAACGTACTGTAAAAGAAGTGATCGTGATTGAGCCCGCAGAATCAATAATTGCCCGCGTCCCTTCAACTCGCGTAACTCGTCCTATTAATCTGACCACCCGCTCCACGTACATATTTAAATAATTCGCATTCGCTCGTGGAATCACGACTGTTTCCATATCTTGAATTTATTCGACGGGATCAAATCTTGGTTAAGATATTACATAAACAAACATAATAGAAGAAAAATCAGGAACTGTTGCTTGTTGACGCGTTAATAAGACGCGTTAGTTCCGCGGACACGCCGCATAGTATTACGTACTATGTTATATAATCATTAATATCTTTGCCCAAAGGAACCAGAAATTCTTATATATGTTTTGAAACATTTTAATGAGTGTTTCTGTTTACTAACTCTCAGCATTTACAAATACAATAGCATTTGGTACTCATTTACAGTGTATGTATAATCTATTATAATTTGTAGATTCCTCTCAACCACACTAAGTTGAAGACATTGACAACATAATATTGAATGCGCAAATTGCTTGCGAGGAAAGGAGAGGGCGTGCCGGTATAACCAAGGCAAGCAAAAACCAAGCATTGCTTAGTTTATGTCTGCTATACCAAGCAAACATTGATTATAGAAGCGCGATTCAATTAAATTGCTAGATGTAGATCCCCGAATAGATCCTAATAAATTACCAGCCGTAGAATCAAGCCAAATGTTAGCTATGAACTGTACAAATGAGTTTCATTTCCAAAGCACTTGTTGATTATCCCTGTTCCTCAAATTCTGAAATATTATTTTTTCAAGTTTTCCAAATAGAAACTAGCAGTCAAGACAAGTAA
The DNA here is from genome assembly GCF_038497815.1 of [Lipomyces] oligophaga. Taxonomy (NCBI): domain Eukaryota; kingdom Fungi; phylum Ascomycota; class Lipomycetes; order Lipomycetales; family Lipomycetaceae; genus Lipomyces; species [Lipomyces] oligophaga. The sequence goes on along the minus strand of NW_027117788.1, from coordinate 197,376 downwards.
GCTCTGGAATTGGTTTTGCAGTAGCATATCAGGAAACAATCAGACATCAAGGATATTCTAATCACTTGATTCGGATCCCATTCTAATTACTCACTACCAAAGCCCTTCGAGTTTCCGAGTTTAAAAACCACTAAACCTTCCTAATTTTATGTTTCAGATCCTTGATATTTCAGCTATGAGTCCCCGGAGATTCAGTCCTACTAAGACCACTAATTGACTTTGAGATTCAGCCATTCAGTAGGAATTTGCAGACACAGGTCTTTCCTAATACTTGAAAATAGCAATTTTCAATCTACTCTAAATTTCGCTGAATAATATTCAGGAATATTGAATTTAGGTTCCAAATCTTTCGTGCTTATCTTGACTGTTCTGCTAGACACACCGTATCGTCCTGATTGAAATAGCGAAGTGAATGTATTTCAATTGTTGCGTTCCTGCAATACATTAAGAATGTACAAGGAAACTTCTATATTATTTTGGCATCAACTTCCTATCATTAGTTCAGGTGTTTCGTATTACGTAAACATGAGTAACAGTAACGTTAACTCCGACCCTTACCCGATATGTGCCCCAGCTGGGAAGTATAAACGATCATTGAATAATTGATCCCTCGATCAAAGGACTGTGATCGAGAAGGTATTAGTATCACTTAATGAAAAGAGACCTTGCACAACTAGTCATAATGACCATGATAAGATTAACTCCTGGCCGATTCTCAATTTCAGTCTTCAATAGCCTGTAAAAAACAATTGTTTGAGTGCCAGTGTAAGCTGTAAATTTACCAAATTAACGAAAGTTGAATCAGTGGCACTCCAAATTATCAGCATCCACATCAGGAATGACACCAACGACTGGCTCCAGAGCACGAGGAACCCATTCTGCAGCATCACCGTGAAATACCCAAGTCCGTCTAAATCTTGGTGAATCGGTGGATTCAGATTCCAAGATACTAAGTTCTTCTTCTTCAAGTGGAACATCGGACTCGATGTTAAATATGGCAACTTTTCCACCTTGCTGGCGGACCCGGTCAACATATCCCGCAGCAGGATAGACTGTGCCGCTCGTGCCGATGACAAGGATCAAATCAACTTTTCCCTGCTCAAAAAATTGCTCGGCTTGTTCGACAACTCGGTAAGGGAGGGATTCGCCAAACCAAACTACGCCAGGCCGAAGCAGACCCGCGTGGCATTTAGGACAATGCGGCAGTTGCGACTGTGGGATGTGGATGTACGGCGAGTTGAGGTCGTCACAAGAAGCAAGCGCAGGCGTTAGTGGGTGCCTGGTGTTATACGAGTCGACATAGTCGCAGTAGAAAGATGTACATTTGAGCGTGAACAACGAGCCATGTAGTTGAAGAAGTTGCTGAGGCGGATGGTTAGACCGCACAGACAGCCCGTCGACGTTCTGCGTAAGCATGAGAAATGATGAATTACGGCGTGCAAGTTCTGCAAGAGCATAATGGGCTCGATTTGGTCGTGCTCGTAGGGCTGCCGCCCTACGCGCTGAATAAAACTGCCAGACTAGTGAAGGATCGGTCGAAAAGGCATCTGGCGTGGCAAGATCCATGGCATCATGATTTCGCCAGAGGCCGCCAGACCCGCGGAAAGTCGGTAAGCCAGACGAGGCAGATAATCCAGCACCGACTGCCCATTAGCTGTAACGAAATGTAGAATAGACTAATACTCACCGAGTGCTAGAATGCGAGTCGAAGAACGCAGACAAGCATGGAAGGAGACGAGGTCGCCGGCCATGTCTGCGATGGTCGGAGGACAGTTCAGATCAGGATCATGAAAGCTAGAAGCTACACTAGGCATGCCTAGAATAGTGTTCCTCTGTTTTACTCTGCTTTCGTATATTATGTTTATTGAAAACTTGGTGGATGTGGTAGATATCGCAAAAAATATCACCGTGTAAGTGGGTTCTAAAGACTCTAAGTCCGAATCATGTGATGAAAGTAACAAGACCGGTATATATTATGTAATCGCAAGAAGAGTCAATGAGAGACTAATGAGGACTAATTAATATGATTATATAATCATATTATATTACATTTTTTCGTCTATTTTAGTTCCTATTCTGCTTGAATATGCCCAAAAAGTTATATAATGTGATTGCTGGTAGTATTAATAGTTCGAGGAAGTTTTTGGGGATTGTAATTTGGCTGATGTTGCATTGCTGTAACTAATGCTGAGAGGAGATACTCGCCGTATGTAACATAGTCCACTGAGCAGATAAGATCTCTGACTTTCCTTCTGAAAATCATTGTAAATAAATCGAAAAACATATGAAATTGAGCCCTATTGTGAGTCAATGGATAGCAATAATGAGTCTAGCTTTGCTTCTGGTAGACATTTGCGTATTGCTCCTAAATTGATGCGAATTGCGCAGAAATTAATTGTGCAAAATAGGCCGACATTGAATCAGCACGCTTCTTTACAACAACTCAATCACTGCTGGTCAGGACATTCAGCCCAAATTATCGGAAATAGACAGTTACACCAGAACAGCACATTCTGATTCCAAACGCCTTATGACAATTATATTCGGCAACTAGATATTCAGCACTCTAATTGTGCAGCGCGAATTTTCGACCAATATGCGAAAAGATACAATTCATCATGCAGAGCAGTTGTATTATCTATATTTATATATCTTGAATATTTAAAATTTTTATCAATCTCTATTAGACTATAATCGGTATGCTGGATCCGACGTTAACCCATCATTACCTAACTGATTACCAACAATATATGACGTCAGGTGGCTGAATCGCGCCACTTGAGGCGAGGACCCTCAGCAAACGAGACCGACAAGACAGCAAGATATCGAGGCAGACAAAGGTAAAAGATTGATAGCGCAATTGATAGGATTCTAAGCGAAAAGCCTTCAGGATATTGAGTTTGTAGAAGAGAGCGAATTAAAACGCGCATATCCGGAAAAAGAACTTGAAATTCGGCTCGGAATTGGCCTAGTTTTGGTTTATCGTGCTCTCCGGCCCCACTCTAACAAACTACAGAGCAGTACTGTCTTTGTGACACTATCGACCGTCCACCGCGCTGCTCGACTGTTATCTTAGCTATCGTGACAGCAGAACAGAGTCGAATTCACTATCGCATTCATAAAGAAAGCATCACAGAATGTCACCGAAGCTCTCATTAATCCGCTTGTAAAGAATAATTACGTAATAGCTCGTACGAAAGTCGAAAAGTCTACCCGCCAAAGCAGCTCTTACATAATCACCATCGTCATCCAAGTCCCGCTGGGTCCGTATATCCCACAGGGAAATACAGTTTGTCGCTTCCCTTTTACACTGTTGCAACCCTGTTTTCTGTTCAGTTTTATTTCTTTGTAGGTTCTGGTTCTGCGCTGTCGAATACTTAGTTGAAACTCGCATCTATCGCTGCGGACTTTCTCCGTTTTTACGACTTCTTACCTTTACTGCTTTCCTTGCCTACGCTCCTTTCCCTCCGCCTCTTCTCCCCCTCCCCCGAAACAATGGCCATGGCGACTGCTGATATCCCCACCATCATCGACTTCAGCATCTTCAATCAGCTGCTCGAGATGGACGATGACGAGACCGACCGCGAGTTCTCGCATTCTATCGTGCTCAACTTCTTTGAGCAGGCCGAGACCACGTTCACGAAGATGGATGAAGCACTGTATGTCTATTGCCATTTTTTTGCTGCTATGATGTAATGACCTTGATGATGATGGAAGTGCTAATCTACAATACAGGGCCCACAAGGATCTCAAAGAACTATCTTCTTTGGGCCATTTTCTTAAAGGCTCGTCTGCTGCTCTCGGACTGACGCTTGTGAAAGACACCTGTGAGAAAATCCAGCACCTGGGGGCCGGAAAAGATGCTGCCGGCGACAATGACATTAGCGACCCCACGCTTGCTCTGTCGCAGATATCGCCCTTGTTGATCACTGTTCGTCACGATTATGCTGAGAGTGAAAAGGCTTTGCGGAAATTTTATGATTCTCAATAGATTCGCTGCATTAACTTCACTTTCTTACTGCTGCTCCCTTCGTCGACCCCATTTGAATCCAATTTCCTCCTTCGTCATCATTTCATCGCAACATTTTCCCGCTACTTACGACCCTGCACTTAATCTATCATTATTCGCATTTCATCCAGATCGGTCTTAACTGCATCTGTCCGTCGTCCATGCTGGCGGACAGGAGTTCGAGACACTGACATTGTCTCGAGGCTTCAATGCGCGGCACATCATCAATCAATCTGTACTTCTATCTCCGTCCTTACAATTCATTATGCACTGAATGCAATTTAGACTACTACATGCTAGACGTCTTGTTTACAGATATTCAGCTATACAATTATTTAATTATATAGTTATACGGTTACATAATCACATAATTACATGATTGAAAGCTTATATATCATTACTGTTACATATTCTGGTGTGTGCTAGTTGTCTTGCTTATTTTTTTATCTTTTGATTGCCTTTTTTTTTTCTGACTGTTTTTAATGTTTTTTTTTGTGATTGCTTCTCTGTATTTTTTATTTTCTTCCGCAAATTTACGTTTTTTCTATGGTTCTTTATGGTTCTTTGTGATTTCTCAGTGATTTTGTTTGCTATTTCTGTCTTGCTCGAGGATATTACGTATTTACTCTAAAAAAGTTTTGTATTCCGGTCTAACGGCTAGATATTTTTATTTATTTCTTTATGCGCGAATAATCGGTATCTCCATTTAGCTCATTAGCTTACTTCCAGCTTACTTTCAATCCAACTTGCGGAATTTCAGCTCACTGCGAATATAATGGCTGTGAAGAGAAGATATCCGTCAGATAACTCCGGCTGCCGCTTGCAGTTTTCCAAAGTTGGTCGGTCAGCGACGTTGACAGATCCACGTCATTGACCGTTACTGAATCCCGTCTTGCAGTCTTGCAGTAAAGTTTCATTTGAACTTTTAGGACTAGTATGACTTGAGGGACTTAATAGAACTACATTGACTTATTTAGGACTGCATTTCAATTAAGACATAATGAGATTGATTGGGTCGATAGTATATTGGCAGAAATACTTTTAATATCGTTCTTATTTACAGAATTTAGATTTGTTTTCGTTAGTTTATACCTCATTCACTTAATATGATTCGATTAATCTCGATGGTCGAAATTCTATCTGGGCAGAGCTGCCTTACTTGATATATTTGAATTGACTAAACTATTTCTCATATTTTTTTTAATGATATATGTGCATTTGCGAGAATAAATTTGTTTTCTTAAAACAAATATCTCTGCTAGAATATGCAGTATATTATATAATCCATGTGAGCGCGTAATCACCTGACATCACCTGACATCTAGATGCAAACGCGTTCCGCTATATGATACATTCCTGTATATTGAAAGTCGAAACGCAAAATGGTGGAATGTCCAGTATGCCACGATTCTGTTCGGTACGACCAAATAAATCAACATTTGGATAGCTGTTGTGGTAGTAAGTCATCTCAGCTAAGCGAAGTGTCAGATCGAAAGCGCAAATCTGCCGACAATGTTCTCAGCTCCGATCCACCCAGTCAGAGTCCGAGTCTACCGGAGGCCAAACGAGCAAAAGTGATAGTCAATATCCGACCACTAGCTGAATTAGCCCGACCAAAAACGCTTGATGAATTTGTTGGTCAAGAGAATCTTGTCGGTCCCAACGGAATTTTACGTCGTTTTATTGCCAGTAAGTTCAGCTTCGCAACCTCACCCTACTGCCGCAGCAGAACTAACTACAGCAGCCGACAGCTGTCCGTCGATGATTCTATGGGGCCCTCCTGGTGTTGGTAAGACTACGTTAGCACGGCTAATAGCCGGTGCGACAAAATCTCGGTTTGTGGAATTGTCGGCTACCTCGGCATCGGTGAACGACTGCAAAAAAGTATTTGAAGAAGCGCGTAATGAGCTGCGCTTGACCAAACGCCGGACCTATTTATTTCTCGACGAAGTGCACAGATTTAATCGAGCTCAACAAGATATATTTTTGCCATACATTGAGCGAGGCGAAATTCTGCTGATCGGAGCGACAACTGAGAATCCTTCATTTAAGTTAAACGGAGCGTTGTTATCGCGATGTCGCACGTTTACGCTGCAGAAGCTCACAACCGATCAACTATTCACAGTTTTGTCAAGGCTATCTCGTTCTCTTATCTCAAACTATCCTGAACTTAAGCCATGTGATTCTGGGGTTGTCACCGAAGATGGTTTGAAATATCTTTCTGGGTTGGCTGATGGCGACGGCCGAACCGCAATAAATCTACTTGAAATTGCCGTCCATTCTCGTCTTGATCCGGACCTCCCCCGAACGAACCAAGAAACCCTTCACCATAAGCAGCAACATTCTGAGGCGATGGTTATAACGTTGACCGATTTAAAATCTGATCTCACTCGTAGTCATCTTTTATATGACCGCATGGGGGATGCACACTACGATACCATATCGGCGTTGCACAAATCGATCCGCGGATCAGACCCTGATGCAGCCTTGTTTTATCTTGGACGGATGCTTGAATCCGGCGAATCACCCCTCTACATAGCGCGCCGTCTTATCCGAATGGCTTCTGAAGACATCGGACTAGTCGATGATTCTTGTCTGCCGTTTGCTGTCTCGACTTTTGAAGCTGTCGAACGTCTGGGTATGCCCGAATGCGACGTCATTCTAGCTCATTGTGCGGTCAAACTTGCCACTGCGAAGAAATCAGTAAAAGTCTATCGAGCCTACAACGCTGTTAAATCAGGACTGAAAAACGATCCCCTGTTCGCGGCAGCGGTCATACCCATCCATCTTCGCAATGCTCCTACGAAGCTCATGAAAGAACTCGGGTATGGAAAGGATTATAAATACAATCCTGACTATGCAGACGGTAAAGTCGACCAGGAATACATGCCTACTGGCCTTGAACACATAAAATTTCTAGGTTCTCTCGACCTGGGACTTGAATAATAATTACCTACAAATTCAATATATACACAAGTAATATACTCAAGAATGAAATAAATCTTCCTCCTCCTGCGTTTCTTTATCCTCCGCTTTTTGCAACTCTTGCTTGGCCTTCCTCCTTGTATCCCAGCCCAGTCCCTCATCGACCTTGTCGACCTCTTCTGGTTTCCATCCACAGATCTTGGCCGCTTCTTTGAACGAGGCACAATTCGGGTCGGCCAACTCCAAACAAATCACGATCGCCTGTCGTAACTCGTCCGTCATTTCAAAGTCCTGCCCAAACGTGTTTTCACTCGCTTGAATCTCGTAAATCATTGTGTCCCACTGACTATGTAAAAAGTACACCACCTCAGAGAAATTCCCACTCTGTGCAATTAACGTCGCCACTACAGTCCAGAGCCATCGCGGCCGCTCCAAGCCCCACGTATGGATATCTTTCCAGCGTTTCCAGAATACTTCGAACCGTTGCGACTCGGCTAATAACGTCATCATCTGCACAATATACTCAGAGGTAATAGGGATCCCTTGACGAATCACATAATTGTCTAGTACTGTCGCTCGCATGTCCACGGGTTTGATCACTGCAAGAATCTTAGAATTATCTTCATCTGCACGAACAACTGGTGTAGGCGGAACTCTGCTCCCTCGACCATATGACGCCGGTGCTGTGCCTGGCTTTGTCGCCGTTGTAGCACAAATCAACCCCATAATCAAATCAATTTCTATGTCTTCTTCATTGATCGCCGGCGTTGTCAGTCGTCCAACTGTCCGTAAGTATTTTGTGATCGTTCGAAACCGCTTGTCGCTGATCTTTAGAACTGCATGCCGAGGATAAATGGTCCTTTGCCGATACTTCTTTGGCGTGAACTGTTGACTCGTCGTTAGCGCAGCCAACCCAAGATAGAAATCTTGCCGGCTGATTGTAAGTCCACATGATCGTTGTAAAAGTAAATGCATCGTAATCTCACTTGAAATCACTCGATCCGGTGCCAACGAATGCGCAACTTGCAAATATTCCAATCGTCGTCTCCACACAATCGCAGGAGGCACTGATTGCGAACTTGACAGACTCGACCCGGTACGATTTCGAAAAAAAAGAGATCCTTCCTTCAGTTTGAAATGACGCGACTCCTCATTCATAGCTTCCACATAGGCAGTTCGTAGTTCCTCGTTCAGACCCTGATCTATTGTCGGAAGTCGAAAAGTGTTGATCAAATTATTCGTCTGCACTGCATAATATAGACTTTCCAGCGTATCTCCATCTGCCGAAAATATCTCCGTGGATGCTAAGTATCGCCCAAGTTCATACACTAGATCTTCTTGTCCAGCAATCGTCAGTGGAATTATAGCTCTTCGTGCAATAGTCTCCGCATGTTCTAATGTTTGCCGAGTCCTGTTATCGACAACCCTTCTCAAAGCCGACTCGACTGACTCAACAATTTGCCGAATTTCAGACTCATATTTCTCCTTTGTAGGGAACACAAGCGGATCGAATACTGACACAGAGTTGCTCGTTCCGCTTGGGGGGTCTACGCGTTCTGTGTTCAAGATCCGACCAGTGTGAAATCCACGCCGAAAAACAGGGAAACTGGCTGGATGGATGCCAGAAGCACGATGGGTGTCAACTGTTGACCTCTGTACGTTTTGATTGAACATCTGAAATTCCAAAGTCTCCTCTTCCGGCCGGTCAGGCATATCATCAAGTGATGGTCCACCCTTTTTCCCCAACTTGCGCGCTATCTTTCGTCGCTGCTTTGTCGTTGTATACTCCAACATGACTAAGTCCTGGCCACTTTGCTTGTCGAGCTTTCGTTGCATATCAGGCAACTCGTGCTTCCAAAAGTTCTCCAAATCAAGTTCCCATCGTTTATCATTTGTGACTATATGAATCCGAATTCCTTTGAGCTTTGTATCCACAAATACCCACGAATTCTGATGATTGTACCGCATATCCATCTCATACGCTTCTATATCACCCGTGTATTTTGACAATTTCTTTTCGACTCGTCGCTCGCTGTACTTCATTTTTTGGCGTCCTAAAAACCCTTCTATCCGAGGCTTGCAGCGATAAGTCTTCTTTAAATGAACTCGTAATAATTCCGCCGTTCGATCTAGATGTTTAGAGCTCCGCGAAGAAGCGATAACCATAATCGCATCTTCCCCCACATGCTGTCCTTGATCACGCAGGTCCACGACAACCAGTTCCTGAAGACCAAGATCGCGGATTAAATATTTCACCACATCTTCTAATTCCTTGGGTGCATCGGCAGGGATCTCCGGCATTCCAATTATCGGTCTATCGACAGTCCTTGGATCTAGCAAGCCTCGCATATACCATGGAGTCTTCGCCACATCTGTGGATATCTCGCCAACCTGATACTCATCATCGTGTAAGTGATACTCGACGCCTCCAATCAAATCTATTTGGTTCGCATTATATCGCTCGGCATTTTCGTCTAGTTCCGGCTCAACCTCTGGTTTCGCAGGTACTAATCTTGTACCTGTAGATTCCACATCCAGTATGTCTCTCCGATAGAACTTCGCCTTTCCGTCATATTTCGATTCTATTTCTTTAGTTTTTGATTTACTAAACTGCCTGCTCAATTACTTACCAGTCGAATAGCGATAGATCCGATATGTTGGATCCTTGTGGAAGAGACATCTTTGAATACAAGACCATCTCAAACCGTAGATTAACTTGATATTCCGTATGTTCAGATTCATTATAACACTATTAATACTAATTGTTATAACGAATAAGAGAAGAAACACACACACATAGATACTTTAATTACAATATCAATGATATTAATATGGCATTCATCAAACTTTTTTTGTAACGAACTAAGGGTCTAGAAATATTGATTACATAATCACAATTCAAAATAAGTAAGAGTCAGTTATATTAATGCAAACTTGTATAAATGGTTAATGGGACCGTTTCCATGACCAATTTGAAGCCCATCAGAAAGAGCGCCTTGAACGAAATCTATTCCATTCGTGACAGCCTCGGAAATTGATTGACCTTTTGCTAGGTTTGCAGCAATCGCAGCTGCAAATTGTTAGAACTGAGAAGAATTGAACGCACCAGTATGAATACGTCAATATTATTAAAAATTAAACTTACATGATAAAGTACAGCCCGTTCCATGAGAATTCTTAGTGACATGGTATGAAGACTGAATCAACTCAAATTCAGTTCCATCATACAATACGTCAACAACTAACTTCTCTGCATCTTGCTCTGTTGCTTTTTGATAGTCTTGATTGAGTGGCAAGTGGCCACCTTTGACGAGCACATATTTAGATCCGAGCTGGTACAAACTTTTTGCCAGAGTCTTGACGTCGTCTAAAGATTCTACCGAAGCCATTTCTCCAGATATTAACGAATTGAGAAAGATGGCCTCTCCCAGATTCGGAGTTATTAGTGTAGCCAGTGGAAACATATCGGTCAAATATGCTTGAGCAGCTGAATCAGGAAGTAACTAATCACTGTTAGTTGGGAACCATGATTGATATTAAAAAAAACCCACTTTGGATCCGGAAGTGCTGATCATAACCGGATCAACTATAATATTGGTAGCCTTGTATTCAATCAATTTCAATGTGACAGCTTTAATTGTTTCCATTGAAGTCAACATGCCAAGTTTCACTGCATCTGTACCGACATCAGCGAACACCGCATCCAGTGCCGTAGACACAAATTCAGGAGTGACCGGGAATATATCGATTACGCCAGTTGCTATCCCTGAGTTAATAGATGCAGCAGATTCCGAAGAGACTAATACATACTGTTCTGAGCTGTCAGTCCTGTTATGCATGTCATTCCATAACATCCATGAACAGTAAAGGTCTTCAGGTCGGCCTCTATGCCTGCTCCCCCGGAGGAGTCAGATCCTGCAAAAATATGAGATCTTCTGCCAATCACACAAATATTATATTTCAATTACCAGCAATAGTTAGCACTCTTGGCAGTGTTTTTGGCATTGTGCTCGTGTCGAATTTTGTATTATACCTAGAGCATAGATGAATGAATGGCTGATAGTAAGCTGATTGCAGACCCAACTTATATCGGGTACAATTACGCCTTGTAAGCGAGAGATTTAGCGCCACTATCTGGGAGTTTTGGCCCCACAATTAGGCACAGCTAGAAATTCCGTCCGAGGAGAAATCTTTCCAAATATCTCTTTCAAGTTTGCCTAGTTCCACGACCATAATCCATTCAGCAGAAAACAGTTTAGAATAAAAAGATTCCAAGCTTAAAAATGGTGAAATTGGACCTCAATGATGTTCTTGTAGCAGACGAGGAAATGCTGTCAGCACAAGAGCAGAAGCTAGAGGCATCGGAACCCGGATTTACCGACTCGACGAGCGCAGGTAAAGAGGATGAGCATGATATCACTAATATTACCGCTGGACCTGGACTTTGCATCGAATGCGGGGATCAGCCAGCAGATGTCTTCTGTAATGGCTGCGATGAGCAGTTCTGTGAGGTCTGCTTTGGGTATCTGCATAGAACCGGCGTATGTTTTCGAAATCCCACTTCTGGAAGAGACGAGAAATAAAGAGCTAATTTGATCATGTAGAACCGAAAAACTCATATCGTGAAAAAGTTTTCAGACTTGAAGAATGAAAATAATCCGACTGCGGCAGACGCGAAATCTATCAATCGTATGGATATTGATGACGACGATAGTGATGTCGATGGCGATGGTGATGGCGACGAAAAGTCAGCAACATCTGAAGCGGAACATAGTGAGTCAAGTGCGACATTAAAAACACCAGACAATCCAATTGTCATTGTATCCGCTGGATCTGCTTCATACGGATCGTGGCTCAAGCAGCGGACCAAGTATATCCCTCTCCGACTTACACATACTGAGCGAAAGCTGCTTCGCTTACTAGAGGCTGCATTGAACGTATCTGAATATACTGATAAAGTAGACGTGCTTTCATATACTTCAAAAGCGCGTCGAATCATTGGTCAGTTGCAAGAGATATGTTCGATTTTGGCAGGTCTGGTTGTCGCGACGGATATAAAATTGGGCCAGGAAATGTTTCAAGATAAGGACTTTGCGAGAAATGCTAAATGGTTCAAACGTATTTTCGAGATTGGGCGACGATATAAAATCATGAATCCTGAGAAAATGCGCGATAGCTTTGGGAAATTGATGTATATGGTATTTATTTCGCATCTAGAAAGATAGATTGAGACTAATCAGCTAGGTCATGGATTCCAGATTACCAGAAATCAAACAAGTCATGGAGTTCGATCTATATACACCCATTGTGACGGTTTATTCATTTTTAGAGTCTAAAAATTGCTTGGATTTATTAGATGATAACTTTGTAATTCAGGCCACAGCTGAAATTTATCCCGAACATAAGAGTCGAGCACAAGTACAGAGTGAAATCCGTCAGAAAGAGCGGGCGATTGAAACTCTGGCTAAGAGATATTACAAACCAGATGTGATTACACAGGATGAGATCCGGCAATGTCTGTATTCGATTGGAGACAATTCTTCGTATCTAAGGTCGAATAAGAATCCCGTGGAAAAAATGATCAAATTCTTACAGCAATATTTCCACCCAGAGAAAATTGAAGGGGATTACAACCTTGCAATTTCGTATGGCAGAGGAGGTGCTAGATTATCGCATAATCATGAAAAACAATATTATTATGTTAACCAATCACTAACTTTATGGTCCATCATCATGAATGATATGTTCATGTTGTGGGCGCTTGCTGATGATGATCTACTTTCATTACAAGGCCGATATCGACTGGTAGATACCGGTCAAGGTCTCAACCGAGTTCAATCGTGTCCAGCAGTTGGTCGAGCCATGCATAGCGTTATTGCACAAGCTCAAAAACGGGCACGGTCATGGATTGGTTCATCGGTAGTTCATTTAGGCGATCGCTCAGTGCCCAATGCATGGTTTTTTCTCGACAAGTATTTACAAGTTCCACAAATTTTGAATCCTTTAGAGCGGTGTATCACTGAGATTGATATCATTGCACGTGATCCCTTTGTCTATGATTTGATAAAATCACAGTTTGAATCTGTTGAGGATCTAAAAAAGACAATTCTCTCTGATTTTTTCAAACATGCATTTGATGGGTCCGGCGCAGACAACTTCCAAGAAGCAGGTTCTTGCATTGATGGTAGATTAACATCTGCTTGGAACTGGGCTAATGCGATATCAAAAAAACCATATTATAAAATCATGTTACTGTGTGGATTTACAGGCTTCAATGGCTCTGACGGCTTCTAAGCTTCCTAATTGGGAAATGGATAAACATCTTTCCAGTCTTTTTTGAAAGTTAATATTTTAGCTACTTTTTTGTTTGTATTTTATTTTTCTAAATATTTCCCCATGTTGATATAGTCATTCAATACCATTATGCATTCTAGTCTGCTGATTTTCTGTTTTATTCTTAGTATCGTAAATGGCGCTCAAATTCCATTAGGATTCAGGCCTGAAGTGGATCTGTCGACAAGCTTGATATCTAGTGCACCATTTTACAGGAATCCCTACCGGGTTAAGGTCTTAGACTCGAGCGAAATAACAATCTTATCTCCAACCGCTTTTACTTTCGGTGACAGTACATTTCTCCGCAGTCAGCAAGACATCCAGGAAGGAGATGGAATGGAATATTATTACGACGAAGATGAAAATCAAATTGCAATGATGATATGGCTAGCATATTTTAAGTACGATGATGAGTACGTCACTGTGTATTTGAAACCGTCAGTATCGATTGCGGATATATTTTATGACGAGATGATGAATATCTCTCACGGGCCTTGGACTATTGTTACAAAGTAAAACAAACTTTGAAATATAATTACGATTTCCAGAATACTATTCCTTCAAATAGCCGTCTTGCTGTGCGAAACACTGTGACATGGAGTAGGTCGGGGATCTCTCCGATTTCCGCATTGTCCTCGAATTTCGCTCCAACGGTTAAGGAGCCACTGGGATGACCGATAACGATTTCTGGAGATTGTACAATATCCTTGCCAGAAATTGCTTGATTAACAATCGTGCCCTTGATTTTTGCAGCAGCAGCCGTAGCTAAAGATAATGTTATAGGTATCGCCCGATGCGGTTGTCCAACCGAGATCGCGCGAGCAACGAGGTCGATTTCGCAAGCATCTATGGTCTTTCCGTTTAGCAGCTTGTGTGTTATCGGAGGAGAAATTATACATATTTTAGGAATCGATGTGATTTGCTGGGCCTCTTTTAACGTGTTAACCATCCCCATGCGCACGGCTGCATGTGTGCGTATAACGTCCAGCTTTTCCAAAAGCGCCGGACACTGCTCAAGATTGCTGGGCAAGATAGTAGCATCTTCGAGTCCTATAGTAGAAGGTGAAATGAAAACCGCAGGATTCGCAGCGTCGATCAGAGTTGCCTCGACAGGACCATCAAAACCAGGCAAATCATGAAAAATGTCAACTATTTTTGAGGAAGGAAACAGCGATCTCGTTTTCGATCCCGCAGGATCAAGGAAATCTAGCTGGATTTTGCTCGCGGTTCCCGAAACGCCATCAATGGAAAACTCACCGCTGGATTCTGCTTCTACTCCAGGAATGACAGGAAAAGTTGCTGCGACAACCTTGCCGGTGTTAGTATTATGGATCCGCACAGTTGCTAGCGCTGTTGTCTCTGTTTTCGATACAGTGTCAACAACAGCATCGCGATCAATGAGTTCCAAATCGTAGGCATATGGACCTATAGCCGCACTCATATTTCCGCAGTTGCCTGCATAGTCAACGAAGTTGCCTTTAATCTCGACCTGAACAAAAGTGTAGTCGACATCAGCGCCGGGTATTGTCGCCGGGCCGACAACACAGATCTTGGACAGCGATGATATCCCACCACCCATGCCGTCCAGCTGGCGACCGTAAGGATCTGGGGACCCAATTGTACCTCTAAATATTTCGGCCCATTGGTCGCGGTCTGGCGGTAGATCTGAACGGTTGAATATCAATGCCCTTGAAGTTCCTCCACGATAATAGGAAGCCGGAATACGGTGCTGCTTATGAAAGTACCTCAGCGCCCGTCGATTGGCTAAACTATTTTGAGACTTTCGGCCGACCAGACATGATCTCAACCGACAAACTAACATTCTAGGTTTATTTCACCTTTCAGTTGATGTGCTATTTTATATGGAAGCTGCATTGAACTTGACCGAGTTCTACGCTATGAATTCTCCCGTCATTCATATTTCGATTCCGGGGTAGATGCTTAATAAGAATTTAGTCATACACAGTCCAGGGGCCATATATTAGTACTTTAAATCTCGAAAGAGATGAGTTCTCGTAAATATTTAAAGTACGAGGTAATGCGAGGCAATAAAAGAAATGTAATCAGCTCTGAAAAGAGTACACAAGTCCACCAATAACGTCGTCATATACCAAACCAGTGGCAAATGGACCAGAAGGGTCTGATCTGTAATCACAAAAAGCCCAACTCGGATGGTCCTCGCGACCAGGAGTTTACACCTCGAATCTGCGTCTCTTTTTGTATCTTTGTAGTTAATAGCAAATCAATCTACTATCGACTGTGCCGCATATTCGACAGTCTACAGCCAGACAAACAACACTGATTACATAATTGTTGAGATCTCAAAACCCTCGTTTTCATCTTATCCGGTCGAGTCTCTTTTCCGGCTAAGTTTTTTGCCAGCCCAATTAATTTTCCCTGCATGCGTCATGACGTAGATGGCTTTAACGCCACCGATTCCTTGTGTCACTTACAATCTACGCAGTTTGTACGATAAATCACGTGAAAGTTCTCCCATTCATGGCGAGGACAGCAATGGTAAAGAAGAGAAGAGTGCAAGAAGAAGAACAATCTCCAGACGAGACAAGAGACTACTGCTGCTGGAACGAATAGAAACGAGCGAGCAGTAGAAGTGCTTTTCAAAATTAGTATAGCTATAGTTTTGCTGTCATCTGTGCAACCGATAGACTTCGACTGGTACACAAAGGACGGAGATTATAAGCAACGTGGGGAATTCACTGCTCTCGCTCGATATAGAACACCACTGCTAGTTACTGTTCTCGGGTTTTCATGTTTTTTAAGCTAGTTTTGTGTCTTTGAAATTCTTCTTCATGACTGGATCTGGCGCAAAAAGGTCGTCTTCCGACGCGGCTAAGCAGTCAAAGTCGGCCTCGCACGCAGTTCAGGATCCGTCGCCGGCGCCTTCCTCTTCGTCGATGACCAACCCTTCCATTTCAGTCATCCCTTCTCGACCAGTTCCACTGCGTAAGTCGCGTTCAGGAACTACTCGCATTCAACTTGCATGTGAATACTGCCGTCGGAGAAAACAAAAAGTGCGTGCTTTTATCGGCTCTGTTGGTAGCTTGTCTCCTCTCTTACTAACCATTTCAGTGTGATGGAGCTGTTCCTGGCTGCTCTACCTGTGTTAAGATGCGTCGGGATTGCGTCTATCCCGACAGATTAGCTTATAGACAGTATCCTCGAGGATATGTAGAGGGACTTGAAGAGAAAGTGCGGTCTTATGAAGCCCAGATTCGCTCGTTCCAGGAACATTCGCTTACTGATGGTGAACATACAGCCTCTACTTCTCCTTCGGTTCATAGTAATAATGGTATGTTTTTGTCCAGTATGGTATTGCTGTTAATATATTACTTCTTATACTTACATTCACAGCTGAAGACGACCCTGTCACCGAGAGTCTGATTACTGACATTGGATATCTGTCGCTAGAAGGCTCCTCCGAACGTCGCTATGTTGGTAGTTCAAGTGGGGTTTATTTCGCGAGAATCTTGAAAGCAACCTTTAAGCATTCCGACTCTTTCCGCGCCCAAAACTCGCCGTCGCCATTCGAAGCCACTTTGTCGTCCAACTCTGCTATACCGGATCAGCCTTCGTCTCGCCACAATCTGTCCCAGCCAGCTTCTCAAAAACCATTATGTATTTCCCACTTACCTGACCGTCAATCGGCCTTAATGCTTGCGAAATCGTTTTTCGAATCGCGCTGGCCACAACACCCTTTTCTACATAGACCAACTTTTTTTGACGTACAGTTCGAGAACACGATGCGGAATGTAGACGTCACCGTGCCTTCCAGCGACGCTTTCATTACTCTTATGGTTCTAGCTATTGGCGCCATTGACATGCGTAAACTGCAGGTCAGCCATGAGTATGCGCCTTTGCAGTACTACCAGACTGCCATGGAATACCATTTGGATGCATTGATTGCTCAGGACGACTTGCAATCTATCCAAGGACTGATTTTACTGACTATGTTTGCCATTAATGAGCCAAGGAGTCTGAACGTCTGGCAGGCTGTTGGAATCTTAATCCGCATGTGCGTCGATTTTGGGCTCCATCGCGAACCCAGTCCGCTGATTTCACTTCTGCAACGCGAGATTCGCAAGCGCACGTTTTGGGCTGCTTACATCTTTGACCGAAGTGTCTCGTTCGCACTTGGTCGACCAATCTCAATCTCGGATTCTGATGTCAACGTCTCGCTTCCTTTTAATTTGACCGACGATGAGCTTTATCAACTTTCTGAGAGTCAAGACCGTATGAATTTTCCAAAGGATGAAGACTCTGTCTTCAAAGTCATCGCTACCAATAACACATCCCCCTCGCCTCTTGACATGTCTGCATTTCTACATATTATTCAGCTTCGGAAGATTAATGCTGACATCCAAATGACATTTTACGCGACGAAGCCTGAACAAGTGGCAACTCAGATTCAGGATTTAGAGGCTCGTCGGACAGCTCTTTCTAAACAATTAGAGTCTTGGATTGCCTCTGCTCCTCGATATAGCCTCCCGACATTGAGCACGTTTCAGTCTTCAGAATGGTTTCAAATAGCATATCATAATGCTCAAATTATTTTACATAGACCGTCGCCGGTTTGCCCGGTGGTTCGACCAGAATCACTACAGTATTGCTATTCGTCAAGTATCAGTCTTATTGCTGCGTACGCTTCGCTGTACAACCAAAATCGAATCACATACACTTGGGTAGCATTAATTGGACTTTTCATGGCGAGCGTAACAATGCTATATACGATTCGAGAAAATGCGGATATTAGATCTTTAACTACCTATGCAGAGGTTGCCCAGAATATTCAAACGAGCATGACTCTGTTCAGAGCCATGAGCGAGATGTGGCCCATTGCTAACAGATGCCTATTCATTATCGAAAGTCTTGGTCCCCGTGCTCTGCAAGTTATGCAACAGGACTCAAATTCGCAGTCTGCTAGAGTAGTTGGCCATAGTCTGGGACATGCTTCTGAGCACAGCCTATCTGGTTCCACAACCCCGGCTTCACTATCAGGTTCTGCTGGGTCAAGTTCAGCGTCAACATCAACACAGACTGTATCTTATTTCGAACCGCAACGATCCACATCACTTTCTTCGCTTCATCAGCCAATCGTAGCTACGCCTGTCCACCATGGTACTGATACTAGCACTATCAATCCCAATGGCCATGAGCAAACTAGGAGTTCCAATTCAGGAAAGATTTTATCCAATCAAGGTTCTAGTGCATTATTCAACGGCTTACAGCTACATCAGACCGGAGCAAATACTGGACGATCCATCCTGTCGACCTCTATGCCGACTTCGTCGGCCTCGGTTTCAATTTCTACGCCCACGGCTACTACGAATTTGGCGTCACAATATCCTGGACGAATGGATAGATATATAGATGGGCCTCTATTGTATGATCAAAATGAGAATTCTCAATTACTGGGTGGACAGAGAAGCTCTTCTCATCATTCATTGATAAATCACATCAATCCTTCTGCACCAGCACCAACTTCTCCTAGCGCAATTCTATCAAGGGTACATCCTGGTGCTAACGATCGAGGTGCTAATGATGTGCATGGCATAAATATGACACTTTCAGATCAGAATCTGTCGCCCTGGATATCTACAGATGGTCGAGCAGAGGTTTCTCCTGCTCAATTCAAGCGCGAGTTCGGGGCAGAACCCTTATCTACAGGCGCGGAACTTTACGATATGAACTCTCAGTCTTATGGTATTTTGGATCAGCTGAAGATGGATGGAAGTTCTAGTTTTACTTCTAGCCATGGTACAAATCTAGATTCTTTGGGTCATGGGTCGAACATGTCGTTCCAGAACGATGCGCCTGAATTCCAGCAATTTGGCATGTTTGGCGGTGCAGGTACCAACGCTAGCGGTAATAACGTTGATAACGCATTTTCTGATCCAAATGCTACGGGTGCTTTGATGGATATTGGTTATCTGAATAATTTATTTGACATTGCTTCTTAAAGATCTTCATTTGTCTAGTTGATAATGTTTAATCTTGTATATCCATTTGTATATGTACTTGTTTGTTTTGATTGTTTTGATTTGCTAAGACCAGTTGGAGTAATCACCGGATTTGGGAAACACCGTCTGTATTGTATTTATTTGACAGAGTAATTTCATTGATTATAATCAACTATTGCCAAAGAAAAGTACATCTAGTACCTGGGAGCCAGCGTTAATGCACTTCTTTTTCATCTGAATAGTACAAATACCGCTTTTACATGTACTATCAGGGGCTTGTATCGCGAACAGTACGTCAGCTGAGCGTAAGTCCCCAGTAAGGTCTCGAGATCAATACGGACTAGAGATTGGAGAAATCACGCAAGAGTTGTTGAAGGAACACGGAATCGGCATTTGTTCAGGAAATTTACGAGCGTTCGGCGGTATAGGCCAAAAATTTGTGGTCGCACTGCGTGGGAAACATCATGACATCTGTACCCACGACATTACCGGATCCGCAGTCACTGCAGCCTACAACAGAATTGCAGAATCTTCAGGCCGGTAATGTATTGGCTGACACGAATGGTACTTTGGAACGTAGATCTCCAGGAGATTCCGGAAATGAAGGTATGCAAAGTGAATAGGATTATTCGCGAGCTTGAGGATGAAGATAAGGCTAGTGCTAAGCAAATGCAGTCAACGTAATCGATGAGCTTATGAAGGCAGCACAGCGCAATGATCTCGAGACCGTCGATAGACTCATATCTAGCGGAGAATGTACTGCCGAAACTACTTCGGATGATGGTACGACAGCGTTACACTGGGCAGCGATCAATAATAGCATGGACGTCGCTACTTATTTACTTGATCATGGGGCAGAAATCGACAAGAAAGGTGGAGAATTGATGGCCTCTCCATTATTATGGGCATGCCGAATGGGACTATCTGATATGGTACATATGCTGATTCAGCGTGGTGCTGATCCTTTACGGTCTGATGCACAAGGATTTAATGCTTTGCATATCTCTATCCATTCATCCAATGTCATGTTGATTGTATATCTTCTTCAACAGGGCATGTCAGTTGATTACGCTGATCCACAACAGCGAACAGCTCTGCATTGGGCTGCCTATCAAGGCGATGCCCTAAGCGTTGATGTTTTGCTACGTTGGGGTGCTAATGTCAAATTACGGGACGACACTGGGTTCACACCTCTACATTGGGCCGTTGTGCGGGGAAATTTGCAATGTATGAAACGATTAATCGAAGAGTGTTCTGATGTTGAGGCAGAAACAAGCGATGGAAAAACTCCTGCTGTGATCGCACGCGAAATGATGTGTTATCCAGTTTGGCTTCAGGCTCTGAAATTGGCCCGCAGAGACTCTACTGGTCGACTAATTCCTGCTCGAGTCTCTAGAACAGTGATGAACCGTATTGTATACATTTGGCCCTTTGTTGTGATGTGGATCGTTCTTGGGTTAATAGACCAAGTCACAGCGCTAGTGTCATTAGCTTTATCAATTTTGATCGTCTATGGATCGCACTTATTGCTTCGAAAAGTGATTGACTTTTGTCGGCTAGGTTCGATACCCATCCATAAAACGCCTTATCTGGCAGGTATTTTTTCTGCTACTGCATTTTTTGTAGGTTTACGCTGGTTGCTTAATATTTTCCCGGCCACGTTTCGAACATCACCTATTTTGAACGTTTTGTTCTTCTTGTTTTTTTCGTATGCTATGATGTTTTTCTTTAAGAGTATGCTGATGGACCCAGGGTTCATTCCAAAACCATCTGGAGTTACAGAGCAGCGACAAGTGATCGAAGAATTGCTAGATCATCGCGAATACGACTCAAGACATTTTTGTATATATTGTTTTGCGCGACGACCGTTGCGAAGCAAGCACTGCAAATCGTGTGACCGATGTGTCGCGAAAATAGATCAGTAAGTTTATTACAGAATTGAAGGAGTAAATGAGGTTTATTTTGAACTGACTGTGATGGCTAGTCACTGTCCATGGATCAACAATTGTGTTGCAATTAGAAACCATCGGCCGTTTCTGTTGTATGTTATTTTTATGGAGTTCGGGATTTTATTGTTTATTTGGCTCGTTGTTAAATGTGAGTCCATTGTTTGCTCGTTATGTGAGAGAATGTGGGACTAACGAAGCAGATTTTCAACTGGCCGATACGAATGATGAGCAAGGTACCTGTTTAGTTCTTCGCGAAGAATTGTGTCTGATCGTAGAATATGATGCATCAATGATAGTTTTGGCTTTTTGGGCTGCGCTGCAATTGACCTGGGTGACCGCGTTAATGTTTGTTCAGCTATATCAAGTATGTCGCGCACTGACCACGAATGAAGCCTATAATCTACATAGATACGGATGGATGGGTGGTCAAGGCGATGACCTGCCAGTGCCCAGTGGTCTTGCGGACCCGTTTGCTGAAGACAAGCCCGGTGCTTTCACACACGATGATCACAATCATTCGCATCACCATCATTCTGCAATCTCGTTATGTTGCCGATTAGTAGGAATTACACAGTTGCTCAATATTCTTTCCGACCTGTGTGCCAGTACGAACTCGTTATCGTGGCTGTCTGCATCCGCAAGCGGTCAACATAGTCGGTCCAGACGTGCACGAATTTCGAATCATATGAATCCATTCAGTCATGGATTGGCTTCGAACTGTGCTGATTTCTGGTCCAGTAAGGAAAACGTGATATTTGAGAAATTTGCCGATCCCATGGCTAAAGGAGGTATATCGCGAATGAATGGAGCTACAGTGGATTATTACAAATTGTGGGATTTACCGACTATTTATAATCAACACCGACATGAAAGCAACGAGGCCGGGAATGGGGACGAGGTTGGGGAGCTACATGCGATGAATAGACAAGTCGAAGAGCTTGAAAGTGGGTTTGACAGGCGGAATGAGCCCGATCAATTGGTATAATGAATTATCATGTTTTTAGATTTAGGTTATCTGTCTAATGAATTATCTGGGACAAAATCGTATACATTGTACGCTTCATCAAGTAGCTGAACACGTACGACCTATGGTCTTGGATATATTAGCTTTCTGATTGTTACAATTGCATAAGCTTTAATATTTATGGTATACTCACCTAAAACTCATATTTAAGTCATTAAATGGAGAATTGCACCTCTAGTAAGCCCAGTGAAAATCTGCGAAATTGGATAAATCGGATTATTTACAGAAGTTGAGGGGACTTGATTCTTTGGAGGAGAATCTACTATTAGGACGGAGGAAACTAGCTTTATGAGATTCAACTGAATATGAATAGATATTAGACAACATTTTTATGATATTAAGTGACTCAGATAATGCGGAGGAATGATAAAGTTATTGGCTGTCTGCTGCGTCAAACTTGCTTTGAATGATTTAATCTATCAAACTAAATGAACGATATTTTCCATTAATTCACTATGGAATGAGTGAATTACTTTGAGTTTCTAGTAAAATAAATAAAGCTCTGCTTTGTGATCAAGAATCTTTCCTTCAACTTAGCCTGCTCTCCTCTCTTCTCTTCTCTTCATTTCTCTTTCTAACCAGGGGATCTAGCTACTATTAAATGAAAAATGTTTTCTAAATCTGCCAAAATGCTTATTTCAAATTTTTAACCAAATTCCAATGTTAAAATTGATAGCATAAAATACGATCTCATCTAAAATGCGAATTCAGAATCTAGACAAACTCTCTCCGAATGATGAATTGCAGAATCAGATCTAACTCCAGCTTTTCTAATTATTTCCAATTGAGTTCCGAGGAACACATTAATGACAAGAGTAAGTAGAGATTGCTTCATTATAACTATATTACTGCTCTTTGATCGTACGAAATCTAACAATAATTGAAGGAGTACTCTTACATAATCCACGCTAGGTCCGGGTAAATGCGCAGGACAGGTATCCGAAGCCCGAAGATGCCGTGATCATAATAGTTCTGTATGCTACTAAACGTTCCATTTGATATAATAGATTTGCGTAATCAAGAGTATTCATTTCAATATATTTAGAGTTTGGAAATTTGGGGTGGTGTTTAGTGGCACTATTCGCATGAATATAGAGTGCTGCACCGGACTGAGGACGAAGTGAATGATGAGTTTGCCTTTTAAAATGAACCTTTCTCGAGGAGTGCAATCAGGATTGAGATTCAGAATATATACAAATTACTCTCTACATTCAGAGGCAAGATCTATACGACTATATTCGATCCAAGCAGAGACTATAACTCCTAAGCCACGACGAAGAAGAACGCATTTTACAGACAAACTGAATGCGGGTCCGTCGTTTGACGACTTTTTGCGACATGGATCTGGCGAAGGACCGGTCAGTCCAGAAATGATGAGCAGAAAAGAGCATGTTAGATTGCCGTCGTGGTTGAAGACTGAAATACCTAAAGGGTCGAATTATAGTAAGATCAAGAATGATCTTCGAGGATTGAAACTGCATACCGGTACGAAAATCGATTTTGCAAATGCGCTCGTTTGTGTGTGCTTCCGATTGACGTGATTTTTAGTGTGCGAGGAAGCTAGATGTCCTAATATTGGGGAATGCTGGGGCGGTAGTGACAAATCGCAAGCCACAGCGACTGTAATGTTGATGGGGGACACCTGCACAAGGGGGTGTCGGTTCTGCAGCGTGAAGACAAGCCGGACACCAGGTCCTTTAGATCCGAATGAGCCTGAAAACACTGCTGAAGCAATTGCTCAATGGGGACTGGGATATGTGGTATTGACTACTGTTGACCGTGACGATTTGACGGATGGTGGAGCGCACCATTTCGCGGAAACGGTTGGTCGAATCAAGCAAAAAGCACCTCACATTCTTGTTGAAGCATTGACCGGAGATTTTCAAGGTGATTTGGACATGGTAGCATTGATGGCGACCTCTGGCTTGGATGTGTATGCACACAATGTTGAAACTGTTGAGGAATTGACTCCCTATGTGCGAGACCGACGCGCTACATTCCGGCAGAGTTTGAAAGTGCTAGAGGCCGCTAAAAAGGCGAAGCCTGGCTTGATCACAAAGAGCAGTCTTATGCTCGGTCTTGGCGAGACGGACGAGCAATTGGAAGCTACTTTGCAAGAACTGCGAAAGGTTGATGTTGATGTTGTCACATTTGGCCAATATATGCGAGTAAGTTGGACTCAGTATCTGCTCCTGCTGCTACTGCAGGCTGTATATCTTTGGCCTGTTGAAGGTGCTAACATAGACAGCCTACGAAACGACATATGAAGGTAGAAGAGTACATCACCCCCGAGACATTTGAGAAATGGCGAAACCGGGCGATTGAGCTAGGTTTCTTGTATTGTGCTAGTGGACCTCTAGTGCGCTCGTCTTACAAGGCGGGCGAAGCGTTCATCGAGAATGTGCTCCGCAAACGAGAGAAAGAGAATATGGTTTCTGACTTATTCTACACTCCAGGCTCTGTTCTTGGACGGGTCTAACATAGAATCGACATTACGACATATTACATACAACAGAACAACAGATGTAGATAGACTCCTGCGAAATGGTAACAACGCTGCAGCGGAATACATTAACAGGGGTGTAAGCTAATTTGTGTATGCCAAATAAATATATGCCTTACTTGAGCAAGAGCAAACTAATACTAATACTGATTGAGACGTGTAATGTCACAAGATGAGTGAGACATACACTGGTCTTAGACGAACATAATAAGATGTATGCCTGCTGTTAATGTCAAGATGCAGTCGAGACTCCACAAAAGGTGAACGTTCTGGAAACGAGAGGAAAGTTCAATTATTTCCGTCAGTTGTCCGACCGCCACCAGCTTTTGGTACACTATCCATAATCCGAGGCCATCCACTGACTAGCGCTGGGCGGCTGGCAATAGTCTTTATCATGCATTATATCTACAGAAATAGAACCAGCGGAATGTCATCTACTAGGGATTCGATGACGCAGACGAGTATGGTCGCTAGCCACTCCGTCCTGTCGATGCTTCGGCTGAGAGGGGTCGCGGGACAGGGCCGAGAGGCACACTACAACAACGATGGAATCTGAACTATATTGAATTGGAACTGACAGCTGATAAAATTTTATGATATTCCGTGTCCATAATAGATATTTAATCATGGTTATGTTATTGGATTGGGTTAATCTGAGTAGAATTAAGTGGAGTTAGAGCGGATTGAATTATCAGTGTAAACACTTTTGTCATAGATCTCGAGGCGACTGCCTTAAATGGAAAGGTACTGCAAAGCAGCGCTGTGGCCATATCAAGTGGACAGGTCAGAACCAGAGCACGCCTAGAGGCAAACTCTTTCGACACGCTCGGTGTTTCTACCGAACATGTACCCCCGATAGGACTTACTAGCTTGGTACAAAACAAATGGCTTGTAGCCTCGGGTCTGATTCAAGAGGATGAGTTGCTTAGAAGCAAGGCACCAAGTCAAAGGGGTGGTGCATTGTCAGAATAGTATGAAACTAGCCGAGGTCTGACTGTAAAGTAGTCTTCAAACGACTAGCCAAGAAATGAATCTAGAGAGTATAAGAGGGACCTGTAGATATTCGCGGCTATATTCATTATTGATACATATGCGGCCATGTAGTTTATATATAATTATAATCAAAAGTAGCAATAAACACTAAGAAAAAGTCACCAAACAGTACTGGCATCGTCTTTATCGACTTTCCATCCCGAAACCATGTCGCCGATATAGACAGCGACGGTGTAATTATCCTCCAAGTCCGAGAAACTTCGATATGGATAGGAATAGGTTGGACTGGAGTTCAGTATTAGCGGATGCAAATTTTCGTTGTCCGAGTTACATAATGATTCAGGAACTCGAAGCATCGTTGAGACTCCGGAATCAGCGTAGAATGACGGATCTATCACCGACGGTGCTACGATATCGGAAGGTGATTCTTCGCTGTCAAGAACAGATGTATCTGCCGGGCCAGAAATTCCATATTCTAGACCAGTCAATTCTGATTCATAGGTATAGGATGACGACGATGCATGAACAGAGATCAATGACTCGGGAGTCGAGAACGACGACGACAGTGAAGATGCCGGCAACAATGGCAATGATGATAACAATGATGATGGTGAGGCTGAATCTGGGGGGGTGTATTTGATATTAAAGCCTGTAAAAGTGTTCTCCTCCTGGTTGTGCAATATCGGTATTGAATCCGGCTTTGGATCCGGCTTCGAATTTTCCAAGTGGTTGAGCTGCGACAGTTGCACTTCTATCTTATCACTGCCAATTGGCGGAAGTTTCTTATCCTTTTGTCTACCTGTCGCAGACTTAATTCGACCAGCATTCCGAGCAGAACGATCATTTTTCCGCCGTCGCCTAAGCTCTCGTTGACGCTCGCATTCACGGGCTCGATAGGCGGCAACTCTTTCAAGCTGCTCATCGTTCAGACGATAACCTCTTTTTTGAAGGGTGATTAAACAGCGTGCAAACATCGGAGTGAATTCAGGGCAAAAAAAATTATTCGGAGAAACATGAATACAAATATTTATATTCAGTGGACAGCATAATAGGCCGTTAGATACATTTCCGAGCGCAGGGAAATCGGCGTACATTTATATCATCAGATGGGCCATGGGGTATTGAAGAGAAGCCATTCTCTAAACCCTCAAATATAGAGGAAAAAGTAAAGACCAGCAGGCGAGTAGTTGTAGGAAGAGCTAAAGCACGTAATTTAGAAAAGACTGTATCATGGTGTCTACATAGAGTCGAAAGGTCTCTACTTCAGTTAACCCAGGTATTATGGACGGACGGTGGTGGAGCGGTGCGGACGAGACTTAGTTCTGACGGGTCGCAAGAACAGATCTAAAACAAGTTTAGTGAACCTTTCCCGACACAGCCGAGCATGCACAGAGCACCACATAGTTGCTTAGCATGACCGCTTGAATATTGACCGGCCCTGGGTTCATCTTGATAACTCAGCCCGCTAATGAAGGTAGGCATATGTGCGGAACTCGGTCCGACCACTCCCATAGTGGGGGTATAAAACTAGCTGAGAAGAGGCACGTTGCTTTTGAAGGAAAGCGATCTGCCAGCCATCAGCTGCCAGTGTACCCGGAGAATGGCGGTGACTGTGGAAGTTGCGATGCTGTAGAAGAGGCTGTCCGCCAACAGTCAATTCGGAGCAAGACCTATCAGATAATACAACAAAACGAGGTCATCAAATCGCGGCAGTTGACGGCTGAACGCCATCCAGTCGAGGCTCATGAGCCCAATCTAGATAGCGGTGGACGATCCGGTGA
This sequence comes from [Lipomyces] oligophaga, assembly GCF_038497815.1. Lineage (NCBI taxonomy): Eukaryota > Fungi > Ascomycota > Lipomycetes > Lipomycetales > Lipomycetaceae > Lipomyces > [Lipomyces] oligophaga. The sequence goes on along the minus strand of NW_027117788.1, from coordinate 169,881 downwards.
GACTGCAGGATGAATGTGCTAGTGCTAGTAAGTCTCCTTATCTGCTAATGTTTAATACAATTTCGCGAACTGTTCGCCTGATCGTAGATTTCGGCAATTTAATTGGGTATTCACTTGGATCGCACTTCAGGCATGTGAAAGAAATGTTAAAAGGCAGATTGATGCCGAGGGGCTTTCTGGCTTGAACTCTAAGCTCTGCCCTGCTGGTTCGCAGGATCGCAGGATCCTGTGAACCATGAAGGGATGCACCTTCGCCTGTTGGTCTTTTACTAACCTGAATTTCCGATATCTGATATCTCCTAATCTCGCTGTAACGACAAATAGACTGCCATGCTGCCGATCTCTCTTTTTGGTCCCGTTTGCTGTGCGACTGATAGCTACATAATTGCATCCCGGTCAGAATAATTCGCTTACAACCCGTCATTTCAGCAAGCCATCAGCATCAACAATCAGACTAGCCTGGGTACTTATCCATCTGACACATCTGCCGTGCATCGAATCCCACTAAGCCATGTTCGTACTGCCCTGACCTTGTCGAATCTAACTATGTAGAGAGGCTGTCCAATTAGCTCAGACTTGCCTCATTCGACTGGGCTAAACGATCTATCGCGTAGGCTATTTTTTCGAGATAATGCAGTATCTGTCTTATGTGAGAAATATCTCAATAAAAAAGATGCGACTGTTTCTTCTACAGACAAAGGTGGATCCAAAGTGCATCGTCGAACTCCGATCGTTAACTCCACAGTGATAGTTCTCGCCGTCCCGTCTCCCACACTCTAATCAAAAAGTCTATCATACTGACTCTGCCATGGCCTTGTAAGTTTAATGGCCGCAAACCTTCACTTTCGCTGTACAAATCTAATCTAGTCTTTATTTTCCCCTGGTGATCGCCATTTCAAAGTTTTTTTGTGTTCTTGACACGGCTTCCTTCTCCTAGTCTTCACGTTCTTGTCTTTCCCGCCTCCAAGTGAGAGGAGTGGGCGTCCATATATGGCGCTCCACCGGTGGCTGTTCGAATGTACCGAGAGTGCCTGCTGTCCCAGGGTTGCAACGCTTGATTCCACCGTCGTGCTCCTATCGGAAGCATCACGATGCCACGACATACGTGTAAACTGCAAGCAAATGGCGAGTTTTAGAACTACATTGCACTGCGCGACAGCCACTTCTCGAAATTCTTAAACCCGAACGACAGCCTTTTCTCCTGCGCTCTGTCAGAGTCCTGCCCATACGAAGTCGCGTACACTTGCTAAAATTGCACAAGCCTGGCGAAGGGGGTTACTCCCTATATTGATCAGCTCAACTTAAAATGCAGCCGCGTCTACTGTCATCTCAAGGAGCCACCGTCACTCCTGTCCTGGGGGCTCGTAGTCTTCATCTGTGGAAGATCCATGGATTCAGAAAATGTAAGGCGCTCGACTCGAACAAAAGGGTTAAAGACCCGCCTGGTAGAAAACCTGCGCCTTGAAAGAAGCGCCCCCAAAGTGGCCGCAGTGTCGTCCGGCTGAAGCAGATATTACAAGTTATTAAAATTCGCTTAATAACTTGAAATCGCCATATTCAACGTACGCGCATGATTCCGCAAATTGGCCTCTCAGTTTGGGTATAACTGTAAAGGCGGACCCGCCCATGAGGAATCTCTACAATAAATCAAACTGCTTGTAGATCTTGCCTGGCCGGTAGGTCACGGACTCTCTAATCGTCTCTTCAAAATTTGCTTGCGCAGGCTCTCTGTAGCTAACAGAATTTTGTTGGCACATATACATACGATCTTGTTCAGTAGCTGTGGCCCATAATCAATACATACTACAAAATTTCTAGTTCGTCGTTTTACGACTGACAAATCTAATCTGTACCATTTTTGCAAAGCAGTGGGCGAAACTTCAGGTCGTCTAATGAGTACGAGCCTCGTCCACAGAGACATTAAAACTTTGGGTTATCCGGTCTACGGAGCGACATGTTGTCTAGGTACTTTGCGGAGTTTCCGAGAAATTGTCTACCATTACCGCAAATCTGCTTAAACATTGGGAGAAATTGCAATACTCTAAGTAAATGCTCTCAGCACGAGAGAACATTTCATTCCTTGAGCTAGATTATTTGGCCTCGTCGTCCACATCTAAACTGATACCAAATCCAAAAATCTTACCCAAATCCAACTACCTATATACTAACTCCCAGAGTAGATAATTTTTATGATTACATAAGTATTACGTAACTATAAGTTTCTTATCTGGGATCACGTGTATGACCGGTTATGCGCGGACGGGCACGGCTTTAGTTAGTTGTAGTAGGACGAGTGATTTATATGATACGGGTATGAGGACAAGCAAGAGTTAGCAAAACAACAAGAATTTTTGTTATTTGTAGGTTCCAGTAAAGCAGTCTTACATTAATTTACTGTTATAAGGATATTTGTGTCGAGGTCCAAGACTGCACTGAACTAGAACCGACCAAACGTGTAGAACAAACTCGTCTTTGCACAAAGAGAGCCCAGTAGGGGCTAGGTTCCGGGTATTGTAATATTTGCAGTATTGTGAAGCTACAATTCTTTGTTCTCTCTATGCTTTGTATGAGGTGGCGAGAGCACAGATGGAAGTTGATGCTGGTAACAGCAGCAGAAAATAGCAAAAATTTAGACTAACTAGCCATTCTAGTCCAGCTGTTATCAGTCCAGTCGGACGAGAGGAACGTCGGCTTGGTTTCGGGATAATACTGTTGTTTTCGTTGGCTGTTGTTGGCTTCCGCTCCCATGTGAACAATGGCTTGCTCTGCCTTTGCTCTGATACTGGTCTTACGACCAATAGCTCTGACAGTAATAGCGGGAAGAGTAGGAGCTGGAGCTGTAGATTGACATTTTATAACGTAATGCAGCGTTGCAATATAACGTAATCACTTGCTGCTCTTCCGGAGTCGACTGGATTAAGGTTGCTCACGATAACCGATTACAAGTATAAACTTATCAGTTCAACCCCGCCGAGGGGCTCTAAAATTTGCCATCCTGCCTTTGTGCTGTCTGTACTGTAGGTATATAATTTTGTATTTAGTTATACAGATATTGTGTGCAGACATACATATAGACCTATATTATATATAGACCTATATTATATTTTTATAGTATTATTGAGCATAATATTATAGTATAGTATCTGTATTATACCGGTGGACAAGTGAGTACTCTGCTCTCGAAGCCACATTTGCAGTCACTAATTGAACAGAATGGCCGAAGAAAAACAGCAAAACAAGTTTGTGAAATATTTCCTGAAAGTATTCTGGTTTCTAGTTTCGGAATGGTTTATTATTGGCATGGGTGTAGTTATTGCATTAGCATACAAATTTCCCTCGGTCGCAAAAAACCATGGACATATTCGGGCTGATATTACAATCGAGTACATTGCTGTCGCCATCATTTTCTTGATTTCAGGAATGAATATCCCACGGCAGAAACTGATCAAAGAGTCTCTCCATTGGCAAGCCCATCTATGCACTCAAGGTCTGTTACTTATTCAACTTTGAGCTATTGATCGCTGTGTGTTGGGCTAACTGTAATAGTCATATCCTTCTTGATTACCCCGTCAATTGCGTTTGGCATTGCATCTGCAATCCGCCGCTCTCATAACGACAACATCAGTCCCTGGATCCTCATCGGTATCATCATCACCGGATGTACGCCTACTACTGTCTCCTCTAACGTTGTCATGACCCGCCAGGCTAATGGTAACGAGTCGTTATCACTAATCGAAGTTTCGGTCGGCAACATTCTTGGAGCGTTTATTTCTCCTGCTCTTGCGCAAATGTATCTTGGGAAGAACACTGGCTTCTATTACGGTAACCCCACTGCTGATATGTCGCTCACTGAGCTCTATCGACATGTCATGAAACAGCTTGGTCTATCACTTTTCGTCCCTCTCTTTGTCGGCCAGGTCATCCAGTATATTTTTCCTTCGCAAACTAAATGGGTTCTCGCTACTTTCAAGCTTGCCAAAGTTGGTACATTCTGTTTGCTACTCCTTATTTGGTCTTCATTTTCAAACTCATTCGCAGCTAACGCGTTCGAACAAGTCTCACATGCTTCTATGATCATGGTCTGCTTCTTGAACGTCTTGCTGTACCTGTTTTACACTCTTATCTGTCTCGCGCTTGCATACAACCCTTTCTTCCCTAAGCGATTCAGATTCTCTCGCGCAGATACGGTTTCCATTTGTCTTTGTGGGGCCGCAAAAACCGTCGCTTTAGGTGTTCCTTTGATTAACTCCCAGTATTCGGGCCAGACTTTGAAAATTGGTCTTGTTTCGATCCCTTTGGTGCTGTTCCAGGGCGAACAAATCCTGGTCGCGCAGATTCTCGTACCTTTATTCAAGCGGTGGATTGCTCGAGGTGAGGAAAAGCAAAAGACCCTTGAAGAAGGGTCCGGTTCTTCTCAAGATACTTCTGACGGAAACACGGAGTCGCCTGCAACCACAGATATCGAAAAACAGTCCCAAGATATTGTTGTCCCTTTAGGCAATGATATTGAGCTGGAAGATACGTCAGAGCTCAAGCAGGTTAATACCCATACTTCTTACTCGTCCGCAAAAAAATAAACTGGTTTGGCATTTTGTTTTGGATTAATAATAATATTGTATTTCTTGTATTAAATGCTCTCATGTTTGGCAGGTCTAGACTATGTGTTAATTTTTTGTTGTCAATATGAGGAGGTGGACAAGTAATGATGTAATAATATATACTGTGGTAATATCAAATTTCATGACCCATATTTTTTAGCTCAACATGTTCTTCCGTCGTTTGAACCTCCGACGGCCTAACCGAAGTCTTACAAAACAGGTTATCGATAGACTCAAGACTTTTACCAGAGGTCTCAGGAACCATAAAATACCCATACAGCCATGCAATCGCACACCAGGTAGCAAAAAATATAAATGCTCCCCAATCATCCATACCGTCAAACATACCGGGTGTTGCTTTGGTGATTGCAAAATAAAATAACCAATGGAAAGTCTGCGATAACGAGGCAGCCAACGCGCGAATTCGAACAGGAAACAGTTCTGATCCAAACAAATACGGAAGACAATATAATCCAATCGACCATCCGAAAGCATGAATAAAGATGGCCCCAATAGCCGCTCGACTCGCACCGGTAGAAATTGTTAACGGATTAGATGAATATCTCTGTAAATATATACCCAAATATAAGTGGCAGACCATTTGGATCAATACTCCAGTCAAATATGAAGGCCGACGGCCCAGGGCGTCAAGAAAGAACAACGACCCTATTAAGGTACACATCAATTTTGTGAACGCATATAAACCAGTAGAATATATCTGCTGGCGACTACCTGTAACTCCAATTAATCCAAAAATGCTTGGTAAATAGTTCGTAATCGCATTCGCTCCGGAGAACTGTGCCAGAAAATAAGCCATTAGTGAAAGACAAATCCGGCGGAAATTTGATTTAACTAGAAACAGCTCTCTGAATTGATTGGAAAGAGAAACTTGCTCAGACCCGAATTTTGATTCTCGCCATATCTGTGATTTGATTTCCAAAATCTCCTTCTGGATCAATAAATCGTCGGAAGGTAAACCGCGAATTTTGCATAACGCATTAATGCCAGCCTCGAGTTTCCCTTGCAGACACAAATATCGAGGGCTTTCGCTAACAAAAAAAGATAATACTAGAGAAATCAAAGGAACAAAAGTCTGGACGAAAAAAGGAATCTGATATTGCAAATTACTGCTTGAGGAAACATGGATAGAGCAGGCATATACAGTAAACACTCCAAGCATTTGACCAAGCAGCATCCATAGATTAAAGCACAGCGTCATCAGTCCTCGCGTTTCACTCGGCGCAATTTCAACAATGTAGGTAGGTCCTACCACCGAGGCAGCTCCGACTCCAAGACCTGCCCAAAGTCGACCGAAATATAGCGCGCCCAGATTCCCATACGAAAACGTAGAAGCCAGGCAGCCCGATATGAAAATTATTAGAGAAAGCCGTAAACTGTTGATTCTTCCCCCCCATCGATGGTCATGCACGAATAGGGACAGAAACGCACCGACACCGGCGGAAAGATTTACAAATGAAACGATGTTTGCATGTGTTCCCGTAGATGAGCCAAACGCTCGATCAAATCCGTCGAGTTCAACAATTGACGCTGCACTTCCCTCATCCCAACCTTTAGGTTGTCCGCAGCATGCAAAAACGAAAACACATAAGATCAAGTGCCGATTATAAATTTCTTTGGGCGATTTTCGAATCGCAGCGATATATCGAGAAAACGATGTTTCACGCCAATATTGGCTCCTCCAAACACTAGCCATATGACATTAATCTGAGATACTCTAATTCAGGCAGTTACATAACGATTACAACATGTATTTGCCTAGTTGCGGTAATAGCTGCGGATTCCATGTGATAGCGGTGATTAGATGGGTCTGCGGCGATATCACCGTTATCTAATTTAAGCCATTGAGTTTTGATGCTTTTCTAGTGAGATCCTCTCAAAATATTTGTGAATTAAATATATTATAACTTTCATGTAGAACTATATAAACCATATGTAAAGGCATATAACTAAAGAAATGATCTTAAGCACGAGTACTGTGTATTCCAGATCAGGATATCACTAGACTTTGAACTTATTCAGCATCTTGCGAATATTCTTTCTTCCTTCATTAATTCCAGAATTCGAAATTGATTCTTCAGAATATATCAGTCAACGTGGATAGCAGTGTTATCACATGCTAAAAATTATCATGGCCAATAGATCACTGAATTAGCAAACTGGCCAGATCGATATTATTGCATCGATATCATTGCACGAGGATGGCACGAGGAAGAATGTAGATATCACTTTATAGAAAGTATAACTACAAGAAACTCTCCAGATGAAATTTCTGGCTAATATACATTTCGATCATGCCATAGTTAATCGTGCATCTCATTTTTCATTAACTGCATTTACAATGTCAAACATGTCCGAAAACACAACCGAGTTAAATGTGGTCAATCTGAACGAAGCTTATAATGCAGGTGATATTGCCTACATTTGTCTATCGACCGCGACGGTATTACTTATGATCCCTGGTCTTGGATTTCTTTACGCCGGACTTACACGTCGGAATTCTGCATTATGTATGATTTGGATATGTTTTATGGGTGCTTGTGTGGGCTTGGGCACTTGGTATGTCTGGGGTTACTCGCTTGCATTTTCCGGAACTGCAACAAACCCATTCATTGGTAATTTGCATAATGTTGGATTCCGTCATGTTAGTGCTGCTCCTCCAGTATCCACGATGTTGGTTCCAGAGCTTGTCTTTGCTGTCTATCAGGCTCTGTTTAGTGCTGTTACAATTACCATTGTGCTTGGTGCGCTCGCTGAGCGTGGAAGAATGGTTCCAGCACTTGTCTTCAGTTTTGCTTGGATCACGATTGTCTATTGTCCAATTGCCTACTGGATTTGGAATCCAAAAGGCTGGGCAAACAAGTGGGGTGTTTTGGATTACGCTGGTGGTGGACCTGTTGAAATAGCTTCTGGAATTGGTGGTCTAGCGTATTCGTTTATTCTTGGTCCACGGACTAAGCACCAACAGCTTAAGGAACAGCCTCCTCATAATATTGTTTTGATTACTGCTGGGACCAGTCTGCTTTGGTTTGGCTGGCTTGGATTTAATGGCGGATCTGCGTACGGTGCGAACTTACGTGCTGTGTATGCGTCATGGAACACTACTCTGACTGCTATATTTTGCGGACTTTCTTGGTCGCTTTGCGACCGCTGCTTAAAAAGAAAATGGTCTACCGTTTCAATATGCTCAGGTTTCATCTCAGGTCTTGTAGCCGCGACACCTGCGTCTGGGCTGATCCCACAATGGGCAAGTGTAATTTTGGGCTTGCTGACAGGAATCGTCTGCAACTTCAGTACCAAACTAAAAGGCCTTTTATCAATTGATGACGCTATGGACATTTTTGCTGAGCACGGCGTGGCGGGAGCCCTGGGATTAATATGGAACGCATTTTTCGCTGTTCCGTATGTTATAGAGCTCGATGGAGTTTCATTTGGTTCGACTGGCGGCTGGCTAAACCAGAATTGGGCTGCTTTATATAAACAATTAGCGTACATATGTGCATGTAGTGGATACGTCTTTATCATCAGCACGGTTTTATGCTTAATTATCGATCGCATTCCGGGATTGCATCTCCGATCAAATGGTTCTAAGGGAGTCGATGAGGAGGAACTTGGCGAGCAAGCTTATAATTATATGGACTCGAATACGGATTTTATTTGTTGGGATACGCCTGATGTTTCAATTGGAGTTTCCACGCAAAATAGGGGTGAAAACAGTATCGAGAATGGTTCCAGCCGAGAAAAGCATGCTTAATTTGCAATTAGCGTAAAAGTAAGAAAGTGCAAAGGGATCAAGTTGGGAGTTGTATGTCTGTTACTATACTTATTAAACAGCACTGATTTTTTATGCAATGGCTAGTAAAACGAAATTTGAAAAAATTGATAGAAATAAAATATGAAATGCAGCTCTAGACTGCTTTATCGTGCTCATCACCATAAATTAGTTAGTCAGCCAGTATGGATGCCTAAGTCACAGAGCAGATTTTGGGTCTCATGCAAAGAATTACGATTGAATCAGCCATCGTCGAAATGTTACCGAATCGTACGTTACTCTCAACGACTACGTGTTTCTGGCACCCGAAGCAGCAAAGAGGACGATGATCAAGACGATGATCAGGTTGAAATAGGCAAGTACAGTCACCGATTGTCAAGTTGCAGTGTTAATGGTGTAAAGTAATGTCCGAGATCCACGACCATCTTTCTAAAGCGATTCTTACACTTGCTCGGTCCAGTATTAAGAAATCTCTCTACTTCATAACCAGCCAAGCGAGAGAAGAATATTGCAAACGTGACGGAAAAACCGAAACTTCGATAATCTTGAGCTCTAACCGACTCAAACAGACAGAAACTCATTTCACTTTATGTGAGGTTGAATTTGAGCATGAAAAGAAGAAAATATATAAACTAGTTCTATGTGCTGAAGATTTAGGTAAAAATATCATTTCGCTTGAGAAATTACTATCTAGAAATCAGATCGGCTCGTGGACAAGTATAATCATTTTTCAACAAAATGCTCTTGGAATACATGTACTGGAACGGAAACTTAAGCAGCTATGGCCGACTAAATCAGGGCCAAAGGTTTATGCCGGATATTTCAACTCTATTAGTGCGGATTTAAGCGATTGGCGAGGTGACTTTGTGGGCGTTTTTTTGAATTCAGAGCCGGCAATTATTCTGACAGAGCTCGGATTGAACCCAGATACTGATTCTGATCTAGATCAAAATCAACAGGGTGACGATTTGCCGTTAAAGATCGAACAAGATCTTCTAGCTACTGAGAACGGAACTTATTTGTATGCCTTTTCGGCACATGTTTCAAGCAATTTTGATAGCAATTCTCAAAGGAGTTCACCTGGCGAGAAACGGCATCGCCATATTCCACTAGCAATAGATCAAATTTGGAGAGCTAACCAAAATTCACTAATCTCCGCTTTCCAAAATTCTAAATTAGTATCCAAGCAAGAATTTGAGCAAGCTCAAATCAAACGTACACTCGGCCTGGTCGGTATATACGTTACTTTACAAGGTCTCGAGATACTACCCGCGAAGACAATTCCAGATTATGGACGAATAATGGAAACTGTGATTTTATTGGTGAATCAAACATCTTCAACCATTAGAGGATTGCCTGAGTTTAGAACTTATCCAATTGAAAACCTAGCTACGGTATTGAATACTCAATATTCGCTGCTATGGTCGTTGCAAATCATGAAGTCCATGAAGTTCAAACAGCTAGAGTGCTTAACTTGGAACCAGTTTGACTCTAGAATAGTGGAACAGCCAGTGTTCCAGACTTTCAATGTACTGGCAAGCACAAAGAGTCGCTCAAAGTACACTGAAAAATCATTCTTGAGATTGATCTCTGATTCGGTGGTAAAATACAGCCAAATGGAGGGACAAAGGAAGAGAAGTACCCTGATACAGCCGAATTTGAACTTATTCACAATATTGGTCAAGACTTTAGCCCAGAATGAGACAGATGTATACAAGGACACATTGTATAAGGAGTACAAATTTGATAATCTTTTCGATCACAATTATGTGGAAGATCTGTTATCTCGTCAACAGACCTCGCAATCAAATCCGTATCCTTTATATGAGCGTGTTTAATTCGTGGAAAATCAATTTTCATGGAGAGGTGATTACGAAAGGCTATCGTTTAGAGTCATTGCTATGATAGCTGAGAACACATTACTGAGGACGGATCTAGGTTATGCATTTGCTATGTCCATATATTTAAAAGCATATACTAAGTGCAATAAATTTTGAGGATTTTTAGATTTTTCCTGTTTATACCTTTATTAAATCTATTTTAGTGTATATTGTACTATCTATTCTATGTGTAGTTTTGATTTTTACAGCAATTAGAAATACTGTATCGTCTGTTTACAGATTCACCGTGTTCAGTACTACATTGTATCAGGTAAGGGAATCAAAAATCTCTGTGCGGTCATAGCACTCTACCAATATTTTCAACTAATAGTCCAACATAGAATATCGGCAAATAAAATGGACTTCAGACATGAATTTAATGCGATTCTATAGAACGCGTCTATGTGTTAGTTTGGTCCGAGGTCAAGGACAAGCGCGTAGCTACTCATATGACGGAGTATCAAAGGTATTAGCTCGTAAGTTGAAACCAATTCGACCTTCAGACCAAGATTCAGAGGCAGAATTGGAAACGGACTTGTTCAACGACAATGCAGATATTACGTTGTCGCGCTACCAGAAGCGTCTGTATCTGAATATGCGAGCGCTAGGATCGCATTCGGAAGCACTGTCACGTACGAAAATCACTAGACAAGCTCTATTAAACGACCGCACTCGAAATATTGATCGGCTAGGTGATTTACTCTATCTGCAAACAAGATGGAAATATATTTTAAGACAGCTGACTAGGCGACCTCGAAAGAGTTTAGTCGAATGGAAAAAAAAACATGGGACCCGAGTCCGATATTTTTTACGGCAGAGCCTCGCTCGAACACGACGACGACTAGGCCGGGACTTATTTCACAAACGGTCAAGACTGATTGGCGAACTGAGAAAAAATCAAACTGATTACTCGCATGTATCAAGACGCGCTACATACTATGAACGACGGCAGGAACTATTTCTACGTCAGGTCGAAATTATGCAGTCCAAAATCACAGAGTACCAAACCGGAGTTCCACAAGAACTGGAGACTGATCAAGACGATGCGATCTGGAATGATTTGAAATCTGAATACGAGAAATTGGATATGGAGCAAGAATTCAAAAAACTTCTTGAAAACTACAAAGAGCACCGTGCTACGTATCATTCAATCACCAAGACATTATTTTATCAAGCGGATTTACGACAGCGACTAGTTGAAAACATACAGAAGCCTGCATATATCGCTAAAGATAGTTATGAGAATAACCTTCGTTTGTTTTGGGATTTCTTGGATACAAACCGGATCCGGAAACTGCGAGCATCGAGAAGTACTTATATGAAGCTCATACGGCAACAGAGTTCTTTATTAAAAGCTGTGCGGGCAAGCGACGGTCCTTATCGGCGAAAATTAATTATCAATATGCTTGAAAAAGTTTATTTCCGAGATGCTGCGAAAGAAGCTATGCTACTGCTGAAGAAGCCAGAGTCACCACCGATTTATGTGTTAGGTGTCGGAAGCATCGGTACATACGTCGCACATGGATTATTGAAATCGAATGAGACGCAGAATGTTGTACTGATCATGCGTGAATCCAAAAAAGTGTTTAATTTCAAAGCGAATGGAAGTAAGCTCGGTGTTTCCAGACAGCGCCATTCAATTTTTCCCGGCGAACCAGTCATCGAGACAGACTATGCGCATGGCTTCGAGGCGTGCACTGGCAAGGACATGCTTCGCACAATGGAAGATATTCAATTTTTAATTGTTTGTACGAAGGCACACCAAACAATGGAGGCTTTGAATCAAATTCTTGAACGGATAGGGCCTGAGACGACAATTTTGTTCTTGCAGAATGGCATGGGTCTTATCTCGAAATTATTGCGCAAGTTTTGGCCGATTCCCAGCTTAAGACCGACAATTCTGTGTGGTATCAATACGCATGGGATTACCCGTCAAGCCGAGAAAGGTGAGTTTCAAGTACAGTTGCGAGGTCCAGGAACAATTCAGATCGCTGAAATTCCCCGACTGGATCTATCTGTAGAGAGGTTTTCAGAATTGTATGTATCTCCTCAGACGCGCTTCATGCTGGGCGAATATTTGATGTATTCCAAACTGCCTGCGGATTTGCGCAAGCGGACTCGTGATATTCTCAGTTTAATGAATCTGCGGATGATCTTTTGGAAGAGGAGGATGCGAAAATATCGACTGATTTCTCCTCAACAGATGCAGCTGATCAATGAACCACGGCCCTCGACGAAGATTTTCATTAGGTTATTGGAAAACTCGAGCTCATTAGCAGTATCTCATGTCGGATTAGATGAGTTTACAATTGCGCAAGTGAAGAAAATGGTTGCGAATTGCTGCATTAATCCAATCACTGCAATTCTTGGTGAATTCAATGGTTCTATGAGTTCTCCAACGATACAGCCAACAGTTAAAAATATAATCGGAGAAGTTGTGAAAGTTCTAAATTGTCTACCCGAAGTAGCGTCGCGTTTAAGTCGGTTTCAGAAATTAGAGCTGCTTGATGAGGATGCTTTGCAGATGTCGGTAATGAACTTGGCAGATAAGACTGCGAGTAATCAGTCATCGATGTTTGCAGATATCGAGTTAGGTCGAGAGACAGAGATTAGCTTTTTGAACCACTATATTTGCGAGATTGGAAAGAAATACAGTATTGACACTCCAGTGAACAAATTGATCACGAATATAGTGATTGCGCGATCAGTTCAGACACGGAAGCAAGGAGCGCTCCCCCGAGCCCAAAAGATAAAAGGTAATAAATGGAGAAAGTTGAGGACGGTATTTATTTTCGAGCGGGCCCGTAAAATAAAATTTTTGGGTCGTCGCGAAGAATGGTGTCGGTCTGTATTTCGACGGTTTCCGTTGAAATATTATTCTGCTCGAATCAAATTTTATAAGAAGGCGCATAATCCGAACAGAGTTAGTCATCATTCAGATTCTAGGGATTGGGAGGCGCAGGTGGAAGCGCAATTGGAAAGCGAACAGGAAAAAGAGTTTGTGCAGACTGATATGGACTTCAATTTGTATCCCTCTTCGAATGAAGAAGGCTCAAATTCTCCAGCGAGGATACAAGAAATGAATGGACCAAAGAAGAGAAAAGTAATCGGAAGAGGAATGAAACAGAAAAATGGCAAAGGTCAAGAACGCAAGAAAGCTTTATCTCAACAGGGACCAAAGAAAAATGAATTGAATATCAAGCGGAGAGAGAATTCTGCGGGTGGAATTCGAAAGTTATATGCAAAGTCATCGTCATCGCGAAATTCGCATACTAAAGCCAGTCGAAGATCTCAATCAAAGTCCAAATCCAAATCTAAGTCTGGAGCTCAAGTAGCGCCAAATATTACAGTTACTGGTCCGGAATTGCGGAGATTACTCCAGGCGGAACCTGATCTACGGGAATATCGGGGTCACCGAGATCGACAACATTAATGTAGTAAATATGTACATAGAATTAAATTAAGTATTATAAATCGAGATCCAAATCGTCGTCATCATCGAAATTCTGAAACCGTCTCGTTTGATACTATATTGTTAAGCACTATCCAGTCATATGGAGAAAATATCGGAATAATGGGGGAAACTGTTACTTACCACGATTTTCGTTTCATTGGCTTTACTTTCTTGCCGCGATATTTGGTCCAGTAGACTTATCAATTCGTCTTCGTCGACACGACTTTGGATCTGTCCTGTTCGAGCCATTTGGATCAGTAAATCTTCCACTCTGAACTTGTCAGTATTATATAAAGAATAAGATATGAAATCAGAATAAAAACAAAATGCAAATGTAATACCCTTTTGCTTTTTGCGCTTTGACGATTCTGATTCGGGACAATCGCTCTCTTGCACTCGGCGTCAGGATCTGCGCAATCTAAAAATGATCAATCAATATTAGGCGACCACGGATCTTGAATAATAAAATACCATCGCAGCTCTTGCTTCTTCTTCCTGAGCTGCTTGCCCATCGGATGGAGCCTGCGGTTGAGAACCGGCAGACACAGAACTGCCTGATCTGGCTTGACTTCTTTGGAGTTCAGCCAGTCTAGCCCGCCGAATCGCTTGTAATTCGCTGTCGTCCATTGCTAGCATATAATTGCATCTTCAAATCTAATACAAAATGCGTATCTGCCATATGATATATAAGAGAACAAATCCCTTGCTTGCATCAGTGGCGGCCCGTCCGGGCGGCATTACATGCAACATTTAAGCTGGTATTTACTTACTCACTATTTTTTTGGTACATAATCTTATATAATATATGCAATATATATCTGTATATTAAGCCAAAATAATACTAGGATGGTGATGGAATTACCTAATTAGATCGGCTTTGCTGAGGTTTCACAACTCGAGTTTGATTTGTTTCTGCCCTGTGGTTCTGTCAGGTCTATATATTCAGCAATTATATATCTATTTTATATATAGTATACATATATAGATTATATTATATGATATTATATATATTGTGTTATATTTTGTTGATCACTGTCAATATTCTTGAATTCCAGATATCCCGATTTGGTCGCCGTCGACCAGAATCGCTAAGATCAGCGACACAATTCTTTCTCAAACACAATCAAACACGGCAAACTCGCAGCCGTCTTCTGCGTCTGCTAGTCTAGCAGACCCAGAGGGGTCTGTTTCGGATGAAAAATCTGATAGCAGCGTACTAGTTCGCAAGCTGAGTACTAGTAAGTCCTCTGGAACTACCGCAAACAGCACGGCATCCGCAGGTGTGTATAAGACGTTGCTGGCCCGACTATCACCCACAACGACCGCAACAATGTCTAGCACTTCACCGCGAAAACACAGTCAACACAGCAGTAAGAAGTCACAAGATGACTCTAAATCAGGCTCAGCGCAAGCAACAATGATCCCCAATTCGGATTCAGTATCGATGTCGGAGTCGAATAGTCGGCGCAGTACACACTCCATGAATCTCACTGCCTCGGCACTAGCCGCTGCGTTTTCAACAAACCATCACCATGTCCACAACAGTAATGGCCTCAATCACAGTCCACCGTCATCGCCAATAATCACTTCCAATCTGAATCGCCAGACGTCGCGGGGGTGGGCAGCAGCGATGATTGTCTCTTCGAAGCGGCATAGCAACCCATCAGCTATCGACGTCGCTGGCGTCAATACTGGAGAAGACGATGAGATGTCATCTGCCGGACAACACACGGGCGCCAGCACGAGCGCCGTGTCCTTATCGTTAGATCCTAGAGAAGAAGTCGAGACTTTATCTCGCGAGGTAGCCGCGCTGTCCACCAAACTGATCTTAGCAGTTGAACGCACAGCGGATTTAGAAGACTCCCTTGTAGGAGCGAAACACGAGCTCGATTCTGCATATGAGCGGATCAACCAGCTCGAAGAAACACAGAAACAATACTCAGACCGTATGGAAAAGGGCCTTCTAGTCGAGCGAAAGGACGTCGACTACGAGACCTCGACATTGATGAAAAAACTAATGGAAGAGTCTCGTAAACGATCGCAAGCAGAGAACGATAAACGCAGCATTGAACAAGAACTTGAGGACTTGACCGGCTCTTTGTTTGACGAAGCAAACCGTATGGTTGCATCCGCAATGAGAAAGCAAGACGATCTTGAACGGCGCAATAAACAGCTTGAAAACCAGATTAAGGAGAAGGATAATCTGCTAGTTTCTCTTCAAGAGCAACTCAAAGGTTTGAAGCAAGTACTCCAGGATGTAACCGATGTACAGTCATCGTCTGAAACTTCTGAGTCATCGATTTCTTCCTCTACTAATATTCAATCCTCAAGTAACCTCGACCTGTCAACGGAAACTTCGAATGGTTATGAAACTGCCAATGAAGCTCAAGAGACGCCTCCACCAATACCTCCCCATCGAACTTTTAAAGAAAGCCACAAGTCATCTTCATGATGCCTGTATTGTGGGTGTTGTAATTAATACTAATTAACCAAATAACAAATTAAATCAAATTAAGAAATGAAATGAAAAGAAAAGAAAAAAAAAAACGCCCTTATGTACATTAATTAGATGCTAATTCTGTCGGAACCCAGTCCAACCCCAGTCGGGAATACAAGAGGATCTGGATATCATGCCAGATTTGCTTCTGCTCACCGATTGTGACAATCTGTTTTGCGTCGCTGATTGTTATCGATGGTGATGATGGTGATGATGAAGAGGAAGAAGACGATACAGACGGAGGAGTAGATACCGCTCGGGAAACTAGCGTTCGCTTAACAAGATTTTCTCGCCGCCCTCGAATCGATGCTAATGTCTGCGATGCCTGATCAGTTGACCGCTCAGACGATTTGTCGGTAGTAAGTGGTTGCTTTTGCTTTTGTCGAAGCGCTGCTCGGTACTTCAATGCTCGTTCAAAATCAGCTTGCGCTTGCGCTTCACATCCAAGCAACAACAGATATATATCAATTATCCGTCTCCACTCTTGCTTGGTCAATTCCAGCTGACCATCGTTGGAATTCCTGTTCGCTGAACAGAGCTTTACAGTATCTCGAACAAAACGTTCACGCTGTGTTGGAGAAATATTGTGTTCACGGTATAAATCCGAATTTACAAGACAATCGACAATTTCATCGACATTCGTTCTCGTCGGTAGAACGCGCAATACGAACCCGTCCTCGCGCAGTCGAGCTGACTTGCCGTCATCGTTCAAATACGGCTGCCACTCCACGTGCAGATCTGGCACAATGCAAAGTGAACGCAAATCATTTTTCTCCCAGTCGACTAGTGCACGATGTGTGAAGGATGGCCGAATGTAATATAAATGGGCAAGCCCGAAGCCGGCTAGGAAACCTTCTTCTACCGATGTCGACGGATGTGGGGGCGGAGAGCGCGTTCGCGAACGTGCCCGCGACCGAATAGCAGACATCGCATTTGAATTTGTCACGCTCGCGGTAGTGGGGGTAACGGTAGACACAAAAGCAGCCGATGGCGCAGGCGGCGACCGAGGAGGACGAGGAGGAAAACGGCGAAACACTTCGGCAGGATAATACTCTGTAAACAGCGAGGGTACGACATCCAACACAGATAGGCGGTTTGATACCGATTCAACTTCCGTATCAAGTCTAGGAGTTGACCCTGACGGAGATACTGGTCGGGAAATGGTGGACCCAGAATCTGAAGATGAGTCTGAAGATGACGATCGCCGCTGATGATGTTCATGGTGGTGTGCAAAGGACGCTGATAGCGGCGAAATTGGGGGTAACTGCGAGCGCAAGCTAGGAGATCGTACAGGAGATCGCGATGACGATCGCGATGATGACCGTGATCGTGGGCTGTTTGCCGAGTGAAGATGAGAATAGGAAGAATAATGTGGTAGCGGAGACGGGATTGCCTGTGGAATAACTGATGGGATTGTTTGCGAAAGTGCAAGTGCGGCAGGTCTTGATTCGCGCTCCAGCGAGCGAGCAGTTGCAGTCACCGAAGCTGCTAACGACTCAAGAAATTCTTCATCAGAGTCATCACCGGCATCATCGGAGGACTCGAACATGGTCGAGTGCGCAGAGTGAGCAGATTGAACTGAGCGAACTGAATGCATGGAGGTCGTGGAATCTGTTGATAGTCGCCGGTGTTCATCGATAGATTCGACATGCTCAAAATGAGTCGTTAACTTCGGCGATTCGAGATCCGCAGATCTTTCAAATTCAATGTGACGGGTCGTCATTAGGTTGTGCATGTTATTGTGTATCGTATTTTGGCACGGCAGCGGAGTATGAATATAAAGCTAGAATGATGTAACCAGCATCTCGATTGACAGATTATGAGATATTAACGGTATAATGATCAAATGAAACAACTGAATAGCGTATTATGTAAATTGAATGGTAGCAGTATAGTAAAAAAATGTTTGCAGGAGCGGAAACATGGAATATTTATTCTCCCTCGGACCGGATCAAGATGGTGGGCTGTTCGCAGTTCACTAAACTTCAACCAGACCGCAAAATTAGCTGACAAATAAGAATTTAAACGCCTAGAGGATATATGTTAGTTAATATCACAATTTTAGTACTTTTTGCTTTTTTTCTCCATTTTTCTTTCATAGAAATAGGCATTTCTAAGTTGTGAATTATATAATCACTACCGAGTTTATTACGTAACTCATTTGAATCCAGGAGTAATCAGAGAGTGGTCAGTGCGAGAACGGGATCATTGCCCAATTGGGGATCCGCGCCAGATGCCTAAACGAGTATCAATACACTTTGGATTGAACAATAGCAACTATTGTCTTTTCTAATAGAACCAAGTAAAATCCTAGAACGTTAAATATAAATTGAGTACTATATATGTCATACTAAAATTTAAATCTACTAGATTAAATTTGAATTAATACTTGTTCGAGATATAATCATGTGGACTGGTTGTAGATATGTTATTCGTTATTTTCCAGGCATCTATCTACATCGCCTGATATTATAACCTGACCGTACACTCTCAGGTCATAAAAGTCATCACAACAGCCAATATCCTGGTCACAGGAACGATGTTACGGTTAACCAAGGCAGGCGAGAAGCCATCGCCGCTATTACAACCACACTTCGGCTACTCGAACACGGTGCGGACACTTCCAAACTAGGCAAGATCCAAACAAGTGTAGCGCAACCGGCCGGCAACCACGATGGGGAGTAAACCGTGCTTGGTTTAATTTCACGGGATCATCGGCTTGTTCGCTTCGGTATAAGTTGTTGTTCGTGTCACAGTCTGTGGCTATCTCTATTGCTAATGATCGACTTACCGTTGGATATTTGGAACAGATGCTACTTCATTGATCTAGTAGCTAAATATAGAGCAGATATTTTTTGTGTTCGTATATATTAATATTGCAATACCATTACATGCATCATGCAATAGTATTTGACGAAGACATAGCTGATATATATGATAGCTTACACTGTGTCGACAGATATGGCTATATTGATTATGTAATCCGATTATATAATAGCGGGCAATTCTGAGTACATCTGATCACGTGCAACCGTCTGGTAGAATTATGCAACGCGTAAATTGGCTACGCGTTAGAAGTTTGAACGCGTTTATTGATTGACGCGTCCATATTAGTTCCTCCGTCGTTTGTGTCGGCTCTTATTTCTTTCGACAGTTACGATTTTGAATTAATCTTACCTTTGATCCCATATCGATATCTGCAAAAATGGATAATACTATTATTTCTACTCTTCAGTCACTCCTTCCGGCACTCAGCTCTATTCCGCCAGACTTGATTCGCTTAACAAGTTCATTTTACATCCATTCTCAATCCCTGATACCGCTCGCAAGCCGAGTCGAGCATGCGCGGATATATTTGGCAGCGCATTTGGCGGCCGTGAGACTTGCAGACACATTGTCGCTGCCGCCGGCTATGCCACACCAACTACCTGTATCGTCGCGACAGTACAGTTCGCTTTTTGCAATTTTCGAAGATAAGCTACCGAGTTCGCTGGTTCCAGTTATGTCTGGAAAATTCTCTTCATCTTCATCTTCGTCGTCATCAACTCCATCTTTGTCTTCTTCATCAAATACATCTTTTTTGCCGCCTGCTGCTCTGACGAAGTTTGCATCCGCACTTGGTCTGCAGCCACGGTGTCTACATCTCGCTCGATCAGCGCTCTCGTCTCTATTCGCCATTCGGGATGCAACAACAACCAAAAGGCTGGCAAGAATATCGTGTCATCGGCCGTTTATCTGCCCCAAACATGCCTCTGCGAGCCGGCGATCAACATACCAGTGGGCTGTATTCGGTGCAGCGCTGTTTGTGCTGTTTTTTGGTGATGTCATCGAATCCATAATTGCCGAACAACAACAACCGTTACCATCTACTCCTGATGAAGAAGGAATTAAGCCCCGGAAACCACGAGCGAAGTTACACGTACGACTGCAGTCTTCGCCTCAGCAGGCTTTGTTTCTTGCCAAGTTTCATAAACTCAGTGGACAGGCTACGGATCCAGAGCTACTTACTACATTTATCAACGAGCTGGAACTGATTTGCTTTAATCGAGTCTCGCCATCGTCGAGTTTCAAATATGCTCCTCTGAGCAGAAAGCTGTCTGGCCAGGTTATAAACTGGGTCAGTACTGTGCGGGCGTTCAATCTTTCGAGGCAACCAAAATCGGAGATGGACGACGATACAGTTGAGCAAACTTTCGTCAATTTTCCGAGCTGTGGATCGGATATGATGCGGTCGTTCAATCTGTCAATAGATCAAGGATACCAAGAATGGTCAATTGGGGTGCAGAAGAAACTTCGTCGAATCATTCGCTTACGGGCCCGACAACAAGAATGAGTAGATTGTCTTGGAGGTGAGAATTGAAATTAGACTATATTATATATATGAACTACGCCGAATCAAGTAAGGCTACCAACATGCGCTCGTAATCACCCGAAGTCTCCCCCTTGACTCTCTTGATTAACTCTTTATGATACTTAGTCCGATATGCCGCTTTGACCGCAGCCAGCAACTGCTTGTCCCAGTGAATTCTAACAACTCGTTCGATGAGCAAATCATCATTCGTGCCCAAGCCTGCCATACATTTCTCCAACTGGTCTGCCCAAAATACAGGCTTATCGACCGCCAGGCCAAGCATGTGCAGCAGGGCAGTCTCCATGTGTCCCGAAAAGGCTCTTTGAATTGCGTCCGATAAGGGACGGCCATGGCGCTTGCTGTATTCAAAAGAAATCATACGGATATGGTTATCGGATCGCTTTGCCAAGACTTCGTAAACAACTTCTGCTCCATTACCAGGCGAAAGCCCTCGACTTAGCGCGTCGACGTCGGCTTGAACCCGTGACGAATCGACCGGAACCCACTCTTCCTCACGAGCAGCCTCTAAAACGCGCTTGAACATTGACTTTGTTTTCATTGACAGATCGTCAGCAATCTCACGCTCCAGTGACTTGTTGAAGCGTTGATTAAACATGTATTTGATCGCATTAAGGTCGGCATTGCTCCTACCGAGAACAACGTCATTTAACATATTCTCGTTGGTGCCGGCTCCTTTCAGCGCTCTGTGAACGTTCTCCACATCTGCTGATAGTGGTCCGCTGACGACAAGTTTTAATCCGTCTTCTAAGCGACCGCTCAATTCCTTTTCCAAGAGGTTCGAAAGTGACTTATTCTTTACTTGCTCGTAGTTTTGCCGAATCCGCTCAACTTGATACGGACTCTTGTTGGCCAATGTGTTGATCAAAAGCTTTTCATCAGTGCCGAAACCTTTACAAGCTTTGATGATAGCCTGGACATCTAGAACGGGATCATAAAACGTTTCGTTGGGGGGAGGAGGGCCACCATAGCCTGGCGAAAGCCCGTTGGAACCTATCCCAGCACTAGCAGGAGCGCCTTGTCCATACTGTCCAAATTGGCCTTGTCCTTGTTGAAATTGGCCTTGAGGCTGGTTGTATTGCCCTTGAGAGTATTGTCCTTGAGGTTGACCGAATTGTCCCTGAGGTTGACCATACTGTCCTTGCGGAGGATACTGTGCTGAAGGTTGACTATACCCTTGAGGTGGATACTGCTGGTACTGTGCTGGAGGTTGGCCATATTGTCCTTGCTGATATTGGGGCTGCCCGTGTTGAAATTGTTGTCCATATGGTTGCTGCCCTTGAGGATATTGCTGGCCGAAAGTCTGTTGCCCAGTCTGCTGTCCAGTCTGTTGTCCAGTCTGTTGTCCGTAAGGCTGCTGGCCGTAAGGTTGCTGGCCATAAGGTTGTTGGCCATAAGGCTGTTGGCCATAAGGCTGTTGATTATACGACATATTTAGATATTATGCTAATAACAATCGTATTGTGTAATGTTGTTCTACCAAGAGAAAGGCAGAACTGACCGTATTTATATCTAACTTCCCCTCGCTCAGCCTCATTCGCCCTTAATTTCCCCGAATACGCCTGATTTTGCCCTTATAACCAATTTCTCTTTTTCCAATTGGATTGTTTTTGATGGCTCAGAAACTTTGTATAATTATATCCCAAATTCTGACATTAAAATAGCATAAATTATTAAAAAATTATCTCAATTTACACAACAAATTATCGATCTATAGGTTAACTTCACGTTCTCGACTCGTCTAGAGATATCAGGTAAGGGCCTGCCACGGGCTGTGCCTCTATGGCTGTGCTACTATTATGTAATCACGTACGGCTGATTGCGAACTACTACACGATGAGGTCATACTCTTGGCTTGTATTTGTATTAACAAGTTAACTTACAGTTATATATGTTGATTGTAATATAATTACATAATTGAAAAGATTACCAATTACTAGACCGATTCCCTTCAGACTTCGTAAAATCCCAGATTCCTTTCGTTCCTCTTCCGGACGACGACGGCTGTCCTTGTCCTTGTCCACTCGCAGAACCTGCATCTCCATTTCGACGAGTGAACATAGGCGCTGTAAACAAACTGCCCATCTGGCTTCCAAATCCAGATCTGGTCGATCCAGAAGTCGACCCAAGCTGGTCCGACTCTGCTATCCCAAATATTGGTTTGAACAAATTCGGCTGTCGCCGCGTTCCAATCGGGGCCTGGGCGTGATGAGTTTGAGACTGTCCCTGCTGCAAGATTTCGCCAGTGAACGATGAATTCGACGAAGAGGACATTGACAAACGCATGTCACTATCCATTATCATCATCATCTCCTCTGATTCCTCGTCCACTAGCTTAGCACTAGTCTCCTCTTCATCTGCCGTCGACCCATCTCCAGATGTAGTCCGAATGCCAGCGCCCGGCCGTTGCTTAGAAAATGAAAATAAACTCGTAAAACGTCGGCCTGGTGTTCGCGGCACATCCGGTCCAAGAACAAATTCCTCTGGCTCCGCGTCCTCGTTCCCGTCAAACAGCTTCGCAAGCATATTCGGCGTCTTGTTCCCATTTAGACTCATGCCACTACCACTACCACCGTTAGACGAAGTGCTCGATGCTGCACCACCGACAGTAATCCGATGGTTTGTAGGCGAGGATGACGTGCCAGAATCGAAAGAATCTTTTTTCCGGCCAATAGAACCAATACTATTCCCAATCGCAGACACGCTTCCAAAGAGGGGTAGCTTCGAAGGAGATCGTTTCGTAAGATTGCCAAAACCTGTAAACGGCGCGGGTGTTCCTCCGTTAGGTTCTTCATTCAAAATTGGCTCCGCACCAGTATCGTCTCCGGAACTACCAGACGTCATATTGAACATACTCAATAAACTTGAGCCAGTACCGCTCTGTCGTCTATTCGAATACCGTGCAATCGGCGTACTTCCGGCGATATTGCTCATATGTCCTGGAATCAACATATCCGGTGTATGTTGACCTCCTCCTCCACTGCTTGGACTAGGCGTCATACTCAGATTATCCAGTAAACTTAACGACGCACTATCGGGTATCAATGGCGACCCAGGATCTGTACTTGCGCGAGAAGGCAGTCCAGAAGAACTATCGGACAGCATAGTTACATTCTTCAAATTACTATCAGTAGGAAAAAAGCTACCGCCTCCAGGGCCCGAAGTGCCACCTGAACCAGCGACACCTCCACGACTAAGCAAAGAGAGTGACGACGAACTATTGTTCGGTAGGCCCATATGCGAATACTGCGAGATCGGTCTAGATGCTGATAACACCAAGTTCGAAACATTGCTTGATGGCGGCGTATCTGCCGACATCTGTGACTGATGTTGAGACAATGGAGTCCCTGGCATTCCAAACAGAGCATCAAACTCGAGATCTCCGCTTCCGGAATTAATCCGCGATATCGACCCACCAGGACTATCAACGGTATCTATCTCCAAATCACTTGGAGCCGAGTCTTCGGCAACAAATAGATTCGACGGTAACAACATGTTTACAGACGGGCTTGTCGGACCTCCAATTAAATCTTCCGTAGTAGGCGTAATAGCATCTTCCATCGGCTCGGCAAAAAAATTAATTCCAGATGAATTGAAATTCGTGAAGCCTAATCCAGACAAACTAGAAGTCGATGAAAGAGCAGGAGGAACAGCCGGACTATTGAAATGCAACGAGTTTTGCAAGTTATTGAACGTTGACGCATCGGGAAATCGAGGATCATGAATCGGATATGAAGAAATAGGCGACGACACCGCGTTAGCTTGTCTCTGCTTATTCCGAGTGCGATTTCGACGTTTCGCCGATTTCGTTACCTCCGGAGAGGGAATTGATCCTTGTGAAGACACCAACGAAAAGACTTGGTGTGTCTTGCGCAGCTTTTCTTCTGCTTCTCGATACTGCTCAAATATATTCACATATCGCAACTCGAGACTTTTTTGAACCTCCTTCCAAATTTTTTCGAGTCGTAAATCCTCCGCATCTTCCGAATGAACTAACTTAGCAAAAGCATTTTCTGCAGAGTCTTCACCTTTCGAATAGCTCTTCTCTGATTCGGCCTTCTTGATTTTTGATACCAATCCTCGTATTTCATCTTCAATCTGCGCAATCTGTTTATGGCCGTCGTTTATAATAGTCTTGCTTTTCTGCTCCCGTAATTGTAGATTCTTCTCTAGTTCAACCGACAACCGTTCTAACTCTGATTTACGTTGAGCAGCTGTCGTCATATCTGACTCCCACTTTTTGAAATCGTTCTCAACTCTTTGAATAGAGTCTAGTTTCTGTTTTACGGCTTTCTCAACTTTAGTTTTCTGTGCCTCAAGAGTTCTTTTAGATTCTTCCAGCGCTTTAGTTTCGCTTCTCATTTGTGCCCGCGCAGCATCCTCTTCCTTACGCTTCTCTCGGAGGGTTTCCAGTTCTGCTCGAAGAGTCTGCTCAGTGGTTACATAATCTTCTTCAGCATGCGTTTGCTGAGCTATGGTCTCCGAAATCTCTGTCCGGATTTGTTCGAGCTCAGCTGCTAGGGATTCGATTGTATATGGCTGTGTTGCAGCGGTGAATGACGAGATATCATGTTTATTCCGGTGCGAAGGTGACGAATGACGATTTGATCTGTTCGCCCCACGTTTAAACGACGTCACAACCGCAGTTTCGGCATTCTTTGGCATGCGTTCGTCTTTAACTTCGTCGTGTAAGCGCTGTGATTCAAAGAGTGATACTATACATACATTTAGTTGTGCTTTCTATCGTCTCGTGAGCAACTGGCTGGATATTGGTAAGGATTAAGTCTTCGGATTTTCGACGAGTCCTCAGTCGAATCAGCTGTCCAGCAGCAGAATAATGATTTGAATTCACCTATCAAGACGATTAGAACTTGCAAGCCTTGACAAACTTTGAAGTATTACACCTACAGCCAATACGCGAACACCATAAACTTGATCAGGATTCAGTCCTGTAATAGTGACTGATGTCTCTCGTTTCTCGCTTTCTCCAACTAAACAATCAGAATCCGCAACAATTAATTTCATAGATAAAATCAGTCTGAATCAACCCACCATTCTGGCCGTTCATCTGGATGACATGCTTCGCGACCGACGATGCTCTGTCAGGGAGTGACCAATGCAGTGTTACTGAATCTGAAGACACGCTATCCAAGCAAACATGAGGAGGAGCAGGAATATCGATTCCAAGGAGCTGAACAAGTGTGGGAATCGGAATCTGCAACAACCGCGTCGCCCGGTGAAGAAGCCATAGCAACGACAGCACAGTAGATACAAGCACAAACAGCATTTCTGCCGTCGCGATCTGATCTGATACTTGTTATATCGTAATATTCCTGTCCTGATAACGGGTAGAGTATAGTCTATTTGTAGTGGATTACTTCTTTAATTTATATAGATATATTTAAGATTTTTAAGTTTCTGGAGGAAAATCAGTCACTGTAGAAAAACTTAAGGTTCTTCCTTGGGAATGACCCAAACATCGATTTTTTAATTCTCTCTTGGTACGACTAATGATCGGCTATGAGTTTTAATTTACATAGAAAAAATAAATTAAATATCTATTGATCATTTATGTTTTAGCTGCTTACAGTTCTTCTATAGCATTAATATATATAGGTTCCATGCGGAGCTAAATTACGTAATAAATTAATTCACGTGACATAAGATGTACTGGATGCCATCACATGAGATCCACGTGATAACAGCCGCCAGCTAAACGAAGATCATATAGCACTGATGTTATTATTGGAAATATAAGCTGATTTACAGCTGTTCTATTCGTATTGCGACTACGTTAACAGATTTATAAGATCAGTAGCCGAGTGAGATTATTCTATAGTTTTTGCCATTTGCGGACATTTTTTTCAGGCTGATTTGGGGCATATATCGACAAAGCTGTACTGGCTGGTCTCAGACTTTCGGATCCAGTTTATCCGACTCATAGCTTAATTTTGGTCTATTTAGAACGAAGACGTCTGATTAAAATATAATAGGAGACAACTAATTTGGGTGTGAGAAATGCAGTACGTTGGGCGCGCTATTGGCAGTGTTTCAAAGACATGGAATTCCATTAACCCGGCAACGCTGTCTGGTGCTATTGACGTGATTGTTATTGAACAGGAAGATGGTGAAAGCTCCTTCATTTGCAAATTTCATTCCTACAATATTTGATGTGCTAACACTTAACACAGGAGAGTTGGCCTGCTCACCGTTTCATATTCGTTTCGGCAAGTTTGCTCTTCTGCAGCCGTCTCAGAAAAAGGTATGATTTTCCGTTTGTTCGATGACTCTAATACCAATCTGATTTCTGTCTAGGTCGAGTTTTCAGTTAACGAGCGAAAAGTGAATTTTGCCATGAAGCTAGGCGAAGGTGGTGAAGCCTTTTTCGTGTTCGAAACTGATCTCGATGTTCCCTCTGATCTGCTGACATCGCCCGTTCTTTCCCCCTCTATATCGGCCTCATCGTCTCCATCTGCTGTATCCTCAAACCCAGGATCGCTACAGGAACCAGAGTATCTGGATTTATCTGGTGGATCGTCTAAATCCCCGGATTTGCCGTCATCTATTTCTATTATCCGGAAAAGCTCAAGTAGCTCAGATGTGTCTTCTGGAGACGTCATCTCAGACCCGTCCTCAGAAGCTGCTATCGACGCTCGCGCAGATGCTGCCTTAGCCACAGCTCTGCGAACAATAGGACCCAACGGCGTTCTAGGAAGGCCCGATCATCTCCAAAATCTACCAGAAGCAATGAACAGTTCACCTGAACTTGCTGGAGACCAACCTGGTAAGAAACGTGCGGCTTTTCTTATAATTACTGCTAATATTGATCAAAATGTAGATGCAACCCGACGACGTTCTGGAAGCAAGTCTCTTAATGGAAGACCGAGAACTTCGTCCTCGTCAGATACTTTGCCTTCCGTTGAGCTATCCAGAGCTTTATTAAGTAGTTTCAAGAGCGATGACCCGGAAAGCTCAAGTGCTGTCCACCTGAGTAGTGGATCGACACCTCTGTTACGACCACGGAGTCCACCGCTAAGTCGAGACCAGGCAATCCAGCGGGCTAAAGAACTGAGCCGAAAATTGAGTATTAGTAAAATTCCAACAATGGTCACAGATAGTGGCGACTTGGTGCTGGACATGACTGGATATAAGGCCGGTGAAGAAGAGACTGCGCGGGCAGAATCCGTAGCACGGAAAATCCTCTCAGAGGAGCTGAGTATTAATGCAGATATTGCGTCTTTGATAGCCCCGGACGAGCATGGAAATCTGTGGATATACGCGAACGAAGACGCAAGAGAACGCGCGAAAACTATCGACAATAACTCTCAGAGAGGAGGGCAAATGGAATTTGACTACGAGCCTGATGAGTTACTCGGACGAAACTCCAATCCGCCAAGCCCAAGAACAATGGCACAAGCTCACACAATTGCTCCAGAATTAACTCCACCTCCATCTCTTTCACCCGCATCGCCGGGTTCGCCAGTTTCGAATGTTAGCTCTCCGATAGATACCGAACAACGTTACGTCAAGACTCTTCGACTGACTTCTGAGCAATTGAAAAGTCTGAATTTGCAAGCAGGCGCAAACTCTGTTTCGTTCAGTGTTAATGGTGGGCGTGCAGTTTGTACTGCACGTATGTTTTATTGGAAATATAACGTTCCCTTGGTGATTTCCGACATCGACGGTACAATTACGAAATCGGATGCCCTTGGTCATGTATTGACTATGCTAGGGCGGGACTGGACACATGTTGGGGTGGCGAAGCTGTTTACGGATATCTCGAGTAATGGATATAATCTGATGTATTTGACATCGCGGTCGGTGGGCCAAGCAGATTCAACTCGGCATTATCTGCGAGGAATTGATCAGGGCGGATATAAACTTCCTGATGGTCCAGTGATTCTATCCCCGGATCGGACGATAGCCGCATTACGGCGTGAAGTGATTTACCGCAAGCCGGAAGTGTTCAAGATGGCATGTTTGCGAGACATCCAAAGTTTGTTTGATTTACGCGAAGGAACGCCATTTTATGCTGGATTTGGAAATCGAATAACCGACGCGCTTTCTTATCGCTCAGTTGGCGTGCCTTCATCGAGAATATTCACAATTAATTCCAATGCCGATGTCCACATGGAACTACTTGAGCTTGCTGGATATAAGAGTTCATATGTGCATATGGGTGATTTGGTTGATCATTTTTTCCCGCCTGTTACAGCACAACTTGGAGATGAACGGTTTACAGATGTGAACTTCTGGAGAGAGCCGGTACCGGATCTGATTGATCCTGATTCTGAGTCCGACGAGGAAAATACTGGTAGCTTTGGGAGGGATGGGGAAGAACTGGATTCGATAACGAAAAAATTACAGCAAGCTTCGTTATTGAATAGCGAAGAAGGAAGTGAATATACAGACAGAGATGACGATGACGAGGAGGACGAAGAGGAGGAGGACGAGGAGGTCGGTGAGCTAGAAGATGAGGAAGAGTATTTAGATGAGAGTTAGATCATTCTGGATGAGCAGTATGATCCGGAATATGCAAGTATCCGACAGCTGCGAGTGTGACCGGTTAGGAATGCTATCAAATATTCAATAATATCAACAGATTCTAATAGGTAATCGCAATGCGAATGATTATATTATTTATTACGTAATTATACGTACCCTTAAAAGTGTAAGCGAGGACGACATAGTCCGGAGGATCAAAGGCCTCCTCGCGAGTTGAATTCTGTATATCGTATTTCTGATAGTAGGACGAGCTAGTTCTATTGCAAAAATTAGATAAGGAACGTTTGAGGGTTGTCTTGTCGTTAGTAGGATCTATATTGCGAGATCCGATTGAAAACGGAGTTTTTTTTGAAGGAAAAGGGTGCATCTGTAATTTCGCAATGGCGCACTTAAGTACTCCAGCCGTCGTTATGGGTGAGTTATTAGAAGCCGATTCTGATTGAGACAAATATTAATATACTGATTTATGTAGACAAGTGAGTGAAATCCTGTTGTGTGCAAAGAATGAGGGAGTAAGATGGACAGTTGATGATCAATTGGGCTAAGATGTGGTGTTTACAGTGTTTTGTGAATGTTGATCTAACAAATTTAGCGGTACGGGATTGACTAAACTCGGATTCGCGGGAAATGACTCGCCATCTTTCATTTTTCCGACCGCGATAGCTACACGCTCTGCGAATGGAACTGGAGGTGGACGTCCGCCTCCTCCCTCCAAGCCGTCGTTTTTGACCGGCGGCGGTGGTGGTGGTGGTGCCGGTGCGGGTGGACATCTTAATCAGAAGCGGGGGACTGAAGATCTGGATTTTTTTATCGGACAGGAAGCCATTGAAAATTCCAATTCGCCTGGTAAGTCTGCAATAATTTTTTTTTCTGGTGTTGATGGGACGTGATGCGATATGGCGGTTTTGTGATGCTGACTTCCCCAGGATACTCGTTGAACTATCCTATTCGTCACGGTCAGATTGAGAACTGGGATTTGATGGAGCGGTTCTGGGAGAATTCTATTTTCAAATATTTACGGTGTGAACCGGAAGATCATTACTTTCTATTAACGGAACCGCCGTTGAATGCTCCTGAAAATCGTGAGCAGACGGCGGAAATCATGTTTGAGTCTTTTAACTGCGCTGGTCTGTATATTGCTGTTCAGGCTGTGCTTGCACTTGCTGCATCATGGACGTCTAGTAAAGTGCAAGGCCGGACGTTGACTGGTACGGTCATTGATAGCGGCGACGGAGTCACTCATGTCATTCCAGTTGCCGAAGGTTACGTGATTGCGTCCGCCATCAAGAACATTCCGATTGCGGGTCGTGATATTACGACATTTGTGCAAACATTACTCCGCGATCGAAATGAGAAGGTGTCTAGCTTACGAGTCGCCGAGAAGATCAAAGAGGTGAGTTTAGATTGGAGATAGAGCGTATTCTTGTTAAATTTGTGTTGACCAAAATAGGAGTTTTGCTATGTTTGCCCGGATATCGTTAAAGAATTTAATCGGTTTGACCGAGAGCCCGAACGTTTCCAGAAATATCTTGCCGACCAAGGGCTTGGCCGTAAGGTTGAGATTGACATTGGCTATGAGCGATTTCTCGCGCCGGAAATTTTTTTCAATCCAGAGATCGCTTCCTCGGACTTTTTGACTCCGCTTCCAGAGGTTGTCGATCAAGTTATCCAGGGCAGTCCCATCGATGTGCGTCGAGGTTTGTACAAGAACATTGTCCTTTCCGGAGGTTCGACAATGTTTCGAGATTTTGGTCGCAGATTGCAGCGTGATATCAAGCATATAGTGGACGCGCGTATTCATCGATCGGAGCAACTAAGCGGAGCCCGTTCGGGTGGTCTTGACGTACAAGTGATTTCCCACAAAAAGCAGCGCAATGCTGTATGGTTTGGCGGCTCGATGCTTGCACAGACGGTATGTTGTTATTCGATATATGAAATGAACTCTGCTAACAGGTAAGCCCGAATTCCGAAGCTATGTGCACACAAAGAAGGACTACGACGAATATGGTCCTGGAATCGTGCGCCAGTTTTCTCTGTTCAATGTGCCTTAGTTGTTATATGATTACTTTGTATGTGTGTTCTATTTGATTTATGAAAGTTGTTTAGTTATCTTTATTCAATAGAGTAAATATAGGAACTGCAGTAGAGGGAAGTCTCAAGTATTTACTAGCTGATATTAGCCCGCTTACGCTCGTTGCATTTCCTGCGCACGACGTTGAAATTCCTAAGCCAATTAGCAAGCTCGACCGAATATTGAGAAAGTTAAACATACCTCTGACAAAACTCCGACAGAAGAAAGAAATTTAACGACACAGCGGTCAACACATAACGATTCGCCCTTATTGAGGTCTCCTTCCGAATAGTAATTTGGAATACATTTCTGCATGCAAATCTCCGAGGCACTAATTATTAGTATCATATTTTAGATGTACATGATATATATAGGTGAAATAAATATATAATTATAATACTTACGAACGACGTAGTCCACCCGTCATCATCACATCGCCCTGATAATTTGCAATTTTGGCCTCGTCGTAGCCTCCAGACAAACCGAATGCCATTTTGTAAAAGTTGAATAATAGGACCTTAAGTAATTAAATCTGTATTATATAATATTTAATTCTTTGGATCTTTGTGATTAACAAAAGAGAAGAAAATATTTGAAAGTGGATTGGGAGAACTACTTGTTTCTGAATTGCGAAGTATCGTGCAGTGTTTTGTTCGATGTCCTGAATGTGTCATTTGTAGATAACTTAATATACTTGATATCTACGGCATATTTAATAGGTATGTATTTCATAGTTGTTGATAATGATGAGATATTGACTGCTGAACTGTATTAAAATATACTTCAGAATATGTGGCAAGTCCGCTAATCTTCTCTCTGAATCATAGCACACTGGTGACTATTAAGCAATTACTGGATCTAATATACATCTAGATGCTTGCGCGAAGATTTTTTCAACCTCAGCCGTGTCTCCTGTGGAAGTCACGACCGTGTCGTCTTGCCCGACATTCTGGACCCAATTCCAAGTCTTCACAGTCTGAGCCTGCTCGTCCACAGAGTACAATTTCTGAAACTAACAGGAAAGACGAACCACTGGTGTCTGATTTTCAATCGCGTTTAGACTCAATTATCAAACTTGGAAAGCCACTTTATCCCATTATACCGTCGGGAGTTTGTGCTACTGAAATCGCGACGCTGAAGCATCGATATGGCGACAAAACACAGCAACAACTTTCGGACCTCGTTACCTCTGGAGAATCAAACCCGTACACAATATACGGACGAGTAACAAGTATACGAACTGCCGGCCGAAAATTAGTTTTTCTCGACATTGAGCGAAATGAGGACAAAATTCAAGGCATATATAGATTCAACTCGATTGCTGGTCTTGAAGTCGACCAGTTCACGAAGTTTTCTGAGCTTCTGCGAGCAGGAGATTTCATTTCCTTCACCGGAATTATATCGCGGACGAACGCAGGTGAACTGTCGCTGAGATCTACTGCTGAGATCACATTACTTTCTCCATGTCTGCATCCACTTCCAGAACAGCTATCAGACCGGTCGAAATCTCATCATCGAACGGTCGATTTCATCATTAATCCCACTTCTCGGGATCTGATTCGGGCACGATCGCAAATCATTTCATTAATCCGCTCGTATTTCCTTGAACACGGGTTCCTTGAAGTTCAGACGCCAATTCTCTCCGATGTTGCCGGCGGTGCAAATGCGAGGCCTTTTACGACACATGCCTTGCTGGGATCAGGCGACTCGTCGACCACGTCCGGAATACCACTTGAATTACGTGTCGCACCAGAATTATGGCTTAAACGACTCATTATTGGAGGCTTTGATAAAGTGTTTGAAATTGGCCAGGTCTTCCGTAATGAGGGTATTGACCACATACATAATCCCGAGTTTACTACTTGTGAGTTCTACGAAGCGTTTGCGTCTTTGGAATCACTCATTTCGACAACCGAAGAGTTGATTTCCACGGTCGTTCAGCAAGCGTCCGCGATAAGCCCAATCATTGCCCAGAATATCCGAGTCAAAAACTTGTCAATCCGAGCTCCGTTTCCACGGATTGACTTCATCCCAGCTCTACAACAGGCTTTAGACGCTGAATTTCCAGGTAGTGTTTTGCAAACTCACTCAAATTTTGACAGCGAGGACTATCATCTAGCAATAAAATTTTTAGAGTCCATATTCACTAAGCATGGACTCCCACTCCCTTCACCGCCCACCATTCCCAGGATGCTCGACAAGCTTGCAGACAAATTTTTGCTTCCTGTCATAGAATCGTTCAATACTCCTGTTTTTCTAATCAACTTCCCCGAATCGCTATCTCCACTTTCAAAGTCGACCTCATCCGGAATTGCTCGTCGATTTGAGCTTTACATTTGCGGTACCGAGCTCGTCAATGCGTACGAAGAAGAGAATTCACCTTTTTCGCAGCGCAAGAAGTTCAGCACCCAGCAACGTGACCGCGATCATTTTCATGACTTGGAATCACTAGTCGCAGACCAATCATATTTGACTTCCATGGAATGGGCTCTTCCTCCGACCGGTGGTTGGGGAATAGGAATCGATAGACTTGTTATGCTGCTGACTGGTGCCGAAAAGATTAACCAAATTCTTGCCTTTGGTGGTATCAAAAACGTCGTCAAACAGGAGTAATTTTTAGGTCTGTCCTCTTCTCTGTTACCTCTATTTTTGGCCGAAGTAAGGTTCCGTTCATATTTTCTCCGATAATTTTCATTCTAGTAAAAGCCAAACGTGTGATTATGTCAAAAAGCACTTCTAAACTGTCCCTGTATGGGTTACTCGCCGTTCAATGGGCTGCATACTCACGAATGTAAATAAATAAACATTTAGAGAAGTTAAACAATATCTATTTATATTAAATATAATAATATAATAGTTATATTAATTTCACATCATAATTCAACGTCCTCTTCTAACGAATGACTTCCAAAACACCAATTTGAATACATCTTGCATTATGCAAACTAAATTATCTTCTTCCGATCCTCTATAACAAATACATCTTAATGAATGACTGCGAATAATCAAAACAAAACATTAAAAAATCAAGACACTCTCTGATGCAATCTATCTTAAACCATCTCTTGTCCATTCACCCGAGCATACATCCCTCGCGAACCAGACGAGGGGTTCCGTCTGAAAATGCTAGCAATCCATCGTGAAATCTGTGGACGCGTGTCAACCAGTAAATGCTCCTGCAATCCAAGCTGTGTGGACCATTTCGGTCGCTTCCAGCCCTTCAAGGCTAATGACGAAGTCACCACAGATACTGAGCTAAGAGCCATAGCAGCTCCGGCAGCCATGGGAGGTAATGTCCATCCAAATGGAAGAAATACTCCCATTGCAAACGGAATCATGATCACATTATAAACAGACGCCCATACAAGATTAGCCTTGATACGTCCAAAAATAGTTCGGCATAATGAAAGGGAAACTGCTGTGTCCATCAGCAATGTATCGTGTCGCATCAGTACAATATCAGCAGCCTCGACAGCGACATCTGTACCAGTAGCCATTGCAATGCCAACATCCGCAGTAGCAAGCGCAGGCGAGTCATTGATTCCATCACCGACCATGGCAATCACCGACTTAGCACTCTCGCTCTGCATTTGTTGAATAATCTCTTGCTTCTGCGCTGGTGTAACACCTGCCCAAACGTTTGATACATCAATACCAACCTCACGTGCAACTCGATATGCAGCTGCACGCTGGTCACCCGTCACCATGGCAACCTCAACTCCCATACGACGCAAAGCATCAATAGTAGCACGCGAATTGTGTCGAATCGTATCGTCAAGCGAAATGTTGCCAGCAAAAACATCATCAATTCCAATAAAAATCTCTGTCAAAGGTGCTTCCTCTGCACGTCGCATAACTGCATTTGGCACATCAATGCCACACTCGGTCATAAACTGAAGATTGCCAACTGCAACATCGTATGTCTTCTGGGCAGTCATCTGAACAGAGGCTCGAATACCACGTCCCATTACAGCCTCAAAATTAACTGTACCGAGCTCAAGATCAGCTTTAGCTTTTGCTTCCGCGCTCTCATCCACCTCATCAAGAACTTCATTGGCTTCCAAAACAATAGCCTTTCCAATGGGATGTTCACTGCCAACCTCAACCGCACGAACAAGACGCCACCAAGTATCCCGCTTGTCCTCATTTACATCCCACTCGATAGACTTCATATGTTTTACAACAGACATGCTGCCGATAGTCAGTGTACCTGTCTTGTCAAACACGACTCTGGTGATCTTAGTGGCGCGCTCGAGTACAGCTCCTCCCTTGATCAGAATACCATTCTGAGCACCAACGCCAGTACCAACCATAACCGCAGTAGGAGTACTAAGACCGAGTGCACAAGGACAAGCAACAACAATAACAGAAATAGCAAGCTTCAGACAAACCATAAACTTGCCCTCATGACCCTCGAAAATCTCAGGCGGGTGTGGGATGACATGCGAAAGAAAATACCAAATGCAAAACGTGAAGACAGAAAGAGCAATAACGATTGGTACAAACTTGCCCGCAATAACATCCGCAAAGCGTTGAATAGGCGCGCGCGTAGTTTGCGCTTCTTGAACTAGGTTGACAATCTGAGAGAGCTGTGTATCCTTACCAGCACGGGTAACACGAAAATCGATACGACCAACACCATTAATAGTTCCACCAATAATAGGCGATCCGACAGATTTCTCAACTGGCATAGGCTCACCAGTAACCAAGGACTCGTCAACATAAGAAGAACCAGCTACAACGATACCATCAGCCGGTGCTTTTGCACCGGGACGCAGAATGGCAATGTCATCAACTTGAATAAGGTCTGTTGAAATCTCACGCTCAGAAATATTGGCAGAAGTAAGGTTTTTGGGATCTGCATATATGGTGGCCATTGAAGGTGTGAGAGAGATAAGACGCGAAAGTGCAGTCGAAGTTTGGCCCTTAGCGCGACTTTCGAGGTATTTACCATAAGTAATAAAGGCAATAATCATAACAGAAGTCTCAAAAACAGTTTGCGGTGGCATATGGCTCTGCTTGGCTATCGAAGCAATCATTGAGAAGCAGGAATAGATAAAGGCTGTGCTAGTTGAAAGGGCGACAAGGACATCCATGGTGGGGGTGCCGTGCTTAAGCGAGCGCCAGGCAGAAATGTAAAAACGGCGACCAATATAGAATTGGGCTGGAATAGAAAGAATAAGAGATATTAATTCGCGGAGATGAAGACCAGGAACGAAAATAGTCCACGAGCCGGGATCACGGTCCATGAAACACATTGGAGTGATCATGTTTATAATGAGAACGGGGACGGCAAAAATGGTTGCACGTATGGCGGCCTTTCGCCATTCTCTAATATCTTTAACACGGGATAGGGAATCAAGCTGCGCATTGCTATTCGACATGTCAGAAAGGATTGCGTCGAAGCCGGAGTCAGTAATGGCGTCGACAATATCACGGATCCCAGTTTTAGCCGGATTGTAAACAACTTTTGCCTCTTCGGTTGACAAGGCAACAACGGCGGAAACAACGCCCGGAAGAGCGCGCAAAGTCTGCTCAACAGAAAGTGTACAAGAAGAACAAGTCATTCCGAACACTTTGATGTAAGCGGTCTCATCAGGTAAGGATGGAATGCTTTCATTTGACATAGAAGACGATGCAGATGAAGAGGCGGTATTGGTGGAAGTGGGCTCAGAGTTCAGTGATGTGAGCACCTGGGCTTCGAAACCACAGTCTTCGATACTAAAAAATGTTAGTTTTGCTTAGGATGTAAAACAACGACGGGGAAGAAGTCGTTTCAAGGCAATGGAAGCATCTCGTTGAGATAAGACGGGCCATAAAAATTTGGACAAACGTACGCTTCACGAATATCTTCGGCAGAAACTGTAGATTCATCATGGATGACCGAAGCACGCTCGGTGATAAGCGAGACAGCAATGGAGGAGACTCCAGAAATAGAAGAGACCGCATTGTCGATGGCGGAAGTGCAAGCACCGCAGGTCATGCCCTGGATTGCCAGAGTTGTATTGACGGTCATTGCTGGGGCGGAACAAGTCCTGTTCGAATGTTATGGTATCAGAAATAGTAGACGAATCACAAAGAACGGAGACTAGAAGCAATATCGACAAGCAGATGTGAATTTCAAAAGTGAGGGAAATATAATTTTCACCAAATGAATCGAAAAGAAAAACAAAGTAAACAAGACGAGCAAGTAGAGATGGATGGAGAGTGTTGAAACGACAGACAGGACGAAGAAACACTGATATTTTGGTAGGACGATTGATGACTGATGGGTAGTGGAGAGACAGTGCCTTAAAAGTAAGCAAATCTAGGCGATTAGGGCATAGACTGAAGTGCGTCGCGAAGGTTGTGCAGACTATATCAGATCCAGGGTTGTTGTGACCTTAGCGCAGACAAGCGTACTCGTGTTCGCATTCGTTGGCTGGCTGGCTGGCTGGAGCGGGATGGAACGACCGCACGAGCTGGGTCTGGCTCCCGGTAGTAGCGGGCCGATTGGATTTTGACTTTATGGCGTCTGTCTGGTTGGATTGACTAAATCTGGCCTGGTTTGGCTGGCGACTAGGGACCACAAAGACGTGGCAACCGAGTGAGGGAGAAAGCTAGAACGACCTAAGGCCCGAACAGGCGTCCGACTTGCTGGCTTGCTGGATGAACCGATTTTGCGCGAAGCCGTTTCTGTAAGAGTTGGCTGATTGTAGGAAATGCCGATATCCGCTAGACAGACACTCAAAGAGCACGGGATCACCTGCGATCTGCGAGAGGAGAATTTTACGGAATCAGGCTATTTGAGAGGCAAAGCGGTCGGTAAGCGAGTCTGGCTTGGATTTTCCGCGTGGAAATTGAGCTGAATAGTTGATTTCGGTCTGATTTCGGTCGTATCCAGATTATGTGAGAATATAATCTGCTGAGATTGGATAGTTATTTTTTCTTGATGTGATTAAACATATGGATTATATGGATTATACGGAAAGAAATATTTATTGTACAAGTTGTGTGAGCTCTCAGCATGCTGTACTTTACCTGTCTATCTAGCAAATGCAGCGCGGTTGGACATGTGCGACAGTGCCTGGTCGATCTGATTACGGAGGCAGCTGTGCGAGACAACCCTGCGAGTCTCAAAACTCGGATGAGCACAATTCCGCCGCATGGATCCAGTCTAGAGCTTGGATCAGAATCTGGTCGTCTCGCCATATCGTCATCGTCGTACTCATGTGACTGGCACGTGATATCAAAGGGAGAAGGGGTTGCGGATGGGCATTCCTGAAGGTTCCCCTTTTCGAGTAGTGTTTGTACCCCTTCGTTTGGCGGAGGTCTGTAAACAATGATCTTTGTATTCTCACCTGGGGACAGAACTTCGTATTTGGACCAATATCTCGTCAGAGAGCCGACTTTCGCCAAATATGAGTCGATATTACGAATTAAACGACATTATTTACTACATAGCCGCCTTAAGTACGGCTTTTTACGTAAGAAAACTAGTGTAGATCCATCATAAACTATATTGATCCGGGTAACTGCACGCGTCACGAAACGCGCCCTCTGGTCGCCGCGCTCTCAACCTCCTCATCTTTTTTGTTCGTCTGTGAATAACTTCCCCCTGTTCTCCGGTTTGCGCTGAATATTGCATTTTGTCGGAGTGGTTTAATATTTTCACCAATCTCGACTGCGACTGAATCAGCTTGTTTACTGCTGCGATTGAATTTCACTTGCTAGAGCATATCATTTGCTTTGCTCAGCCCTCATCGATCAGATCCCAACGCGTTCGCTGCTAGCCTCATCTTCCCCCCTTTGACCTCAACTTCATCCATCAGGGAATCCACAAGATGTCGTCGATCGGTGTATGTTTTGCCTGTAATTTGTGCAAAATTCCATTCGACTAATGATTTTAGTTAAATCGCAAGAAAAATGTCAAAAAAGGCATCCAATTTTGCATCATGGTGGCCGGTATTTCCGGTACAGGTCGGACGACCTTTCTCAATACACTCTGCGGCCAGGAAGTGCTGACCTCTGCTGCCGCTGCCTCATTTGATCCCAAGGAAGCTCACATCGATAAGGGAATCACTATTCATCCGATAACTGTTGGTATGTATTTATTTGGCCTGATTCGGTCCTTGGTCTGAGTCATTAGGAATTTCTCTGCTAACAGTATAGATTTGGAAGAAGACGGCGCTCGCATCAGTTTAACCATTGTCGATACTCCTGGATTTGGCGACAATATCAACAACGAGTCATGCTTTTCCGAAATAATGGGATACCTTGAGCGTCAGTATGATGATATTCTTGCTGAAGAGTCTCGTATCAAGCGTAATCCAAGATTTCGCGACAATCGAGTCCATGTGTTGCTCTACTTTATCACTCCTACTGGACATGGACTTCGGGAGCTCGATATTGAGCTTATGAAGCGTCTTTCTTCTCGAGTTAATATTATTCCTGTTATTGGCAAGGCTGATTCCCTTACCCCCACAGAGCTTGCCGAGAACAAGAAGCTAATCATGGAGGACATTTATTATTATAAGATCCCTATCTATGATTTCCCGTATGAGGTCGAGGAAGATGATGAAATCACAATCGAGGAAAATGCAGAACTCCGGGCAAAGCTTCCGTTTGCTATCGTTGCTTCAACGGAGGCCTTCCAGATCAATAATCGACCTACACTTGCTCGCCAATATCCTTGGGGATATGTTGAGGTTGACAATCCTAAACACTCTGACTTTGGAGTGTTGCGGTCTGCACTCCTGGGCACACATCTTTCAGATTTGAAGGAGATTACTGATGATGTTCTCTACGAGCGATACCGTACTGAGCGTCTTTCTAAGGGAGTGGAGACTCCACTCGATGGTTCTTTGAACGCTGAGGAGCTCGCGAGCCAATCCTTCTTGCTTAAAGAAGAGAAGCTTCGTCGCGATGAACAAAAATTGCGGGAGATCGAGCAGAAAGTTCAACAGGAAATAACTGAGCGGCGGCAACAGCTTTTGGCGCGGGAAAATGAGCTGCGTGAGCTTGAGGCTCGTTTCCAGAGGGAGGCTAGTCTTGCATCTCATGAAGATTCCACAGATTCAGTCATTCCATCAGTATCCTCCTTGACCGACTCGTCGCCTACTGTTGCTTAATCATTTCTGTTTCCTCTCATTAATTCTCGTTGATTTCGTTTCATCGCGTATACAGTCTTGCAAATGGTTTAGTTTACTTTTTTCTCCCTCATGTGTATAGTTTTTTGTGATTCTTCTTTGCAGCTTCGGATCATTGTATTGTTTGACTATTTATTACCGCGGATAATAATAGATCGGTTATGGATTCATTTGCTGCGATTGATACGCGTCGTAGGGAGAAATATCTATGCAATCTTTTGATCAGATTATAGGTGCAGTAAGCTAATGCGCAGCGGGAAATACTGCTTGATAATATTTTAATGATCCATAGACGTATCGTGCCAGATCCATAGGTTATCAATTTTATAACTTGTATAACTTAGCACGTTGCAGATCAATAGTTAAATTATAATTTACTCATTTATTAGGTCAATAGCTTGTAAATCACAAGTTTTATCGATTATCACAGTCCAACAAACTGTAGAGTCCAATCAAATGCATCGATTAATAATTAAATCGATTAAAATACGCAATATAACCAAATACATGACAACAACCCAAAATCAAAAATCAAAACCGTTTCACAAACTAACAATTCCGAACTCAAGAGCTGATATCAAAACTAATTCATCTACTTTAGAAAACATAAAAGTACACTTCAATTTTAAAAGGTAATAACGTAATTCCACAAAATTGCAAGAAATTAATATATCTGTGAGGGCTTCCTCTTTGCAAAATGCGCATGAACTCTTCGCACAGGAGCTTTTGATAAGACTTTATGCGAGTTTTTGTCGGACGCATCGAAAACCAAATTTTGGGTTGAAGATGTAAGATCGGACTCGGATGTCGAACAGCATATTTCCACAGATACAACGAAAGGATCCGCAAGAGCTTGACTCGATGTGCATCTTCGATTGGGATCGGTTTCAAGCATTCTCAGGAGTAAACGTCGACAGCTATTTGAAAACGGTGTCAATATCCTTAACCCGGGCAGAGTAACACAATCCGGATTCGAAAAGTTCACATCGGGATGCTTTACATGAAAAGAGCTCATCTTGTCTCGAAAAGCTACGTATCGCTCATCAGAATCATCTGCTTTCGAAAATGGATGTCCTGAAAATGCCATGCAGAAATAAGTGATTGCACATGACCACACATCTAGCATTCTACCATCGTACAACGCCTGCCTAGGCTCGGTGCCGTCGGTAATGGCGCTACCATCTTTGCTCTTACCAGAAGAAAAGACTTCTGGAGACATGTAAGGAATTGATCCACAGATCGATGTGCACAAGGAAACCGGTCCATCTGGTGGAAACGCCTGCACAACATGAGACACACCAAAATCAGAAATCTTGAGGGTACCATCAAGTGCAAGCAATAAATTTTCCGGTTTAATATCTCTGTGACAAATTCCTTTTCCATGTAAATACGCGACACCCCGAATAAGTTGCTTGAACAAGCAGTTTCGCTCGCGCGCCGCCATGGGCTCTGGTGAGGCCTTGATGAGAGAGTATAAATCTCCGCCTGCACAGTATTCCATGACCTGACACCACCGGGCGTGCGAACCAAGACACAAGTCGACAGTGTGCACAATATTAGTGTGATGAAGCTTCTTCACAATTTGATATTCAACAGCCAGCTTTGCATGAAAATCGACTTCGGAGTCATACGCACCACCACCGCGATGAAATTCCTTGACGGCGTATACCTTGCCATGGTCGTGGATATCGTGGACAGTCTTGACAACAGCCGTCGAGCCTTTTCCAATAGTATTCCTTCGTAGCGGTCCAGAGAGTGCAAACGACGAATATTTAGAGGATAAAGGGACAGTCGGTGGGGAAAACCCAGGTGGAAGAGGTATTGGCTTGGAGGGAGCCGACGGTCCATATGAAGACGAAGAAGAAGACGAAGAGGATCTGGAGGATATGGAGGAATGAGAGTTGATAGACAGCGAGGAGGCTGCTCGCTTAATAAACATGGATGCCGATCGGGATCTTGATAGAAGCGTCGATGGAGCCGGCGAAGGAGGAGCTGAAGACGATAACGCTGCATGATCTGCACATTTTTGACTTGTTGTCGCAGATACAGGGGTGGGAGTGGATACAGAGGTGGGAATAGACACCGAAGAAGGAGCAATGTCGTCCTCGGCTTTGCTATCGATGACTGTGGTGGCTGTGGAAGAAGACTCTGACGAGGCCGACGAGGCTATTGAAGCCGACGAGGACGAGGTCATGTCAGTGAAAAATAACTTTTCAGCAGATTTGTGAACGTATAACAGAATAACAGATAAATTCGATATGTAATCGCAGTCCAATTATATTGATCTCGTTGGAGGAGGCGGGGTTCAGGGTCGGGGGACGGGGCGTGGTAGATTGAGTGGTAGAACTGCTGGCAGAGAACAGAGGGCTATATGGCCGACTTGCGCTCGCAAAATAGACAAATATTTAAATGCAAAATTAGTAGAAAAAAGAATAGCCATTAAAGTACGCAAGACGGAACCTAGAGTCGCAAGTCGTGGAATATATAGCGCGACGAACGGGGCAAATCAAAGCGAAATCAATCCTTGTTCTTAGGTGAACCAGAGTGCAATGTCGATGGCTGCTGGTGAGAATTGTTCTAAAGTACTGTAACCAAAATCCAATGTACAACAGCACGTATTAAATCAGATTTTCTACTGATTTCGAACACAATATGGAATATCAACTATGCAACTGCCGACCACGAAAGACTAGTTATGCGGAAGAAGCCGAGCTTGTTAAGCACATGTGGTACTAGACCCTCTGTGCTTTATCGCATAACCGGGATGGGATGTGTGCATTACTCAAAGTGAAAACTATTTCAGTAAAATCAACATTTTAAGAATTAGGAAGGCAGAAACAAATAATAATAACGAATTCGTTCGGAAGCTGAGTATTCCAAAATGGTTGTTCGAATAAGACTAGCACGAATGGGTAGGCGCCATGAGCCTATATACAACATCACAGTTGCAGACAACAACAGAGGCGTATTCCGCAAACCTATCGAGGTTATCGGAACCTACAATGCAACTCCGCAGACCATTCCCGGCACAAGTATCAAGACAAAAAACATAGCCCTTGACTTTGACCGGGCAAAGTATTGGCTAGGTGTTGGTGCGCAGGCATCAGACACGGTTGCCTCGATATTCCGAAAGTTTGACTTGCTGCCCAAAAATGTGTTCGAACTTTCTGTCGATGCGACTCGTAAGCTGCAAGCGCTGGAAGAGAAACTACGCAAATCTAAAAACCAACATGCGCAATTCCAGTCAAACTTGGATAAATCAAGTCTGGAGCTTGCGGAGTTGAACCGCAGATTTCAAAAAGGGATTCCAAATGAGTTCCGTGCTGAGCATGAAAACCTCTCTAAAATCGTGGAAAGAAACTCCGCAAAAGTAGAGGAACTAGCAAAAAGCATCACGAAGTTTGAATTGGAAGTCCAAAAGCTCCGTGACCAGGCTTCATATACTGAGAAAGCTGCGCAAAAGGTCGACAAATCTTTTGAGGTGCAGAAATTTCTGTAACCCAAACTTCCTTTTTTGTACATAGTTTAATGCATCTTTATTTGTCATTATCTTCTTCATCTTCTCCTTCGCTTTCTAATTCACTAGCAAGAGCACTTTCTCTTGGCTCCAGCTCTTCACGATCTTCCAATACTATTCGAGGAGTTACTCGCGGAAGAGCTATATCGCATACTCTTTCTTCGGTTAGTAGCATGTCGACAAATTCGTCCATGTAAGTCAGTTTAAATCCGGTATTGCTCCTTGATCGTAATTTCCGATAATCTGCCAAGAGGGGTTCAAGCAATTTATACACTTCAAGCGCTGGATATACGAGTCGTATATAAAACGCTGCCAGCGCACGTAGATATCTGGATTGTTAAACTAAAGCCACTCACTCAGTCTACTGCAGACTTACTTGAAATCTTCCGCAGCAAGATACTCAAGAACGATTTCTCGTTCGGGCTGTAACTGGATCATTTTAAACGCAAGACAGAGGAACGGTGTTGGCCGCTGTGTACCATATTGGCCACCAATATAAGTCAGCTCAGCTGCTCGATCACATAATGTAGCAGCTAGATTCGAGTCAATAAGTATTTGCAGCTAGTTCGTTAATAACGCACCTGTCAACCCAAAACATTGTTCCTTCCAATACAATGAATCGAATATCCGTTCTCGTATAATTTTTTCGATCAGTCGCTAAATATTCATTAACTCAATCCAATCCAGGTATGAAGAAATATTTACAGCTGGATTCATGAAATGGACAGTGGCTCCTCCTCTAACCAGTCCTATTCGTCATAAGTATATGTCACCTTATTGACAAAAATATTGATATACCTCGCTCCAATGTAATTCCCCGTTGATCATTTGTTTCTGCCATATCTTGCTTTGTTCTTAATTTGTTAAGTATTTCCATTATTGCTCTCTACAGTTTATCAAGGTACTTTTGACATCGGGTAAGGGCATTGCAGTTCTCGATGAATCTGGTCGTGCCTTTAACTATACATCCTTCTTCGTCGCGAATTACAGATTCAATTTCATGAGTAGACAAAAGTGTAGTTGATATTATTTAAACAATATTTATTGGGCGATATTATCTATTTTTAGCTGAAATAACGG
The DNA here is from genome assembly GCF_038497815.1 of [Lipomyces] oligophaga. Classification (NCBI taxonomy): domain Eukaryota; kingdom Fungi; phylum Ascomycota; class Lipomycetes; order Lipomycetales; family Lipomycetaceae; genus Lipomyces; species [Lipomyces] oligophaga. Next base: position 124,992 of record NW_027117788.1, on the reverse strand, counting down.
TCGAGAAATGTACGTCAGCTAGCTGTTACCTGTTTATGCAATTGTCATGTGGCAGTTCATCCAGGACTTCATTTTGATACCAGTATACTTAGTCATAGCAAGAAGATATAATTAAACGGCGTAAATGTGTCCATGGATGCAATGTTAAAAGATTTCGTGGACTGAATATTTTGTATTTTCACTCTAGTTGACTTCCTTCCAAATTATATTGCAGCGCGTTCTGACCTACGGCGACGCGTAAATACCAAGATAGCCAAGATAAGACTTGTCTCTGTCTAGGTATGCAAAGGATTTAACATGAATTTCACAGAATGTAATCCAGAATCGCAGACGAATTCTCATGTTCATCGGCTCCCCAAGCAACGCCTTGGATCTTATATTACTGCGATCGATTCCAATTCAGTCAAATTTTCGTCACGAGTCGACGCGTTGGATTCAATCACTCGAGGCGGGATTGTCCGGGGAAAAGTGACCGAAATCTCTGGTCCGCCTGGAAGCGGGAAAACTAGTATTGCGTGAGTAGGCGTAGAATTGCCTACCAGAAATTTAATTAATCAATCCATTTAGAATTCAATTCGCTGTGACGGCAATCAAGCGAGAGTCAAAAGTTCTATGGATCGATACATGCAGTCCGTTGCCGGTCGACAGGCTTTTACGCGCAATGGCAATGCCGATGGCTGAACTTGATGATAAAATGGACCATCTCGAACTCGACTCTCTCGTATCGATTTTATTGCTCTTCCTCAGCCCTCCTTCATATATGGCCGGTTACGACTTGATAATCGTAGATGACATCACCACACCGATGAATTCTTATATTGCGCACTCGAAACCTACGAACTATTCCAGTCTACGCAAACAGGAATCGCTCTCAATCAAGAGGATCCGAGCACTCTGTGAACTCACTCAGTCTATCTCGCGACATGCTGCCCGAACAGATACCGCAGTTCTCTTGCTCTCGAAAATGATCTCCCACATAGAGCCGGGCAGTCGTGCTCGACTGAAATCTCCACTAGGAGATGAAGATGGACCGATAGTGTCTGGAATTTGGACCCGACTAGTATTGTTTCGGAATGATGTTCAGTGCGTGAATTCCTTGGATGATACATACAATCACTCTCCTACACTGCAAGTTTCCCACAGATTTTCCTCTTTGCCGCCAACCTCTTCCTCCGCATCATCATCTTCTCCACGAACAAACTGGAGAGATTTATACCTAAAGTCAACACCGCCTTACCTCTCTCCAATTCGTTGCAGACGTGTAATTATTTCTGGTGTTCCGCATGCTTGTGTTATTAAATGTTCAGGAGTCACCTACGAATCTGCCAGTTCATTCGCCATTTTTACAATCACAGACACAGGAATAGCGGATGCGACAACTTGGCTAGATCAGCAAAGTCAATTACAAGGTTTAATTAAAGGAGCCTCCTCGTCGGTTTTCTCATCGTCGCTAACTGTCAATCCTAAACGACAAGTTACTGGAAGCGATCTAACGTCTCCTTTGAATCCGAAAAAACAAAAGGTCGACGAAGTCTCCGACTCAGAGTACTATTTATCTGATGATTTCGATTTATCGGATATTAATTAATTTGTATAATTAATGCACACCTTAGTCCATATGCACCTTAACCAAAAAAAACTCCAACACTAAACTAAACAATTAGTCATCGATCACCTTGCTACAAGCGTATCCAACAAATCGATGAGAACATTTTCAACAACATGTACTATTCCCTTTTGAACTATTATTTCATGCCCAGATGGTCCAATAACTTTCCCACCCATGTCAAGTCCGGAAGGGAGTCCGTTCGTTCGAATGAATTCTGCTTCCGCTTCTTTGGCAGCTCGTTGAATAGAAATAGATTCATCTTCCACCTTGTATAAGTCGCATTTATCACATTCGGTGCATGCTGACCCAGGTATTGCACGGAAATGATCGCAGAAATGCTGATAGCCTTCCTGCTTAATATCTTTCCGGCATACATAGCACATCACATACCCACACTGACAAGTAAGCTTATTACATCCTTCGCTCTTTATAAAACTCGTGTGGCATTGTGGACACGTCCGTTTCACCGCTTCCGCCATTGCTTTCTCGATATACACCCGCATCCTATCTTCCTCTTTCTCGAAGCATTTGTGAAACGCAAAAAATTCCTTCATACATTCTGTGCACGACACTCGACCGCATTCTGGATTTTTGCATTTAAAGACTGAGCCGTGCCGCTTCTTGAACACGCCTCGCATGATCGTGTAAGTCTCGTCGCTAAACCAAGTGTCCAGATCACCGAACAAATACCGATACACTCGCTCGGGTAAAATCACTTGGGCCGCAAGAGTAGAAATGACACAGTACAACAGCAAAGTCAAAAACAACGGAGGAACCGAAAACAGAAAAATTCCTCCAGCAGCTAAAAATCGAACCATCGAAAAGAATGAGATCGAAAAACGCAAATCGCTCAGCTTGCCACTCGATATAGCCGCCGGCGACTGTTCGGAATACGCACAAAATGGACATACGACAAATCCCATAGAGGCGGCATTCTGAGACAAAAACTCGGTTACTTGTGACTTCTCCAATTCAGCATATATTTCAGCTGGTAAAGCAGTCCGCAAAACTGGAACAGGAATTGAAGCTTTACACTGAGGAGACGCAACAGCTGAAATACATGACACTGTAGCTTTTCCTCGCAAATATCCATGTCCAAAAAGCCCTTCTTTAACAACGCTCGTCAGACAATTGCGGCAGAAAAAATGTACCTCTGAGCAACATGCTAGATCTTCCCAGGCATATTCACCGAAACAGCACTCACATTCCATGAGCTGCCCAGTTTTCGCATATTCCTCTTCATTCGACTCTCGTGCAATACTTTCGTCTAGGATTAACAACTCTCGTTGGCGAGGTCGATCCAATTCAGCAATTTCGTTATCTAACTCTGCACAGCCTGTTGATGTACGTGCAGCAACCATAGCGGATATATCGAGTGGTACATACGGCCTTCCACGCATGAAAAACCGTAGAATCGAGCGGCGATTTGCACGTTCAGTCGCGATTTGTTCAAGAACAGGTAATGACTGCACGAACGAAGAATTATTCTGCGCAAGCACGTTTTCAACAGTGGAAATGTGCAGCACTGGCTTGAAATGACCTGCTAAGAGACGTGCAGTCGCGCTGCGATATTCCTGCGATCGGAACTGTTCCCAGTCGGCAATGATTCCTGGCCGAACGCGTCGCCTATTTCGAGCCAGCATAGGAGATGACAGAAGAAGCTCGACAATGGCTGCAAGCTGTGAAGGTCCGCGGTTATCTGCCATAAGCTTCCGCAGCAAACCAACATCTGTATCCGGAAACACTTCACTAATATGGGTCAAAACCTTGTTCAACCTGGCAGTTGTCTCGCGATCTCGGATCGTGCTTGCATACAAAGCGTTTTTCTGCTTCGATATTCCAGGTGTAAGCACCGCAATCTGAGATCCAGAAGAAGGACCCGTACTAGCTGAAGCTGAAGTCGATGACGACGACGAAAAGGCGTTCTGTAAATCTAAAGTAGCAATCGACGAATAATTAGCGTCATCAGAATCTTCGTTCCTATCCTCGCTGTACTCAGAGGTACTTCTCTGGTGCGGTCTCTTGGATAGCCACTTTCCCCGAGATCCATACAGACTAAGAGATGTCATCTTGAACGCATTTGCCGGCCTTACCCGATCTACTCAAATAAAAAACCTCGACAGCAAACTTTGTCTCCGATATGTTTTAATCCCTTGTTTTTTAGAACGCTTTGATCCAGTTGAATTCAGTTTATCTCATCTGGAAAGGTGGCTACTACTCAACCTGAACATCACAAGAACACGACCATGCGGCGCTATTGGGAGTATCACGTGTGGCCCGAGACTGAAGCTATCGATAAGATATATAAATGTTATTATTCATAGGTTTAACATTTATCGTATCGTATTGAATTATAGAAAATTGTGTTGAATTTTTCATAAATTGGAAATTATAATTTACTTGTCCAATGACAGATCCTTTGGCTGACACGCCACTTCTTCAGCACGAAAATCAAGAAAGTGTCGAAGAAAATAGGAATGTGGATCATCCTCTGGTACCAACTGCAACTGCTACAACGACCGGTACTTCGTTGTCGCGAAGGACGACCCGAGAAGACATGGCATCTATAGAAGGAGAAGATTTTATAGCTATGGATACGGAATTAGGTGAAGCACTGGCTGGAGTGCCTTCTCATAGCGGACAACCGAAATTGGGTGTGACCTCTGCGATATTTCTCATTCTCAACAAAATGATTGGAACAGGAATTTTCTCGACGCCATCAGGCGTGTTCCTCGCTGTTGGCTCGGTCGGCTGGTCAATAATGATCTGGGTTATAGGCGGCATCTTATCACTTACTGGTCTATCAGTCTTTCTAGAATTCGGACTGGCGATTCCGAAAAACGGCGGAGAAAAGAACTATCTCGAGAGAGTGTACCGGAAACCAAAATACTTGATCACCTGCATCTTTCTGGGTCAGATGATTTTGCTTGGTTTTTCCGCGGGCAATTCTTTAGCATTTGGCAGGTACTTGTTGTTTGCAGCTGGCGTCGACTTCCCTTCCGAGCGAGCATCCCGAATTGTAGCAGTGCTTTGTATCACTGGGGTGGTACTCATTCACGGTTTACATCCCAGTGCGGGAACAGCCTTGTTCAATGGATTGGGCATTTTCAAAGTTTTTCTACTCATTGTTGTCGTAATTGTCGGTGTATTTGCGGTGTTTGGATGGTTACCTATCGAGGATCCTGGGAACTTTGAAGACATGTTCTCCAATGCCGGCTTTGGTGGCGGGGCTTACAACTATGCAACTGGATTATTAAGAGTTGTCTATAGCTATCGCGGCTGGGAAAATGCGAATTATGTGTTAAGTGAACTAGAAAATCCCCGAAGAACGCTAGCCGTCGCTGCACCATTAGCAATTGGCGGAGTCACGATTCTGTATGTGCTCGCAAACGTGGCTTATTTTGCTGTAATTCCGAAAGTCGAGATTGCTCATTCAGGAGTTATTGTCGCAGGGCTATTCTTTCGAAGAGTTTTTGGAGATAGCGCCGGAGCCCGATTATTACCGTTTTTCGTCGCGCTGTCCAACCTGGGGAATGTGCTTGTGGTTTCGTTCGCGCATGCTAGAGTCAATTGTGAGTTTGGGAAAGAGGGGATATTACCATATTCCAAATTTTTTGCCACAGTCAATTGGGTGGGTGCGCCGGTTGCTGGTTTATTTCTCCATTGGATCGTCACTTGTCTAGTACTCACTGTGCCTCCTGCTGGTGAAGCATATGAGTTCATCATTGATCTGAACACATATCCTTCTGCCTGGATTAATGCACTTGTTGCCGGTGGTCTAGTATATCTGCAATATAGCAAGAAAGAGCAATGGTCTTCTCCGTTCAGATCGTACTTGCCCATTACTCTGGCATATTTATTTTCAAACTTCTTTTTAATGTATCTCCCTCTTGTCAAACCGCCGGGCACTAATAGTCATCCAGGAATCACTATTGCTATTTTCGGAATGGGCTGTTTGGCTATGGGTGCTGTATACTGGGTAGTTTGGAGTAAAATCATGCCTTGGCTGGGCAATTACGAGATTGTCGACGAACGTACACAAGATGCGGACGGTAACGAAAATATAAAATATGTCCGAGTGCCGAAAGAAGGTGCTCTTGAAATATAGACAGATGAATAGATTTAGATTGCATTCATATAATATAGTTTTAAACAAAAGTATAGCAGTACTTGCACAGCAAAATAGTATCTAGCTCATGGATGAACAGTTTGGATTATGGCCCAGGTCCTTTCGCGTACAAAGAGAAATTCTCATGCAAGATCGCAACTTTAATAGACCATCGAAAATGTAAAAGTTAAACATTACACCTGGGTCGGATCATCTGCATTTCTGGCCACAAATCGAATGACTATTGGTTGGTCGAATAATTAGCGTTCTCATGTTCCATAGGCTGGGTTATTACAGCATAACGGATACCTCTAACATTTATGATTCCACCACAACAATAGCAATTATTTTTGAATGTCATCGTCTTGTGCGGATAAATGCTCGATTCCAGATTGGTTCCATATTGATATTCATGGTTTTTATCTAGACTTTTTGGAATATTTGTCAAGTAAAGAACAGTTAACCCAAAGGACCAACAAAATTACATCTATCACTATTTACTGGATCTGGCTCGAGATATCTGTACCTGTTGAAAGTATATCAGATTCCGCAGAATCCTCTAGGATCAGTTCAGCAATTTAATACGATTGCATAGTAAAGACTCACGAATCTATTAATTAAAAATAAGACAAACAGGCAGACATGACTGTATATGGCATCCTCAACATTTATCTGAACTATAGCTATTCACAATAGCCTAATAAATTTACCTGGAGCAGCTCACTTTGGTAGTATTGTAAAAATTAAGTTAGATCAGACGTTTCGGACCGGGTGGGGTATGCAGAATGGAAGTGAAGACATGATCTGCCAATTGACAGTTTCATGAGTAGAATAAAGCCGAGCGATTGCCTATTTCTTAACCATAGCAGTGAATGCAATGGTGTTACAGATACATATTAGTCCATTTGCAGATAATTTGCGCAGCCGATCTCTGAATGAGATTTTATCATCTGTGCTTATGACAACTGAGAACAAATCAATATTGATTGAGCAAGAAACCTTATTGAAGTATCAATGCCACATCTTGCTATCTAATATTGAATTAGAGAACAATCAAACTTTGAATCCAATATAAGGATATCTGGACTCTAAGGGGATAAATATACTTCTAGAGAGGTTGGCTGTAGCTCCGCGCTAAAAGTCATCACTCATTTATGGCTGAAAACAAGAGCTGTCCAATTTTAGTACAGAATGGCTGGAGATAAGTATTTGCATATTAGTCTTGTAGAGATTTACAATATTAGTTGAGCATGCATTGGAAATAGTATGAGATTGATACGAGAAAGGATTATAACGTAGTGGTTGTGGGAAGGAAAGTAAATGCATATTTAGTCGTAGCGTGTATTGATGTTACCGACAAGGAGAACAAAGCGAAGTTCATTTGATAACAGAAATATCATAAATTCTCATGCCCCCTTGAAATCTTCTGTCAACATACTTCATTATTCTCATGGATTTGGTTTGCTAAATTTGCGCTTCTATGCCAGAAATACTCAACGGATGAAGATGTACTCGGAACTGTAAGTGAACAATTTCTGGCGAAATTGGTTGAGAACAGCAATCCACTCTAATGCTCTACGTTTGATGGCAATCTGGTATAGCTGTCTCCTGCGGTCAAATTTCATGCAGATAGGTTTGACGATCCTTCTGTTAGATAAAGAACCGGCTAGGAGTGTATTGTTTCAGAAGTTTACGATCATAATGAAGCTTGGTAGAGTACTCCAACATAGAAATGAAACCAATGGTCAGCCCAAAAGTTATTAATTTTATATTTATACTCTGTGACATCTCTAATATAACATTTGCGGGCTATTCTAAATATATTGTCTAATTTAAGGCGACTTGTAGATACTGAGCTGTTCAATTACATAAGAACATTTAGGACTTTACCTAAAACCAGATAATGCATTACTAATGATGTATACGTACTCCTCCACGTGAGAATCAGCAGTTGGGACTGGTGCCGTAGAGATCCCAAGGCGCCGTAGTAAGTTTCTTTAAATTCCCGACCAAAACGACCCCTGACCAAGCTGAAGACTTTCAAACGCAGAATCTGGTTAAATTTTCAGTATTTTAGAACACTTTTAGACGGGTTGGAGTACGTCAGATCGGTTATAAGATAATTTCGGCGACATTCAGCTTTTGTCTATCTCTTTGCGGCAGAATTCGACTCATCTTGACATTTTTGATATCCAGCCGGGGCATTCTTTATATCAGTTACACATACATTGTTGCCTGCTCCAAATGCGAGTATAGCAGCACTATGGGTATACCTCCACACGCGCGCTTTAAGCGTGGACCTTTATTGGTCTCCATTTTCGTTGTTGTTTTATTATATTTTCTCTTTTATTCTTCGTCGATTTCCTCGTCATCGTCAGCGCATCCTTCTGCTGCTGCTTCAAAGCAGGCTGGAAAGGCTGCGGCGGCCCTCGATCTGACGCGGCCCGAGGATACGATCGAGCTCCATAGCAGAATAAGTCGATCGTTGGAGCGATATTTCCCATACGATCCGACCGTGCAAAAGACCTATCCACGCACAGTCTGGCAGACGTGGAAGGTTGGCCGAAATAGTGATCAGTTTCCAACTGTGTTTCGTCGCCGAGCCGACTCCTGGCTCGAGAAGAACCCTGGTTACGCGGTCGAACTGCTCGATGATAATGGTGCGGCAAATTTCATCAGACAGGTCTATGGTGCAGTCCCGGAAGTAATAGAGGCGTACTTTGCCATGCCTGTCCCAGTTTTGCGCGCTGACTTTTTGCGTTATCTTTTTCTTCTTTCCCGGGGAGGCGTCTACTCCGACATCGACACCGTCGACCTAAAACCTATTGATTTATGGCTGCCTTACATTGTCACAGAGCCGACCGAAACCACTAATTCACATTCAACCATCGAGATGTCTGACAATGATGCAGTACAACTACGTGCGCAGATCGAATCGCAGACTGGTCTAGCGGTTGGCATCGAGGCCGACCCTGATCGTCCGGACTGGCACGACTGGTACGCTCGCCGCCTACAGTTCTGTCAATGGACAATTATGGCTAAAAAAGGTCATCCGGTCCTTGTTGATATTGTTGCCAACATCACTGCAGAAACACTACATCGCCGCGCAACAGACAAACTACCTCTGCCTAAAGCCAAAAACGCCGGCTCGATGATTATGGATTGGACAGGACCGGGTATTTGGACTGACACTGTATTCAAATATTTAAATCGAGCCATCCCTGGAACAGATTGGCATTCCATCACAGGCATTAGCAAGGGAAAGATTATTGGCGATATTATTATTATGCCAATTACTGCGTTCAGCCCGGCCGTTGGAACGATGGGCGCTCATGACGTCGGCCACCCTCACGCATTTTCACATCATACTTTCGAAGGCTCCTGGAAACCTGAAAATGAACGACGTATCAATCCTTCATAATTTTTTTCATTCATTATTCCGAGCATGATCTATTTGGATTGTATATAGGATGAGGTTATATCAGACTAGACCCAAGGGTTGTACATAGACAGTGAAAGAGTAGGAATACAATCATTCAAATATATTTAACCAAAGCTATATTACAGACCCATACCACACAATGCAAAATAACTAAATGCATTTTATATGCACTAAATCGGGGTTTTCTCTCCATTCTTCCGCCCCCACCCACATTTTCCGAAATGTGCTCAAGCCAGCTAAAATCGACCCTCCAATCCAAGTCGAATACTTTCGTTCTGGAGGCGCAAAAATCCGGATTTTGATATCTTTCGGAGCTCGTGAGCGAACCTCGGAAAGTAGTCGATCGCCAAACCCGCGCATCAGTGTTGTGCCCCCTGAAAGAACAATATTCGAATATAACGGTCTTCGAAGATCGACGTCGACTTTGCCAATGCATTCGGATAACATATCTGGAATGCCGGGATATTCTAGTCCAAGCAGTGATGGATCAAATAAAACCTCTGGCGCGCGAAACCGCTCGATACCTAAGCGTAATACATGACCGTCCGGTAATGTGAACTCATCTGGCTGTCCGCTGGTTGTAGATGCAATTGCTGCTGTGGTAGGAGCTGTAGTCGTAGTAGGACCCGGATTAGCGATCGATAGAGATACCTGCCTTCGCTGCAATTTACGGGCATCTCTTTCTTCTTTTTTAATATCTAAAGCAACATAACACATCCGTTCCTTCATTGTTCTGACAATTTCCCGTTCTGCAGATGTATGCAATACTGCACCAGTATTTTTGCGCAACTGCACTTCGAGTTCCAGAGTCACATCTCGACCACCCACATCTATTCTCCGAATTGCGTTTGCAATCGCAAATCCTTCATAAACCGGCACAGAGTGGCTCACGCCGTCGCCAGCATCCAGGACTACGCCCGTTGTCCGTCCGGAAGCGTAAAGCGCAAGCACAGCTTGAACCGACAGAAACAGCGCTGGAACATTAAACGTTTCAAAAAATATCTCGGCTGCTCTTTGCCGATTATATCGAGGATTTAGGGGCGCTTCCGTTAGCAATACCGGATGTTCTTCGCTCAGAACTTTTAGCCCATGGCTGTACACAAAGCTCCAGATCCGCTCCATGTCTGCCCAATCATTGACAACGCCATGTTCGAGCGGATACTTTAGTTTCAGAAGACCGCGATGATCTTGCGCCTGTTGTCCAATAAATATATCATCTTCCAAGGCTCCAGCCATCACTCGCGCATGTTTCGGTCGGCCGACATAGCTCGGAAAAAAAACTTGTGGGCGTTCTGCACCTGCAAATCCTGCCTTGATCTCACCTGTCCCATTATCCAGTACAATTGGTTGGTTCAGCAGTACCGACGGCAGATCCATTTCTCTATTGGACTTGGTCTTCTTGTATAGTGAATCAATCTGCTCAAGAACTGATCTACTCCTGTACGCGTCGGCACGCGTAAATGCAGCAGTGCTGAAACACGTACAGGGCATTCGTACCACTACCCAGTCAACAGTTTAGTTGGTTATCTATATTTATATACAAATTCAAAAATTACAGTCCTCTCTGTTCTTCCAAAAAAAATTTGCGAGAACTGATGCATGATTCTTTTGTACACATCGGGCAGGTCATAGCATACTGCTTCGTAGCGACCGCCCCTTGTTTAAGATGATTGATGACTACATCCGCGAGCGCTTCAACAAACACCGGATGACCATTGAGAGAATCCGCGCGTGTGATACCAGTAAATCCTTCTTCCTCCAATTCACCGATGATTTCCAAGTCAAGTTCATGTAGTGTCTCGATATGATCACTCGTGAACGCAATGGGAATCAGCATCATTTTTTGACCCTTTTTCGCAAGCGCCTTCACAGTGTCAGATGTTTGCGCACCGAGCCAGGGAGTTGGACCGACTTGGCTCTGCCAGACAAGACGATACTTATTTTTAAATCCAAGCTTGTTCATCACAGCCCAGACAGTAGCGGCAACTTCTGCCGGATAAGGGTCGCCACGATTGACTACTGACATTGGCAAAGAATGCGCAGAGAACAAGAGAATTACCTCTTCTTGCTCCTCTGGCTTATATGCCGATTCCAATTTAGCTGTAATCAGCTCCGCAAATGAGGACACCAGACCATCATGAGTAGGCCACCGGTCAATAATACTCCAATGAATTGTTCCCTCGGGGTCAAGTTGCTTCGACAATGTCGACAATTCGTTTAAACTAGAGCCGGTCGTCGAACAACTGTACTGAGGATACTGTGTGAATGCAATGGCACGTTTGATTCCAGAGTCGAGAATCTGCTGAAATGCGGTCTCGGTTAACGGGTTCGCATATCGAAAACCAACAAATGGTACATGCGGGCCAGTTTCTGGAGACAGGATATCCAGAATTCTACACATCTCCCGTCCTTGGTACTCCGACCATCTTCGGATTGGTGACCCACCTCCAATTTCACTATAATGTTGCTCGATTTTAGGTGTTCGACGCCAGGAAATAAACCGAGCGATTTGCTTTTGATACTTGCCCAGTGGCATCAAATCTTCATCAGCAAATAGACGATACAAAAAGTTATGGACTTCTGGAATCGTCGCCGGGCCACCCATATTGAGTAGCATGATAGCCTAACAGGTTACTACTAGCTTTGTCCGACATTAACCTGTACGTACAGTAGGTCCTTTCGAACTCGTTAGCGGCGGTATTGAGCCTGGACTGATGTTGTGGGTGGCTAACTGTCTTCGAAGTAACGGCCATTGCCTCAAGTTACAACGAGCTTTAGACCAGAAGTTCATTTTTTCACGAAACAATAAAAAATCAGTAATTACAACTAACTTTAATTATGTGAAATGATATAAACAATATCAATTGAAAAGCTATCTTCTGAAAGGTGGGCCTTATCATGTCGTGACAAAGTCCCAACTGGAGTACATTGTATTCTAGACCAAACAAGTTTATTCATGTGTAAATTTATTTTGAGTTCAATCGAAAACTCTGGATATACGCTGGTTTCTCAGAACCTATATCTCTTGCTATATTGATTTCACTGGCTTCTGAAGAATTGGTTGGGTTCTTAAACTTAGCTGAACTCGGGATATGCCGAGACAACTTCCAAATCGATGTCCAAGGAATACCGGACCGAACAGTCAAGTACCAATTTTCTATTTTCAATCTGCGGTCTCTCACACATACCCTCTTTTTCACAGTTCTGTCCTATTCCACCGAAATAATTCAACTCGTAAGCTCAACGCACTCTTAGCAATGGATCGGCTGTACGCAATGGGTAATATGTACATATTCCGCCGCACGGATTATTACGCGTAGTAATTCGCTGGCCTACTAATGGCCAGCATTTATTCGCGGAGCAGCTAGTCTAATAGAATGTTTAATTAGATATTTTGCATAGTCCGAATCAGCAAATCTATGTGAAATTCAAAATGAGCGAAGGCACAGGAAATCAGGCGGATGATTTTGATGTGGATCTGCTCGAAGAGGTATGAATATCTGGATTGCAGGAATACCGTACTGACGTTTTCAGGACTACAAAAACCAGAAAGATGCTCTGCTGTTCTGCATCGAAGTGTCACCACCAATGCTTGAAATCGTTGAAGCACCATCTGCAGATCTCAACGATAAGCCGATTCAGACATGCGCGCTCCGAATCGGTCTTCGAGCAGCTTATTCAGTATTACAGCAGAGGATCATTGCGACTCCGAGCGATGCTCTTGGAATCTTACTTTTTGGAACCCAGGAAACCACTGACCAGACATATGAAAATTGTCTTATTTTAGTTGGTCTAGATGTTCCTAATGTCCGAGGAATACGTCGGATCCGTGATCTTCTGGAAGGTATACCTTGTGTAACACACTATTGCTCTATTAGCAGATATCCTAACCATTCGCCTAGACGACAACGAATTCGAAAAAGTTTGTAAACCATGCGAAACCATGCCTCCTATTAGTACTATGCTGTTTTGTGCAAATCAGCAATTTGTCTCGCTTAAAGGAACTGGCTACCGATTCCGCCGATTGTTTCTCCTTACAAATACAGATCTGCCGCCTGCGAACAGTCCCAAAGATCGTATAGTTGCGAGAACGCGAGCAAATGATTTGTTCGAGCTTGGCATTCAAATCGAGCCCTTTTTTCTGTGCTCGCCCGCTCGGTCCTTTGACGCTACTAAATTTTATGAAGATATTCTTTATCCCCGACCGACGACTACTGCTCTGGACTCTGACTCAATTCCGTTACGAATCAATATGCAACCTATTTCCACGACCGAGTCATTAATCTTTGAGTCAAATATGAAGGCAAGACAAGTTCCACGTCATGCAATTTTCTCAATTCCAATGGAAATTGTATCAAATGGAAAACTTGTGATTGGGGTTAAAGCGTACGTGTTGTACAAGCATTTGTCACCTTTAAAGACAGTATATGTTTATATCGACGAAACGGGAAAATCAAAAATAGCGCGCTCAAAAGCAGAAGAAATCGTAAAATCAGAGGTCGTCTCTTCCGAGCATGAGAATTTAAATCGTCCTGTTTTCGGAAATTCTCTCGATTCCCGTAGCCAAATTACACGAGGTTTCGCGTTTGGGGGCGGAGTTCTACCATTTACAGATGATGAACTATTGAAACTACGAAATATAGGAGACTTGGGAATCCGAATTATCGGATTCAAACCTCTAACTAGACTACCACTCTGGACTACCAGTAGGCCGTCATACTTTCTGTACCCTACCGAAGAAGAATACGTTGGCTCGATCCGGACCTTTGCCGCTCTACATCAAGTGTTGCTACAAGACCAGAAATATGCTGTCGCTTGGTGCAAACTAACGCAGCGTGCACATCCAATGCTTTGCAACATTGTTGCCGTCGATGAGCAAATAGAGCTCCAAGCTGGCAGAGAAGAGCAAACTCAAGCACCGGGCCTCTTTCTCCTTCGCGTCCCATTTTCTGACGACATCCGTGATCCGCCAGGTATTATCCAAAACTATCTTTCGGCTTCTACTCCAACCGTCGAAAAAGCTTCGCTTGCTATTTCCACTCTGAAAATGAATTTGGGATTCCAGCATATACGCTATCCGAACCCGGTTGTCCAGTGGCACTATAAAGTTCTACAATCGAAAGCACTAGAAGAAGAACTTGACATATCGAAACCGAAAGATAATTCCCTGCCTAAATATAACTCCATCGCTAGTCATTCCTTGGAAGAGGTTTCGCATTGGAAAAAGCGAATTCTAAAAGATCTTCACAAGCAAAGAAGACCGGGAAGAAGTCGAAATCAAAGTAATTTAGATATTTAATACTGTCATTTCTGATATAGTTCTATTATTTCATAATCTTATTACTAACCATTCCATACACCAAGCCTCATCCTATCGAAAGGAGTTCGATTCTACGAAGGTCACATTAAACAAAGCATATTACACTCCAACCGAGTTACAAATCGTGATAAAGAAAGAAAAACCACAGCATAAAAAGCTCTCCGCTCACAGATTACTGTTATGTATTAGTTATATTACAACACAAAAAACCCATTTACTCACCAAAAAATAATCAGGCGTCTTACGTGAAACGGACGGCTCACCTGCCCGAGGACAAGGGTCGAATTGCAAACTAGTCACATTAGAACCATCCAAACGATAAGTTAGTTAGACTTACAAGCTATATTGAAGATTCTCGTCGATCTCCATAATTGCAGCCTGATTACCACATCGGTAACAATAATTTGGGGCTACTTCGTTAGGCTATGCAGACCAATATAAAATCATATCCATACCTGAAAAAATCGTCACTACTTGATGGTCTTGAGACCAATTATAGCCTTCCATGACCAATTGATGCGCACGAGCAACAAGACTAAGGCCGTTCTTATGATTGAATGCTTCTGAAATATCTTGACCAAACGTGTAACCAGCACCGCGCGGTGAGATTCCCCATCCACATCGGTCATCTGGATCAGACCAGAGCAAATCACACATAGGACCTTCATGGGGAACTTCCTGAACTCTATCAAGAGCGCGGATATTATCCAACGAATCGATAGATGGCGAAAGTCCGCCATGTAAACAAAAGATCTGATTCTCAATAAGTGCGGTAAGGGGTAAATAATCAAACAAATCCGTGAAATAACGCCAAACGTTAGGATTTCCATACTTGCGCAAACATTCATCGTAAAATCCATAGACCTGTGTAATCTGACGAGATTCGTGATTTCCACGCAAAATCGTCAGCCTGCTAGGATGACGAATCTTCATAACAACAAGTAAAGTTACAGTCTCAACAGAGTAATAACCTCGATCGACATAGTCGCCTAAGATATGTCAGCATACTTCCCGCGATTAGTTGAAGTATTTATTTACCCATGAATAAATAATTGGTATCGGGATTTGGACCTCCGATTTTAAAAAGCTCCATCAGGTCGTGGAATTGCCCGTGGATGTCTCCACAAACTGTGACAGGGCATTTCTGAAAACATTCAACAAATATTCTAATATCTGTAGATTCTATAACTCATACATACCACATTTTGCACATTTGATTCCTGTAATAAAATATCACGAGCCTAAGTAAAACTCAGTCAACATTGCTCCTTTTGGAATCCCTTCTTTCCCCTTCGCGATCTCGATCTCGGCTCAACTTACCCGATCACAAAGCCTTTTAACATCCTGCTCACTTAGCTGTTTGCAGTCCATGAGCATCTCAATCCAGCGATCTAGTTCATCGTACGATTGAGAGTCATTAGCCGAAGAGTTTTTCGCGTCGATGACGCCTGGAGACAGTGCATGCGACACGGGAGACAAAGAGGATAAGCCCGCGTCAGTCATAGCAACATCTGTATCCATTTTTTTCGTGGATTAATTGCAAAGTAAATATGAAACCGCTGATTTATATAGAAATATATATATAGAAATATAGAACAATTACCAAAAGTATTGCACTAAACTAAACTAGTCGAAATATCAATCGACTTAACGCTCCTCGCATGTGAGATGAGTCTGCTTTTCGCACATCTCTGCCGCCTTCAATCGCCGCACGGTCAAAAATTGACTTTTCGTAATTCGGTATTGTCTACTGAAATTGGCTGGCTTACGGCATATACGCGCACAAGTTTGCTAGCTTATGTAATGACAAAAATAGTCTAACTTTGGGATACAACTTCATGCCTCCAATTTCTAAACTAAATCGATAGCATGATTTTCGATTTTCAAATTTTTGAAAAACTAGATTTTGCAAACAAAACAAAAATACTTGGCAATCAGTCAATTTCAAAAAAAAATTTGGACGACACCGGAATCGAACCGGGGACCTCCCGCATGCTAAGCGGATGTGATAACCAACTACACCAGACGCCCATTTCTTTCATTTATGCATATTTTGGCATAGTCAAAGTTAAAAAACTTTGTGTTCCTGAGCCTTTTATCTACTGCACTTCTGATTTATGGCTTCCGACTCACGTGCTTTAATCTCTCTGGCATTTGTCCCCCCCTTTTGGCATGCTTTTATGAAAAGAGAATTCAGGGGGAACATAAGCAAGCGAAACCAGAGACTGTAGCCAGCGGACTTTTAGCAAACCACCCCATGCAATGTTCAGCGCGAATTCCTAAATTTAAATTCAAAATCTCTTTTATTTAAAGGGTACATTTTCATTTGTTAAATTCAGCTAGACATCAGTTCTGTGAGTACTTTGTTCGCAATTTCACAAAACTAATTCAATCATCGTTCGAAATTGACGTTGTATGGACGCCTTCTGAAAGTGAGCTGAAGACTATCCATTGATCTCACATTAGAAATAAAACGAGACGGCGTAAAAATGCAAGCTACCGCGAGATTCAGGTCTTGATAAGTATACAGCATAGATGGATAGGCCACAAACTCTGTTAGCTGATCTGATATCTCTAGCCTGAATGGCTTGTCACAGGCTCATCGTTCAGTTCTTGTAGGACAACACATCATGAACGAATTAAGATTCACATGGCAGGTAGTTTTCGTCTTCACTATCCGCACATTGTAGTAAATCTACAAGCCTTAGAGGTGATTCTAGGCCAACTGTCTATAACTAAGTGCAGTAATAACTTATTTTGACGAGGTATGAATGGTTTATACGCCGTTCTACGCTTTCTAGACTATTTTGTGACTTATGATGAGTAAACAGCTGAATCATGTGACTTTGGTCGGTGTTTCTGACTAACCTTTGACTGGAATTAGACAAATTTTGGGAATATTGAGAGAATAACGTGTAGCAACCACCGAAAATCTGGATTTAATTCAATTGTATTTCTTTAAATTGCGATAGAACTCGTTTTGTGACTACAATTTCCCAGGTTGAGTTTAATAATGGCAGCAAACGGAACGCACACGAACGGCGACTCGGCTTTGCCAAAGGCAAAAGATCTTTGGCACCATTTATCGCCCGAAGCACTTTCTCGGAGACCTTCTCCGCTTAAAACTGCGTTCAAGTATGCGGTTGATCCACGCATTGTTTCGTTGGGCGGTGGACTACCTCTGCCTGCTTATTTTCCTTTCGAAAAAATTACTGCCACCGCTCCCGAACCTCCTTTCTTGACCTATAACGATCCTGTCAAGTCGAAGGATGCACCTATGCTTACAGTTGAAGTCGGCAGATACAATCATGAACAGGATCCGGGTATGATTCCTTTGGCAACTGCGATGCAGTACGGTCAATCTGATGGTGCACCTCCTCTTTTGAACTGGATCAAAGAGCATACCCGTCTTGTCCATCATCCTCCCTACTCCAACTGGGGTTGTCTCATGACGGTCGGCAATACCCAAGGTCTTGACGCAGCTCTTCGTCTTCTCACCTCCCGTGGTGACTCTATTCTCGCCGAAGAATATACATTCTCGTCCGCTATGGAAACTGCTCACGCACAAGGAGTCCGAAGCGTACCAGTCAAGGTTGATCTCGAGGGTATTCTGCCTACGGAGCTAGAGGCCCAGTTGGCTGCTTGGGAGGGCCCATTGCCCAAGTTCCTTTATACTATTCCTACAGGCCAAAATCCAACTGGCGGTACTCTTTCATCTGAACGTCGAAAAGAAGTGTACAAAGTTCTTTCTAAATATGACATTTTAATTGTCGAAGATGAGCCGTATTATTTTCTGCAAATGGATTCTTATGTTCCCGGTGCGTCAGCCAATGCTCCAACACCTCCACCAACTCTTGCTGAAGACCCCCAGAAGCACATAAAATTTCTGTCTCAGATGGTTACCTCATATCTTTCTTTGGACATTGATGGCCGTGTTTTGCGTTTAGATTCGTTTTCTAAAGTTATGGCGCCAGGCACTCGTCTTGGCTGGATTGTTGCGCAGGAGCCGTTTATCGAACGTCTCATGCGCCAAAATGAAGTATCAATCCAGACTCCGGCCGGTTTTACCCAATCAATTGTATTTTCTCTTCTTAGCAAGTGGGGACAGGATGGGTATCTTGACTGGCTTGTTGAACTCCGCAAGGAATACACCCATCGTAGAAATGTGTGCATTGACGGTCTTGCCGAGTACTTTGTCAAGCCTTCTTCGTTTGCACCAAAGGGACTGACTTCGGTTGTGGAGTGGAAAGCACCGACAGCAGGTATGTTTTTCTGGCTCAAGTTCGACGCCCGTAAGCATCCAAAATACGGTACTTTGACTCCCCTTGAGATTGAGAAAGAGATTTACGAAGCTGCAATTGAACATGGAGTTCTTTTCATTCCCGGCTCTTGGTTCCGTGCTGACCAGGATCCTATTGACGAATCAATCGAACCTGCTGACGACCAACCTGTCGACATTTTTTTCCGCGGTACATTTGCTACTGTACCCCAGGATAAGTTGCTCCAAGGTTTGAAGCTTTTTGCCGAGACAATTGCTACTGAATTTGGATTGTCTCATTGATTTGTCTCTGTATTAAACTGTATTTTGAATAAAAATATTATCGATTAATTGAAGTAATAGATTAGAGCAGTAGACAATATTTGAAGCCGCATAGGTCTATTTCTAACGATAAGTAGTTCTGTTCATGAATGAATCAAGGAAATTCAAAGTTAGAATAAATAACTTGCAGAGGGAAGTAAAGCAAAAAGGATATATGGCTGGATTTGAAAGTAACGATAACAAGTATTTGGCAGAAAAAGGTAAGGCGAAGGAAAGTGAAAAGGAGTTCGAAAATATAGAGATGACGATTAAGAGTCGAAAGCAGCTTGTGACATTATCACAAGCCATCGCATTTCCTGAAACACGTATCAAATGGAGAACTCAAGACAATTCTGTTTTATACGGGATTTACCAGCCAAGTCCCATAGTTCCTGTACTGGATGATTTCGGTAAAAATGTGAAGTTTGCTATTGGAGGTTTTGACCTCGATCATACAGTGATTCTACCGAAGTCAGGGAATCGGTTTGCCCGTGATGAAAAAGACTGGAAATTTCAGTTTGGCAAAGAGCGGACTAGACAAAAGATGCAGAATTACTTGGTGAATTACAACAAACTGGCGAGTCCGGAGCTGGAGGATGGATGTATATCTGATCCGATCGCGACTTGTGTACCAATATTGGTTATTTTCTCAAACCAGGGTGGTATCGTGCTTGATTTGAAAAAAAAACCTAAGCCAGCAAAATTATCTCGTTATCAACAGTTTCAAATCAAACTCGAAGCGGTCTGTCGCCAGATCAATCTACCGATGTATATCATCGCATCCACCAAGAAAGACGAATATCGCAAGCCAAGTACTGGAATGTTTAATCTCGTCTCAGAATTGTTTTGCAATCAATATAAACTTAGTAAAGATCAATCTCGTCGGCTCCTGTTTTCGAATTCAAATTCATTTTACGTTGGTGATGCCGAAGACGCGTCCGTGAACCACTCTGATGACGATTCCCAGTTTGCAAGGGCCATTGGTGTCAAATTCATGAATCCGGGCAACTTTTTTCTTAGTCACGATGATAGGACAGCTACTTTTGCGCCAGAGATCAAGGAAATTGCCGAGATAGTTTAAAGTAGTACTTTTGATAGGTATTCGAATTATTACGTAATCAATCACGTGAACCATTGGCATATCGCGATCCAGTTGAAAATTAACGTTTCTTCTATTCTAATCAGAAACCAAAGCAAACCGAACATGGTGACAGAATCCGAGTCTGAAATTCCAACTCTTCCTCAATTTATAACGGATGCGATCGACACGAGACTAATTTCGCAAGGTGCCGAGGCACTAGTATTTCTCACCTCTCAACATCCATACGTGCGCTCGATGTCAAACATAATCTCGACGAATGTGTCGACTTCGACAGCAGGATATATATTAAAATATCGGCCCCCAAAGGCATACAGGCATCCGACATTGGATGCTCAGTTGACGAAACACCGGACGCTCTCAGAAGCACGATGTTTATATAGACTTTTTTTAGCGGATATAAATGTGCCAGCGTTCATTGGAGCGGATCCGCCTCAAGGACTGATCTGGATGGAGAATATTGAAGGAGTTAGTTTGAAACAATGGATATGGAATCAAGAATTTGAAATGAAAGGCAAAGATGAGCCGGCTTTGCGGTTACAGATAATCAGACCTATTCTACTATCTGTTGGCAACGAAATTGCAAAATTGCATTTTCTAGATATGACACATGGCGATCTCACGACATCGAACATTCTCCTCCGATCGATGCCGCACGAACGGCTACAAGCTGTGATTATAGACTTTGGTCTGGCCCAGCAGTCTACACTAGCAGAGGATAAAGCGGTAGATTTGTATGTCCTCGAGCGCGCGTTCAGTAGTACACATCCGTTACATGCGGAGCAATATGTCGACTGGTTATTGGATGGATACACGGCTGGGTTTGGACGAGGAAGAAAGACGGCAGGATTTAAAGTTAAGGAGATTATGAGAAAACTAGATGCAGTCCGATTGCGAGGAAGAAAACGTAGCATGGTGGGGTAGGAGAATATAGATAACGTCATAGATTTATTTTTTATTCTTTTTTTATTCCTAAAATCACAATTTGGCGAACTTCACAATCCATCCCTGACTATAAACAACCCCTCTATCTGCAACAACACCCGTGATTTTTAAAAGCCACTGCCAATTCCAATCATCCAATGTGGTTACCCCCAGCAAGCCAACCAATCCCGGAACTTCTTCTACCGGGAGAACATCCAGCGTATCATTGTGAGCGAGTAATTTGACCCCACTTTTCTTTGCGAGCGATATCAGACTAGGTGGTAAAACGCAGCAATCGCGGATATTGATCTGGTTCACAGTCGGGACAGCAAGACCGGACTTTTCACTAAACGTAACTAAAGCGGCTAGTCTGGCAGTTGAAAATTCAGATACACCTAGATTTTGGATTCCGTATTTTGCTGCTAACTGACTGGCAGATGACCAGACGTCTAGAATATCGTGAGCTAGACCAGACGATTGGTCTAAGTTCCTGTCTTCATCATCATCGTCATCGTCGTTATCCGAAAACGTGATTTCTGGAAATGAGAGTATTAGAGATGTCGTGAATGGTGCAGAACTGGAAATTTCAGCGGATAATCTTCGTAATGCGCTATCCAAAGCTCTAATCCGAGCAGACGTACTTGATCCCGTAGGAAAGAATAATTTAGCTAGTATTTTAGAACCTAGGTCACTCGATGCAAATTCAAGGCGACCAACATACCAGACAATTCAAACTTCTTTTGAACAATCTCTTCAGCAGAACAAACAAAAGGCTCTGTCGTGTTCGTTTCGATATCTATCGTTGCTTCTAATCCAACTTCAGCTGATCCTTGCTGTTGACCCTGTTGTTTTTTCCACAAATTGAGCCTGCTCTTGAGTCCTCCAACCGGATTGATTAGATGAGCTTGATGTGAATGCGATACGTTCCCAGTCGAAATAATAACTGACATAATATCTACCGTTCTCTCCAGTTCTTTCCAAAAGTTATAATTCTAATTTTATCTTGCGTAAGGTTTTTAGTCTTTGAAGGTATTACTATCGGACTAGATAGCTGCTTGAGTGATCGATCACGTGTTCAGAATTTAAACTGATTATGTAATGTAAAAAGTCTGAGTTGTATGATTTCAGCATTTCAGCATTTCAACAATTCAGTTAATTGAAATTTCTGGAATAGAAAGGGTCTGAGACTGCTATCGGAAATATAAATAGTTCTCTTAGCATTTGACGTAGTTGGCAAATTTCAAAAATAATTTCTTTCGTATGTAGTCATGTGACGGCAACACACCAAGCAGATTACATATTTGTATGGAAGAATTTGTTTTCCCTGAAACGATTTCCAAATTCAGCAAAACTACTGATACTGCTTATTGATCGATCGAAATGGTGAGCTAAACGATTAAGATTAGAATTCGAAATGTAATTTTTATTCTAATATTATAGTCTTTGTCGAGCATTGCGCAGGTGAAGGAGCTGAGAGGTCTCGGATTGGTTGCGTCTCATTCGCATATCACTGGTCTAGGACTTGAGAGTGATTCGAGTCTGACACCTCGAGAGTCATCGCAAGGAATGATTGGACAAATAAAAGCTCGCAAAGCTGCAGCTGTCACATTGCAAATGATTCGTGAGGGCCAGATTGCCGGACGTGCGATTCTAATTGCCGGCCCGCCATCCACTGGAAAAACTGCAATTGCTATGGGTATTGCGCAGAGCTTAGGTGAAGACGTGCCATTTACAATGGTTGCTGGCTCGGAAATTTTTAGTTTGGAAATGAGCAAGACCGAGGCATTAACCCAAGCATTCCGCAAATCAATTGGTGTCAGAATCAAGGAGGAGAGTGAGATCATCGAGGGCGAAGTCGTCGAGATCCAGATTGACAGATCCATTACCGGCGTATGTTAAAATAACTTCTTTGAAACTCTATGAGTAAAAATATGCTGACAACATAGGGAAACAAACAAGGCAAATTAACCATCAAAACGACCGATATGGAAACTGTTTATGATTTGGGTACAAAAATGATCGAAAGTCTGAGCAAAGAAAAAGTGCTCGCAGGAGATGTAATTTCCATTGATAAAGCCTCTGGAACAATCACCAAGCTTGGAAGATCTTATGCTCGTGCTCGCGACTATGATGCTATGGGTGCCGATACAAAATTCGTCCAGTGTCCAGATGGTGAGATTCAGAAACGCAAGGAAACTGTCCACACGGTATCTCTGCACGAGATTGACGTGATTAATTCTCGAACTCAGGGGTTTTTAGCACTGTTTTCGGGAGACACAGGTGAAATTCGATCAGAAGTGCGTGAGCAAATCAACACTAAAGTTGGTGAATGGAAGGAAGAAGGTAAAGCAGAAATATGCCCCGGTGTCCTATTCATTGATGAGGTCCATATGCTTGATATTGAATGTTTTTCATACATCAATCGCGCGTTGGAGGATGATCTTGCGCCTGTCGTGATCATGGCTACCAACCGAGGAATTTCCCGTACGCGGGGAACAAACTACAAGTCGCCGCATGGACTTCCAGCGGACTTACTTGATCGAGTTATTATTATTCCTACTCTCCCATATTCTAGCGAAGAAATTAGCTCTATTCTTGCTGTTCGGGCTGCGGAAGAAGAAGTCGTTCTTTCAGCAGATGCGCTCGCAATTCTGTCCAAAATTGGAACGGAAACTTCTCTCCGCTACGCCGCAAATTTGATTGCTGTGTCGCATCTCGTTGCCGCGAAGCGGAAGTCCGCGTCAGTGGAGGTAGAAGATGTTAAGAGAAGTTACTCTTTATTTCTAGATAAAGACAGGAGCGTTGAATATCTTAACCAGTTTTCTGAAAGGTTTATTGATGATAACGGTGTAGTTGAGCTGGGTGCTGCTAAATCTATAACTACTACAACAGAAGCAATGGATTTGTCATGATTTGATTTGATATAAAATTCATTAATATTTGTATTTCTAGCTTTGGAGTTATGTGTAACTATAACAGAAAATAGATTCGCGTTCTTGGTAAAGATATTCAGATAACATTAGGCAGTAAGAATGTCCATAACACGCTTAGTACCGGCCAAAGTTTTCTCCTCCGTCAATCGTCCACCAATAAGTTGCAAATTGATCGGCATTCCATCCATAGTCTCGGGGTTCCCTAAGAAAAAGTTATGAATTTGAGTGGCTTCAAAAATATAATGAGTAGAACTTACAGACTGGCCAATTCGCGGCGTCCCAGTCATTTCGAGGAACATAGGACTTCTGCTCTTCTGTAAGCGCATCAATTTCCTTATCAACGCAGTCAACAGGAAAGACAGTGGTTGTATAGTCAAGTCCATTCCAGGCACGTGTATATCCAACCCAGCTGGAACATATCAGTTATTAAAATTATCTATTGCAAATGATTCGATAATGAACAAACCTTGTTTTCGTAACTGGCACAGCAGGATGAGGACAACCTGGTGCAATGATAAAATCAATTGGCTCGCCAGTTGAAGTAACTTTTGCAGTCGCATTCCAGCGATCAAGATACTTTTTCTGAAGCTCGCGCTTGAGGACCATAGCATGCCAATACTCAGGGATCGATATCGGTGGGTTCCGATTCACCATCGCTTTCACATAAGGCATATAGGGCTCTCCGAGCTTCTCGACGTCAGATCGAACGTCTTCGCCGCCATCTGCTGAGTAAAATTTATTGAGAATCGGGACCAGTTCGGAATGTAAGTCCGGCGCAGACCATTCAATAACTTCGTGGCCAGCGGCTCTTAATTTCTCCACTGCAGCATCAAGCACTCGCGCGATAGGAGGGTGGACTCGAACGACACCATCGTCGCGCATAACTCCAAACACAAGCTTTTCTTGTCCCAGAAATTTGTTGTAGATCTCAGCTCGCCAGGGAATAGGGATGCATTTCGGGTCAATGGTCCAGGGCTCATTGTCAATCACAGTCTTGGTGATCGAGGTCAAGGAATTGAGTGTCCGCGTCATAGGACCGATGACACTCGGAACGTGTTCCTGACCGTCAATCGTAACAGGAACACCTTCATATGGAATTCGCCAGGCCTACTTTGCTTAGATTATTGTTTCTGTACTGTAACAAATCAACTCACGCTAGGGCGAAGACCATATCCCCCACCAAAAATTTGGGGAATACGGACAGACCCACCAAGATCAGTTCCCCATCCCATAATGCTCGCTTTCATCGACAATAGAACTCCTTCTCCGCCGGTCGAACCTCCCGGAGTGAAATCGCGGCGACGGGGATTCACAGTCAAACCCCATAGAGGATTATCGCACTCGCACCACATAATACTCTGGGGCAAATTCGTCTTTGCGATAACTACTGCTCCCTCTTTCTCAAAAATCGTCACTAGAACGGCCTCTTTGGATTTATCCTTCACTGGATTGTTCGACCGACTGACATACCCAAGTGTAGTGTCGACTCCGTAGACATTGAACTGATCTTTCAAGGTGATTGGTACGCCGTGATATCTACCACTTGTCTTCCCTTCTCTGATGTAGTACTCGTCTAGTTTCTTTGCTCGCTCTAGAGCCTGTTCAAAAACAACCTCCGAAAAACAATTTGTCAATTGATGAACAACTGTCGCACGCTTAATATAAGCTGAAATAACTTCTTCAGCGGAATACTTTCCCTTTGCGATTTCTGCCGCCAATTCATCCACGTCGTCAATGCTGGTAATTGTCTTATCCTTTTCAGACAAAATGCTGTCTGCCCCACCTTTTTCCACGAAGTCAAACACACATAACTGGTCCGCAGGAGGAAGTTTCGATTTCTCTAGCTTGTAGGGTTCAAGCAGCTTCTCACGGTCCGCGCGTTTCTGGGCAACAATTTCTTGCCAAGTAGACATTTTTCCGATTATTACAATCAATTGATTTCAAAAATATTTTTTTACTGCGGCCGAAATATAGATTGTACAGAAATAATGGGATATAATCTACTTCTGGCCACATTCCCGGGAGTCATTCGATGGATTGCCGTGCTCGGACCGACTTCGAACAATACCGCTGGATAGTAACCGGACTTAGTACAGGCTCAACATTTAATTCAGATTCTAAATAATTAATTAATTACTTCATAACTTCGTTTGGGTCATTACAAAAATATTATTTATTATTTATTTCCAAAGGAACAAAAAATTCTATAAATTAAGCTTGGGTCCGATAAACTTCTGATAGCGGCGCGATAAGCTGGACCTTCCGTTATCTCTGTCGGACTGCTGACCTGGACCAATCATTAAATCTTCCACTTGTTAAAAGCGTTCTAAAATCAAATCAATGAGTAAGTATATTGGTTTCAATTATGTAGTACTTCAGTTATACCATACTGAGCGTACTTTGCCACAATCTTTATACTTTCTTAGGGGCAAATAATTGATGAAAGAGCGTGGCTGTTCCAAAGTTGGGTCAGTTAAGTCACCACCAAAGAGATTTGTCCACTCTTCCTCGACTATAAACTAGAGTCTCTCCGCACTTTTTTCACTTTCTTATCTAAGCAATTTCAGTACACTTGATTCACGATCCGATTTGCAAAATGGGCAAAAAACGTAAGTCAATTGACTGATAATCGATGGAATATTCTTGAAATTCAGCTCGAATTTTGAAATTATAAGATTATCGCATATATTTCGATATTATTCCTCGCTATCGGATAATTCTGAAACTGTGCCTAGTTGCTAATTGTGAACAGGCGTTCTTATTTGCTACGGTGTTGACATTGATGCTGTTGCCGGTTGGCTAGGCTCGTATGGTGGTGAAGATTCTAGCAACGATATTTCTCGAGGTAAAATATCCTTTTTCTTTCTATTTCCATTCAATATTGTAACATGTACTAGGTCTCTGGGCGGGAACGGTCGGTGTCCGGCGTCTGTTGAAATTGTTTGACAAATATAACATCAAGGCAACTTGGTTCATTCCTGGTCACTCTCTCGAGACATTCCCAGAAGAGTGCGCCATGGTTAGAGATCAGGGCCACGAAATGTAAGTACATAGATCTAGATCACTCAATCAATACATCTGTGCTAAAATGTTACAGCGGTCTCCACGGTTACTCCCACGAAAACCCAGCAGATATGAGCATTGAACAACAGGCCGATGTCCTTGACAAGACATACAGACTGCTGACCGACTTTTGTGGAAAGCCTCCGAAAGGTTCCGTTGCTCCCTGGTGGGAAACTTCTAAAGAAGGCGCAGAACTTCTGCTTAAGTACGGTATAGAGTACGACCACTCTCTCAGTCACCACGATTGTCAACCCTACTGGCTTCGTACCGGAGACACGTGGACGAAGATCGATTACACCAAGAAGGCAGAGGAATGGATGAAGCCTCTTATTAAGGGCCAAGAAACCGGTCTAGTTGAAATCCCTGGAAATTGGTATATCGACGATCTTCCTCCAATGATGTTCATCAAGGCTGCTGCAAATTCTCAAGGTTGGGTTAACGCGCGCGACACGGAGGATCTTTGGCGTGATCATTTTGACTATTTCTATCGTGAGTATGATGAGTTCATTTTTCCCATGACCATCCATCCCGATGTCTCGGGCCGTCCGCATGTTGCTTTGATGCACGAACGGCTCATTGAATACTTTAACTCCCATGAAGGTGTTGAATGGGTCACTATGGGCCAAATGGCTGACGACTTCAAATCTAAAAACTCTCCTCCTGAAGGTGCTCTAATGCCTGCTCCTCCCGGTGCAATTCTTAAAGAAGGAAAATAGACGAAGCTTTCGATACCTAACAGGTGTTAAGAGTTCGTTTCGTCGTATAATATACAATTTAAAACCAAAAATTAACACTAGCGCTAGGAGTCAAACTCTTAACGTAGTGCCACCATCCTGCCTTTACTGATGAGCACAAGTGATATAAAAATGACAAGAAACCTACAGGAATAAATAGACCATCACCTGGACTCAAAATGCACTCCAAAAATCCCGATTCCCATTGGAATTCAGGAAATTGGTCTCGATATTCTCGCTTCATTCTTGATGCATGTCGCAATTGTGCAAATAAATCAGTTGTCATCTCATCTCCATCAATCCATGCTGACTTGGAGGGACTAAAATCTTCATCGAAGTATTTTTCAACGCACCCTTTTTCAAGTTCGACAGTACTTGTATTACTCATATCAATTCCATTTTCCGGTTCTCGTGGGTACATTGTAGCACTAGGATTATAAAGTCGAAGATATTTACACCCAACTACTTGAACAAGAACATTATTATAAGGATCAGTATGAAGTGGAGAAATTGTGCCTCTAGGTCCAATCCATGCATTAATAGTGACTGAGTCTTTTGTAGAAATTTCAGGAAAATGAATCAGATTAGGAACTAAAATATCCTTTCGTAAACTATTAATCTGAAGAAATAAATCATATTGTGCCAAATAAGATTTTGCAGGTCTATCTTCAAATCTAGGGAGGAGTAAACATTCTGATAATAAGTCTCCAAAACTCACAAATTTCTGTGTCCAGGCTTCAGAAACATAACTGGATCCAATTTCGACAGGTACTATTCGCCTTCCATTACTCGTTGCTTCCATGAGATAGCCAACTCGATTCCAGGATTCGCTCGCAGGCCAAGAAGAGGCAATACTTCGTATGCATTTAGGTTCGAGAAAGCTTGAGAATCCATTATTGATTAAATGATTAGATTGTGAAGTTGATAGAAGTTTGGACGCATTGTCTATTTCAGGTCCTTGAATTACGTCGACAAGACAGCTTGGATCCAAATATGCACGCATGGACTCACAAATTTTCAAATCACTCTGCGAGCACATGAACTCAGAAAATATGTTCTTCCTCTTCTGTACGACGGTGATCGTCTCATATTCGGCTAGAACATTGTAAAACTTGTTAATCAACTGTCGTAACGAGTGCCGGACAGCCGAACCACCGATAATCAAGCCCGTGTCGATCTCTCGGATGATTGCGTCGAACGGAAATGAGGCCTGTCGATGGTTATTAAACCTGAACCAATTCTCTACCAGTGAAATTGATAAAAGACAGCATGCTTCGGAAAGTATTTGCAGATATTGTACTGGTACAGAGGTATACTGATATGCGTTGATCTGGTTGTTTGCGAGGGCTTTCAATGTTGCGATATTTGGACCAAAACTCGATGCAATGCTCTCATTATTCTGCGAGTTATCTAGGCTGACATCTTGATTTTCTGATTGACCTGTAGAGGTACAACTTATTTTAATCAAGGCAATTAGGCCAGGCGAAAGATCTATCCGATCAGCCATTTCCACGTCTTGTCTAATTTCGTCTATCAATTTCACCAATTCCTTATGACATCTAGATTGTGATAATTTATTTTCTTTATTCTCTTCGGTCCCAAAATTCGAATGCTCCATAACTAAAAGTAATTAAAACTTATTAAAGTTATTACTCCGTGGGTTGAATTTTGATCTAGCTAACTGTATTCTCCTTCAAGCAGATTTAGCTAGGCTTAATCTCAGACATGAATGACGACAAATTCGGAACAGGAATCGGATGACCCTTAATTTTCATCAATAAAAAACTGAATGATCTATCTAAATGTCATATTCCTGGTGATATGTATGTCATACTTATATTGACTCTATATAAGCTACGACCCTGACTAGATCGAACAGGAATTGATCAATTACGTAATCAAAGACTGTCAATGAATTACGTGGTTTAAAATATTCTAATTATTCAATCTTAAATTCAACTGCTTTTTCCATAAATGATAAAATAGGAATTAAACTATTTGAGCAAAGCTATATCTCTTACTATATTTGATATTCTCCATACAGAGCGCGATTGTTTTGTATTACCGCTTTAGTAAGAGCTAAACAACGCGTAAACATCACCATGGATTCTAACGTTCACATGCGCATTATGGCCTATGGAGATCGTTTACTATTACCTAAAATGGTAAAACCCTATTATCTGGTCGAAAATACTATAAGTTCAGCTGATTTCCGTAGTTCATTAACCTATTAATCTGTTCCTTTATCGGAGGCGAGCAAAGAGCGCGCTCTCCCCCTGATACCCTGGGTTATGTACGGTATGCTGTGGTTGGCTGATCACCACAAGTTCAAAATTCGATTAGACCATGTCTGTCCCATTTCTGAGAAATTATTTAATTATATCTTCTCTTGACTTTTCAAGAAGCATCAGAAGTTGTTTGATTCACTCGGCTAAGCTGCTATTGCCGATTTTAAGGAAGACCTGTATGGGGCATATCTCTCCGGAACTCAGCCCCCTGTTTGACGGATGATTTAACTTCCACGCGCTTTATTGTTAGAGGCCAGTCGTTCACACAGGAACCTGACCTGACTATGTATCCGCCCTGATCATAGTTGCTAATTTCTGTAACGTTTAGAATTTGCAATGAAAAGTCCCGGACAACTTGTATTCATACCCCTCTATATTTTTGCTGGGCACGACAACGGATATTGATCTCTCTCCAATTCCGATATTTATATGTCGTCAGGAATATATTCGCTAATTTCTAATATATTTTCTCCTTTTCACTAAATTTTCCATTCTCTATAAGTCGATTGCTTGCGGAATTCCATGTTCTCACACTATTCTAGATTTCCGTTCACAAAACAAAAATTATGAAACGCATATATTTGTAAAATTAATGATTCAATAGTGCGCAGAATATTTTAGTGAAAGAAACATCTTGACCGAATGCGCAGCATCCTGTGAAAAAGCCAACTAGTTTCGATCCACAACTCCTTGCCAACTAAGCATTCCAATAACAAATTCTAGTCTAAAAGTAGTAACAGACAGGATAACGAATATAAAAAAACCAACAACTGAACAAAATAGAACTAATCTAGAAACTTCTACAATAGCTTAAATACGAATCACGCTGGTACGTTCAGAGAGGAAGTTCAAAGGAAACGTTGACATCGATTTCTCTGGCCATAGAAACAAACTTGGAAAGCTGACATGCTTTCTGCGCAGCTTCATCTAGATCAGTAAACGAAAAAATTTTGAGGCCTGAGTCACTAATCAAACGTTGCGCTTCGTCAACATTAGTACCCTGAAGACGGGCAATAATAGGAACAGTGATGTTCATCTCCTGAGCAGTAGCAATCAAGCCCTTCGCAATATTATCGCAGCGAACAATACCACCAAAAATATTGACGAAAATGGCAGTCACCTTGTTCTCACGAAGTAAGATGCTAAAAGCTTCGCGAATCGCCTCAGCTGTAGCACCACCACCGCAATCAAGGAAATTGGCTGGATTTCCACCATAGAGCTTGATGATGTCCATAGTTGCCATGGCGAGACCAGCACCATTAACAAGGCAACCAATATTACCGTCAAGCTTAATGAAATTCAAACCGTATTGAGCAGCCTCAATCTCATCTGGATCTTCCTGTGAAAGATCACGGAATGACCAGACCTCCTTCTGGCGGAATGATGCGTTATCATCAAATCCCAGTTTAGCATCCATGGCAAGAACACGATGATCAATAGTCTCCGACAATGGATTGATTTCAATCTGAGTAGCATCTTTCTCATTGAAGATTTTATAAAGCTTTTTGACGATGTCAGCCGTCTGAGCTATCGTGGTCGATGCAAATCCAAGCGACTTAGCAACATTCTGAGCCAGCTCATCCGTAACACCCTCATGAATATTCACTGGGAAAGAATGAATAGCATCAGGGGTATCGTGCGCAACAGTTTCAATATCCATGCCACCCTCGCTTGAAGCGACAATGACAGGACCACGAGTCGTACGATCAAGCAAAACAGCAAGATAGGCCTCGTTGCGGACAAATTCACGTTCGACAACGTAAACAGCATTGCAAGGCTTGCCTGAAGCACCAGTCTGCTTAGTGATGAGCTTATGTCCAAGCATTTGCTCTGCGAAGATCTTGATCTCCAACGGAGAATTAACTAGCTTGACTCCACCCTTCAAACCAGTATCAAAAGTACCTTTTCCACGGCCTCCAGCAAGGACCTGAGCTTTAATAACCAAGTCCTCGGTATCTAGGAAATATATTAGCATCATATTCCTTATTCAATGCCATATTGTTCATACCAAGCTTTTTGGCAATCTCCTCAGCTCCTTCGGCCGTAGTAGCAGCATCTCCAGCGGGGACCGGCACTCCATACTGCATAAATCAGTGAGTTAGTCAAGAGTTCAGATCGGTAAACTAAAAAATAAATATACTTACATCTCTGAGAATCTGAGCAGATCTGTACTCATGGAGAGACAAAAATCGCTTCTGCACAGCAGAAGGCTAAGGACACAAGTTAGCTTTTGGATACAGGGAGAGGAGGTTCCTAATACGACCACCATGAACCCCACTTAAATGAAGTTGAATTGGTGATAGACTTTGATTCCCTCAATTTCACAATAAACTACTACACAATGATCGAAAGCCAATCATAAGAAATAGCAATTGAACATATCTTGAGCACTACCAATGAAGCAGGATACTCCACTGAGCTTTGCGGGCCAGCTTAGCCCGTAAGCAGTCAAATCATACCTGTCGGGGCGCGCCAGCGCGCAACGATGCAATAGTAGCTCGGTTACAGAGCAAAGCAAGACCTTTAGAATACATTCTGCTCGGCACAATTAAACAATACACAAACAAATGAGCGAAATTGTCTTTCTAATCTCGAATCAATCGGAATTTCAAAAGTTGGAATTCATAATAATATAATCGTGAAAACCAGTTCTAGCCAGCGAAAGAGCACGAGTAGGCTGATCTCCGCACTTGTAACCTAGCCCTGGCTATTTTGCTCCCAATCTCGGCTCTCGGGTGGATGGACAAGGAGCTCTCAGGGCCGAGCATGGAGGAAGACCCGGAGTTCATAACGGACGAAAGCAAAATGGCAATCATGAGCAGCCTAATAAAGTTGGTTTCATCGGGCGTTCCGGTGGAATACGAGTCGGAAGCAGGACGATAATCGTGCATCAGAAGTGCAATCTGGATAGAGACAAGAGAACTGACATAATTGGGTGCCGATGAAGATCCGGATCGCTTCTTCAACCTTGATTGCCGTTCTCTTGCATACTCGATTCTATTGGTTCAGCAATGCATCAATGAGCTAAACATTTCTTGCAAATCAACTTGAGTGCATTTCACCTTCCATACTTCCATTTGGCTCCGTTATCTATAGAATGAGAATTACATCTCCTGCGAGAAGTTAGAGGCAGTTTCACGTGATGATCACACAAACAAAAATCTGTAGAAATCGACTCTTTTGCTACTGATCATAAAATCGAGCTGAAACGATAATTGAAAAGTGTATTACAACATTCACAAATTGACCGAAGAGAAATATTTTACAACGGCAAACCCTTTTCATTGCAGGGTGACTCTGGTAGATGTTACCCGTGTAGCCTTATAAGAGATGCTTTTTTGGCTGTAGCTTCCTTTCCCTTACAGAACCGTCATATACAAGTGAAAGAGAATAGGAATAGTTATTCCAGATCCCAAAAGCTTGCCTATATGATGAATGAAAGTTTATAATGTTTAACTTGTATAGCGATGTGGCGCAGTGGAAGCGCGCAGGGCTCATAACCCTGATGTCCGTGGATCGAAACCACGCATCGCTAGTTAATTTTTATTTTTGTAATTTTTTAAAAAATTTGACTAATAAAATTTTTTGGTAAATAAGAAGGAAGTTAACTGTAATTTAATTAATTAAAATCCACCAAGAGTGAATCATTTGAAACTTTGAGATTGAGACGGAATAGCCGGTGACAAGAATGGTTGATCAAAAAGGTAATTCCTTGGGAGAATGACAAACTCTATTGTGACTTAAGGCAATAGCGAATTCTGACTAGCTTAGTTCCATACGGACCTCCAGCCAACGCAGAGATCATATAATTCAGGCTTTTATAATTAAGGAGATATATCCGAGATTATATCTCTAATACGATTTAATCAGAGCAAGGACTTTACAAAATTGATTTTGCTGGACAGATAATCGGGAGACGTGCTATTTCTGTCGGACCGATAGTGCCCTGTCTCGAGCTTACAGTCACTTATTTGTGAACTCTGTAGCGAGCATTAGACGACTTTCTGACTAGTTATCTGATTAGTGGAATATACGGAACCAAAGGAATGCATTTGGCATGGGTTCCTCGGAAAATCCAAAAGCGACTTGTGCGCTATCTTCTTTCGCGCGTTGCTGTGTTTGATGAAGTTGATTTGAGGAATTTGGACATCCAGCTGGGATCTAGCAGTAAGATCACTCTTCGTGATGTCAGTCTCAATACTACGGTAAGATCTCATATTTATATACGTTTCTTTGGCCATCAAATTATTAATACGTCAATTTGCTTTGTAGGCATTTGCTTTGCCAGGAATGACCATTCAGGGAGGTAAAATTGGCACTATTACGGTCAGCATCCCGACAAATATCGTAACTACTGCGATCTCTATTTCATTATCAGATGTAGCCATAGTTATTTTGCCTGATCCGTCTGTTTCTGATCACATGAAGGAATTTTCCAATGAAACGTCACTGAATTTCGCGACTTCTCTATCGGCAGCTGAAACGATTGAGTTGACAAGTTCGGTTTATGGCCATGGTCCTCTAGCAGAGAGTGATTCGGAGCTTGAAGAGGATGAGCTAGATATTGATGAAGATGAATCATTAGTCGGATTTGGAGGTACTGGGTTTAGTTTGCAGCCTATCATATCAAATATGATCGATCGCCTGGTTTCACAACTACACATTACAGTTTCCAGCCTAAGGCTGAATTTCGTCACTCCTAACTCAGTTTTGGGGTATTTCGTCGGTGAAGCAGAATTTAAAACGGTGAAAGGAATTCGTCATTTGAAATTAAATAATATTTATTTGTCATTAAGTGAAAACACGGACCAATCTTTTCTAGGACCAATGTTGCATGATTCCATGGATTATTCAACGGACTCTTCGGTCGATGAATACGCTGGATCTTCTGACGAAATGGGTGAAGGAAGTAATTCATACAACCAATCACTATTTCAATCTGCTCGGAGTCAGTCTATGACTGAAAGCATGTTCTTTTCAGCGCAGGAAGCCAAGGAAATACATGAGTGTGTCGATCAAGCTACCAAAGACGCGCTTCGGTTTGAGAACTCTAGTATTCTAGCCGAAGAATTGGGAGATTGTAAACGTGGACATGAATCGCGATTTCTATGGTGTGACTCAATTGTGTCCCAGTCTGATCAGTCAGTCTCTAAAATATCTATCGGATTGGTTAGGTTGGGCCTGTTACATATAGATTTGTCATCATCAATTATTGACAATGCTTTCGAAATTTTCATGCATATCGCTAATACTGGTATTGGAGGCGAGACTTTACACAGGACCACAGATTCACGTTCAGTCTCTACAGGATCGTCCAAGGGTTCCTTCAAAGTCGACATTAGCTCGCAGGCACAGATTTCCAAAGATTCAGTAGTTTTGTCACCTCGCCAGTCCGAAATTAATATTGAAAAATTTGAAGTATTGCCGTCCTCAGATATTGACGAGCATGGATCCTTCAATAATCCTGAACTGCTAAAGGTGGTTTGTGAAAACATCTGCTTCGAGCTGAATCCTCATCAACAGGGTGAGGTACAAAATTCTGGGTTAAGAATAAAGGGAAAAGATGTATCTAGTACGATCATTATACAGCATCTACAGGCTATGCTTAATTCCGAAGTCGTGATAAACTTTACAGGTCCTTCATCCGCAGAACCAGATTTCATAACCGGTATGCGCGGGACCGAAAGATATGTCGAATTACCAAAGAAGCTATTAATCAATGCTGATCAAAACATAATTCGAGAGCTCCTCGATTTGTATGATCGTCTAAATAAAGCAATACTGCCTCTTACTAGGAAACCTGCTTTCAAGGAACTGTTTATGTCAAATACTACTTTGCTTGCTGAAACAAATGAGATTGAGCTTAGATTTGCCCCCGCTTCGTCTGAAATTTATTGTCGTTTATTGATTTGCCCTCTGACTATCACAAAGCGTGGAATACACTGTGAAATGATTGAGCTAGGAGTTCCAGGAGGAAAGATGAGGGTGTATCGATTCAAATGCCAAACAGACTCCGATAAGTGGTATTCGGATGTGATCAACCCAAGCTTGAATGAATTAATGTCAACTGTTATTTCGTCTTCATTGATACAGGCCGAGGTTTCCTCACCGCAGGATGTCATTGCCTGGGCTCAGGCTTTTAGTCAAATTGATATTGGATCGATTGCGACCGGCTCTGCGGATTCAAGCCCAAGGAAGCGCTCTCATTCTAAAACACATAGCCTCAGAACCATGCTTGAAGCTACTAGAATAGTTGTGATTGCTGATTTTCCGGAAAATATCGGCACCATTACTGTGAATTTGAAGGACACGAAATTAGCATTTCTTCAGCAGAATATCGTGCGCCTTATTGTTGCAACTTTGCAAATTGACTTTGAAACTGTGTCTACAGATAATGATGATGATCAAGAGTTTACTCTTCTTGATGCTGCTCTCACTGAGCTAATTGGAATCAAGCCTATGATGGCGATCAGTTTTCCATTTCCTCAAGATCGCAATGGCAAATTTTTAGAGAGTCATCCTGTTAGGTTTGAAGTTCCCGACAATAGTTCCAAGACTTTGGAATTTGATTTTTATAATTTGAAATTCGAGTATCGAATCGACATTATTTCAAAGTTACTATCACTTCTTCCGAGAAGTGAGAAGAATGGAACTAATAGAAAAGGTTTGGTTGAGGAATTAGAGACAGTTTCCGAACAAACAGATTTTGAAGTTGTCGAGGAAGTGCTAGGCGAAAAATCAATGATTGACAACGATTACTACGTGAACGATGGGTTTGAATCTGGATCTGATCTTTTGGCTGACCGTGCAGCAATTGAAACGGAGGTAATGACGGCGAGCTCGAAAGTTTTAAAAATTAGGCTTCATAATTGCGCAGTTGGACTGAATCCTCTCGAGTCTCATTCCAAAGGTTTATTTGTTATCGCAGAAGGATTTGCGAAGCATTGCATTTCTAGAGCGGAACCAGAGATACACAGCAGTTTTGTGAATATCAACAGCACGACATTATTTCTCATCAATGATGTAGAGGAACTACATGACCCTGATTTAAAAGCACAGTCAGGTAGAAGACATATGGAGCAAATGGAACATTTAAGCCCCTTCAGAGATCTTGGATATATTGAAGTTGCATGCATGTCGTCGGTCTCTGTAGTGGCAACAATGAAGCCTGGAGCAGGCTTATCGGGGCAATCAATAACAGATATTGAAATACAGGACAATTTTTTGATGCTCGAGACTTGTGCAGATTCTCTACAAACAATGGTTGAAGTTGTAAATGGATTGTTTTTGCCGACTGAGGAAGTTTCCGAAGATCGGAAGTATATGGTTGATGCAACAGAATCGGTCGATGTTTTGAGAAGCGTCGATGAAGATGCATTTGCAATGCGTTCAAGAGCGCACAATCTAACTTTACCTCGAAATTTAGAAAGTTTATCTATAATTGAAGAAGGAGCTCTATCAGATATTGCTGAGCCAGAAGAATTGGGTATTGTCGATAGTTATTATGATAGTCAACCTACTAGACAGTCGTCCAATCGAACATCAATCAGGATATCGGATTTGGCGACAAGTAAAAGCAGACAAATCTCTACTGAGATCGGCCTTGGCTCCGAAAGCTCAAGTAAATCAAACACCAGTTCGAGAGAATCTACAACCTTACAGTCAGATGTTAAAGAGATTGTGAGTGATATACAGATGTTAGAGAATCACTTTGCCGGTCGGTCACTCGTTGAAAATCCGTTGGTGCATGGTAAAGAGAAATCATTGAATCTCAAAGTACGAAATGTGCATTTTATATGGCAACTGTACGATGGCTATGATTGGCATAGCACTCAAAAAACGATCTCCAAGGCCGTGAAACATGTCGAGGGACGTGCTTGGGATGCTATTCGACATCGAGGTCATGGACATGGACATGGAGACAAGGACGAAGATGAAGCGATAATCGGAGATATTCTCTTTAATTCGATATATATTGGCATTCCATCCGGCCGGGATCCTCGAGAGTTGTACAGCGCAATCAATCAAGAAATAGACGATGAAAGTGATACTCTCAGCGTAGTATCACAATCGACTACATATTCGTCAACTTCCACCGCCCGGCCAGCACGAACCAAGAGCCACGGTATTCGTAACAAGCTACGTCTGACAAGATCCAAAAAGCACAAGATCCAGATAGAGCTTCGAGGTGTGTCTGTTGATTTGGCGAGATTTACTGAGAATTCGGTAGTTGCAAACTCAATTGATTTTCGAGTTCGCGAGTTTGATATTTTTGATAATATTCCGACATCATCTTGGAAGAAATTTGCCACGGCTATGTATCCTCCAGAGCTGCGAGAGGAAGGTGGAAGTATGCTGCGTTTAGAACTGTTGTCCGTTCGACCGGATCCATCACTAGAAACGTCCGAGTTGGTACTGAAAGTGAGTACAATCGAACAAATAATATTTGTTGTTATTGACAAGATGGGATTAGTTTTCGGCGATGCCATTGCGGTTATATGTTGATCAAGACGTTTTAGAGTTTTTCTCTCGATATTTTGAATTTCGCAATTCTGAAAAGCCCATTCCAAAGTCGAAAAGTGAAACTTATTTAGGTGAGTTCTAGCAAAGATGTTATCATGGATCTGCGCGAAATACTGATGGAAACAGAGAGAGTAGAGATCACTCAGATTGACATTAAGATGGATTATAAGCCGAAGAAGATCAATTATGCCGGATTACGTTCTGGCCGGACCACGGAGTTCATGAATTTTTTTGTATTGGACGATACAAAAATAATTTTGAGGGGAGTAGTCCTGTATGGGATCATGGGTTTCGAAAGACTGGTTAGCGATCTTCAAAATGTTTGGCTTCCCGACATTCGATCGACACAGCTGGGTGAAGTATTGGCTGGCGTTGCGCCTATCAGCTCGTTAGTCAAGATCGGCGGTGGCGTCAAAGACTTGGTTTATATTCCAGTTCAAGAGTATCGACGAGACGGACGGATTGTACGAGGAATCCAAAAGGGCGCACTTCGCTTTGCGCATGTTACGACGAAGGAGTTAGTTAACATCGGAGCTAAACTTGCTGTTGGCACGCAAAATGTGCTAGAGAATACGGAGATGCTAATTGTGGGCGATCATGAAGGCGAAGGCGACCGACATGGGCAATTGGAAGATTCAGATAGCGAGGACGAAGCTCCCAAGAAAATCAGCTTGTATGCAGATCAGCCAGCGACGATAAGTCAAGGATTACGACGGGCATATTCTAGCTTGAACCGGAATCTCGGAGCTGCAAGAGATATTATTGTTGCAATCCCTGCGGAAGCCAAAGAGCAAAGCGGAGCACAACGAGCAGCACTATCGGTTGCGAAAGCCACGCAGGTCGCGGTTATTCGTTCAATGATTGGCGCTACGGAGGCTATGTCTAATACATTGATGGGAGTCAGTAATCAAATAGATCCCGAACAGCGGCGTTCGGCAGAAGATGTAAGTTTAGTGTTTGGGTTTGGAACAAGATCATTTTTAACATTGATTTAGAAATACAAGAGACGTTAAGGTGGTTTTAGGAGTTTGAATTTGGAAAGGTTTTGAGGTGTTTCTTGGGAAAGAACTATATCAGCTAACATCCTCAATTTGTAATTATTATTTTTAATTTTATTATTATACATCTTTCTCGTATTGAGTTTGCTTAGCGTGTGTCTCATTGTGTTTTAATTCTGGCTGGGCGATGTTGGAGCTTTAACACTTCTCCCAATATTGTTTTCATGGCCCAAAGGAATCATTGCAACTCCGTTCACTACTTCTGTTGTGCACTGCCGTAATATTGTATTATGCTTGTAATATACATTTAATTCACTATATTTAAATGCAAGTATATACTGAAGGTTGTGCAAGCCAGAGCATAATACCATCAATACCCATCAAAGATGATTTAGCACAATGGACGGTAAAGTCACGGGCAGAATCAACAATACCAAAACGATAAAAGAGAAGAAAAAAGTCAGATTTGCTACACCAATCGATGAAATTCTCCGGTTTGACAATCGACTAGCGGTGATTGAATTAATTGATCTTCCAGGTTCTGGAAGTAACCCGAAGAGGGACTTACTTTTGCTGGATAATCGCCTGACTACAAATCAGAAGCAAGCGTTGAAACCGCATAGACCAAAGAATCGAAAAATGGGATTTAATTTGCAACCCAATATCTGCTCTCAGAACCATGACAAAGTAGAAATACCTACCCTCACTTCCACGCCGCTGGAAACATTACAGATTCCGACAAGCTTGTCGGAGCATATGACCAAGAGAGAGACTCTAACAATTGACTTCCCGTCACTCAAAGAGACAAAACTTCAATATGCCTCTTTTGAGAATGGCACCAATAGCAAACGTATACAAATTGAGCATGACGATTCCAAAGAATTCAGTCTACATTCTGCGACTAGTATTGTCGAGGAAAAAAACCCAATAACAGTACTAATCAACAAACTTAAAACGATCATCTTGCCTGAACAAACTTCGCAAGCCTCACTTTCAGTTTCACCATCATTGCTGGACTCCACTTCAAAAAAATCGAAAATTCAAAGAATAAGAGATAATGCTAGTCTTCGTCAGCTGGAAAGTCGGAAGCCAAAATCTGGCCGCATGAAAAAGTTGAGAAATGTAATTGAATCTGAAGAGACTTGAAGGCTTGAATTAATCGTTTGAATAGTAAATTTTGAAGGTTATGATAACTAAACTATTATAGAGGCGAGCTTGATCGCTATAGACGATATTACATAATCGTAATTGCACGAACGCCTTGAGTTATCATTGATCACCATTACCATCTCTTTCCAGCCGTAAACTCCGTTTCAATCTTTATGAGAAAATGTCAGCATGCAAGTTTGTTACTTGTTATTGATTCAGCATATTAAATCAAAATAATCTAATAGATTATTCGAGGAATTCATTTGATAAGCGCCGGATTTATTCTTTAGTCCTGAAAAAACCCTCAAATCACTTTCCGCCTCAACAAACGAAATGACTTCTTCACCCGCCACGCTCAATTTATATCGATCTTTTCTGCGAACTGCACGTGGGTTTTCAGCTTATAATTTTCGAGAATACGCTCTCCGACGGACAAAGGATGCATTTCATATGAATAAGGATTTGACTGATCCTGAAGAAGTGCAGATGTGTCTCAAGAAGGCTAACGAAGAGCTGGCGATACTTAAGCGTCAAACAGCGATCAGCCAGATGTATCAATTTCAAAAACTTGTTGTCGAATAAGTATTTCAATTACTTTACGATCAAGTTTCAATAATCTACATTTAATCTACACAAAGTCA
Source organism: [Lipomyces] oligophaga (assembly GCF_038497815.1). Taxonomy (NCBI): domain Eukaryota; kingdom Fungi; phylum Ascomycota; class Lipomycetes; order Lipomycetales; family Lipomycetaceae; genus Lipomyces; species [Lipomyces] oligophaga. The sequence goes on along the minus strand of NW_027117788.1, from coordinate 83,582 downwards.
TACGTCTTGATCGAATCTTCCTTCAACTTCCTTGTATATGAATCCCTAGCATGTATTTCAATATAATACAATATGAAATTATCGATAGCAGTACTTTTATAAATAACAAAGATAACACCGTGACTTCATACTCGATAGAATGCACAGCATTTCAGTTCTGCTGACATTCCAATGTTTTCAGTTTAGCCAAAGAGTTAACTGAATTTGCAATAAACGCCTTTTGTTTATTAGTTTTAATATATTTATTTCCATCGGTCTCCATTATGATCAATGTACGACTGATTTAGATATTAGATGGGTAAAGCATGATTCTGACGCTAGCGCCAAATGACTTGGGAGGCAGATTGGACCGGAATTTGGCACGAACGACGCCAGAGTTTCCATGAGCACGAGTAACCTTACTATATCACGAAGTTAAAATCAATCCTTCAGCAGTAATATATCAAAAATTACACATACCCCCAGATGACACGAATCTTGGTTCCCTTAATCTCCTTCTGAGCTCTGTAGACAAAAGCAACACGCTTGCCAAAGTAGAACTGTGCTTCTTTAGGAGTAGTAACACCCTCTACCAAACGAGTTTAACACGAGAACGCAAATACAATGTCGAATAACAACCTACCAATCTGAACCAACGAAACATTAGGATAGCTGTTACGCTTGCCCCGCTTATGAGCAAGGTGCTTTCCCTTAACGTAGACTATAAATCGATAAGTTAGTAACAAACGATACATCGAACGGATCAAGCTGAATTGAAATCGAAAAACATACGTCTGTGAGTTTCCGGCATTTCAATGAAAATTATTGACTTTCTTTTTATTAAAAAGAATTTGTCTGCTCAATAAATATTAACTAACCACGAGAATTATAACAATTATCAGAGGAAAGGAATCCGCGATGTCCTGCGACACTCTAACAAACTCCCCGCCGCAGCAGCTTCCCAATAGAGTAAACTCTTGGAATTCGTCTGATGTGACTGCTTAATAAAACCCTAAGTGATAGCCCTATACCTATCATCCCAAAATTAGGGCATGCGCGGCTGGATACGTTGGCAGCTAGGAACTATAAAAGTGTCTGCTTGCGCTCTTCCTTTAAAATTTTCTTCTTTCTCTTTTTGTCGACGTACTTCAGTAAGTAACCCCCCCTAACAGCAGGTAGCAGCAGTATTTGTTATTTGCCGGTTATGGAACAAATAATCTATAAGGATTTTGCTGTATATGACTCATTTGCTAACTCCCTCCGCAGTAGGATCATTTCTATAGTAGACGTCATTCTTTGATTTTTTCAAAGAAGCCATTGAATCCAACTTGGTTGATGAGTTATGCGCCTTCATGCCCAAGAGTGAGTTTTTTTCTCCTAAATAGGTCTTTTGGATACCACTCCAGTATTTTTGTCTTTCGGGACTGCTGGTGTGCTCCTTCATGATCCGGGTCGCGCTTTTATATTTTGCTTCCTTGTGAGGTAGATGTAGAGCGTCAGTCGATGATCTCTACCCTTGTTCTTCTGCCTCTCCGGAGGAAAAGACTTGGGCGGGCATGAAAGGTATTCTGACAAGTTAAAATTTACTTTGGTTGATCGAACGGTAGAAATATCATTGTTGAATATACTTCTAAGTTTTCAAAAATGCTATTTTGTTAATCTAAATTATTAGAGGCCGTCCCAGGCCAGCTTAGTCAAAACTCCCACTGAATGTTGAACAGTTTTGGGACCTCTTCGGCCTGAAATCGAGTTTTTCACGAATCCAAGATACCTTAGTTCGTTGACAGCTTGTAAAAACCAAGCAGCCGTTTGAGATTCATCAAATCTGTCGAGTCCAGCGTTCATAACGTAATCATTGCTGCCAGAAGTATTTTCATTCTTGGCTACATGATTTCGATCAAGACTATCTTCTAGTCCAAATTCACCAATATGATTGAATCCACCGTTGACTGCTTCGTGGAACGCTCTCCAGAAGTCATATATGTTGATTAAAGTGCCAGATTCTCGATATAATCGGTATGCTATAGAAACCAATGGAGACACTGGCTGCTCGATAGAGGTATCAAGATCGTTGTCGGGTCTTAGTAAATAAGAGTCGGGCTGCGATAAGGCTGTCTCGACAGTGGCTCGATACATGGGCGCGAAAATGAGCTTCAAGATTTCGTAACTATCGTAGACAAAGATTTCATGAAACACAATGTCCTCGTAGCTCACTAAAGCAGCCTCAAATAATTCAGATAACGAAACAGATATGTTCGACAATAATTTTGCGTGAAGGTGCGGTTTGCCGTTTAATTCTTCGACTTTCCAGGTCTTGATCAATTTTGAAATTGCTGTTCCAGCGCTGAACGATTCAGTCAAACATTTGACGAATTCAGTAACAACATCAGAACTCATTTTGCTGACATACCCCACCAACCCATCGTAGAAATCAGTATTTAAAAGTCGACCAGTTAATACATCCGCATAGAGTTCGGCAAAGGTTCGAGAGTCATATGTTGTGGAATAAACAGGACTCGCATTTTGCAGAGCAAGTAATATTTTGATCATGTCTCTCTTCATGGAAATTAGTTCACGTAGACGAGTATACTCTGAATTAGCAAACTCTATAAGTGAAGATGAAGACTGCAATAACGATTCGATATACACTGGATCTTCACCTCCATCTTTGGCAGCGTTTACTTTAGCGTCACCTTCAGCTAGAACTGAAAATGTCTTGTAGTCGATGAATGCTTTAAATGAGGGCAAATTTCGCAGTAGATGCACATGTGAATCTGTCAAATCCTTTACTTTGGGTGACGAAATCATAACACTTAATGGATTTGCATAGAAAAAAGTCATGATTGCATACTAATCTGTCAGATGATATCGCTCAGACTGGAGACATAAGTAAGCAAATACCTGGAATGCTAGGACAAAAGTATCCAAATTTTTTGTGCTATTATTGTACCGTTTCAGCAGCTGCCGAAACAGATTAGGTCCAAGCACGATTGGCATTTCCGGAGACAGTAGCACGATTTCGATTAGTTTTGCCAGTCGAGCATTCGCATGTAAAACGTCAAAAGTGCAGAATTGGAGCATTCGCACGGTATACTTCGATATTTTCGAGCTAAATATAGGTAAAGTTGTGGCTATTCCAAATAAGAACACAAAGGGAAGTCGGTTTCGATAGGCACTATTCTGTTAATAACATGTCGCAAAAATATAAAAATGCACCTACTGTAGTAATCTGATCCCCTCTGCCAGCAATCTTCCATCAAACCCTTCAACATCCTGAATGACAACAATAATTCGCTTCAAGATATCCTGCTTGACATACCAGTCGACCAAAACATCTAAGTCGTAACCTAGTCGCTTATCCGTGCCTGAGCCAGCTAAATAGTGTCCCTTAATATTTCCGTCCCCCAGATCATCATCATCTCGTTGTTGCTTCATTACATGTCCAACGATCAATCTCAAAAAATCTCTCAACGTCGTCACATTGCGAGAGCTGATTTGGATTACTACTCCTGCTCCTTCATGATCTTGCTCTATCTTCTGTCCAATATTCGCAAATAATCTCGCATGATCTGATATATTTGCTCCAGCAAGGACTAGTCCAGTTGGAATCATGGTAAACAAGTCAGGCTGAAATTCCGAAGCGGAAAAGATAAAATCAAGTACTTGTGCAACAGTAGACTGATCAGATTCGACCAAAATCCTTGAAATCAGATCATAGATCCGTGTAATATGCCCCGAATACAACTTCCACCTTCTCGAAGCATGCTCTTTCTTCTCTAAAACAGAAGAGCTCAATAATTCAAACTTGGCTCTCCCAGTAGACTTGCGTCCTTTACTTCTGTAAATATAACAAGTCTGGAAATTAATATTTAATTAAACAGTGAATCCATGCCTGATTTACCTTGTGAACATTGCTATCAGAGACCAGCTCGTCACTCTGTGCAAGCTCTATCTCAGAAATCAACCGTCTATTAGAAGATTTCTTATTAACCTTGGCTGCCATTTAATCAAACAAGATCTATTTGAGTCATCGAATATCTTAAACAATTACTGAATTTCCGTAAATATTCAATATGGACGAAGATATATTCAAATACAAGTGAGTCGCTGGGCACTCTCGACTAGTCACATGATCGCTTTTTAGCTACGGCAGCTGATGAATCTTTCGAGACGATGCCTCATCTACGTAAAAATTCAGTCTATTATTTGAAGGAACTGAGCCAGAGTTCGAAAAAATTTGATTTGGAATCCTATTTTAGAGGCCACAACGCTCAAAATAGGAAGCAATGAACTCTACATTCTTTCGAAGGACTTTGTCGATCAACTGTGTTAGAGTATCAAGAGCTCTAACTGCGGGTAGAGTTCATAAGCTTAATAGTTTAGCAACACTACGAACAAACTATGAGAAACAGACAATTAGATCAGAAACCCGACGATATTTTTCGATTGGATGTGGAAATAGATTTTCCCATGGTCTGCCTAGTCGCAACAACGAACTGAAAAAGCCAGAAGAGGGTCATGAAATTGACTTGACCGATATCGATATCGATACATTGAAGGTTAAGACGAAATCTGGTGAGGAGTCTAAAGGCCCTGAGGTGATGTACGTCAAAATGAAAAAATCTGGAAAGAATCCTCTTGGAGTGAGTTTGAAGTGAAACAGATTTCAATGACATTGTTAACCATCTGACCCTATAGTATTTCAATATAACAGGTCTAGCCCTATTTTTAATAGGACTGGCATATCTTGTCAACTACCGACGAAAAGTACAGAAAGCAGTTGATGCGTATAGTATGTCCAAACGGGTACATGCTTGAACTCATTCTAATCTGAAATAGAAGCTGAAAAGGACAGTCAATCCTTTGGAAAAGCTCTGATCGGTGGTGCATTCACTCTTACAGATACAAACGGAAACTTATTCACCGAAGCCGATTTGAAAAATAAGTTCAGTCTGGTGCGTTGATTTAATTATAATTACTGTTAAATTTACTGATGTGACAGATTTATTTTGGTTTTACTCTGTGTCCCGATATTTGTCCGGAAGAGCTTGACAAAATGGCGATTATAGTCAAGGAACTCAAGACTCTAGGAATCGATATACAGCCGATTTTCATCACCTGCGATCCTCTTCGTGATACTGCCCCGGTAGTGAAAAAATATTTGGAGGAATTTGATATCCCTGGTATTGTGGGACTGACCGGAACGTATCGTGAGGTCGAAGCGACATGCAAGGCATTTCGTGTTTATTTCTCTACTCCTCCAGATGTTAAACCTGGCGACGATTATATAGTTGACCATTCCATTTTTTTTTATTTAATGGGTACGTGCTAATTTTAAGTTTTCTCTTTTATAAAGATCTAACAACTTGCAGACCCAGAAGGTGAGTTTGTCAATGTATTTGGCCGCCGCTACAACGCTGAGGAGGCGACTGAAGAGATTGGAAAGAAAATTCGTGAATGGCTTCCTCTTGAAGAGCGGAAGGAAATTGCTTTTCAAAAGCCAAGTTTCTGGAAATTCTGGGAGTAGTTGCTCGAAATTTCTCAAATCACTCTACTCATGAGAATGTCTGTAAATATCTATGCATAATTTTATTGTATAATACAAATACAACCCCCGTTGACCACAAACATTCAGTAGCGCTTTACTCATCCAATTCACTGTACCAGCCACTCATCTAAATATATACATTCTTCTGCGCTGACAGGACCATTTGGTGCACATAGATTACTGACAGCACAAGTAGTACAGGGCACTTCACTGAATGAATTCCATACTGAGCCAGCGCGAGAGCGGGAGAATTCTGCAGATTCAATACCATTTTCAGCGACTAAATTCACTTTTGCGCCTGGAATAGCTCTAAATGTGAAACCACCATCGGCAATCTCAACTTTCCCATCGTAGATTAGTACGTCTACCAACGCCTTTATATCTGATTCGGAAAGATCAACAGTGGTAATACCAGATTTTTGAACAAAATCATGGATCGCAGATAGAGTCGGATATTCTGAATATGACGCAGGATATGATAGTTGGCTGGTTTTAGTATACGATTTCAATTTTGATTTTCGTTTCAAACTTCTCGGTTTTAATTTTGACGCAAGTGTTTTGACATTTTCGCCAGGAAAGGACTGAGTTGCAATGTACCGGAAAATAGTAGCCAGCAAACTGGATATAAACTCCGTGTCTAGTTCTGAGTCCGTGAACCATGGCCCGCCAGTCACGTCTATGGACGGTTGTAGGCCATACAGCATATATATTTTCCGAGTCGGATTCTGAAAAAAATGAATAATAAGTACATAGTGTAGCCCAGATAGACATACCTTTACTGATTTGATATTCTTGATAAATCGCTTGCTCTCTAGCACCTTTAAACATCTTTGGACGACTGATTGATGTAGATTGGTGCGGGCCTTGATGGTTTTCGTCCAAATTCCTTCCGTGCCTGATGCTTCAATATAAGAATATACCATTGCTTCATCTTTGCTCATTGATTGTATTCTACGTCATTAGTAGGATACGACAAAGAGTGCACATATACATACTTTTCAGCTTCCTCCTTCTTAACTGCTTGATAGCAAAGCTCTTCGCCCTGTCTTAGCATTTTCACCACATCCTGATTTTGTTAATCCAATAATGTCTTAAAGGAGCAAGAGAAAGCGTGGACCACGAATTCAGGGCAACTCACTCTATTTGTGAACTCTTGGATCAAAAATAGTAATCTCGACAGATCCGACGTGCCAGCCAATGACAACATTTCGGCCTGCGTATATATATGGCCCTCCTCATTCTGTGTCATCATCTTCGTATACAAGCCCTGCGCAGCTTTACTCAATCCGTCGATCAAATAGGGTGTTACATCAGATTCAATCTCTATTGACGGCGAGTTCGAATTGCGTCTTGAAACCGCATATGGCTCGCTGGCTAAGCCAGTTGAAGCCGTCAGAGCTGATTTGACAACCTTGGATGATCTTACAGACGGCATTTAGCGTCACTAAAGCCAAAGAAACATAGAAAATTAGCTAACCTTGCAGAACACAATCTTTAAAACAGACTAAATAGATTTGACCTAATAATTCTTTGATATTGGGAGTTCTCAAGAAAACAAAGACTTTCTTACTCATACTTATGTGCTCAATTATATAACACAGGCTATATTGTTACGTAATATATCATATTCCTATAATAAATATACAATTACTCTTGTTCTTCATCTTCCTGTAGCTCAGTCTTTTTCAATTCGAGTTCCTTCTGAAGCTTATTAACAACATCCAAAAACCGGTTCCGTAGAATAGGATTGGTCGCGTTTTCTGCATCCTTTTCTTTACTTTGTATGGTAGCTTCCAGTTCCTGGATTTCTTCTTTCAGTAGTTCCAAATGATGGACCGCCTCCATTTCATCATCATCCAATTTAGTCCTATCTTTTTTGCCGTCTTCCTCCTCTTCCTCTTCCTCTTCCTCCTCTTCTTCGTCTTCGTCTTCATCACTTTCGTTTCCAAACAAACTTTCGATTTCATCTCCCGCTTCAGTTCCTTCTTCCTGGTTGTATCCGCCTAGCATATTGTAGCCAGTATCACTTGCCGCTTCACTCGCAGCAACACTGGCTTCCCTCGTTGATCGACCATCGACAGTAGAAGTTCCGGGAGTTCCGGGTATTGCAAAAGGTGCTTGATCTCCGCCAGCGGATTTCACAAAAGCATTACCTTCTGGGTTCGGCTTTTCTTCTGCAAAAAGTTTGGCCTTGATTACTAATTTGGGTAATTGCTTTTCTTTTGGCTTCACCGGCTCGGGCTCAGGAGCTTTAATCATTCTCTTTCTGAACCTTCTCGATCGCGCAAATCGCATAGGAGGGGTGAGTCCATGCGGGTATGGTAATTCTTCCTTCCGGTTGCCCTTAAATTCTGGGTTCTGGAAATACGTATCAGGAAAATACTGAGACTTGAATCCAATCACCTGACTTTCTGCAGAGATTTCATCCGCGACTAGAAGCATTTGGCAGACATCTGCAATTTTGTAGATATTTTTCTTATCTAGCGATTTTTGGACTTCGATTACAGTTGGAAGATCGACCAACACTGCGTAGAATAATTTGTCGTCAATTCCAACACACGCATGTCTTGCATCTTTGAATCTTATCCACACCGTTCCCAGCTCAGATGCTCCATGTGACTCGACTGCTGCCTTCAAGATCTGTAGATATCGCAGACGAGCCGGCCGTTCTGATTCGGGAAATGAATTCATTTCAAATCGAAATATAAGGGCTTCTTCAATAAGTGGATCATCTTCTCGGTCTGGCGACTCAGAATCGTAGCCTTGGCCTGGCTGTCGAACGGGTTTCACTCGTATTCGAAGACCTTCGCTGCGGGGAACTATCGACGGCTTCACAACTGGAGGCTTGATTGATATTCGTGGAGTCGGCAGTGGTGCATTTTTGATTGTGGGAGATGATGCTGGTGACTTGGTTTTGCTCTTCTTTGGTTGTTTTATTTTAATTTTGGGAAGATTTGTGTCTGAGGTCCTCGAAGAATTCTTTGCTGATCCCTTAGATTTTGTTGACTTTGTTGACTTTACCTTGGTTTTTGGCGTAGAATCTGATGCTGCTGACTCTGAAGCAGTCGCAGCAGCGGCAGCTGCGGCAGCTGCAGAATTCGCTGTCAATTTTAGCCGGATCATTCTGTCGATTTCTCAAAAGAATACTGGCTTTGTGTTGCCATATCGAGAGATTGGTCAATTCATTCTCTGTAATGGACGATCAGATGGAACATTTGTATACACTATAAGGGTTTTGTGATTAACATAGTGCGCTATGTTGAGTAATCACATTACAAAGATGGTAGGCATATTTTGAGCTATGAAAAAAGTATTCGGTATAATAATGATATATATATATATACTTTATAGCTCTGCATTATATATTTTACGACCGTGGTAAAAAATAGCTTACACAAATTAACTAATAATGCAGGTTTCTTCGTCTATCTCCGTGGCTTTGACTTTGCCCTCATACTCTTCAGTCGCTTTATTTGATTGCTAAATAAAAGATATTTTCATGATTAAACATATTCTGCACCAGAATCACATAATACTAGCTATTTTCAGTAATGCCATCAATCAAATAAGACATTGCCGAATGGAACTTCGCTGTCGTCACTTTCACATGCAAATCTCCAAGAGATTGGCCGAGTTCTCCTCCCAGTTGCGACAGGATATAATTATAGGGAAGTCACTTTCTTCCCATCTTTGCTCCAATTAACCTAGTTCAGCATAAAATTGCTGTTTCTATTATCGGTGTTAGATCTAGCTGACTATCTCAATTTATCATAATTTTAGATCAGAATGGCTCTCAAGATTGGTGGGTAGATCTGAGTATGTATTGCCAGACTTGCAGCTAAAATGATATCTAGATGCATTTCCCGCGTCCGGTGCCTTTGATGTTATTCAAACAGCGCTTAAGGATGGCAAAGAAAAAGCAAACGCTATGAAGAAGGTCAGTTTAATTTATGTTTGGTACAAGATTAACGAAGTCTTGTTCAATTTCTTTATCGATCAATATCTGAGTTTCTCTATATATGTTCAATGATCCTAATCTGATGACTTTGTTGAACAGGGCGCTGCGATTTTCGCATTCACTCTTAAAAACAGTTCAGGAGAAACTAAAACTTGGTTTGTTGACCTCAAAACCACTGGTACGGTCGGTCAAGGCACAGGTCCTGATGGTAAATCTGCGGATATTGTTCTTTCACTCAGCGATGATGATTTTGCAAAGCTGATTGACGGAAAGGTATTTTCATCCCCTCCTGTATCTCTTATTCTTTTTTTATAAGTTTTTGTTGACCGAAATCCAGGTCAATTCCCAGAAACTCTTTATGTCGGGTAAATTAAAAGTCAAAGGTGATATCATGAAGGCCATGCGGGCTGAGGCAGTTTTGAAAGCGGCCCAGACAAAGAAGGCGAAGCTTTAAGTGTGTCATGTTCATTTAGCACATTAGCCTTCCCTGAACTGGTAAGATTTTGATAGTTTATTTTATGAGTAATGAATTTATATTATTGAAATTTTTTATAATTTTCCGTTTGTTTCATGATCCGATCGACCATATCTCAGATCTTCACATATATTTATTCCTAGTAATTCTAGTCGCCCTAGCAAAATCTAGATGACCATACTACACATTAATTCTAATCTGTCTGTAATTTTATTTCTATTCGTCAAGACGGCCATCATTCTACTTTATCGATCGCTTGAATGTACCCTCGCACGAGAGAGATACTTTGAGCGCATGACTAAACGAACATCATCTTCCCAGCTACTACTCCACGTATATTGCGGCTCTGGAAGGCGTTTGTGTCTCCCGGCGATAACGTGCACTGACAGGCTCGAGGTTTTGAGATAAAGTGAATTTATATAACCTTTACATAACCAATTGGAATCTATCTGTATTTTAATTGAAATATAATTAGATATAAGTTTTTCAATAGCATCATGGCTAATGTTCTTGAAGAATTGGTGAATATAGCCGTCTCCATTCGCGACGAATCTTGTGCCAAAGTCGAGCCTCCTCTCGGTCCCTTACCAGATCCTTTACCGCTCAATGTTACGGGAGTTCCTAAGTTGGTCCTTACTGCTGAAGAATGCGAAATTACAGAAACAGAGCCTATTACCCTTGTAGAGAAGATCAAGGAGGGAAAATATACTGCTCTCCAGGTCACCAAGGCCTTCTTGCGCCGTGCAGCTCTTGCTCAGAAACTTGTAAGAACCTTTGTCTATATTTCGGGGTTCAGTGATAACTAACTAAGTTTGCAATTGTTTAGCTCAATTGTGTTACTGAACTTTTGTGGGATCGAGCCGTTGCTCGTGCCGCTGAACTAGATGAAATTTTCACAAAAACTGGAAAAACTGTAGGACCGTTCCATGGCTTGCCTATCTCATCTAAAGAGCATTTCTCGGTCAAGGACCGATACGTCAACGCTTCCTTCGTCGCCTGGGCAGAAAATAAAGTTCAAAAAGATGCTCATGTAATTGAAGTAATGGAGTCACTTGGAGCAGTACTATTTGTGCGCAGCACGCAGCCTCAGACTATCATGCATGTTGAGACTGAGACAATTCTCTATGGTCGAACTGTCAACCCTTACAATCGCAATCTTTCCTCAGGCGGTTCAACTGGTGGTGAGGGTGCTCTTCTTGGTCTGAACGCTACTCCACTTGGAATGGGTACTGATATTGGTGGCTCAGCTCGTTGGCCTGCTGCTTCGAATGGTCGTTATGGTATGCGCCCAACTGCCGGCCGTATTCCCATGCTAGGTCTTGTTGGACCCAATGCGGGGGCAGAGTCTATTTCTGGTGCAATTGGTCCTCTTTCACAATCAAGGAAAACTATGGAATACTTTTTCAAATATATAATTGGCTCAAAGCCTTGGATTACTGAACCAGCTTTGCTTCCTGTCCCGTGGAGAGATGAACCATTATCCGGCAAGGTCAAAATTGGTATTATGTGGTCTGATAACGTTGTTAATCCTCTTCCTCCCGTAAAGCGGGCTCTTGACATAGTCGTGGAAGCACTGAAGAAAGGCGTTCCTGGCTGGGATATTGAGCTTGTCGACTGGGAGCCCCTGGAGCATGCCGAGGCTTGGAAATTGACATCGGAGCTCTATTATCCTGACGGAGGTGAGCGTGTCGCTGCTCTGCTTGCCTCTGTAGGAGAAGAACAGCTTCCACTCACTAAATGGATCATGTCTGAAAACCCCTATGTTAAGAAACAAGACATTCATTCGCTCTGGAACTTGAACGTTCGCCGCGATGCCTATCGATTGAAACACAGTGACCATTGGAACAAAACTGGTGAAAAGGATGGCCATCCTGTTGATATAATTCTTTGTCCTGTGGCCCCTAATGTAGCTTGTTTGCATGGCACTGCGAAGTACTGGTCGTACACCTCACACTGGAACTTGGTTGACAGTCCGGGAGCTGTGTTCCCTGTCACAGTAGTTGACCAGGAGAAGGATGTGTTGGAAAAGGGATATACTCCTTTGAATGAACAAGACAAGTTTTTTCATGATATATACGCTCCTGAGAAGTACCTCGATGCCCCTGTTGATCTTCAAATTGTTAGTCGTCGTTTTAATGACGACGTTGTACTTCAAGCGATGAAGATTGTTGAAATTGCTCTTGGTCGTGATTCATAATTAATCCACAGAGAATTTTTAAAACTTTTTATGATATTCTAATAAAATTTATCATTGATTATAATTTTATTAATTTACTCATCGAACTTTATGGTTATTGATCTCGTGCCCTCGTAGATCTGTTATGTAGCACCAATTGCGACTTCTATTCTGAGAACTTCGGCATTGTACTCAACGGTATAAAATAGTGTGCACTGACTTTTCTTCTCTCTCATATTTTTGTTTTCAGCTAAATCCATTAAGAAACTTATTTGCAAAACATCAATTGAATCAAATCAATATGGTTGCTTCCGCCTTCTTCGCATCGCTTGTCCTGATCTATGGAGGGGCAACGATTGTGCTTGCCGATGCAGAGACCGATTGCTATGCTAACTGCGGTAGAGAATAATATGTTGAATAAAAAACACTATATGTTAACTTGACTTAGCTTCTGCGGTTTATGCTGTCTCGCAATGTGGATCTTCTAATACGACTTGTCTTTGCGATACTTCTGACTTTAGTACTTACGCTACAGAGTGGGTATAGTATGTTGGTACGGGATCAATCTAACACGCAATTAGCTGTCTCGCATGCGCTGGTCCCGATGATGTTAACATTTGGGAATGGTATTCGGATGACTTGGAAACTCCTTTAGAGGAGTGCGGATTACCTACGAGTCCTGATGGAGTGACCGCTACAACAGCAGAGACAACTACAACTACCGTTACTAGTGCAACTACTTCAAGCTCTTCGGTCACTCTGACTACTTCCGAGGCTCTAGAAACTACCGGTGAAGCTGAGCCCACAACCTCATCTACACTGTCGTCGACCAGTACGACAAGCACGACGACAAGCACGAGGCGAACCAGATACACTCCAACTTCTAGATCTAGCCAGAGTTCCACTAATTTTCTTTCTTCCTCTAACAAATTGAGTACTAGGGTGAGAAACACTACATCTTAATAAAGCCGAGCTAACTTCATAGACTTTAATTAGTAGCTCACATACCATTTTGGTTGTAAGTGCATTCCCTTTTGATCAAGCAAATCTAACTGTCAGGTTACCTCTACCGAAGCTGTATATACGGGTCCTGTGTATAATGGGAGCGCAGGCCGGATCGGTTCCGGTTTGATAATGGAGAAAGGCTGGAGCGCTATTAATTACACACTATTAGCAAGCTTTGTCTCTGTTGCTATTGCGATGTTGTTCTTCTAGAGCCAAGGAGATATGAGAATTTGCTTTGACTGCTAACTAGAATACTCGACACGATCCGCATTGCTCTGAATAGCTTTTAAACTGTGACATCTAGTAATAAATTCTCAGTTCCAAAATATAAATATTTATGTTATATGAGATCTGTGATATTCCTTTTGAAAAGAGAGCCAACCTAATGCAGTAACCTATCTCGTGACTTCTTGTTCGGTCAACTCTTATTCAAGGGTAAGCTGGGAAGTAGGAATTCATTAGTACATTCTTTTAAACCTCAAGAAATATTAAACAGTAGCCGATGATATTGTTCAACTCTACGCACCATACTCATTTCATCCAACCCTCAATCCAAAAAAAGCCTAAACCGGCTAACATTTATTCAAACAAATCAGAATCAACAGCCATATCAGGTCCAATACACTCTACCAGATCTTGTGAATAAATAGCGCCATATATGAAATGACTTAGTTGATAAGTCGGGGTCGCACCAAGACACATTCGCGCAGCATTTTGATATTTTGCGTCAACCGAATAGGGACTAGAGAAGTTTGCCATGAAGGAAAAATACGTCGTGTTTGAGCCGGAAAAAATATAGTTGACCTCACTCTGCAACAAGCCATACTCGAACACTACATCCCCATTGCTGTCAGAACTAGTCCGGCTGGACTCGGACTCGTCTGATCCCATATACACATCAATCTTGAAGCCGATATAATCTTTATCGAAATCAATATCAGACGAAAATTCAGCTCCGAAGGTGGTTCTGATTGAATAGTTGTATCCCAGTTCTAGTTGGAAATCGGCACATATTGAAGCAGTCTGATTGCCCAGCGAACTGTTAGCTGCCATTGGAATCATAATTCCAGCAGAGGAATTGTCGATAAATGTAGCGTATATGGGTGAGATTTCGTAATCGCCGGACTGAGCAGATAAACCAAACCAATCGTCCGTAGAAGAGCTGTTTGACAGCTCTTGCATCCGCGCATTGTCGAAAACATCGTCGGCGGGAACGCAAAACATTGCTGAAATGCTGCTTGTGGTGATGTTCGAATTGGTAGTAAGTGTGGTCTGAGCGGGATAAATCTCAATCTCGCTAATCAACTGAGAATCCACAGTTTCATTGTCGCTTGTCACTGGATTCATGAGTGCGTCGAAGTCAACCATAGGGTCTGGGCCCGAACACCCGCTGTCATGACCGGCGAGATATATCGCAGCCGATATACCTGCTGTCACCTGGTTCCAACCGCTCGCGATGATCGAGAATCGAGCTTGTTCCTCCTTTGTATCCAGCTCTGCTTCACTGGGCATGGTGAAGTTACCCGTAAATACCGTCGTTGTGTAATTCAGCCCGTGTTGCATGACTTCGGCCTGGGTCATGGTGTTGTTGGTCAAGATATACCTGAAACTACCGTTATCATATTTTCCAGTTGCCACGGTGATTCTGAAGCCAGTGTAGTCTGCATCAGCGTCGTAGTTATGGCCAATGTCGATGATTACCGCGACACGATACGAGTAAGCGGTTCCGGTCGTCAGATTAGAATCTGTATAGAACGAATATAAGGTGCCGATGTTTATAGGCACGAGATCAAGAACATAGGTAACAGGTGTGTTGTCGATCCAAAATGTATTCTTGAAGCCGTATGTTAGGTTTTTATATACGAGAAGCGACGAGGCCCAGGTCGAGCTTACTTCATCAGAATTCGGAGAACCAATAACGATATTTGTGGAGGGCTCGCAGAACAAGCTGGCGACCGCAGACTCGGAGGACACAATCTCTGCGAGAGAATATGTAGTCGTGGCCGTCACCATGTCCCATACGGTCGACACAGTGGAGGTGGCTGAGGTCGTCGCGGAGGAGGAGGAGGACACGGTGGAAGATGTACTAGTGGTAGTTCTGTGCGATTGCGTACTAGAAGTCATGGACGCGACAGCAGCAGCGCTGCTGCTCTTATTTCTATTGTGCAGACCGACAGGGAGTCCAACCGCCAGACCTATAATAATAGCGCCAGCCAAAAGGGCCAGGAAGGCGAACATGGCCAACGAAAGACCACATATTCGTCTCCTGCGAGTCTTCGGAGACTTTTCGATTGTCGTGATTGGCCCTGTGAAAGGATCGTCTCTTATGGGAACCGCCCGTATGGTTGTTGGTGGGTTCACATACGGCTCAGTCGTGGCGGCTGCCTCGGCCAGCTCGTTCCTTATGGTGTCGACCTCTGGTGGAGCGGAGCTGTCGTAGAACTCGTTGTCGATCATTGGCGGTTCAGGCTCGCTCTTGGACGTGCTACTGCCGGCACCATCTTCAAGTAGTCCTGAGTTCTGAGATGCAATGCTTGATCTGGTCATCGTCAATCAGCAGTCTCGGGCTGCATGGGACTGAAGAGAGGGAAGTCTGGACATAGAACACAGAGTTGGACTGGAAACCAGGAAGCGGGGATATTTTGTATAAGTTCCATATCTTGTCATCATGCAGAACTGTGCAGTACACAAGTCCAAGCCAGTTCTGTCTTCAAATCGAGACATCTTTGGATGCGCAACTATTTAGTCTAACTTACTCCGCCTGTGCCAGACTTGCAGATTTTGCTCTGTCGGTGGCCGAAAACAATCAGAACCTGCACGATGGAGAGTGAATCAGCCGCACATTAATGCAGGTCGCAGGACAAATTACAGGTGAAATACAGCAAGGCGCAGGATCTTAAAACACGTCTAAGTTTAGAATGGAATGCCCAGAAACAAAAAATTAGGGCAATGACAGTCAGTTAGGGAGGGCAAATTAGGGGAGTCTGCAAAAATCGCCTGTTAAGCCATTGATTGAGCGGCCGCAGCTAATTACTGCACTGCACGCACTGATGGACTGCTGGCAAAAGCACTATCAGATGGCTACAGACGATCAGCTCGTCGCTCTAACGGAAACTGCGCTCGATTATCATTCCAATCAAATATTATTATTAATTAAACAAATATGCATCTTCTAATATGGCAATTCCGAGACAATGGCAGAACAGCAAACACGAATATTCTCACGTTTATGCCAGCACATGTTCCAGAATCGAAGAAGCCAGGCCCGGATCAGGACCACTGCAAACATTCGCCTCAGCCGCATAATAGATTCCAGCGGTAATGAAATGGGATTCTTGATAGTTGGGCGTCGCTGACAGGGCCAGCCGTGCCGCGTTCTGATATTCGTTCGACAGCGAGTCCGGCGTAGTGAAGTTCACTTCAAGCGTGAAGTATGTGCTCACAGACTCATCAACCAAGTCAACATAGGCCGCTTGGGTTAGATTGTAATAAAACAAGGTTGTTGCATTGGTGAATGAGTATCCGCCGCTATCGGAGGCCGTATCAGAACCCATGAATATTGTCATCTCATAGGCTATATAATCCGCGTCCAAATCAGCATCGCTTGATACATTAGCCGTGAAAGTCGACCGCAGCGTATATGCGGTCGACAGCTTAAATTCCATGTCCTGGAACGCAATTGGAGAATTGGTGCCGTACGAGAAATTACTAACCATGGGAATTCCCAGTCCGGCCGCCGAAGAATCCGAAAACAGGGAATAAGCAACATTAAGTTCACCATAGTCGCTTGAAGCTTCGAATGTCAGCCAACTGTCGTCTGAGATAGCAGCCATACGCGGATTGAGAATAATGCCATCTTCATTGGGCAAACAGAACAGCATGGAATAATTTGCTGCAGAGATTGTATCGTTGGCCCCAATGACTTCTGTCGCGGGTAGCAGTCGATACGATGCGGGCGTGAGATTGTCTGTGAGGTTGTAACTGGTGACGGAATCCAAAAGGGCATCAAGACTGACCATCGGATCCGGCGAGTCACATCCATCGTCTTCGCCGTAGGATATTATGGCCGCATTGTTCAGGATGGTCACTTGGTTCATTGCCGACACAGAAATATTGAGGCGGGTGATCTGATTGTCGATTTCACTGCTTTTCGGCGTCGTGAAGTTACCGGACAAAATTATAGTTGTGTCATTGATATTATAGTAATCGATCTGAGGTTGGGTGATAAAATTCTGCACCAATGTGTGCTGAAATAGGTCTGTCGAGTCTTGTGACATATAAATGTCGACTTCTAGGGCCGTCAGATTTTCGGAATGATCGTAATTCTCGCCGATGTCTATGATCGCAGACACCCGATAAGTGTAGTTAGTGTTTGCGCTCAGGTTCGTAGCAATGAAGACTGAGAGCAAGGTTCCAGCTGAGTCCGGCATGAGATAGTTTAACAGACCAACAGAAGAATGATCCACCCACTGCGCAGAAGTAAAACCATACCAGTCGCCAGAGTTGTTGTAGCCCACGGCATTCCAGTAACTAGAAGAAAAGTCGGGGTCCATGGTGACGTTTGTAGAGGGCACGCAGAAAAGATCGGAGATTGGGACTGACAAGTCGGTAGCCTCTGATTTTGAATATGTCTTTGTTGCGGAAACGTAGTTCATCTGGGGCTCCAGAGTTGCAGCGGTCGTGCTGCTCGCTACAGCCGAAGTGGAAGTGCTGATAGTGTTAGTAGTGCTGGTAATGCTGGAAGTGCTTGAGACATTGGAAGAGTCTGAGCTGCTACTTTTGTTTTTAAGCCCCGCACCGAGACCGGCTCCAAGAGCGATGGCCAGCACGACAATTATAACAATGACAAGAACGATATAGAACATCATGCGTGACAGTCCGCATATCCGCTTCTTCGTGACGGGGGTCGTCGAGAGAACGACAGGAGTAATCCCGCCGGCACTAGGGGTCTTTCGCGAGTCGAAGAATTCTCGCGCTGTTGGAGCAGAAACTGCACCAGGAACCAAAGGAGCCGAAGCGGCATCATCCGCAGCCTTTTTGGCCATTTCTGTTCGCTCATAGTCGACTTCCGGAGCAGCAGCGGCCTCTCGTTCGTAGTCAATCATCGGCGGTTCGTCGTTGAGATTTGATTTCTCTATTGTTGGGCTTGCAAGCGAGCCGGCCTCAGCCGAGGAGACATCGGCCTCCTCTGTCGACATAGTTACAAAAGTCTCTGACGATGTGTGAAGGCGGGCTGGTAGAAATTGAATCGACGCAGCGATGCCAGAATTAATGGAGTTTAAATAACAGGAATTCTAAATTCGAGCTACCCCCAGGATAAAAGAATGATGGCAGCGCCTAGACACGTTACAGGCCGTAAGCCGCACTGCACTGCCTGTTCGGGCACAGAGAATGGTCACGAACTTGAGGAAGAGGCTGAAGAATGATTTTGAAGAGTGGATCTTGAGAGGCTGAATACCCGTCGTACGGTTGTGGGCTTTGTTCAAGTAGGTTAAATTATTATGGTTGCAACTAGTTATTTAATAATCTGATTAAGACCTTCATGGATTATATCTAGAGTTGGATGCAGCATGTAGAGAAAGTGAGGGATTCGGGATGATCGATAGAATTTTTCAGTTAAGTTGAACAGTGTATAATCGAGTTCAATATTCTGAAGTATCTGAGCAAATCAAGCTAGAACAAGTAATTCTGAGATTACGATTTCGATTTTATTATTTGTCTGTATTTGGAAATATACAGTAGAAGCTTGGCAGTTTGCTTATCGCGGATAGTTGTAAGCGAGTGGGGATTGAGTCCAGCCGAGTTCGCCAGGAGTTTCTTTACCTTGGTTCGGGCAGGCAACAAGCTCATCCAGTCAGGTGACTAGGAGAGCTAGGCGAGGCTGCCGCTCGATCTATTTCAGACCGCAAGATCGATTGTCAGACAGACTGACTTGGGCTGAGAAGGGAAGGGTAGGGATTGCTAATGAATCTTAATAATTATTAACAATCAAACTATGACGATTTTTACAAATTGGTTAAACGTGGATTATTGAAATATTTTAAATAAGCGTTCATTATAACTTGTAGATAACAAATTTTCTGGTACCATAGTTTTCTTGATCCAATGCTTTGTTTGTTGTGAGAAGCTTTGCTGTGGACTACAACGTGCTTGTGTGGGAGTGTATTGACGTCACAGACTGGATTAGCCTCTCCTATCGGTTAAGACCATGTGGCACTGAACGTTCAGGTCTGGGTATTATTATTGAAGGGAGCTGATAAACGTACAACTGTCGTTAATTTTTCATTTACTATCGGCTAGAAGTTGTGGAGTAAAAGATCAGTGAGCGAGCGAGCTTTTTTGCAGTACAACAAGGGATGACTCTCCCCGCTTCTTTTATTATATGTTGAGGTCTGTGGGTGCATCTTTAAATCTATTGTAGTCCAAACTCAGTCAATTTCAGCACGGAATAGTTTTTATAGAGGTTTTAGTTTGGCTGCTTTAGAGTAGCCACTGTAAATTGAATTCAAATAGTAGGATCTGACGTATTTCTGTTGGTCAAATCTTTGCTTTTGCAGATATAACTTGCTATCGACGGCCGAAATTTGGTCATGAACGCTTTGCTGTTCTTTCGATAACATGGCAGAACCGGAAGTGGCTTATGGAGTTAGCCATTTTGAAAGATTAACCCGGCCATTGGAACAGTCATTTTTATATAGTATTGGCGAGATCATGGCGCGCTTTCTTCTTAGTCCCCATGGCTTCCCTTTCCTATATACTGCACAGCACGCGGCGATTTTTCGGAAGCTGATAGTACTCATCAAGATTACTCATCTTAAGATCGCCAACACGTAAACTAGTTTACGATTGAATGCAGCTAGAACGCAGCACCAGATAAATAAACTGTTATTCTGTGCCAAATACTATTGTGAATTAGAACAAAAATCAATTCTCTACTAATGGTTGTCTAGACCGGCATTCGATCTGAAGTCGTGCCATGGTCCATCAAAGCTCGGGATTCTGCCGATTGATTTACAGGGGTTCTTGGCTCGCTCTGCTGATAGACCCTGGCTGTTTTTCGACTCCGTTTGAATTAAATTTTTAAACCAATACAAAATTCCAGTTATAGTCCTCATCGCCATTATTATTCTGGAATAAAGAGCGCATCATGATAGCAGGATATCGACACGTATCAGCTATCACCACTTCGCCATCAAAAGCCGAGCAGTTGGCCCTTCCCTCTCGGCCCGTGCTCTTGTAGGAAAACAAGGTGAGCACCGGGTGATATCTGTGCCTACGAGCGAGGGGTAAATCTGCGGACACTGACAAGCACAGTAAACATCTGCTTTATCTATTCTGGACGAAATAGAACGAAAAACCACTTGTGAGTGCAAAATAACCGGCAGTGTTAACTTTTCTGCGTTACTGATCTTAAGGCAAGGTCTACGTAATCGGGGCTTGATTTTGCTACTATCTGCTATCGCCGTCGATCGAAATGGAGGTGAAACGGTCTTCATCCAGTTGATCCCAGTGGTCGGTTATTCGATTAGCTTTTATCCCTCAAAAGCCGTCTCCTTAAAAGCCATCTGAACTCGAAAGTTGTGTGCAGATAAGAAAAAACCAGGTTGCCTGCCTGTCTTAACCAAGTCCGCCACTTCTACTGCTCGGCAATCGTGGTACGGACTGATCGGGTTCTCCGATAGCGCGAAATGCTCGATCGCAAGACAAGTCTACATTTTAATCTTGTCTTAATAAAACTAAACTTGAAAATTTTTATAAGTTTATCTTCTTATAATATCTCAGATCATAAATATTTCTTTCTCTCTACTGTGCAGTCAATCGTATTGTAATGGCATTCGTAGTCAGGGGCGGCATAGCGATCCGCTGGTCCAAAGCTTGTCTGGTTCCGCCCAGACAACGTCCCTGTGAGCCTCATAGACCAAGATGGAGTTTCTTATCCGCAGACCTAATTTTCGCCCGATAACAGCTGGAAATTGCTGGTGAAAAGTGGATCAACCAAGACATATGGAACGAGAATAAATCCGGCAGAATGCATAGACAGATATGTTCTCGCCTCCCGCGGAGTTTGGACCCTTCATGGCGTCTAGGCTTTCAGAAGATGACTGCGACCGTCAGATCACACAACCTTCTCTTGATTACCTTGATAGCTCCAGTCAAGAGGGCATGGGCTAAAGAGTCTATCCGGAGTTAATTCTTGACACTATCTCTATGTATTCAAAAAAACTATATATACCCTTTTGTCCTGAACGTATCTTCATACCAGATTATTAAACCTCTACCTTCTTTCATCTACAACGATGGCTGCAGCTAAGCAGGAAATATCTGACTTAGACAAGTCTAGCGGCACCATATCTGTAGTCCAAGAATTGGACTCTGAACAAAATCGTCTTGGGTCAAATCCCATTTCGACTGTAGAAGATACCTGGAAGCCAGCTAAATGGAGAAGAATGCTTGCTGTTGTTTGGGATACTTTTGAATTGCCTCCCGGTGAACGCCAATATGTTCAGCGACTAGATTTCTTTATCTTTTCCTACTCTTTACTGTCGTATGTTGTCAAGTATCTTGACCAGGGAAACGTTTCTAATGCATACGTTTCTGGAATGCAAGAAGATGTAAGAGTTTATTTTTACTATTTGCTGCGTTTAAGCACTGCTTAATTGATTCTGACGTGACCAGCTTCATCTCGAAGGCCAGGAACGAAAATCTGTTTACCACGTTTTTCAACATTGGCTATCTTATCGGTTCTTTTCCAACACAAGTTATTATGACTCGAATCCGTCCCTCATACTTTATTCCTAGTTGCGAAGTTCTGTGGGGCATTTTGGTTATGACTCTTGCTGCCGCTAATAATGCTAAAACTATATATGGTATTCGTTTTGTTGTCGGCTTATGCGAAGCGACCGTGTTTCCTGGGTTTATGTGGATCTTAGGGAGCTGGTATTATCCCAGTCAGCTAGCAAAGCGTATGGCTTTGTTTGAATGTTCTTCTTCTGCAGCTGGCATGTTCTCAGGTTACATCCAAACCGGTGCATATGCGCATATGAACGGGCTCTATGGAATCGCAGGCTGGCGATGGGCTTTTATTCTTGATGGAATTATCTCTATACCGATTGCGTGTATGGGATATTACTGTCTTCCTGATTTTCCTACTACTACTCAAGCTCGATGGTTGAACAAGGAACAACGTGCATACGGAGTCGCGAGAATGGCCAAACTCGGTCGCAAGCCTCCAAAAAAGTTCACCCTTCAGCGGCTGGGAGGATTTTTCTTTTCGCTTCGTCCGTGGGTTTTCTGTATTCCGTATAACATTGGCAATTTTGGTTCCTCCTATTCTTATTTCAATCTTTGGTTAAAAGCTACTGGCCGCTACAGTGTTGAACAAATTAACATTTTGCCCACTGCTGGTAATGCCATCTCCATTGTCGTCACATATTCATTTTCGCTATTATCAGATATCACTCGTCGACGTGCGACGTTTGCATTTGCTGCAACTGTGATTCCATTTTTCACAAACATTTGCTTGGCTGTGTGGAACATATCTTTTAATTTTAAGCTTGCTGTCAATTTAATCAACTATGCAGGCTGGTCGTATCAGCCTGTTCTCAATGCTTGGGCATCAGAGGCTTTCCAGGACGATGCAGAAATGCGAGGCTTAATGATTGGTATGGGCAATACTATCAATTACGCAATGAATGCTTGGTTGCCTCTCGTGCTATTCCCAACCACAGAGGCGCCGGTTTATAAATATGGATACAAGTTTTCTGCTGGATTTTATGGGATCGAACTAGTCAGTATACCGATGTTTTATCTTTTTGTCAAATGGGATCACAAGAGAAGAGGAAAGGTTATAAATAAGTATGGACTAGCCATCGACCGTGATGACTTGGATTATAGTGAAAGTGACACTGTAAAGGAGATCGTCGATATTGAAAAGGGTTCGCATCATGTTGTTACTGTTCATGAGATATGAGATAAGAGGACTTGCTTGTTGCACTGTGTTGAAGATTATTCTCAAATACTGTGAGTGGTGGATAGTGGGATTTTTTATTGCGTTGTAGTACAGTTAATCAAACATTTATGTAGCCTGCATACCTTATAAACAGCGTTTGGTTAGACTTAATCGTAAACCTTGCCCAAAGTTTATTGCAAGGCACCTGCTCAACTACTTCATCAGTGCATGGTCATGTTATTTCCAGACTACACATTACTCGGCAATCTTAATTCATCGAGCAGCTCAATTATTTGGTTACTTAGTCCTAAGCAATTCTTGGTCGAAGAAAAACAGATTTTGATTTCTCCTTTGAGAATTTTTATATTCTTTTCTTGCTAACTACTTTTATTCTCAGCGAGAAGCGGAATTACGCGGATGCAAAGCCTCAGCTTTATCGATATTCTGTATTCTGTCTTCTTAGAATGGAGCACTTAGTCTGGTCTCTACTGCGAAGTACAGTTGCTACATTAAGTTGCTATGTTAGTCAGACTCCACATAAAATACATCTAAAGATACTGATTTCATGTTATTCACTGCAATTAAGGTAAATTGAAGGAATCTGTGTTAGTCTGAATCGTTAATTCTGAGTAATTTGTGTTGATATCTTACATCGCTAGCGCAGAATCTGCTCTGCTAGTTTGCCGGGATGGTAAATGCGCCATCTGATGTGGTAAATAGCGCAGGTTTCCCAACCACTAGCGGAATCATCTTATTTTCGTGCATGTTCTAGACTTCTATTATCTACAACATCTTTTAGATAGGCAGGCAATAATTCGGAAGTTTTTTTATCAATTTTTTTTATCTCAATATTTAATATTATTTACAGAATATGCTACTTCGATCGTTTGCTGTGTCAAGTGCTGCACTCCTAGCATTAGCACCGTCCGCATTTGCATATCTCAACTCGACTTTGATTCCGTCTTCATATGGAGGTGAAGACATAGATTTATCAGGTCTTATTGGACAACGGGTAGTTAAACTTGTTGAAGATACTCCTCCGTCAACGACTACAACATGGTTCTTTTTCAATTTATTCGGAACTCTTGAGATGACAGAGGATTTCCCTCCCGACTCTGAGGCATGTGTAGGACATGACGGTGAGTTTTATTTAATTCGTTGGATTATTTTATTTTTTGAAGTTGATAGGTTATTGATTTTTAGCATGTGTCGTTAAAACTATCATGATTCCAGGATCAAAACCTATCACGGCAAATGTTATACCGTTTGGCTCTTCCGATCTATCGCACTTTGCTATCTTTTACGACAATCCGCATTGGGGTAACAATTATTTCGATACATCAGTACAGCTTGTCAGTAGGTGTGGCGAAGTAGATAACTCTATGCAATCTGAAATTTCTCCGATTGGAATACCTGGACACGAAGACGAACTATATGGACTTGACTTCTTTGGTAGGTCGGATTCTCGACTAAATACCAGTGCAAACTTCATGGGTGTAGGTGAGTTACATTCTAGGGCCAATTACAACCATCTCTCAATATACACCAATGCTACATGTGCTGAGTGGGACCTTCAGCGTCGCAGTTGGGATTCTGAATCGTTTATTTGGACGCTCACTAAGTTCATCCTGCTTGCATCGTTGATAGGTCTCGTAGCTTTGTTTGCTGGAATTGCTTATTGGAAGTATCAGAAGGGAGCGACCGGTCGTGATCTTCTTCCGTCGGTCGAGGAAATCACTGGATTTCCTCATACAGCCAGCGATCTTGCGCGGAAAGTATCTAGCAGACTCAGAAATACTGATACAGTATGATTTTGTGCACAAATCTGTGGATATCACTTATTGAAATTATGATAAAGGTCGTCTTCTACTTCACTTGTGACGGTCATTGCGAATAGGTCGACTTTTTATATCCTATCCCACATTTCAGAGATCAAAATATTGGCTGTTGTCTGGCCATTTTGAATCACTCGTTCAAGACAGTCGTCTTTAGTTTGAAATATATTTGCTGGCTTTATACCTGCCAAGTCCCTTTCAATTAGTTAATTTGTTGTAGAGTGGACGTGATGTTATATTCTGGACGTCCGAGTGATGTCTGAGCTGCAGAGCTTCCGGGACTTTGAAGGTCAGGGGCGACGAACAACGAACTTGATCATATTATAACCACAGTTCGTTTAGATAGTAATGTGTGTCACGTGTGTTTCAATATTTTGCAATGATGCGCCATCTTCTTCCTCACTAAAATTATTCGTAGTTTGGATTCGCTAGCCTCTATTATCCACTGTAGACAAATCAGCTAATATTTTAAAGATATAGTGAATTATGGGAAATCTATTTCTTGTTTTGGGTATTCTCGCAGAACTTGAATGAAGGATGATTTTACTTGGGAGGGAAATTTCATATTAGTTTCACTGATACTAGGAAGAATCACAGAGCTCCAAATATTGTATAAATCTACCCAAAGCAATCGATTGATATATTGAGTTCAACCGGTGTAACCTATGTACTTCAGAAATTAGTTGAAAATATTTGTTCCGAATTTCTCTTTTTAAAACATTTGAAGGACATATAACAAATTGGTTTTTCATTCGGAATGCGGTGGAGCAACCGTTTCAAGACTTCGATCTCTGTGTGGCGTTCGATTTAATTTGGTCATGTCTGGAGATAAGATATGACAATGAATATAAATTTTCTGAAGCGCAATACGGATCCGCTGAAAAGCTATAGAATTAACACAGTCGTTCAATACTGCTCTTAAATACAGATAGAAGCCAATATATTAAAGATAAGTCAAATAGGATTCATTCCTCAAAAGGTCATACCAAACGGATTTGCATTCATATGCAACCAAGTGCTGGGGCTGGTCCGTAGAGGGTCAAAAGCCGAACTACTGGAGATAGCCCAATACACGGGGAGCGAAATCCAAGACTGGCAGATGTTGTCATTGATAGTCCCAATTTTACTGTTTGGTATTCCTTCCTTCGAAAATTATATTTAAAGTTTGAACATATCAATTCCTGCTGAAACACTTGAATTATAACAAGAAATATTATTTGGCTGGCTTTATCGCTACGAATATAGGATAGTGAGGACCTTCTGTCTAGAACTGATGCAGGTCTCTAATAGTGATCGCACAAGCGGCCAGAAACCCAATAACAGACGTTGAGCTAAGTATACCGCTTTTATATATTTCACTGGAAGTACTTTCTCGGGATATCCGACTTGATTCTTGGCCCTTTGTCTTGTGAACTTTCTTCATGGCGGCTTATAACCTTGCTCTACCGATAGATTCTGGCGAATTGTTATCTATATTGTATTTGGCTGATACGTGACTGATACGTGACTGATACACATTCATCTGGTGAATATAAAATGGCTTATGTCCTAGATATCAGCATGCGGTAGACTAGGATGACTCTCTGAATCATTGTTTATTATAAGATGGAGAACCTCAAGAGTGACTTGAAAGAGTCAAATACAATTACGACCGAGTATCCAGTCGATTCCAATATTGTGTCTTCGCTTGCTCTTGGGAACTGCCCTACTGAAGATTGGAAACCCCCGAAGTGGAGAAAAGTCCTTGGCTTTGTATGGGATACATTTGAGCTTCCCCCCGGAGAACGGCAATATATTCAAAGACTTGACTTCTTTATGTTCTCTTACTCGCTTCTTTCGTATGTGGTCAAGTTTTTAGATCAGAATAACGTCTCCAACGCATATGTGTCTGGAATGAAGGAAGATGTAAGCGTGCACTACACAACACTAACCAGTTCTAACTCAAAATTTAGCTTAACTTGCAAGGTCAAGAGCGAAATTTATTCAACACTTTTTTTAATGTGGGCTATCTTATCGGCTCAATTCCATCCCAGGTGATCATCAACCGGACGCGAGCTTCGATTTTCATCCCCTCCTGTGAACTGATCTGGAGCGTCCTGGTCATGACCTTGGCTGCAGCGAAAAATGCTAAAACCATTTACGGCATTCGGTTTATTATCGGATTATGCGAAGCTACTGTCTTTCCGGGTTTTGCGTTGATTCTCGGAAGTTGGTATTATCCTAACCAGCTAGCCAAGCGTATGGCGCTGTTCGAATGCTCTTCTTCCGCAGCCCAAATGTTCTCGGGATATATCCAATCTGGTGCGTATGCGAATTTGAATGGCCGTTATGGAATCTCAGGTTGGCAATGGGCTTTCATCATAGATGGAATAATTTCTATACCAATCGCATGCATGGGATATTTTTGCTTACCCGATTTCCCCACAACGACTAGGGCATTATGGTTGAACAAAGAACAACGTGCGTATGGAATTGAACGCATGGCTAAAATTGGTCGCAAACCTCCCCGCAAACTGACACTCAAGCGACTGGGGAAATTTTTTCTGACTTTTCGGCCCTGGGTATTTTGTGGTCCTTATAATCTTGGTAATTTTGGCTCTTCCTATTCTTATTTTAATCTATGGTTGTCAGCCACTGGTCGTTATTCGGTCGAACAGGTTAATATCTTACCGACAGCTGGTAATGCGATTTCTATTGTGATCACTTACACATTTTCACTTTTATCCGACTTCACAGGTCGGCGTGGCTCGCTTGCATTTCTGGTTACATTGATACCTTTTTTCACAAATATCTGTCTGGCAGTTTGGGATATATCATTCAACTTTAAGCTCGCAGTGAATCTTATTAACTACGCAAGCTGGTCTTCGCAGCCAATCATCATTTCTTGGGCTGCTGAGTCGTTTCAGGACGATGCTGAAACAAGAGGTTTGGTAGTCGGACTGGGAAATACAATGAGCTACATCATGAGTGCTTGGTTGCCTTTGCTTCTCTTTCCGACTCCTGAAGCGCCAGTTTATAAATACGGGTACAAGTTCTCGGCAGGTTTTTATGGATTGCAGTTAGTTGCGATTCCAATTTTTTGGTATTATGTCAGATGGGAACAGAAATCCAAGGGCAAGGTTTTTAATGAATTTGGATTGGCTGTAGACAGAGAAGACATGCCTGAAATCACATCAGAAAAGACGCCTGTTTGAAATATTTATTAATTAATTTTGCAAAATATTTAGTAGAGATTTAATATATAACTCACTCAAAATATTTTTATATTGCTTCGATATTGATTTGCAGTTATTGTAAACATTTAAGTGCGAATCATTCGGACCGGATCAAATTACCCAAATAGGCAATGCAAGGACCCTGACTTGATACCCGAGGTTTTCAGCGTCTTATTCAACAACCATAAGTTTTGAGAGATTATATATTAACCAATTGATTTCTTTAAGCTCATCAAATATTCCAATAAGGTTAAATAATGTCGTTTGAAACTACCAAGAAAATCAAGTCTTTTGGCGGAGAAATTCATAAGCTCACACATGAATCAAAAGTCTTGAAATGTCAAATGGCCTTGAACTTGTTTATCCCCGCGACGAGCAAGTCAAAATTACCAGTTCTTTGGCATCTCGGTGGTTTGACTTGTAATTCTGATACGTCTCTTGACAAGAACCTATTTCATTATTGGGCGGCCAAGTATGAGATTGCTATGGTCTATCCGGATACATCTCCTCGTAAGTCTGATGATACTATGGCTCAAATTATTGAGTTATTTTAACAATTTTAGGCGACTCAAACCATCCGGGTGAACATGACGCAATTGATATTGGATCATCAGCTGGATTTTATCTTAATGCTACCGCTGAACCTTGGTCCGAGAATTACCACATGGAGACTTATATTGTTGACGAGCTTCCTAAAGCACTGTATGCTGTTTATGATATTCTTGACGGCTCCAATGTCGCTCTTCAAGGGCATTCTATGGGAGGTCACGGAGCACTTACATTGTATTTGAAATATCCTGAATTGTATAAGACTACCACCGCATTTGCTCCAATCGCAAACCCAATTAACGGTCCATGGGGTAAAAAGGCTTTTGCGGGATATCTCAAGACAAAGGAAGAATGGCCTAAGCATGATGCAACAGAACTCATCAGAGCATATAATGGTCCGAAAGTGGATATCTTGATCTCAATTGGTACCGATGACCAGTTTTTACATAAGGGAGAGGCTCCCGAGCTGAATGAGTTGTTGATTGAAAACTTCGTTGCCGCTGCAATTGAGTCTGGCCACGGCGATGAAGTGACTATTTATGAACTCGAAGGTTACGATCATATGTTTGAATATGTTGGAACTGTCGCTGAAAGACATATTCAACATGCAGCTAAGCACCTTGGAGTGTATTAATATGTCGACTAGATGTATTTCCGTAATTTAGATAGATTGTAGATGAATCAGATATATTTTAAACAAAACCAGCGTCATTATCAGAAATGTTGAATGCTATTTCTATTTACTTTTAAGTATCTTGCAATAAGTCAGATATCATGATAATTATCACACTATACAATTCCCTCAAGTCTATGTAATCAACTTCAGTTTCAGACAGCATAGTCTCGATTCCATTTTGTTGAAAGATCTACGATTGCAAATACAATAAATTTTGGTAACTGTCAAAATAATATACAATTATAGATTTGTGGCAGGCAAGAACATTCGTGGCAGATTTTGAATGATTTGAATCATAGGCCGCACTGTTGCTGTTCGAACGTTCCTGTTTACATACTCGACTTCATTTCAACCCTGGTTCGAACAAGATGATTTCCACTTCTTTGAAACAAAGAATTAATCTAATGCCGCATTCTATATCAGCAGGGCTTTCAAAGAATCGACGAATCATTATCCGGATATTCTTTGCATTCCTCATTTTGGCAGGGATCGTTGGTATCTCGATCCGAACGAAATCAATTCGGCGAGACAAAATATCGACTACGAAACAAAAGTCCGAAAAAACCTTTGTCATGATCAAAACCGGCGCAACTGTGTTATGGCAGCGACTTCCAATTCATCTGACTACAACTATACCTCAGCTAGCCAATTTTGGTATCTACTCCGACGCTCCAGATTCGATCAACGGTGTACCAGTTATCAATACATTGGCAAATATATCCAATACATCTATGCTAATGGATGTATTTGACGGATACCACCGACAAGTTGAAATCCTTGATAACCATTATAATCTTGAGCTGTGGACGCCGGAAGCAAACGTTCGTTATCCTTGGGATATGGACAAATTCAAGAACGTGCCGATGGTTTACCATGCTTATCACACAATGCCTGTCGCCAAATGGTATATTTTCATGGACGCAGATACATTCATTTTCTGGGATGGCATGTTTAAATGGCTCGACACATTGAATTCCGATGATCTTCTATACTTAGGTTCTGCGGCTATGATGGGAGGCGAGCTATTTGCCCACGGTGGATCAGGTGTGATCATGTCTGGAGCACTAATCCGCAAGGTCTTTGATGTAAACAACTTTGACTTTATGAAATGGGAGCATCGAGCAGATACGGTCTGCTGTGGAGATTTTGTCATTTCTCGCTTGTTTCACGAAGCCGGCGTGGATGTCCCAAATCTAGCTGAAAAACCGGCTGAATGGCGTATTCAAGGCGAGCCTCCTAAATTTGTCTACTTTGGCGACGGCAAATGGTGCGAGCAGATCTTGACGTTCCATCACGTAACTCCGCACGACATCAACGAGCTGCGCCAGTTTGAGATCAAGCACAAGTCTGAAACGATTCTGTACCGAGATATCTACAAAGAGTTCGTCATGCCCTATCTGCAGGTCGGTCGTCAAGAGCATTGGGATAACCAGGCTCGCGCGCTCGAATTCACGGCAAAGGACGACCAGGACGAGCCGGCGCACAAGTCATATGACAATTGTCGACAGAAATGCATCGAATGGGATGGCTGCCTGGAGTTTAGATACAAACAGGGATACTGCGGAATGGCCGATTGGTTGGTCTACGGTGTTCGGGATGTTCAGCCAGACGGGAAGACCTACTCTTCTGAGTGGATGCTGGATCGTATTCGAGAGCTACGTAAACGATCTGGATGCGATTCTGACATTTTACCGTACGGCCAGGATGAAGGGAGTTTTTGGCAATCGTAATAGCTTGGCCCAAAATTGGCATTTCCAGCATATACGCTTGTTTTTCCGTCCTGGATCGGAATATGGCTTTGCAGTTTAAACATCCGAGATATCATAACGGCGGTGGACAAACAGTCAACAGAAGTCTGACAGGTACCATCGATGGGTTTGTACCAGGCACGCATGCCAAATTTATCTCCACGAGCAAACGTGCCTATTTAAATAAGACAAAGGATTTGGCAGTGCTTCACTACCAAATCCAGGGAGCGATGGGTGAATGTGAGCGGGATTCAACAAAAAAGCTTCAAGCTGCCTATTTTTGTCCTCAGCAAGGACAATCACATAATAATCTATTTACAGTAGTGACTAATGTCCGGTTGGTCCCGCATAAGGTTTGTATTATAATGCGGCTGTAGGAATACGGCTGAGCAGACGGAGGTACCAAAATTGGCATAGCGCAGCTAGGGCAAAGCCTAGTTTCTCCTTGGTTGATGAAACAGGCTTCAAGCACGTCGGAAGCCTTGTAGTGTGTACAGGTGAGCAAATACTTAAAGACGGTGTTCAGCAGAATAGGACGGAGAATAGAATTAAATCGCTGTAAATACAGTAAACAGCCCGGACACAGATGGTGAATATTTGTCCGGTCTCAAGACTCGATATTTGTCAGAATGGCCTGGCTTTCACTTTCTAAAGGTGTGTGCGATATTTTGTTACAACAGAGCAGCATTAGCATTAGCAACAGCAGCAGCAATGTCTAACAAGAATAGCAACTTCTTCGGGATTATTTCTCCGATTTTTCAAGGTTTGTTCGGCCGTTCTGCTCGTGTGCTCTGTCACCGTGTTGATTTTTGTCTCGGCACGACTGGATGAGCCGCGAGAAAAGTTCGAATCGATGTTCTGCACTCCGAGCATTTCGATAGCGCCGTCGTTCAGAGAGCCAGAAGTTGAAGTCACAGCGTTGAATGCTGCATCGAATGATACGTTTGTAATGATTAAGACGGGCGCTACCGTGTTGTGGCAGCGCTTGCCTATTCATATGACCGCTACGATCCCGAAATTACAGAACTACGCGATCTACTCGGACGCACCGGATGTTATTGATGGACATCCAGTTATTGATATTCTTGCTTATACAGAGCCAAGTGTGAAGAACTCGGACTCATTTCGCGGCTATCAGCGACAATCCCGACTGATAAATGAGCACGCGAATGTCGAGCTATACGAAAAGGAGGCAAACATCGAGAATTCCTGGGATCTTGATAAGTTCAAGAACATACGCATGATCACGCATGCATACCGGACGAAGCCCGATGCTAAGTGGTATATATTCATTGATGGTGACTCTTACGTCTTTTGGTCCAACATGTTCGCATGGCTGAATACACTTAATCCTGAAGAATACCTGTACTTGGGTTCGCAGACGTATGTCAACGATCTTTCGTTTGCCCATGGAGGTTCCGGCGTAGTTTTATCGGGTGCACTAGTACGGAAAGTGTTTGGAAGCAAGGATTTGAATCTTCGCCGGTGGGATCAGATTGCCAGCGAGAATTGCTGTGGTGACTTTGTGGTTGCGTTGCTGCTGCGGGAAGCTGCCCAGGTGGAGGTGTCGAGTGAGACTGAGTATCCCTATTCGTATTTCAAGATTCAAGGAGAGCCTCAATTTTCGATTCGACATACGTCACGCAACTGGTGCGAGCCGATAGTGACGCTGCATCATTTGACTGATCATGACGTGAGTCAGCTACGAGAGTTCGAGCGAGATTTCTATCAAAGCGAAGAGCAAGTAGTTTTGAAAACACCAATTCTTTATCGAGATATATACCATAAATTTGTAATGCCATATATCTGTCGGGGCAGGCGAGATTCATGGGATAACATGTCTGACGGCCAGGAAATCAATATTGACAACGCGGGTGATGGTGAGCTGGCACATACTTCATACAATCAATGTCGGCAAAAGTGCGTCGACATCGAGGACTGTATGCAATTCAAGTTTCGACAAGGGTCATGCGTTCTGTCGACAAATATTCGACTGGGGAAAATGGATATGAATGAAGAGAATGAGTTTGCGTCGGAGTGGATGGTAGACCGGATTCGGAGAGTTCGGCAAAATTCTCCATGCGATTCGCTTAAGGACGAAACAGTGGAGGAGTGTAGTTATTTAAAATAGAACTGGCATATTTGGCTTGGATTTGGAATCAGAAATTTGAGATACAGGATTTTCGATCTCAACAATACACAGTATACCGTATCGAATATACAAAATGTACACTACGGGTGCGAGATATAATCAAAATATAAAGAAATTAGAAATTATGCCGAAGTGTTTTGAGACCTCATTAATAAATGCACAGTACAAGATTGTTAATATCATATAACTATGTTGAAAATGTATGCAGCCTCTGTATACTTGTCAATTCGATGGAAATTCAATTATGGTTCCTCGTTCATGATCTATAAATCGCAGTTTGTATAAATTCCTTTATGCATTCAAAATAGATAGAATATGAACCGGTCAAATTAATCTAAGCTAAAATATTGATACAAGAATGAAATTATTAAATGGATTATATTGACAGAAGGCAAGAGAAGTTATATATAAAAAAACTAGATGGTTGAGTGTAGTATTTCGATGCAACTCCGTCAGTGGTAAAATATAGTCTTTAGGAGATTGATCGTTTAATTTGCCCTAAAATCGCATCAATACCAAGATCAGCTACAATCAAAGCGAAAGCAAAACAACTTGGACTAAACTCACTTCGAAACCAACCAGCTTAAGACTGCGTCGACATTAATATTTTCCTTTGCGGAGATGGAATAACACGAAACTTCACGGTCATCGACATGCTTCAAGTCCATTAAGTCGATGATACTGTCAACGTCGTACGAATCAGGGATGTCGTTTTTATTTCCCAGGACAAGCACTGGGATGCCTTCCAGCGAGGGCTTTGAGATAAGTGCTTCGAACTCCATCCGTGCGACTTGGATCGTCGCAGGATCTGCCGAGTCAACTATAAACCTACTTTGTTAATACATCAACAGCACTGCCATCCAACAATATTCGAGATTTCAGCTTACAGAATTGCATTCACGCCCTTACAATAACGCTCCCACATTGACCGAAACCGCGGTTGGCCACCTAAATCCCAGCTATGCCTGTTAATTCTTAATTCGAAATATCTCCGATTTATCTGTACCATTTAATAGTAACACGCCCTTTGCGTATCCGTTTCATAGAAAACCCAATTGTAGGAATTGAACTATCAAGTTAATGTCAACACAATCATCAATAAAATCTCGTCCAATATGCGTACTCTGAAGAAAAATCTCCACCCTAGCCAGTTAGTAAACGTAGACATTATCTTAACTTTCATAAGAGAGCTCACTCCTAAAACTCGTAGCAACGAGGTTTTTCCAGCATTTTGTAGTCCAAGAAGCGTGATGTCCATCTACATAGTCAGTCATCCACCCATATCATTCGTTAACTTCATATAACAATACCTCGGACGACCTAGACAAAGGTCAGCATCAACTGATAAGATAAACAACATTTTCTAGCATTTTGCTTACCAAAACAGAGATAAAATATATTCGTATAGCCGCTGAAACCACGACATTGTGTTTACTGTATTCCCTCGATAGGTGCTGCTGTTGTTAAAAGTTGAAATGTAATCTAGCTAGAGCGATAATCAAACGTCGTGTGATATTCCGCAATTCTCTCGTCTACTCTGGACTCTCAATCAATAATTACCCACCAGGCCGACTTTAGTAACTAGAAAGTGCAATACCAATACCAAAAATAACAGCAGTAGCAATAGCTTTAACAGTGACGAAAGAGTCAAAATCCTAATTCGGAAATATTATATTAGTATGCTACTAAAACAGCCTTATCGACAGATCCGGAACGGATGCAGTCATTAAATCTATGTCGCCTGTGTCGCCTGTGTCGCTTGCATCGAGTATGTCGAGCATGTCGAGCATGTCGCCCTGGTCCGTTTTGTGCGCCAAGTCGCTTATCCCAACTGATCATCTTATCTACTTCCAGAGATCACTCGAATCATCTGTGATAAATAAAT
Organism: [Lipomyces] oligophaga; assembly: GCF_038497815.1. Lineage (NCBI taxonomy): Eukaryota > Fungi > Ascomycota > Lipomycetes > Lipomycetales > Lipomycetaceae > Lipomyces > [Lipomyces] oligophaga. The sequence goes on along the minus strand of NW_027117788.1, from coordinate 48,432 downwards.
ATGATTATGGCGCCTCTCCAGTAGGCTACAGCTACTACTACGATCACGCATCGATATGAAACATAGTTCATGATATCATAATATCCTGAAATACAGTGTAGTATACTAAGTGGAATACAAACCAATCTATTAACCTTAAACAATCTGGCATAACATTTTATACGAAACGACACTATGTTTCTCATATCCATCCGACCTTGGCACCACGTACAACCCGGTTCACAGCAAGTGATGTTAGTTATATATACAATTCAACTCCGAATACTAATGATACCGTACACCCAACGGCCATTAGCTATCGATCAGCTATCTGTCATCGATAGATCATCCAACTCTCTTATAACGACATCGACTCATTAAAATAGATAACTGCAAATACCAAAAACGCAGCACCACCAGCAAACGTAATTGTGCGCATGGAGATCTTTGCTGCAAGAAGCTTGCCGCCAACAACAGCAGCCAGCGTGCAAAGGCCATGGCCAACAATAGCTCCAATAATCACAAACCAGTAATCCTGTCCGGCAGCCATTGCGATCGTCGCAATCTGAGATCGGTCACCCCATTCACCTAAGAAAGTCATCACAAACGTTTGAATCCAGACTGGCGACAGGAATAGCGAAAAGAGGTTGAACAGACCAGCAAATCTCTTCTTGGAATGCAAGCGGTCCCCTCCGGCCTCAAGAGCAGCAGCGGTCTTTTCGATATCAGAAGCTTCGAGCTCTTCTTCGACTTCGTGCATCTCGTCCTCAATACCTGCTTGCTTATCCATGCTGTACCCCTCACGAAGGAGCTTGACGCCGAAAATGACGAATAATATAGCAGCCAGCAGCGAGGTGTACTTTTTGGGAATGAGTTGTGGAACGGCATGGCCAAGCACAGCAGACAGAATAGTCATGATAACAAGCGCGGCTAATGCGGCCGAAAAGACGGTCATACGCGAATGCTTCATAGCCATGAGCGCAGCAATAAGGAAGGTCTTGTCGCCAATCTCTGAGAAAATAATCATCGTGAATGACATCGTGAACGACTTGTAAAGCGCCATGACGCTCTCCGCCGAGGTGCCGAATGCAGACGCAACAGCTGGCGAGACCGACTTAATAGCACGTTCCATATCCTCCTCAGTTCCTATGACAAAATGTAAGTACTAAAATAGAGCAGAGAAAGAACTGCGATGTTCCTCAGCAAAAACAGGAGGAAGGAGATTCAATAGGGAGAAAGAGGAAGGCCGGACAGCAAGACACCGTGGACAAAAAAAAGACAGCGCAGGGCCAATGGATGCTTTTAATATAGACACAATTGTAGACAGAGGATGAGTAAAGAGGCAGTTTATAAGCACGTACCAGTAGATTGTCCGCCATCGAGGGCTACTGGCGAGCGAGCTAGCGGGGAACCTGTGGAGGAGTCCGCAGAGAGCAAACCAATGTCCTCCGTCTGGTCCTGAGCGGCAGCAGCAGCCGACGTGACAAATAGTGCCAGAACGAGAAGAAACAAAAACGAGATAGCTGGTCTCCGTGAATATACCATTATGTGCGATTAATTTCGACGCGATCGAGCGTAATCAGAGCAAAGAAGGAGCAAATTAGGATTCAAAATTAACCGCGCAGAAACTAATCATTGCTTGCGCAGCTGCCGCGATTTTCCAAATTATATTTCGATGGAAAAGCCGGCGGGGCACACGTGCTGCTTCGTTGTAATTTTGTTGTGTTTATGCCGTATCTAGAGCATGATACGGTCATAGGCGTCCAACCACAGACGGCTCAGCTGTGGCTTTCTTGTGGCGGTGTACTGCACGCGTGCTTTCTGAGCACTACGAGTGGTTGATCAACAGTCGGCTTTGACGAAATCTGTGAACCGGGCGCCGGCCGCAATTAAACGCAGAAACAACTGAATCCGATCCGATCTGATTGGATCTAAATGATATGCCTGAATTGTCATTGCATGTCTAGCTACGCTCTTCAGCTTCGGCCTTGTTGACCTCGTCGTTCAGAACCCAGCTTGGCACCGCAGCTGTTTGTTGTCTGGAAGTGGCATCAGACCCTCAAATTACCCCTCCTGTAATATCTACTCTTGTACCACTCTACCCCTCCTCCCCCCTCAGGCGTTACGCCGTTTCTTCTGACCCCGTTGATTACAGGCTGGGAGATATCACATGATTCAATGATCCCTGACGCTGGATTGGGAATTGGGATTGGAATAAGCAAAATAATTCCGAGACCAGATTCGTGTTGTCAATGTATGGCTATGGGGTAGTGCTACCTATGGATATGGATTACAAAGACCAAATTGGATAAGAATTGCATTGTTTTTTGGTTTATTTTTATTTTATTGTGCTGTGCTGCGATTGTTTTGTTGCGTTTTTGTATTCCTTTGTTGGATAGACCTGTCCATGGAGCCAAGCCAAGATCATTTCATCATCAGTCCTACATCGTATGGTGGGCGAGGATGCTTTGCTTCTCGTCCACTGGCCAGCGACTATCTCGTTCATTGTGTTGAAAATCCCTTCTCATCTGTTGTCTTTCGCGAATTCCGCAAAGAAGTCTGTGCGTTTTGTTTTGAGTATGATCTTGGTCGGGCCATGAAAATTCGACTGCAGTATTCGAATCTCAATCCACAAAACTCAAGCAAACCGAATCAAGCTACCTCGCCGTCTGCCCCGGGAGGACTATGGTTTTGTTCGGAAGAATGCAAAAATGACTGGCTTATATATGAAGATGGACCTCAAAATGATCTTCTTTCCGTTCTCGACTCGATCGATCATGCTACTGCTCGTGCACGTAGATCTATGCAATCTGGCAAAGGTCCAGCAGCGACCTCTGATATCTACGATGCCGATTTTGTTCCACCCGACTTCGTTCTCGAATCTACTTCTGAATGCCAACTTGAAGTTAACAAAATTTGGAGAGATATTGAAACAAAGATCTCTCCCGACTCTCCAATCAGACTCAACCCTATTCGGAATCCAATGTGGCAGCTCCGTATTCTTGCCTTAGAAGACGTTGAACATGATACAGCTCGACTTGTTGCTACTGCTTTAGTTAAGCTCGCTCGAGAGCAGGTAGCTCTTCAGTGCGGTCAAAATGTTAAGGCAGATAATTCATGGGTCAAATTTCTCAATTTGGAATCTCATGAACTCGACCTATTAGTGCGCGTCCCCGACTTGCTCGAGTCCCATATTCGGGTCTACCTGGCCTTAAAAATTATCATGCCTTCACAGTATCAGCGATACGTAACATCGGACAATTTTCGCGCTGTAGTTTCGAAGGAGGCAGCAAATGCATTTGGAATCTGGCAACTACCATTATCTCAAGAAAGTGAGTGTCTTGGTTCGTCTATTTTTCCTTCAGCCTCATATTTCAATCATAGTAAGTACCTCTATTTATGTTTACAACTTCTGTTGACATATTCAGGCTGCTCGCCAAATATTGTGAAGCTTCGAAAAGGCAGACAAATGCATTTTAGAACGACTAGGCCCATAAAGCCCGGAGAAGAACTCTGTATAAGCTACGGCATGATCCTGGAACAGCCGATCGAAGTACGTCAGCAACTGTTGAAAACAAATTGGTATTTTGTATGCGGTTGTAATCGATGTTCGGAGGAATTGTCTTCTGATTCGTCCACAGATACGGTGTCTGACGACAACCTTGAATCTAAGGACAAGTTAGAGTGTGTGGCAGTGACGTAGTTTGCCTGAAAGTGTATATTAACTTTGTACAATATTAATTTGGTTCGTATTGGAATATTTTTTGAGCATCACTACGTACAGCTCAACCGTGAGCAATTGATTAATTTTGTCCCATTTTGTCCCTGATTAGTCAAGGTCTGCAAACATGTATATTCAATTTCACCACGCTTGCAAATATATACATGACTTTTTGAGCTGATCTGCATAATACCGTTTTTAATATTTTCAATATTTTTTTGTTAATAACCAAAAACAGCTGAGAAATAAGCTTGAAAGGCTGGAGAGACCAGCAATATGAGTTGAAATCCTTGTAAGTTGCTCTCTTGCCGTGCCTAGACTAAGCTGCGTATATATAGCAATCCTCACAACCCTGTGACAGGTTTACGTATCTCCTCTGCGGATCGATTGCAATTGTAAACTATTTTCTAGTTCTCTGCACTTTCTAGTAGGTAAACTATTCCAGCAAATCTTGAAGCTACAATAAGTTCTTCCGGTCTAGTCCCCTCAAACTTACAAAGCTTTTATGTCATCGCTACATTTTTTGCTTATCTCATCCACCACTATTATGTTCGACATGCCTTTTCCAAACTAACCTTCTACATACACCTTGCCTCGATTTATCACACAAACACCTTATTTCATACACGCGACAGAGCCAGAAGAAAAAAGAACATTGAACGCGTTCATTGTACAGCGCTCACTTATCAAAATCTCACAAAGCCAGCACGAATAGGCAAAAGTGAAACTGAAAAGAGTTAAATCAGCAGAGGAATATTACAAGGATGTCGCAGGTTTATGGAGCTGCACGGTCAGATACCTTATGTATGTTTGTTTTGCATTAAATTCTAGTAGATCATACTAACAAAGATTTTCACAGTTTTACAAGGAAAAAAGCAGAGCGGTGATGATATTCGCGATCAAAATGGTATGATATAGAAATAGAAATATGATAACGGAAATTTTGAATTCTAATAGATCATAGTTCTCGCAACTCAGGCAATTGCAAATGTCGTTAAATCGTCACTTGGTCCCGTAGGTCTGGACAAGATGCTTGTGGATGATATTGGCGTATGTATTTCAGATTTTGGCTTAGATTATTTGATCTAGCTGACAATTCAGGATGTCACTGTGACAAATGATGGCGCAACTATTTTGAGTCTTTTGGATGTCGAACACCCGGCTGGCAAAATCCTTGTGGACCTCGCTCAGCAACAGGATCGTGAAGTAGGCGATGGTACGACTTCAGTGGTTATTATTGCTTCGGAACTTTTACGTCGCGCCAATGATCTCGTCAAAAATAAAATTCATCCTACCACCATTATTACTGGATATAGACTTGCCCTACGAGAAGCGATCAAATATCTCACTGATGTCATGAGCGTCAAAGTAGATGCTCTGGGAAAGGACGTATTGATTAGCGTTGCAAAGACAAGCATGTCCAGCAAAATTATCGGCAGTGATTCAGAGTTCTTCTCAAATATGGTCGTCGATGCCATGTTAGCTGTCAAGTCAACAAACGGTCGAGGAGAAATCAAATATCCAGTCAAGGCAGTTAATATCCTCAAAGCTCATGGCAAATCAAGCACCGAGTCGGCTTTGATTAAAGGTTATGCATTGAATTGCACAATTGCTAGTCAAGCCATGAAAAGTAATATTCAAGGAGCCAAAATTGCTTGTCTTGACATCAATCTGCAAAAAGCCCGGATGCCTCTTGGAGTTAATATTACTATCGATGATCCTGAAGAGCTTGAGTTGATCCGAAAAAAAGAATCTACCATTGTCCTTGAACGGGTGAGCAAGATTATTACAGCTGGAGCCAATGTGGTCTTGACTACAAAGGGCATTGATGATCTATGTCTAAAGTCATTTATTGAAGCTGGGGTGATGGCTGTTCGCCGTTGTAAGCGGGAGGATCTACGACGCATCGCACATGCAACTGGTGCCACGTTGGTCAACAGTTTGTCTAATTTAGAAGGTGAAGAGGTGTTTGAGCCTTCTTTCCTTGGGTCCGCTGAGCAAGTTAGCCAAGAAAAAATTTCAGATGATGAATGCATAATCATCAGAGGTACGAAAGCTTACTCGTCAAGCTCAATCATTCTTCGAGGACCAAATGAGTTTTCACTTGATGAGATGGAACGTTCAATTCATGATTCTCTCTCAGTTGTTAAACGAACTCTTGAAAGTGGAAGTGTAGTTCCAGGAGGAGGAGCAGTCGAGACTGCTTTGAGCATATATCTCGAAAATTTCGCTACTACTCTGGGAAGTCGCGAGCAGCTTGCGATTGCTGAGTTTGCTTCTGCGCTACTTGTAATTCCTAAGACGCTTGCTGTTAATGCCGCCAAAGATTCTTCGGATCTGGTTGCAAAACTGCGGTCATATCATGCAGCCTGTCAGAGTGCGCCTTCGAGCGACCTGAAGAAAAAGAGCTACAAAAACTATGGACTTGATCTCTGGAAGGGTAAAGTGACGGACGAAATGAAGGCCGGTGTGCTGGAGCCTAGCATGAGCAAGGTGCGCTCGCTTAAGAGCGCCTTGGAGGCCTGCATAGCTATTCTGCGAATCGATACTATGATCACAGTAGATCCAGAACCAGAACCTCAAGATCCGCACGGTCACTAGACTGTAGAGGATGCGGCGAAGTACTAACACATAAAAAACACTGCTTATGTATATAAAGTAGCTATTGTCAAAAGTAGCATTTAATAAACTGATGTTCACTACGAGTTGAGATTACGTAATTGCCATTCTCTAGTTGGCAATGTTGCACAAGCACAGTACATGGTTAAGTATAGTTGTTGCCGGCGGGCGTTGGCCGCGATAACAGTTCAGAGCAGCCAATCAGACCTGAATTGCGTCGACCGGCCCGAACAAGGCTAAGCTGTATGTGGCTCAGTGCGAAACTCTATTCTGATTGTTTGGGTGATAATACACTTTTCTGTTGCTTCCTTCTTAGGTTAGCGCAAACCTTCTCGTCCAGCAGCGACTGATAACCAGATTCCTTAGGGCCCGAACCCTGAGCCCATTCCCTGCGGAGGACGGCCATGCTGGAGTCTTCCTGCTCTGCCTTTGCTTGTCTGTCCCGTCCAAGTCTTGCTGCTGTCTCGCCCTCTTTCCACTGGCTTTTTTCTTCACGAAACTCCAACCACCGTCTCTCTTTCTCCATTTCTCGTCTTCGTTCATAGTCTGAGATATTAAAATGGGTGCTCCAGCTGTTATCGGATCTATCGCTCTGCTCGGCGCGTTCGTCGTCGGAGGCTGTACGTGTTTTCCCCTCTGGTTTGTCTTTCTGGTCCATGTTGTCCATCGTTATCTCGCACCATCGGCTTGATTTTTGCATCCTCAGAATTTTATCTTGTGCTACTGTGTTGTGTTATCTGGACTGGCTCATGTGGATGAATATTTCCGGTTTCAATGGCGATTTTAATTTTGTTATTTGTCTGTGATTTAAAACGATCTTCGTCTTCCAACTCGCGCATGTTTGCCTGGTAGAGTTCTGTTCACTTTCAGTCTTACGATGTCGCCGGCTGCAGCCCCCCGGCTGCAGTAATCACGCACAGTCCATTTGCGAAATTTGAAAAATGATAGAGGCCAGATCTTTCTACAATGGTTTCAATTCGATTAGGATAGCAATGTTATGGACTGGGTCGACATTTTGAATCAGTAGCTAACTGTGATCTTTAGATATGCTCTTCACCGGCTCTGGTGAGGACTTCAATGTCGGAAAGTTCCTTACCCAGACTTCTCCTTACACCTGGGCTTCCCTTGGAATCTCTCTTTGCATTGGTCTTTCGGTTGTTGGAGCTGCTTGGTATGTCTCGGTTTTTGGATATTTCTACCATTTTTATTTGGCTTATCGCTGACCAATTGTCCAGGGGTATCTTCGTCACCGGTACTTCTATTCTCGGTGGTGGTGTTAAGGCGCCTAGAATTCGTACCAAGAACTTGATTTCCATCATTTTCTGCGAAGTTGTTGCTATCTATGGTGTTATTATGTCGATTGTTTTCTCAGCCAAGCTTGCTGCCGTCGTAGGACCCGATTTGCTTACTCCTCAGAACTACTACACTGGTTACGCTCTTTTCTGGGGTGGACTTACCGTCGGTCTCTGCAACTTCGTCTGCGGTATTGCTGTTGGTGTTACTGGTTCGACTGCTGCCATCGCTGATGCTGCTGACCCTACTCTTTTCGTCAAGATTCTTGTCATTGAGATTTTCGGCTCCGTCCTTGGTCTTTTCGGTCTTATTGTTGGTCTGCTCATGACCGGTAAGGCTGATGAGTTCCAGTAAATGCATACGCTACTTTCTCAGGTCGGTTCTTCCCTCTGTATTTATACAGTCTGAAGTCGAGAATAGAAGGTTGGACGAGTTTTTAGCATGTATTTATTTGAGACAACTTTTTTTTTTCTTTAATTATCTAGAAGGGAATTTAGGGGGACTCGGATGAAAGCATGGCGGTGGTTTCTTTACTTACCAGTGAGAGGAGAAAGCATTTTATTAATTATTTCAAATGAGTATTGAACAGATCACATTTTGAGCTTACATTTTAAGTGGGTTGGCATATTTCTCAAGAATATGGTGACTTACTGTTTTATTTTATTTTACTATTCATTTCATTCATGTCTCTACGTTCCCTTCTTTCATTTCTTATAATTTCTTTTTACTTTTTTTTTTTGGCAAAGAAGCTGGGTGTTTTCTATCTCTTCTATATTTTGTTTTGTAAGTCATATATTGGGTTGAGGGGCGAAATAAGTTGTGGGTTTTCTATAGACGAAAATAAGTATCAATAATCCGTATTGTAACTGCCATTGTATTTCTATGCTACAGTCAATTGTTTCATTGTGTTAAATTGTTATGAGCATCCATGAGTATTTATAATTTCACTATTGTAATTGCGATAATATTTGTATTCCATCTACCTGTTGTGGGCAAATTTGAAGTTTGAGGCTCTTTGAAATAGCTAAGATCTTATTCCGATGAATCTAAACAGCCTCTTTGTGAGGTAGTCAGAATAAAGTCAAAGCTATTTCTTGAACTGAAATGTATCAGATATTTGCCGTTAATGAACGCCTGCTAGTAATGTCGACTAGTTTAGTCTCATGAGACAATTAAATTGCATAAACTTGCATGTTACAAAGATTGCCTTGAATCCAAAACTTCTACTTTCGTTCACGCTTTAGAGAAGAACCAGGACTTTTTTATCTTTCATTCATCGTTATGCCAGTCAACAGACTACGTTAGAGAACTTAGGGACTCGTTATTCTGCCGCAAAGGTAGTAGCAATTTTTTCCAATAGATATTATATCTCATATCTCATACAATTAAATTGAATTAATAAACTTAGTACCTGGTAAGTAGAGTATTATTAAGAAAATTACCTCTACTGTAGACTATCGTCATAGATTTTTCAATTCTCTCAAACTGAAGGGAAATTCTATTCTATGAATTGGATACTCAAGATTTAATATCTGCAAATATTACGATCTCTTCAGTTCACTAGTTCGTCTGCCAAACGCAGAAGATAAAACTTTTTGATTTCCTCAGGCACCTCCTCTCCTTGAAATGCCTGCCTAATTTTTGCAATCGCAATGCGCGAGTTCTCGTAGACTTTCAAATCTCGGTTCCCATAAACATCTCTGCCTGTTGCATAAACCGACGATGATAAATCTTTGAAAAAAGTATTAATCGAGATACTCGCGGTCAAAGGGTTAGTTGCATGAAGCCACATCGACGGCAAAAATAAAATATCACCCGGAGCCATGGTCCCTTCAAACGGTGTCACCCCAGCAACTTCAGTTGCAAATATATCTCGAATAGTCGATGAAGACGCTCCGGCCGGAAACGATAATTTTGTAATATCAGACGGAGCATAGACTCGGATTCTTTTAGTTCCACTAATCTGAACTAAAAAGTTCGCCATAACCTATTTCCACATTAATTTCCACATTTTAAGCGTTCGTCTTTATATAATCACTTACATCGTAATGGAGCCACATCCCCACTTGCGGGCTGGAAATCCGGAATGGCGACGAGAACTCTTTTCCCTGAAGAAATTCTTGCAATTCTACGGGATGTTTGAAGTCCTCCGCCAGTGTCGGGAAATCCTCCTTGAAAATAGCTGGCACTCCGGCAGGCTTAGATGCAGAGAGCGATCTCAGATAATACCGAGCTGAACCGTGTGAAGGTAAAAAAACTTCGTCAATAAACCTTTCAAAAGGCATAGTTATATATCGAAAGTTTTTCTTTTGGAAGTTCATGGCTTTTGCCTCGCTAGTATGTACGACAACTTCACGGTCTCCTCCAACCGATGACTTCAAGTACTCAGGTGTCCATTTAAGAACACAGTCACCAATATCAGCATTTTTAATAATTACTGGTAACCCTGCTTGGTAAATATTCTCCCAGTCTTGAATAGAGTGCAGTAAGCCTGCAAAGACTTGTCTAATTTTGGAGACTTTTGACATGTCATTTCCATTCTCGACAGAGCTATCTATAACGTGGTCTACCACATTATCTGCACAAAATTTTGACTGCTCAATAACTTTCCAAACCTTACTTTCCCTCGCATTGAAAACGGTCACTCGGTTCCAATACGCTCCAAAAGAAAAGCACACCGCACCTCCACCTGAAATAACAATCTCTCCTTCAGTTGAAACCAACATATTAAATCCCACAAGCATTGGGAATCCCTCCCTTTCGGTACTGCATGCAACAGCTGAGCTAGACCAGTGTAAAGTATTCACTAATACTATCGATTTTTCAACTTGTAGTAGCCCTTCCGAAACAACTCCACCGACGAGTACAATTTTGTCTTCAAAAGGCATCAAAGATGCTCCTGCTCGATTGAAAATATTTGTTGAAATAGGCTCAAGAACAATGCTATGACCTGATATCATCCAGCGATATGACCTCTGATAGATATGACCTTGTAAACTGAATCCACCACCAAGAATGCCAAACGATCCTGTCCAACAAAAACTGGGAGAAAAACAGGCTCCTAATTCAACATTAGATGACAAACATATCCATTCATTAATCGATGCATCGTACAATATCCATTCAGAAACACTCTCCCCACTTGGATAAAAGCCACCGAATACAATGACTTTGCCGGAACTGATTGTAGCACATACGTGCCTATGTCTTGCAAAGGGCATTGCGGCAGCCTTTTGCCACTGTTTCGAATCGAGATTTAAAATCCAGGTATCAGATAAAACGGCAGTTGGCGAATTTCTACCTCCACACATCAAGAATTTGGAGGAAGAAAGATTCGCCATGGCGGCACACATTCTTGCCGAAGGTGTGGGATAATCTTGTACTTCAAACAATTCATCTTCATATGCAGTGATACAACTTGTAGATAGCCGTGTACAGCTGCCCAATCCACCAAATGATATAATAGTATTATCCAGAGTAGCTGCCGCAGCCCACTTACGTTGCACCCGGCTCGTCCCGTGGCTTACCTTTGTCCAGGCAATCTGCGACTCGTGACTATTTCGTAAATTCACCCTCTCCTCATCAATATTCTCTGTAGATGTAGATGCTACCAAAAATACATAATGCTGACAGAACAAATAAAATTCCTCCCATTCGTCAAAAGGTTCTATAGAGCTTATTCTTTTCTTGGTTTCTAGAGAAACATCGTCTACCCAGACCTCTAGTAAATCGCGGGACACTGCCGAGTTCCAACCTAAATCAAGAAATCTTAATTTCTGAGCATGAAGTGTTGGATAATGATAAATTGACTTTATTGGGGTGTTTAATCGATTAAAATGATTGATCATTGTGCTAGCAAATGGATGCGCGGGTCCTGCGGGAATGATCTGCTCCAGCAATGCAAACGAAGCACCACCATTTGTCGCCGTTGATGCCCATTTGATGACTGAGTCTGCTGCACTAGTATCCATATATGTCAAAGAAACTTCAGCAATAAATAAGAAATCGCAATTCTCATCAAGTAGATTTAATTGTTTCAACGACGTCTCCAACGCACTGATATTCGATAAATCGCACCTGATCGCATAATAGGACGATGAGGAAAGAGCTATAGAATCGATCTGAGCTCCAAGCTTGTGAGAACCGATCACTGCCGATAAAACACTCGAAGAATCAACAGTATTGACTTTCAGAGTTATCAGATCTGGATAATCAACATCGACAAATACCGTCGACGAGCGACTCGTAGAACGCTTAGCCAAATATTGGAATGGCAACGGATCATATCCACATCCAAGATTCACAATAACCTTTCGTTGAACTGAATTAGACTCAAGAAACTGTTTGACTATAGTATGGACAGCTTCCATGCGGATCCAATAGCCATGATTGATCAACGGGGATCTTCTCTGAGGTTTCTGAACAAAATGCCGAAAAAAATGATTTCCCTCGTAAGGAAAGTCCGAATCAGCGGGTGGAATTGCCGGTTGAGGATAATATAACCTTTCCGTTGAGCGCTTCGAAACAATTGACGAGTTATTAGTTTCCTGAATTGCTCTATCGCTATTCTGCTTTGGATTTCGTTTAGTCCTGTTTGCCTGCGCTTTATTATCAGTGGCCATTCCGTAAAAGCACTAGTATTTCACTATGTTATTATTCCTGTAAACACGCAGTACTGACTATAGACCGTAAAATCATTATAGCTTCCTGCAAAGGCATTTTCTCAAAGTTAACCATATTTTTGTTAATATTTTGTTAACGGCTCCAAACTCACGTGTCAGTAACCACGTGATCTCACATGCTGGTGATCCGACTCCGCTAATTCACCCCATAATAAATAGAACATCGTTCGGGAGGTCTGTATCGTAATTTGGATCTGCAGGCACCGTCGCTGCAATAGGCAAAGGGAGGATGGATCTGGCAATAGTATCTACATCTATAATATTTCGCTCACTCATTTGATTTGCAGATTTAAGCACGTTTTGATTATTTTGCAGGTCTCTTAATTCTATTTGTTTAATATCAGACTTACTGGTTTTGTCGACGTCGACCATAGGCATGGAGTCCTCTATTGAAAGTCCGCAACCCGGGCCCAGTGACGATTCTTTGAACTTTGTCAACTTCAACCAAGACTATAGCTGTATTTCTGTGGGAACGAAGCATGGATACAAAATATATAACTGCGATCCGTTTGGCAAGTGCTTATATAAAGGTATTTACAAAATTTTATTTTCTTAGGCGCGATTTGCTCTTGGTTCGACGCCAGTGCTCGTTTGATCGGTAGGCTAACATTCCTCTAGCGGACGGTGCAATAGGTTTGTGTTATATATTTAAACACAGTAATTTTGAGTCTAAGACATCATATAGCTGTGGTAGAAATGTTATTTTCCACTTCCTTAGTTGCTTTAGTCGGCATTGGGGATCAGCCGTCTCTCTCTCCGAGGCGATTGCACGTAACTAACACAAAGGTATATCGATCTAGTTATCTAAGCAGCTTTAGAATACATCCGACTAATATTGAACATAGCGACAAACAACCATTTGTGAGCTCACCTTTCCAACCTCTGTGCTAGCAGTAAAACTGAATCGGCGGCGGCTGATCGTTGTATTGGAAGATCAAATTTACGTGTACGACATCAGTAACATGAAGCTACTACATACCATTGATACGTCCCCGAATCCTACAGGTACTATTAACCAAATCTACCACAGTCATGTTCTTTCTGCTTACGCTCTCTAGCTATCTGTGCTCTGTCTTCGTCTTCCGAAAACTGCTATATTGCATATCCTTCTCCTGCGGGCTCTCTTGGAACAGGCTCTCCAAACTCCTATCAACAGCCTCCGTTGTCTCCGCTGCAACAAGGTACCGGAGATGTTTTAATATTTGATGCGCTTGCGATGCAGACAGTCAACGTTATTGAGGCACATAAGTCGCCATTATCTTGCGTGGCCTTAAATAATGAAGGCACTCTGATTGCTACTGCATCTGACAAAGGCACAATTGTTCGCATATTTTCTGTTCCTGCAGGTGCTAAGTTATTTCAATTTAGAAGAGGATCATATCCATCTAAGATCTATTCGTTAACGTTCAGCATGAATTCGGCATTATTGTGCGTGAGCTCTGCGACTGATACTATTCACATATTCAAACTGTCAGATATACCTGCCAGTGAGATTCCCATTATTGAGGAAGAGCGGAGGAAGAGCTTTTCCTCTGAGTCTGAATCTCCTCCCGGTATGAATGGTGGGATTTTCGATGCAATGATGGACGGTAAAACAAGAAACGGAGCGGTTCGGTAAGAGAGCATAATGACCGATATATTCTGATCTTCAGCTTACCAAATAGATATCTAATTCGGCGGTCATCACAAACACTAGGGCGCAGTATGGCTGGTCGAGTAGGAGGTTATCTTCCTACAGCCGTTACCGAAATGTGGGAACCGCAAAGGGATTTTGCATACATAAAACTACCACATCGAGGGCTTAAAAGTGTTGTTGCTATAAGTCCGACAGCTCCTCATGTTCTTGTAGTTACTTCAGATGGAGATTTCTATCTTTACTCAATTGATATGGAACGTGGAGGGGAATGTATCATGCTAAAGCAGTACTCGTGAGTTTTCTTGTATCTTGTGATGCTTTCTGCTTGCTAATTACACTAGGTTACTTGACAATGGAGAAGATTCATATCAATGATAAGTTCCGTCATGACTCGAAGATAACTCTAAGGAATGAAGCAGTAAATATCTTTTTCGTAATTTTTCAAGTAATCAGATTACGCCCTTGCATTTCGAATGTGGGTCAAGTCTTCAATGCATCACTTTATTTCAATGGAGTTTGTTTTGTAATGCGATTTATCTAATTGAGTTATCTTTCTACCCATTATAAAGTCACGAATCATATTAAAAACTTGTGCTAGATGGTATAATTCAAATCTAACCAACATTTACTTCTTCTCAGTGCTATCATAGTCTTCCTCGTATTGAACTGGGATAGGTTCATCGTCTTCTTGCACTGGCAGTTCATCCATCTGGATGCCTCTCTCGAAATATGTTTCTTCCTGTGGAAAAAATTTGCACAAAAAGTAATACGATAGACTGGATATGAACAAGCCATACCAAAACCCAACTTTATATAGTTTTGCAATCCCCTGATTTGCGGAAGTGAATCCTGAAACCACAGGGATGAATCCTGGAAGCAGAGGCACCCAAGCAATTGTGAAGGCAACAAATGCACGCCAGTTGTAGCCTTTGTAGTACCGGTAAGGACCATGAAAATTATATAGCTCGGGCACATTTATTTTCTTTTTATGGACAAAGAAATAATCCGTCACTAGGATACCGTAGATCGGACATAGCCAAATAGAATATCCGCCCATAAAATTTAAGAAACCCGAAGCGGAGGAGAGAATATTCCAGGGTGTCATAGCCCAACTGCCGATGAATGCAGTAATAAATTGGCCACGGCGAATGTTAATATATCTCGGAAATAGACAATTCATATCATTTGCAGCTGCAAGTGAGTTTGCCGCAATATTAAGTCCCAGCTGCGAAGAATAAAACGACAAGGCGCAGAAAAATGCTGCTGCCCTGCCACCATGCGAAGTCCAATTGTTGATGACTTCCAGTGGATCCCACAAAATCGTGCCAAATAGTATTTGAGACCCTTGTGCAACGAAAACACCAATAACTGTAATCAAGACGCCAGTTGCAGGAATTGCAAGAGCACTACTAAAAGTATCGCTTGGACGTCGAGCATATCGAGCGTAATCCGGTGCATTTACCATTAACGTAGTACCGGAGCCAACATTCGAATTGAGTCCGGCAACAAAAGTCCAGCCAAGTGTTGAACCGGAAATAGTACTGCCAGCCGCTGTAAGTGGTTTACCAGTCTTATGAACCTCAGCAACGACCCAGCCAAGAATCGCAAAAGAAACAATAGGTGTCGTAATAGATTTGACCAGAAACAGCCATTTCAGTCTTTGGACGCCTACATAATGAAATGGCATGCATGTCAAAAAGTAAATCACATATGCAATCATAAATTGGGTCGTGATGTTTTGCTTTACCGGGATATGGTTCTCGACATTATGAAATGATGGCCAGATAGCGTAGAGCATAGACTGAACGCACTCAGCTCCGGTATATACCTGAATAGCGTACCAAAATGTACCGACCACCATGCGCATACAAATAAAGAGATAGCTAAGATAATATCCAAAGCATGACCGGCTGTGGATGGAAAATGGAATATGAAATTCTGCACCAACCATACCATTGATGACAATAAAGATTCCTTGAAAAATGTTCGCAATAGCAATGCAGGCAAGTGAAAGTCTCCAGGACATGCCTACTTCCATCAATGAGGCAGCATTACGGAACCCAGAAACAGACAGATTATCTGAGACCCAGAAAAGTGCGTAATGACGCATTTTCCAAGTTCGTTCTTCGGGGGGTACAGGGTCGAGATCTGAAACGATATGTTAACTAAGATACAGCGTATGAGCAAGTAGCTGATAAGTAATGTACCATGATTGCTCCGACGTCCATCAGAAGCGGAGTCCAGCTCGACGAATTTTTTGAACTTTTGCCAGGAGGTAAGTTTCTTTGGGGAGATGCCACTCAAGTCCTCTACGCTGCCCTCAGCATAGTCAACATTGACATTGTAGGCTTCTTTCGACTCCATGATATTTTGAGCAGAGCAAGAGTTTGAATGACTGATGCAGATAAGAAAGCAATTTCAACTGAGCGGATATTCAAGGTATTGAGATTTATAATAGTTGTCGTGCATAGCACCATATATGTATGTTCAGGATTCAGCAAATGTCAGACAAATGCGAACGGAGTGTTCGTTTTTAATAGCCCTAAGGTGGCTCATACCTCCACGGCGTCGGGCATCTGCGACTGTGCCTTATCTCAAGTTTTGCGTAAAAGCAGCAGGAGACTGATTTGGCAGGAGTGCCAAATGCCGAGATTGACAGAAGACGCGGAGATTAGAGTAGGCCGGAGGACCTCAACCAGATACTGACATGCATCGGGCGCTCATCTCATCCCTGGAGTTGTGGATCTAGCAGAAACAAAGGCTAGTCGATGATTTGCAAAACTACTCCATCTGAGATAAGAAAAGCAGCTTCTAGAGTTGCATTGATTAAATACTACACAAAATGTGAACTTGAACAACCAGATGCCAAATAACTGCGCCGCTCGGTATTCCCTAGCTAGCTGAGCTACTTGAAACTAAGACACTGACCTTCTGTGGCTATCTCTTATCGTTATCGCATAGTCCAGGTAGGTAAATATATTGCGCAAAGAGTCAAAATGTATCTGTCAATCACCTCGTATTAAAGACATAGGTCAATGCCGGACCTGAGCAGCCGGCTTGCTAGTTTACCCGCTCAAGGGTTTTATTGAATTACATTGTCCTTGTAGGTCTAATTGTACCGTAGATTATTGCCTAGAAACGATTCGCACTAGTGATCTTCGTTGCGCCACCTTCTCTTGGCCTCAATTGTCCGCAAAGCCTAATTCAAACTATCAAGGCGACCGGAGCTCAGTATGTTAAAGGGTATCGTTCGCACAAGTTGAAAATGGAAAGTCCCGGGACAGCCCGAACGACGAGTACTTGTTTTTTGAGTGCCATGTTTCAAAGGTATTTTTCCTATAATCCTTGGATTATTTAATCTCACTATCAAAACTTGTCCGCAAAATAGTGAATAATTATCGATAGCAAATAGTATTACTTGATTATCGGGTTTGGGCTAGTAGTGTTCCAAAAATTTAACAACTATATACTATGCATTGAATCTACAAATATGAGGTTCCAATCTGAAATAAACAGGTCTGGTTCGAGTGTGCGTGATGTCTCTACATACATGCCACCACGAGTATGAGCACTTTCCGATGGGCTGGTTTGAGTTATGTCAACGGCAGCTAAATTGAATCACTGACGTATCAATTGCGGTTCAAGGACCATCAGTGAGATCCGAAAATCTAACTAAGTCGTAAGGTTTAACTCACTCATAGAGTGACCGGCATTAGGGCCTGTACTATCAATTCTCTAGCTAATTGACTAACTACTCTCTCAGCCAGGTTCTCTCAAGCTGACTATAGACTTGGCTACATGATACCCCTGAGCCAATAAAAGCTGTTTCTTGACATCTTCGTTGCCATAACACCAAGAGCCTCTATTTTTGTCATCCTACCTGGCCCATTTAGTAAAAATGTATGCAAAACTTTTGTTTGTCTCGTTGGATAATGCTGCAAAAGAAGTATACTGAATCTCCTTTAGATAATTTGAATCCCGTTCAGGAGGCAGAATAACTAAATGCAAGCACATCTTCGTAGTAGCATCTGAATCTTGGTGCTTTGCGGCAGTTTTGTGGTTCCACTTCAAAAGTAGCAAACCTGGCGAAAATACTGGGCTGTAAGGAAACTTCAACACTATAAACGAAATTCTCTTTCAGCTCTTGTAGAGTGCTCTAGGTTTTTCAGAAACTGTCATATTTCTCAGAACTCCAAGTGCTGAACCTTGACATTCATGAAATTATTTATTCTTAACTTTTTCACTATCATGGACTACTTTTGCTTCTGCTCACTCTTTCAAACTCTTCCTGTAAATGATGCCAAACTTTTTCTCTAATTCCTTCCTCTCTCAGCTGGCGAAGCACATGCTGTACTGCCGCACCACCGCCTTCATTATAAGCGTCGACTGCATATACACCGCCTCCAGATTTTCCCTCTGTTCCAATACATATTTCAAGACCATCAGGTAGTTGAACTCCAGACTCACAAGGATTGTTTGATCCTTCCTTAGGAGGATACATTGAACTAGTTGACAGATACACATGTCTCTCACCGCTATCTTCTATGGGCATTTGATCCATATTAATAAACAAAGGAAGAACTATTAATATAGCTTTCATAACATTTCCAATTACACCCTTCATCGTTCTAACCAAAGGTGTCTTCACGTGCCCTGGATAGTCATGGATAAAACTGATATTTGGAGCCTGGATAGCTATTTGTTCCAAAGTCAATGTTACCATTGAAGCAACATGACCACGAGCTCTCCATGGCGTAGCACGGTTGCCTGGGATATCTTCCGCCCAAATTGGGCCTTCTTTTGTGCCTGCCAGGACGGTAACGACTCGGCGTAGTGAAGGAGCTGCTTGAAGTAGAGGGAGTAGGTTTGTAGTGAAGCGCATTCGAGAGTAGTAGGATAAAGCCTGGAACAAGCTGAATCCCTCAGATGTTACTGTGTGCTTTGTCAGTCCCAAGAATATAATCAGATTTAAGGCAGCTCGACTGTCTTTGTTACATACCACTAGTTATATCTAAAGTACCCTGGCTTTGGAACAACAGATTGATGTATCTTTCTCTGATCTTGATTTCAGCGCAAACATCGTCTACTGTAGAGAGTAAACTGACATCTCCATAAATGAAATGATATTCACCTCCCGAATTAATCTCGGCCAGCTCCGTTAGAATAAGTTCAGCTGCATCCCGTGAGCGACCGACGATGTATATCCGAGGTTGGCTGGTGTATTTGACAAAGTCAATCAGACTAATCCTTCCGATTCCGCTGGTAGCACCTACAAATACTGCAATCGGCGTTGCGGAAATCGAGCTTTTCACAAGCTGGTTGGAATCTCTAACATCTGATATAGAAACCATTTTTATTGGCCGACCCTCAGCTCACAATGTTTTGGTTTCACATATAATCTGTCAAACAACATTTCACACCAAGAGTCGGTATAGTACATATTTATATATCACTAAAGAGTTGGCAGACTTGGATCGGAGGTCGATAACCGAGCATTTCCGAATCTTGGAAATGCCGCATTGATCAGTCTGATCTATCCAAATCTTTCTCCGTATTATTACTATACTTTATCGCGCTCTCGGTGTTGCCGTAACAACTGTCGCCGAACAAATTTTATAGGGTATCGAGTTCCCGATTTTAAAGTTCGCGCACTGCTTTGCATGGAAGGGATAGACGCAAATCTGATAAAAGTTATCTTGTCATGACCTCAATTATTTAGTGTCCTCAATTCCAGATTGGCAATGTCCGAAAGAATCTCGATACCAATTCCTGATCTATCCATAAGATATTAAGGTTCCAAGATCATGTCACTTTTCTCA
The DNA here is from genome assembly GCF_038497815.1 of [Lipomyces] oligophaga. Classification (NCBI taxonomy): domain Eukaryota; kingdom Fungi; phylum Ascomycota; class Lipomycetes; order Lipomycetales; family Lipomycetaceae; genus Lipomyces; species [Lipomyces] oligophaga. The sequence goes on along the minus strand of NW_027117788.1, from coordinate 28,683 downwards.
AATCTCTTTCAACATTTATAAAATCATTAGTTGAGAACTTTCTTCACACCTGCTCTGCAAAGAAATCGTGTAATATATTGTAATTGTTTGAGCTTTAGAATATAAATTTCACATTTCTATATCAAATCGCGAATAAAATACTGCTTTCTCTCTGAATTTTTTAAAAGATAGTCATTAGACTATTGTCTATACAACAGCAATGGCGGCAACTAGAGCATCCAAACCACAGTTTTGGGTACCAGCATTTACAGTTCCAGCATCTGGGGGACCTGACCAATCCTCCCCAAACGTATTGTTATTGGTAAATCGAGCATTGTCCCATACAGCATCTGCGTTAGTCAAAATGAAATCTTTGATGCTGCTCTTCGCAGAATCGCCAATTCCAGAATTATATAGGTAGTGCAAATTGCGCATAAAGACACCTGAAAGTTTAGAATCTCATTAGAGACGTACATCAATATTTTACTCACCCTTGAACATAATAGCGTTCGAGTCGCAGGAATCCTCACAAGGTTCGTGCAAAATACCATCAGTAGCAAGATTAGTAATTGCTGCAGTCGCAATCGATTCGGCATATGGAAAAACCTCCGTACCATTAGCGCCCGCGGTTACAAACTCAGTAATGGCACCAAGGATGGTACCTTGGTTGTAGGTCCAGGTCGTCTGACCATTATTCGTACAGTTAGTATCGGAGTTTATCGTGAGACCATCATTGATTAAGTTATCGCTATTAATCAAGCCGCTATCTCTGAACCAAGCCCATTGCGTGGCAGCTATGTCATAGTAATATGACTGTTCAGTATCATTGGAAGCACGATTAGCCAAACTAGAAGCAACAAAAAGATAAAGCTCGTTCGCGATAGCATTTTTGTAAGTTTTTGTCTTCTCCCAGTAAACACCACCGCCACAAACATCGTCTACTCCGCTATGGATATCCTCAAAGATGGACTGCGCCATTGTAAGAAATTCCTCAGTACCAGTGACATCGTAAGCATGAATTAAAGCCATGGCCCACCAGCCTTCATCATCATAAGCATCATTAATGAAGTTTTCATGATAACTTTGCGCGTTTGTGTAAGTATTTGCAAACACAGCAGGAAGTCCTAGGTTATCTGCATCTGAAGCGTTAAGCTTGGCAAAATCAGCAAGCGTGGTGATGCAATTGGCAGCGTTCCACCAGCCAATGGTGGAGTAGCGACCGGTTGTCTCATTGTAGTAGGTTTGAAGTGTGTCGATTGCAGCGATTGCGTCTGTCGTATAGTTGAAAGTATCTGCAGACACGGCAGAAACTATTATAGCAAACAGACAAGCTAGTTTATATAAGTAACAATACATTTTGGACATAGTTTCAAGCTTAAATTAGGCCGAATTTCTAAATTGAATCGTTCAAAGAATTGAGGAATTCATACGCCTTATTAGTAGGAAGTCTCAATCCTACGCAGATTGGAAACGCAGGTTCACATCATGGCCTGAGTCTAGTTACTGAATACGTAAGCGAAGCTTATCATAACTGACGTCTGTCAAACTGGAAGCTAAATTGCTTTCCAGTTTTCACATCAAACGAATATTCAATCGTGATTGTGACGTGATTCAGAAATGCAAATTCAGGGTTGCCTCTCAAGGAGATCCAATATGAGTTTGGATGTAATTGTAAGAGCTCAAAGATGCCAAAGTTGTAGGAGCCAGATATAGCAGAAACAACTAAAGTTGAAAAGTTCATTAATATAAGATAAGTTGTTATACCATGACGATCCGATCGTCGTATCCATAGCTACGACCAATCTATGCTTTAAGTTCGCCAAAAGTGCTAAATAGAGCATTCATCCCAGCTTGCTAGATTCTCCGATGTTGACTAACTGACTCTAATTTGACTACTTGAGCAAGATCACAGAAACGCACAAACTCAAGATTCTCTTAAAAGATATTATTCTGTTCCGGGAGAATATTCCTCGACTGGAAATCATGTAATTGCAAAAAAAAAGTAACAAGCAAAATATCTGCAAGAGATTCAGAAAATCCTGTTCTGGAAACGTCACAGCTCGTTCACAAAAACTTTGATTTTCAATCCAATCAGCGATTGATAACTTAAAACAGCCCGACAAGACATTACTGTCAGTATATTCAATCTAACATGAGCAAATCAGATAGAATACAATTAGGAAAACTCTGATATAGTAATATTAGCTTGAGCATCGCAGATTTAAGCGCTCGTCCACGTGAATTTGTATCCTGAAATCAACCTATGCGCCCTCTAAATAAGCAAAATTATTGTCCCAATCTTTCGTGATTTAATATGAATTTGAATAGAATCTAATAGAGAATGCTGCGGGTTAATCTCCAAAATTAGTGGCTGATGTAATTTGTCTTCACATCAACTAACTGGAGGGTTATCTATAGATTCAAAAAACGCTCAGAGAGTGCGCGTCTAAAAAGCTAATTATAGCGGATAAAAGCCTTCAAGTACAGTTGAAATCATCAAAAATCATAAGACTTGGAATACCAAAAAATAGTAATCCCCTAAACGAAATCATGCAAAAAAATACGTTTCCAGGTGTGGATAGGCCATTAAATAGAAGCACAGTTTCATATTGTTTTCAACTAAGCTCGTGATCCAAATTTAATTCGCAGAAACGCAAGAGTAATATGGCAAGCTTCAGCTGTTATTGTTCTGATGTCGTGAGCGGACTTCATGATTCTTACAATAATTTTCCTTCTAACTTCGAACTATATTTCAATTATTACTGACAACTGGAATCACCCTAAGCTATCACTGGACCGCCAAAGATCAACTACCTAAGAAATCGCTCTTTCCAGTAAATGACATCCTCCGCAATCATAAGCAATTGAGCTAACTGGAATGGGAAAAGTATATTTTTGTCCGCCGCGTAAGGCTACAATAGAAAAGCTTACACAGCTGTAACGAGAGTAATTGGCTGCAGGGTCTTTGCGAGTCAATTCGTAACATCAGAGAAGGGATGAGAAGAAGACCAGAGGATTTGAAAAAAGAAGAGAGGAGTGGATTATGCGAATGATTTAGATTAGTTGAAAGCAGAGCAGATTGTTCAAGTTGTTTAATAGTGCACTCGAGCCTTTGAAACAAAATTAGAAGGCAGATACTGTAATATTTGGAACTTGTGGAATATTATATTCGTAAGATTTCTCGATCCTCGATAAGCACCTGGATACGCAATCATGTAAACTATCCATTTTTCTCCTGAATTTTAAAAAGAATTCACCTTTCTGTTACTCAATTTTGATCACTGACACGTGGTAGCCAATTTGTACCTAAAGAACCCCTATATTCTTAGTACCATGCAGTTGAGAAAGAGACTACGTCGGCTGATTTTTGAGACCACAAAATAGCAAAATATAATTTCCAGAAACTACCTGACCAGAAATCCATGATGTGCTTACTAAAGCCATCTAACATGCGTAGACTTGGGGAAGAAGCGTTGAGTTCGAACGACCAGGGAATCCATTTATAACTGAAAATCGGACTCGTATGCACAGATTTGGATTTGGAAAAGCCGAGTCTCTCTTTAGTTGTTTTCTGACTCCTTCAACAGCAATAGAATTGGGATGAATCAGGAAACATTACCCTAAACTCTCAAGCTGTGAACTTTAAATTGCCATCTACATCATGGCAGTCATCAAACTCGCTTGAGTTGATAGAGCACTTTAGCCCTTCGAACGCTTATCAAGATAGCTTAGTAAGAAGAAGCAAAAAGCACGGGAAAATTGTTAGTAGTAGACTGTTTGAAGATAGTTATCGAGATCATTTATTTCTTTATATCTTGGTAGGCACCCATAATTGAGAACCTTGTCGGAAAACCACTCACCCATGAAATAACCAGCTCGAACATTATTGCCTTAATTGCAGCATCCTGTATTACAGTAATGGCGATAATAGCAAACACTTCTACGAATACCTAAAAACTGGTTTGAGTTACGTACTGGCTCTGACTCAATCCTTCCAACGAGCTTTCGTTGCCAAAAACTTGACGACATATACTAGGCCAAGTAGTATGGGAACCTCAACCAAAGGACCTACTGTGGACGCTAGAGCTTGATTACTATTTGCACCAAACGTTGCTACAGAGACAGCAATGGCAAGTTCGAAATTGTTACTGGCTGCCGTGAAGCTTTGAGTGACCGCCAACTTGTAGCCAAATCGAAGTCTGTAGGTAATAAGAAGAGTGACGAAGAAGACAACAATAAAATAAACTATTAGTGGGGCGGCAACTCTGAGGACTGATACAATTTGATGTACCACCTGGTGGCCTTGGGATGCGAACATCACAAGAATTGTGAAGAGAAGTCCAACAAGCGACCACGGGCCAACCCATTTCAGAAAAACATGATCGTACCAGTGAGGACTCACAATCTTTTGCAGGGAGATGCGGGTGATAACAGCGGATGCTAGAGGGATGCCAAGGAAAACCGCAACACTTTTGGCAGTGGCAGAATAAGACAGTCCGACTTGATTATCTGAATGACTGATCACCTTGAGAAAGAGAATCGTCAAGGGTGCAAAAAGAATCATCTGAAGAAGTGAATTAATTGCAACAAGAATAGCACAGTATTCGCTGTCACCTCCAGCAAGACCAGTCCAGATAAGTACCTAACATCAAGAGAAATTAGCTCAGCTTAGCAGGATACGGAGGTATGCGAATTACCATAGCAATACATCTGGCCAATCCAACGAGAATCAGCCCCTCCCGAAGTTCTGGTTGGTCCGGTAAAAAGGCCCACGCGAGAGCGAGCTACAATGCTCAATATCAGCGAGGATTCTTGAAAAAAATCGAAGACTTGTAGATCTCACCATCAAGAACGGAGAAATAATCCAATTTACAAATATACTGAATCCTATCTGAATCCATATTCTTCGCTCTCGAAAGGCAAGATGTAGAGATTCGTATCGCACTTTGCAAAGAATAGGATACATCATAACCAGGAGACCGATCGCTTAAAAATTAGTCAAATTTAGTGTTGTAATTTGCGAGCAAGTACCTATTGGAACAGAAACACCAACAAAATTTCCTCTCTGAAGGGCGGGTCCCGTACTTTTCACAAAATTACCGAGAATGATTCCAATAGCCATCGCAAGAAGAATCCATAGAGCCAAAAAACGATCTAGCCAACCTAGACTCTTGAATGCTGACTGTTTGGCAATTGCGTCGGCTTCTTCATTCCTTTGCTTCTCAACATCGCCGATCACTGGACAGGTTGAACGATGATTTAATGACGTATTGAGAATTTCCGATCCCGCATCTGCAGCCAAACGTATCTGAGGTTTTATAGCAGTCATATATCGAATTTTCAGTTCGACGGTGTCAGATACTGGAAAAGTTTTAGATGCTTCACACCTGAAAAGTTCAAGCAATCAGAAGTTATTGACAAAATATTCAGGACTGCAGATTTTCCTTCGGAAAGTGCCTGTGAGCTATTCCAGATCATTTAGTAACACATCCTGAGGGCCAATCACAGCAGATAAATGACAGTTTATTAATACTAATGATCTATAAGCAGACCAAGGTAAACTGGCAATACGGTAGTAAGATTATGTATAGCCGGTGAAGATCGCTTTCAATCTGAATTTCGGCCAATCATAGTTCAGAAGTGACACGCACAAAAATCGAGTGATTTGTTAACCATTACTATGTATATACATAATACTCTGTGAACGTCTTCTTAGAGTAGTATTGGAAATAACAATTTAGAATAATCTAGTTCTGGAAATCTCTATGATTAAGCCAATAATGAGAAGACAATAGTTAAACTCCCGCAGCAGTACCTCCATTGTTCTATTATATCAGGTTTTCGCCACAACTCACGTAGAGCCCCACGTTAAGCGCAACTGAGCATGGGACTACGTTATTGCCCGACCGTCTACAAGACTGGATTGAAGTGCCAACAAGTCCCGCACAACCAAAATAGTAGCCAGAGCTGGAATAAATTACGGAACATGTTATAAAACTGAAACTATAGGGTTTGAGGGCTAAAATCTAGACGTCAAATTACTGAACTAGAGGCGGTTGAAAGAATTAGCGTAAAGATGATCTTGCATACTCGTAGTATGCGCTTACTTCAAAGCAATTTAATTTAGATTGTCGATGCTGACATTTATATCCTAATTTCATCGCTATTAAATAAAATGGACCATAGTTGACAAATTTTTGGAGGTCGCTTAAATAGACATATATTATAATCCAGAAATTGTTTCAAAGAATGGCTCAACGAATTGAATACAGTCAGTGGTCCCTAACCTAAATCAGAAGGGATTTTCGAATTTCTAACAAACACATCTCGGTGCATTAATTGACAGTAGATATAAATGTTTGTTAAATGCTATTTTTTCAGTGAGAGCTCTTGCTTAGAGATTGTCGATTAAAGTATAGCTCATTCAGATTTAGTCATACAAATCCACAACTTGTAGTTGCTATTGTTAAAGCAAGACTTTGCGAAATTGGAATGAATCTAACACTCCACTTCAACAACCGATTCTACGAGCATTCCAGCTGAAAGTCTTGTATATCTTAGGTTATACATTTTTTTACTCGCGTCGATGAGCCGCTTAGAATGTTGGAACAGTATGGAACCTCTCCGATGCGACTAGGGGAAAATAGATTACGTCTGGAAGCAATACGCCTTTCAGAGGCACTAATTTTCAAAGGCAATTTGTCCCTCCATCTGCAGTGGTATCTTGTAAACAATCGTCCCAATGAAAATTTTGTGCTCAAGCTCTGCCGCTTTTGATCTGAAGTATTCTGCCTAGGAGGAGCCATAGAAAACAAATTTGCATTTCTAACTGACCAACATAGACGTTCCTAATGCACATCATGAGCATCGAAATCAATATCAATACTGACCGTCTCGGATTTCAATCCTACTCTCAGAAACAAACGCGACTAATCTAAAATATCGAGCAGTATCTGAAGACAGTACAAAATTACAATTCGATCGATAAATTCAGAATCACTGGATTGATTGGGTAACAGTGGGATGAAGAATTTATTGAATATTAAGTTGATTTGATTAGGTTGAATTGCTTGGTTAACGGATACATGAATGGATAGTGTATGGACAATTAAAACTATTCAGGGGTAGTATGTAGGTCGTGAGATGAAACAGGGAAATTAAAATATAGATGAAATAACTGATTTGGATCATATCATAAATAAAAATAAAACTGAAGGCGATTAACTGTCTGGTGCGGTAAAAATGATTATAAGGTGGAATTACACTATCCCCTGACGCATAATATTAGTTTGCTCTGCCTGTCGTTGAATGAGGGAACTGCTTTGCCAGAATTAGATTGCCCTCAATTGCCTGCACGGCCGCCGGCCGCAGTCTGCATGGGCGAAGGGTCTAACTGCGCCTGAACAGTCTGTGGAGGTGGCCGTACAGCACCGCCACCCGCAGCAGAACAGTAATATTCTCCAAACGTGGACTAACCAAAGTTCCATTTTAGCTATCATAACTGTGTAGGATCACATATACTTTTAGTTCATTTTGTATAATGAAGCATCAGAGGGGGCATTTAAATTTGCAGGCGGATATAGTTGTTCTGAAAGGAAAGGGAGTGAGGCAAGAGATGGAATTAGATTAGATTAGATTAGATTGATAGGGTACGGGTAAATAAAGTATGACATTGTAGATAGCAAGGTGAAGGATGAAGGTAATGAAATAATATCGAACCTGGAAAATGAATGCGTCAGAAGCAAAAGAAATGGAATTCAGATTTAAGTGAAGATATAAATGCAATAGGATGAGTTCTACTTCTAGAAAATAGTATATAAATATGAGGATACTGCCGCCGAAGACGAGAACACTAATACACTTTTACAACCTACTAATTGTTCACTTGTTGGAAGCCTATGGTAAGATTACACAGAGGCCTGATTTCGATAGAGTATTCATATTTTTGGTTCTTACATACGCAAACACTCAAGACCCTCATATTTTATAATGAATACATTTATTTCCAGGGCTTATTTTGGTCGTTTGTAACTCGCCTGAATGCAAACGAACTACTGTGTCATACAAGAGAATTATCTCTGCAAACGGCCCAAGACTTGCTTTGAGGAAATAGGTTGTCAATTCAACGAGATATTATGCCAACCTCTACTTTGTAATCAAGTTAAAGACTTGTATCTACTCTGATCAGAGAGGTTGATCAGTATTAGCGCAAAGGTAGTAATATTAATAAAGTCAATCAACCTATGACAGAAAAAAAATTTGCAAATCATTCTTTGATAAGCTTTTCGATTTCATTGAGATGTGATACTTTATTTATTGCATCCTTAACAAACCTTTCAGGTAGCATCGTCTCACCTCTCCATATCACATTCGGCGGATTCTTCTTCAGTACATTGCCAACAACCTGTTATGCATATATTGCTGGATCGGCCCCCTTGGTAGCAAGATATTCATATCGAAGCGTCGGATTCAACACTGATTTGGCTGGAGCATAGATAGAGTTTTCTGGAACAATGCTCTCGGACACGCCCGGCTTGTCGAGGAATTTGGACGCAACCAGCGCAGTTTTGAGTTCAATTACTTTGATATTGAACGGAGCCAATTCGTAGCGCCGGGAACTGGTGATCGAAGCCAGGGCAGCTTTTGATGAGTTATATGTCGATTGCCAGGGAATTGCAATCACGCTAAGGACAGTGGTCTGATTGATAATAGTCGGACTATTTTCCGATTTCATCAATAATGGCAAAAATACCTGGATCATCCTTACTGCGGACCAGAAATTGAGATCAAACAACTCCTTCGCCTTATAGACGTCCAAATCGCTAACCGTATGGCTATACCCCGCGCCAGCATTATTCACGAGGATATCTAGCTTCTTGATCTTGGATGCATCAGCCTGGATGGATTATCCGATTGTACGTCTAAGGCCATTGTTTCGATTCCGAAATCAGCAAGATTGGCCATCTTATTGATGTTTCGAGCTGTTGCAATGACTTTGAGTCCGGCCTCATGAAATGCTACTGATAGTGCTGATCCGATGCCGCCCTCGGAGACTCCAGTGATTAAGACAGTTTTGTCAGCCATGTTTGAAGCGATATGGGAGAATGATGATAATATTTCTAGATAGGTTCTCAAATTCAATGTCCGAACTATCGGCTGTTGAGGATATTATAAAGCCCAGCTGGCCAGGACTGCCGGTTAAGATGTCAGCATGGGTGCTGTGATTAATGACTGAGCAGTGCTTCCGTCCGTTCTGTATTTGGAGCGCTTTCTGCTATCACCGATTACAGCAGTAATTAGGTATGGCTCAAATGGGTAACTGAACGTTATGATGACATTCGTTGGGTTCCGGAATGTTCTTGGGATAGCGATTGTTCTCAGTGTGAATTACGTGATTCATCGGTCGATCAACCGTCTAGTACGGTCCAAACATCGAAGTACAGCTAGATTTAGACTGTACAAAGGCAGACGTGCACTATTGATTGACAAGGTCATTACTGTACAAACTGAGTATTCCGCCGAACATTTACATATTCGCACATTTCAATTGAACGTCTGTATTTCTCTGCTGGCTTGAGGTTTGAGTGGCTGTACAAAGCCTACACTGCCCAAACGCCAACCAGAAGTGATTACCAGGCCTTATTCTCGTTATACCTGCCCTTAGGCTCAGCATCTGCTCCTTGTCATAGACAACCACTCAAAATGTATGAGGGATCCGAGGTTCAAACTGAGGTGCTTCGTCTAAAGTAACAATATTGTCTTCAGTTGGAGCAAACGAGAGAGTAACGATAATGATAACTGTATTCTAGCTTTCTCCATCCAACAACAAAGGAAAACACATATGGCACCTATTGTAGAATGTGGACGAGAGCAATATCCAGATTTCCACTGTACCAATGAAATATTTTAGCATAACTTGTTTGTGATCTATACAGTGATACCTGGAGCGAAAGCCGCATAGCCTTCGTCCCGTTACCACTGCAGTTTATGGGGACGTGAGCTTCGCTGCTGGGTTTGTATGGATAAAATTAATTGTCTCCAAAACATTTTGATACCGGTTTATACGGTAAGTGATCAAGTTACCTAATCGGGTATCTGACAGGCCTGCTTGATAGCCAGTGATCGCGTCAAAGAAGTTGCGAGCCTGGTGGAATATGTAGTTCAGAATTGCAATTGCAGTATCCTTACGGCACTCAAATCCGAATTTTGTTATATGTCGCCAAAGTTCATCGAGCCGAGCTATAGCATTGGGATTCAAACGGAGGGTGTAGGAGCAGCCTGGCGATAGCGAGTGAGGAACATAAGTGCGGATCGGTCACTAATTAGGATAGTTATATCGAAGGCTTCCACAAATTCTTTCAATTGAAGTATGTATTTAGTTGCTGGATAGGGTGTAATACACGAACGATATCCCCGATTTTAACTTTAAATTTCTAGAATACGTAGAGCTCCTAATATTTTTAGACTTATTAAAGTTAGTATTATAGTATATATAACCGGCAGATAAATTATGTTCCTGATATTGCTAAAAAGTCTCGATGTCTTGTTTCGATCACTTGGTCATCGCATTTTCTTTAATATTGAAGGTACTAGATGATAATATAAATCATTTCATATAAAGAAGATCTAATCCAGCGGATTTCAATTTATCTAATCGTTTTCGGCTTTCTATGGTAAACGGTCAAAGATGGGCATATCGTCAATGGGAGTAGTGACTACCACATCTTGTCCACCTTCCCATTCTCCCTCAAAGGAATCAGCATCTTCTCCAACAACAAATCGCGTCCACCTAGCACCCTTTGGCAGATAAACGCTCTGTTTCTTGGACCCTATAGCAAGAACAGGCGCACACAGGTGCTTGTCTCCAAACATGTATTGTGCTTAAACTTCCCAGCTCAATGAATCGTCTGGGAATTCAAAGAACAAGGTTCTAATCACTGGACTGCATCGGTCCCTAGCCTCTTGCATGAGATCCCTCAGATAGTCTCTAATCCTATAGCTCATCTTGACGAACTTTCTAAGGATCCTATAGTTATCTTCACCGAAGCTCCAAAGCTCGTTATCATTGCCCGAGGGACAATGCGAAGCTCCGCCTTCATCTACCGGCGCAATGCGAATGGGCTCTCGACAGCTATAAAGACGCATCACAGGGCAAAACGATCCAAACTGAAACGAACGCACAAGTAGTTCTCGGAATGCGGGATCTTCATTTACTCCGCCGTAGAAACCAACAATGTCAGTCGTCCACCATGGGATGCCAGCCATGCCCATATTCAAGCCAGAAGCAATCTGATTTCTAAAAGCAACACAAGAGGAAGCGATATCTCCACTCTAAATAAGTGCTCCATACTTCTGGCTGCTCGCCCAGGAACATCGGGCAAGGTTAAGAATGCCATCAGGACATTCAACAGGTTGACCAGCTGCAACCTGCCCATCATACATAGCCTTGACATATGATAATGGGTACACATTTGTGACACTCATAGCAGGGCCCAGGTAGTAGCGATAATCTTCAAACGCGTAGTTATTATACTCTGGTTCTGTCTCGTCCAGCCAGAAACTTTTGACTCCTATGTCATGATAGTTACGGAGTTTTCTCCAAACATACTCACGAGTAGAGGGGTTAGTGAAATCAGCCTGGACATTCTGGCCCATGAAGTCGCGAGTAGTGTGAAGACCATGCTCGACACGGATAAGAAGCCCTCTCTTCACCATTTCTGAATAATTTTCGGATCGCTTGTCTACTGTTGGCCAGACTGAAACTACCAACTGAATTCCCATAGATCGAAGCTCTTGGATCATGCCCGCCGAATCAGGCCAGCAAGTCTGGTCCCATTTCCAATCACCTTGAAAGGGCCAATGGAAATAGTCGACTAACATGATATCAATCGGTAGTTCCCGCTTCTTGTATTCGCGAGCTGTTTCCATGAACTCATTTTGGTTGAGATATGGCAGCTTGGACTGCCAAAAACCAAGGCCGTAATCTGGCATCATCGGTGAGTGGCCAGTCGCATCGGCATAACGGCTGAGGATATCCTGGGGTGAGTCGCCCACTACGACCCAGAAATCCAAGACACTGGTGGACGAAGCCTCGAAAGTCATAATGTTTTTTCCAAAATTTGCGAGACCAATTCCAGGGCTATTCCATAAGAAGTCGTAATTCCGTAATTCAGACTGCTAACGAAAAACGGAACGCTTGCTTGGGAGATTCTCTGAGCGGGCTCTAAATCAAGGCCTGTAAGATTCAGAAACTGGGGCTGATATCCTTCCATGCCGTATATCTTCTCATCAACATCTTGCGACTCTATACGGTACAAGAGATGGTACTCTGTTGTGCCAGTGCCATTGGGTACCGAACTCGCGGCCTCTGACCTCGATCGCGGATGTTTTAGGGTCAGTGTGATCTATCTTTGTCCTCGAATCCTCCTCTATGATAGTCATTTTGGTTTTCAAGTTGTAAATGCACAATTTTCCGTACGCGGTTAAGGTGGCTTGAATATTTCCATTGATGATCGAGGCACTTCTGAGCAATTTATGTGATCCGTGGAGCTCGGTGTCTGGCGGACTGAGTGTACTTTGCGTCTCTGGGATCGTAACTCTGTGGTCAGTGGGCTGGACAGACTCGGACAAGACCCAATTCTCTTCTGGGAAGCTTGGGAGCTCAGTGCTAGGCACACGGAAGGAATTGGCACCCCATGGCTGAATTTGGAGATGTCGCCATCAAAATACCAGTGAAGGCCGTCTTCTTTGGTTTCAAACATGGCGTCTGAATTTCGCTGAACTTCGGATTGTCTCCCTTAGAAGGCCCAAGATAACCGATCTTGCTTGTTTGAACCGAATAAAACAATAGTCGACTGCTCTATTGCTGATGCAAGTAGGCGACTGGTGTTCGACTAGTAAAGTCATATATATTCATTGAAATAGAAATATGACTTTACTCTTGTCGAATCTTCCGGTCTGAAGCTCATTACGCGCACCATTTCAGCCACACTAGCGTACCTACACCCCACCAGTTTTCTGGACAGTAGCGGCATTGTCCATATCTGATATTTCCCGACAGCCGACTTCAGCGGAGCCGCAAATTCCGACTTTGTATCTAGTACAATTTTGCTGAAAAGGTTGATCTCTCGACTCCTTTCAGTTAGACTGCCGAGACGGTAGCAGGTCCAAAAAGGCCAGTGCGAAGCCTCACTTGACAATTCAGGCTAAATGGTTAGTAAGTTGATACGTATTTTTTCGCTTTCGTGCACCGTCTTGTCGGTTCTCTTAGAAGAAAGGCTTTACTCCACACATCACCATAGGACCTCATTCCCACCAATATCTCAATAGTATATGCTGATGATCTGCAAACGTTCTACCGAGATACACTAACTTTTGCTAGCACGTGATGCACACCGTGCACTTATTCGTCGTCCTGGCTTCTTGAATAATTTTGTCCTCATGCTCCTTTAGCAGGCTAGAAGTAAGATTGGTCGAGAGTCCGCTCTATGAGCCTAGGCCTCAAAGCTGAGCTGATGGGAATGCCTATCTACGTACTCTACGACATCCTCAGCCAGGCCAAAGAAAAATTCAAGAAAAAATTGACGAATCAAATTTTATTGCGAAATCTGAATGAGAAACACCCAAAACAAATACTCTGCTTGAGTAGCTCATGAAACTGACTACTATAGACAGCAGAAGTCATCATATCCATATTCATGTTCTATCCATACGTTCTTTGAGTTAAGCGAACCCAAAAGATGCAAGTCTGGGCCTTAAAAGTCGAACATTTCATTCAGACTTGATTTTTTGAAAAGCTCGTGCCGGTGTGTTGCGAGCGAATAGAAGGTCAAGCACATCGAAAGTGCGGCCCTTATACACTGATTTAGTAATCCATGTAGAGAAGCTCAGCAGAAGGCGTTATGAAAAATTATGCTTTGGTTTGCGGAAGGCGGGGATAATATTTCTCGTCGGCGCGATTCAACTTGCAACTAATCAATATTGTACAACGCGATTTTGAGGATGCTTAAGTCGCCTATATCTTGGCAGTTGTGCTTAGTAGGTATATCCAATATTGTTTTGCTCGCTTACAAGCTTGCCCTTTCAAAATCTTCCTTGCTACGCTTGCAAAATATTTTGGAGTACCGATTGCGTCTTGTAAGCGATTACTTGGCAATTTGCCAAGTCGAGAATTGCACAAGGCTTACAGACTCAAACTCACAAAATTCAAGGTGTGCTATCAAGCCGCGCTATCAATAGAATTCTTATCATGCAGCGCCGACTAACCGGTAATTTGCCCTAATTCAAGCACGTCAATATCCGCCAACTTTCGTCATCAACACCTCTCTTGATCTGTCTGCAACTGCTGCCGTCGCTATAGCCTATAGTTCGTATAACAATTAAATAGATATTACTGCGTGTTATAGACAACCGGCGTGCTTCAATCTCCATCTACCTGCACCGCCATGTTCCAAGAGACTGTTAGGCTTACGTTATTGATGATCTTGTCAAATGCCATTAAGTCCAGTTTAGTTTGATCACTCGGACTAGAGTGACTATGAGACCGCAAGAACAGCCTTAATTACCGGCCCCGCCAGCGGCGTTCCGTGCATGCCCTAAAGATCTCCAGTTGGCGTCAAGCATTCTTTGATCCACGCCTGTGCACTTATGTGTGCGCTGTACGTCTTTAACTCGCCATCGGCGCATTGACCAGCAGCTCATTCGATGCTGATACAGAACGGCCTTGAAGATGCCATTTGCACTGTTTATTTAACAGATCGCCAGCCTTCTTGCATCATTTATACCCAATCAGCGATGTCGACTGAGAGTGGCACAACTGTGACTCCATGCCACTTCCCGACATCAATGTATGCACTTGAAAATTAAAAGCCATATAAACCGCCACTGCATCTCAAGTATGATGCGTCCTAAATAATTTTCCAAAGAATGGCTGTCGAAGAAAAAGTGATGACGACAATCGACGCATCGTCATTAGATAACAGGGCCGGAGCTGTTGCAGTGATTGGTTCTGGAATCCACGAAGATTTGCGTAACACCGAAGCCGGCGCGAAAGGTGTGTACGTGGACATTAACATCGCAGTACCACAGTCGAAGCAAAAGGTTACACGCATTCAAAAAATTCTTCGATATGTTTGGGATACATTTGGAAAGGAGCGTGAAGAAAGACTGTATGTCCAAAAGCTTGATCGGTATCTCTTCTTGTTTGGGCTGCTTTCAGATTGGGTCAAATACCTGGATCAAACAAACGTCAGCAATGCCTACGTTTCTGGTATGAGCGAAGATGTGAGTTATCGTGTTGTATGAAATTGTCTAAGGATAAAATGCTAATTAAAATAGATGCATATGGTAGGCCAGGATCGAAACCTCCTCACAACATTTTTCAATATTGGATATCTGGTTGGCGCAGTACCAAGTCAGCTTATTATGAACAGAGTGCGCCCTTCTGTGTTGATACCTACTTGCGAGATTGTGTGGTCTGTTCTTGTAATGTTGCTTGCAGCATGCAAGACGACAAAGGCGATGTTTGGAGTGCGCTTCTTGATTGGTCTTTTTGAAGCCGTAAGTTGCCATTTCTCCACTGTATTTTTAGGGATTCTTGTTTATGTTGACCAAATTAGCCATTGTGGCCCGGAATGATGACTGTAATCGGATCATGGTATACTCCAGACGAACTAGGAAAGCGCGTGAGTCTCTTCGGTATTGCCAGTTCAGTCGCCGGAATGTTTTCTGGATACATTCAAGCTGGTGTGTATGTGTCCATGAATGGTCGATACGGCATTGCTGGCTGGAAGTGGTTGTTTTTGATTGATGGTATTATTTCTATCCCATGCGCAGTTATCGGATATTATTGCATCCCTGACTTTCCAACGACAACGCGTGCGAGATGGCTGACTCAGAAAGACCGGGAATATGGTGTAAAGAGAATGGCTGCCATTGGTCGTAAGGGACCGCAAAATATCACTATGGGACGATTTTTCAATCTATTTAAGTCCTGGCGTCCTTGGGCGTTCCTTGGTCCCTACTGCATTGGTTCTTTCGGAGGAAGTACCGGCTATTTCAATCTTTGGCTGAAGGCGGAAGGATACAGCGTGACACAGATCAATGTGATTCCCACTGCGGGGAGCGCGATTGGTGTCTTGAGCGGATACTTATGGCCAACTCTTGCCGATTTGACTGGTGTACGATGGCCTTACTTCATAATCTCAAATTTCTGGTATATTTTGGGAAATCTTATATTAGCGATTTGGAATGTTCCCTCCAAAGTTATTTTGTTCGCCAATCTGATCCAGAACCTCGGTGATTCGGCGCAAAATATATTTAATGCTTTGGGGCAGGAGGCATTCCAGGATGACACAGAAGCGCGATCTATCAGTATTGCATTGGGTAATACAGTGTGTTATGTTTTTTCAGCATGGCTTCCGCTAGTGCTTTTTCCGACAAACGAAGCGCCACATTATAAATACGGATACAAATTCTCGGTTGGATTTTACGTGTTGTCTAGTATGTCGTTGTTCTTGTTCATGTATCTGTCAAAGCGAGAAGTGCGCTTGAAAGGCAAGGTTAAGAACGAGTTCGGTCTATATGTTGACAGTGACGAAGTCGCAATTCGCCGAGACTATGAAACCACATCTGTCTATGATGAAGGGTCAGAGGAAAGTAACGCCGACTTGGAGAAAGGCCAATCTAATTCCGAAACAGTTGTAAAATCAGCTGTCTAGTTTTTTAATACGAGCTAATTTAAGTCTTAAAAGTGCTATAGCGTGTGGAAATAAAACTTATAACTAGAGAGAGCCGAGTTATGCCGTTAGTTTTGGGGCTGGAAGTTGATCTGCTGGGAAGATTAGGGCTCTTCATGGTGATAGTTTATCTTAAAAGTTGCGAGCCTCTACCTGTTTGAGTAGAAAAAACAAACCGATCAGGAATATCGAGCGATAGTTAAACGCCGCACGTAATTACAATTCGTCTGCCAAATCCACCACCGCCAGTACGGTCCGTGGAGGAAGTATGAGAGCAGAATGGATTTAGTATTACGACAGAAATTGTGAACTAACGACAGTTAAAATTCGCATCGGGTATGGGTAATTAGAGTTGTCCAGGGATAATGCATTTAGGTGATACTTTGAAAGCCGGGTAAATAATATATGTACAGGTAGAACTAATTGATTTGGGTCAGATTATAATCAACTGTTAAATTAAGGGTGACCGAATTCAGGTCTGGTGGAGACAATGGTAAGGTAAAACAGGTCTTAGTCTCTAGCAGGTGGAATAGAAATATGCTCATGATTTCCCTGGAGGGAGGTAGATGAAATAGGGTGGAATCCCTATTAGGTATTTCACAGGATGATTGCGGTGATTATGTATGTTATTTAGAATCTATTTCGGAGGAGTATAGGTTATGCTAATTCTGTTTCAAATTTAATATTATGTCTTCGACTGTCAAATGTTTCAATTGGCTGACAAGCAAACTTACAATATTTAGAAATTTTTATTTAAAATTGGTTTAGTCTCACGATAGATCTAAGCTATATGCTGTTTTCGAGATTATTCTCTTTGCTTTCGATATTTTTCAAGAAACTCGACCGATCATAGCTTTATTTGTCTTTGAAGTAAGAAGCTGTGAGTGCAAATGATTAGAGATGCAGAACAATAGATGGAGTATAATATGGTGGCTGCATATAGCAATAGATCCAGATATCTAGATATCCGCTATCCCTATACTCAAATAACAGTATATTAAGATACTATTAAATATTAATATGATTGGTTCCAGAACAGATATCTCTAAGTATGTGCTGATTTTTAAATTGATGTATTTTGTGACTAGGTTGATTACAAATTACTGTGTTCTTGATTTGCAATGGCAAAGATAGCTAATACATAAAATCTCAGATAAATTCATTTGATTCGTTGCAAATTTGACATTTCACTGATAGGAGTTGCAATCGCAAAAGAATAATGGCTAATTATGCTAAGATTATCATATATAAATATTTTTCCTTGGCATCAGTCCTGCCTGGATGGGAATAAGACAGAGAATAGTTGGATGAACAGGTGATGATACCAATGACTAGACAATAATCTGTCAAGTGAGATAGTATTATGGAAATGTAATCTCATAATATTTAATTAAAACCTCATGAACTTTTATATGTATTTTTTTTGGAAAATTTCTTATATATAATTTAATAATACAAGTTGATCGCAATAACTACACGCGAAATAGCGGTGTGAAGGAGAAAAGTTTAGTAGAAGGCGCAATGAAATATTTTTGAATTCAGTCTAATTAATTGTGTATTTTGTCGAATTTGATTTCAATATCAATTATCAAATCAACATTCTTGTTCTACTATCCAGTCAAATTATTATACAAAAAATTGACAAACATATTCATTAGTAAGGCATCAAGCTGCACATGATTGGGTGAAGCATACAGACAAGGCGAAGCCTATAATCGATATGCCGTGTCATTCTCGTAAGCCCAACTTCTGCCGTCAATTTTTCTGAAGAATCATACGATCTCTAGACTCTATACCAGGTTGCCTTCGTTCCAATCAATCAGATATTTTGATATGGAAGCACAAGGGCTAAGGATTATTCTGTCACAATGTGTTAATAGTACGTCGTGATCTGTTGAATGCATAATATGTATGTAAGTGCATTATCAGGGGACATTTGACAAACGTCCATCGCGAAATGGTGGATGGCCAAGCTAAGCAGGATCCACGGAGGAAGCACAATCGGATTATCATGCAAACTGATCCGCAAAGATTCAAATATCCAGATGACGGCTGTAAACATGTTTACAGCAACTTGATTTATAAAACTTAATTGAAATAAGATTAGCATTATTTAACTTGTAGTTTTAACTAAATTCTCGTGGATTTTGCTATCCACCTTGCAGCAACCGATAAATAGAATGTTAGGAACTTGGTACTTATAAATTCAGGTACCCTTTAAGGAAAGTTGTGTGGGGCTCATTCACATCAGAGCATTGGTAAGCCTGAGGTCGATCTATACACAGTTCATATAAAAGCATGAAGTTCATCATCCGGCTAATCATATGGAATAGCTGCTCCTGTAATTTTCATATTAATATACTATACTACCTAAACAGTGACGGGTAATCTGAACTTCAAATTCTAAGAGGACTATCAGAGAATTTAGGCTTGTCTGATTACACCTATCCTCCCAATTATTCTACAATCTCCCAATACTCGCGCAGTTCATAATTGGATTAATTAGCAATTGCTGACATCGCTGTGTGGAGCATACGCAATTTATTCCCCCGCATCAACCTCTAAACCTTCTCCTTTTTCTTCTCCAATGACCGTCTATATTGAAATGTCAATTATGAGGGTCGGAAACTGGTTTTGGGACGGTAAAATATACTATCATGTCACGAAAAGAGGGGATTACTTTTGCAAACTCGGACTTTTGTCGCTTCCACGTCCGTCTGATTCTAACATAGAGGATAGAGCTCCGATATTTTTACTAAACGTAACATGCTTATAAAAACATTGATTACTGAGCTTGCCTACAAATGAATACTTTACACGCTTTAGCCTAATTTAATGACAGCGCGAGGCATTTATTTTTGCTTTTGGCCGTACGGCTGGCTTTGACCATATGGCTAAATTTTGATATTATCTTTGATTTCTATTTCATTTTCATATGTGTTTAGATTCAATTTTAACAGAAATCATATGCAATGATCAGTGTAGGTTATACTTGCAGTTGGTGAGGTTATTCTCACACCGTCCGACTAAAGGTGCTGGAACGGAGAAGATACAGAAATGATCAACATTTTGACGAATTGACATAACTATCTAGCTGGACCTACAACTCTGTTACCGCATTGCAGATACTGGGAAGAAACAAAAATTCGGAATGCGTGATAGCTCAGTTGTTCATTTTATATGATTTGGTAATCTCACGCCTTTGGGCATACCTCCTATTACGTTATCAGACACCTCGGTTTGGAGCTAATGAGGACCAATTATTCCTAAGATCAATGGCAAGCTTTTCTACCCGGAGTTTACAATTGAGAATCAATGGCGTGCTCTAACACAATACTTTCTATAACATTCAGCGAAATGAGTTACATGAAAGAAAGTTACGATACTGGAAGACTTGCTATTCTGTTTTGCGGTGCTTGGAATCACTCTTAGTCTATAATTCTTGTCTAGTTATCTATAATAGCCGGTCGACTTATATTTATTCATTGTATTGCCCGGCCTACTTAGTGCGGCGTCCTCTGAAAATGCTCATGCAATATTTTAGTTTTGGTTACTAATAACTGGAACTTCTCTGTTCTCCGATCTATCGGTTCATTATATCCCTTTTATATTTTATAAATAATCAGAGACTTTAGAAAAAAGTATTCAAATATCCAACTGGATAAATACTACTGAACTAAATTGGCAATGTCATTTTTTCTACAAATTTCACGATGAAGTTGCAAGTACTGGTTTTGTTTGCTTGTCATGCATAGTCAGAGCGGCAGATATCGACGTTATCGATTACAACAATGAAACTATCGATATTGTATATAATAATGTTGATCTCGACTATGATGAGGGTTTGTTTGGGTTACCAATAATGAGATCTGGCAACTCGATCAGATTGCAGGTCGTGGACCACAGTCCTGACCTGATCACATGTAAGATTAACGCATATAAGGAATTAGCAAGATCGTTTAATGAGAACGATATGTCCAAAATGCTAGCAGACAATTACATTTTGTGGGAAGGCGACTTGAGAGCGGATGAGGTCAGCCGTGCTAGACTACCAGTGATTGACAACGGAAGCTGCACAGAAGCAGTGAATATTTGGATCAACGGTGGTGGACGCGAATCTGGAATTAAAAATATTCTCCGAGAGAAGTCAGATAACCTACCTGTAGTTCACATATGGAAACCAGGATCTACATTTATTGCTTTTTGCCATAATACATGTACTGTGATCCTAGGGATACCGATTAGTGGTACCGTAGAAAAATTCATCATAGTAATCCAGCCTCAAAAATCTCTCACTTTGAATATATCATACCATAATGTTCCATGAGCACTGTGACGTTTGCTTCGAAATCTCTAAAGACTATTGCCTTCAGACTTAGCCACATTTGAACGAATGCTGTGTCTATACTCGCTCCTATTTTTGCTTTCTCTCCGATGCACACACACCCACAAGTTACAGTGAGTTGGCGCAATTGAAAATATACAAATTGATTGAAGAATAGACAGACATGACTCGTAGATTCGTATCAGTCACTCGAATATCACAACGACTATCAGACACGATGGACTAGATTGGCACGGATTAGGTCTAATGATTTTTACTATATTGGCGATAATTTGAATGGAGTAGGTAAAGCTAGAATGAATAAATTAGATTTATAAATTATCCGTAATAGCTCGCCAATAATCGAAACGATTAATTTCAAAAATACACCCTCATACCCTATTTCTCTGGAATACGTCAGCACGTTCGATTATACTAAAAGATCAGAGCAAAGGAATTACTGCCCTAGTCGGTGACAACAGGAAATGTTAAAAAGACCACACGGATAGATACACTACTCAATTATTTATGACAGCACCTATGCTGAGATTATGACCGGCACTCATGGCCAACTAGATTGTATATGAATCAAGGGTAATTGATCAGAAAAATGGATTTCGTAAACCAATCTAACATGATCACCATCATCTCATTACGCTTCAAACATGACTGACAGAACCGTCTTAATCACTGATGCTCCGTGGGCGGCATCGGCTCAGCACTAGCTATGGCATTTCATGATACCGGACTCAAAGCGATCGCAACAGCTCCAAATATCAATAAGATTACCAATGTTGCTGCTGTAGGAATCGAAACAATGGCTTTGGACGTGTAGTCCGAAGTATCCATCCGGGAGGCTGCTTCCAAGATAAAGAAGCTAAATATCTCGTGAATAATGCCGGTGCGAGGTATGGCCAAACGTTTGCCGATTTGGAGATCACCAAGGAGAAGGAGCTTTATGATCCTAATGTGTGGTCCGCAGTACAAATGGTCCAAGCATTTTTACCTTATTTGATGAAATCCAAGAATAATCCAACTATTGTCAACCAGACATTTGTCTTCAGTGTGATCGCGGTTCTCTAGCAATCAATATACAACTCATCAAAAGCTGCCTTGGCTTCTATTGCTAGTTCTCTTCGCGACAAATTGGCTCCGTTTAATATCGATGTGATTGAACTCAAATCCGCGCTGGTTGCGTCCAAATTCTTTTAAATGCCGGGCGTGTTTGAAAGCATTATCCCCGAAAAGTCTATTTATCCTCCTGCCAAATCAGTGCTGAATCCGACGCTTCGCTATACAGATACACTTATCAAGGGAACCGGTCCAGCCAATTACGCGAAACAAGTTGTTGCCGATGTACTGAAGAAGAACCCACTTGATGTCATCTGGAGGGCGAAGGAGCTAGTCAGATGTGCTCGTCAACAATGCTGCCTGAAAGGTCTATCAAGAATGCAGTAAGTAAGGTATCACATATCGATGAGGTCAAAATGCTCATCAAAAAGTAATTCGTAAGTTTGTCTTTCGTCTCAAGTTGATCTGCTGTGAAATATGAATTTTGGCTGAGCTAGTTTGTTCTCGATATCTCTTATCAGGATTATTGAGATTTTTTAGTTTCATTACGCCCTAGAGACTTGCCTAACTTTTACATGAATGATAGTTCATTCCCTTAAAGCAAGTCGTGATCCGAAATCTTAGATAGTTATCCATCATATAGGTGCTGAGGAGTTCTCTGTTTCAATCTAATCAACTTCTAGAACATCCTGTAATTAAAATGCATTCGCGATCAAACATGAGGCCATAACTGCTAGCTGATATACGAACCCAAAATAAATAAATACTATTGAGTCAAGGGTCTGTAAGAATTTAAGACAAACTTTCGAAGAGTGAACAGTGTTCGGTTGTTTGTCACAGTGTACTTATGTTCTCACCTTCTGCACAGCGTTCTCATATTCATGTATTATACTCCAAGACTGAATTCTGGGCAGTTACATTTATCTAATTACTTAGATCTGAAATTTATTTCTTACGCCTATGTCACATTCATTTTCCAGATTTCATATAGCTCAACTGACTTCATACTTCATTTTACTTTCTACACAGTTAGACCTCATTTACCCGTATCCTACAAATATGATCTTATCCAATCTTATCTCATATCTCATATCCTGATTTTTCCACTCCTAACCGGAATGATTATATCTGCCGGCAAAGTTAAATACCCTCCTTTCCAGGCTTAACTGTCTGCGATGAAATACGGATATGTATAATCTTAATTAAACATATTATTTAGGAACTTTGGTTAGCCATGTATAGCGAATAGACTGTTATGCTGCGGCTGCCGCGCGATAGCAGGGCCTCTACCGGCTGTGCAGGCTGCGGTCGCGGCTGTGCAGGGAATTCAGGGCAATTTATTTTTGGCCACGTAGTTCGCTCATTCAACGACAGGCAGAGTCAAACTGCATCACTGCTATCTCGTAGGCAAATGCTATTTGATTGAGCGTCTACAATAGACTGAAATTCAGCTCTCTCCTTTCTGTATTTAATCCAATAACGCATTTATCTTTGCTTATTCTAAGTGCATCTCTAACTCACAGATAAGACAAACGTCGTATTCATCACATTCTTAATGTTCCAGACGATCTGTTGTAGACATATCAGTTAAATAATGAAGCAGGCGTTACTCCATGTCGATACGATCAGATATTTATGCGATTAAATTTCTCAAATTAACAAATAAATTAAACTTAATTAGTATCGAAATCGCACCAAATAATATATGCGATCTATAATAAAACATACATAGCCGAAATAAGTTTGTAGTATATCCTTGCCAAAAAGATCCTTCTCAAGAATTCAAAGATAAGTTCGCGGAAGATCGATCCTGCTTCAGTATATGTTCCCGTAAAGTCTCAGTCAACATTACGGAAACTATCGACAAGACAAACCCAACAGAAAGTGAAGATAGCGCATGAAGGCTAAAAAGCATTTGCTTCGCTGTCTTCATAAATTTCGGCTCTATCGATCGGCACTGTGAATTATCATAAAACGGATTGTCTCGCAGTACACGATTGACCATAATTGTCAGCTCCCGCGAAGTGAATCGCTTCTGAAGAATTTCGTATGAAGAGTCCTTCAAAGGTGAAGGAAGAAAAACGTAATGCAAACAAATGGCAGAGAAGCATGACAAAATACCATATACGAGCGAAACATGACGCCATCTTGCGGAATCTCCGGCCTTACCCAAACTAATGACAGAATAGCCAATAAGATTGTGCACAAGATCAAATAATACGGAAGTTGGGAGATATAGAAATGCTATAAGCTTGAGATCTTGAAATGCAAAAAAAGGCCTAAGTCCAGGAATGGAAAAAATGAAAAGATTGCTTACTAGCGCAATGATAGCCTGTGTCCCGTAGAGCCCGGTAATGTTTGTAATCCAGTACTGAGCGATTAAAGCTAGTCCGCCCACAAGTAAGAAAGCACTAGCCAATTTGCGAGGAGCAAACTTAACTGATAGAAAAATTGAAAGAATGAGACCCATGTAAGAGAAGACGGATGTTATTGATAAAATGACATTACCGGATTTGTGGGGAATATCGAGATCAGTGTATAAATAAGGCAGAGCCAATGAAGGCAGCCTATCGGAGTCCGAACCGAACGAAAAGATAATCAAAAAGCATACCAAAAAGGTTTGGAAATAAATCTTGCGCATCAGCAGATGCTCTTCTCTCAAAGACCAGCGTGCCTGGACATCAAACGGAGGAAGCTCATTGTAAAGCGAATTGAGCCCAAGTGCCTCAGACTTCACCGGATCATCAAAAATGGATTGCCGAGTTGCAACACAATCTAAATACTGCTTGTTCCTGGTATCTGACATCCAGGAATGAAATTTTGACGAAGCCTCAGACAATTCAGGCCAGTCCTTTGGAATGTTTAGGATATTTACATCCTCACCGTTCAGAGCCTCTTTGTCAGCCTCGGTGAGAATAACCTCGAAATAATCCAATTCAATCGACATTACTGATTCTAACGACTTCTGTCGAAATCTAAAGCAAGCGAAGTTTAAAAAGCCAGAAAAGTGGAATTTTTATTCAAACCTACTATTGAAATTAATATAAATCTCTCATGGATTTTACCTCTTCTAAATAACCAAACAGCTTCACGTGCTGGGACTGGTCCGAACAGGGTAACGTAGTGGGCTTGGTCGCAGTTAACTGGTAGACCGATATTAAATGAAAGCACGAGACGTTTATTCAGTTTTTGGCTTTACGGCTGACTACCCTTCCATCTTTGCTTTTGGAGATTTTTGAATATTGTCTTCTTTGGTATTGCTAAACCCATATAAGCTTATCAATTTCGTTTCCACTCGCTGATCGTAAAGTTGTTCTGACACAGTCCGACAAGGAGGCATAGAATGGAGAGAATGTCAATATCCTGAATATTCCGACAGACTGGCCTGCTCTGTCTAGCGGCCTTTCGAATTTCGGTTCTGGATGTCGGTTGCTAGGAAGTAATGTTATTTGTGTGACAGATAGTTGCACGGGCTAAGTGCAACTATCTGACTGCTCTGCTCTCGCTGAACTTCAAGTGTTCAAGTAGAGCAGTAAAATTTAGAAAAAACTACTGTATGCATTCAGATAGACCAGTAGACTAGCTCAAATACGCAACAACATAAAGAAGATTCATGTGAAATAAATGACATTTGCCCGTCCAAATATTGGATCTGCTATCCTTCAGTCAATTATCTCTTTTATGACGGAAAATACGCTATCAAGGCTGGCATATGGATAAATTGTTGACTGGGTGACACATAGTATTCAGAGAATAGATTTCACAAAGGTCAGCCAGATCTATTCGTTTCTTCTCAGTCTTATGATTTTGAGAAAATGGTTTAAATTTGACAGTCACTAGGACGTAACCCTTAGAGGAATTATCAACAGAAGCTGGAACTACAAATTTAGGACTGAAGACATTGGATTGTCTTGGACTTTGGCCATGACAGAGTTCAAGTTAGGAACGAATTATGATTAAAGTTTCATCTAGCTGAACCTTGGCTTATGAAGGTGCGCATGTACAGAAAGTCAACCACCAGGTTCAAGCTCGCGTGAACAAAGCTAACACAATATCTCCGGCTGTGCTTGCATCAGATTTCATATATATATATATGACGTACATACTACCGATGGAATCAATTAGAAACTGAAGGAAGAATCAGAGCAGCCCGTCCAGATATCAAATATCTGCAGTAGTGTTCTGGAAGCGGCTGAATGACAGAGCCTGCCTTGATCGGTTCTAGCCTACTAACAGAGATGAAACATCCTAGCAAGGGAATCATGTTCTCCGTCGGGACGGACATAACATTACCAGTATTTATAGCCATCTGATTGGCGTCTTCCCTCAATCATATCATCAAGCCATTTCAAATAAAAGTAGATTATTATGAAGCGTCTGATTGTTCTCTGTGACGGTAAGGATTGCTCTTGGAAGAGAGATATTCCAATCATCTAATGAGCTTATATAGGAACATGGAAAAACTCTCTAGCCCAAGATGACTCGAATCCAACAAACATAGCGCGAATTGCTCGCTCGATTTTGCCAAACGATGAACGTACTGCTGATAAACATGGTCCACAAATTCCCCAGATGGTATTCTATTGTCCTGGGGTTGGCTCGCAAAAAGTGGGCATTTGTAATTGGCTTCTCGGAGGTATGAATACAAATACGATCTTGGCCGAGCTAAGTTTGACATGGATATAAGGAGCACTAGGAATGGGTATAGTCCACCAGATCGAGGATGCGTATGCATTTATATCTTCCAATTATGAACCGAATGATGAGATATTCTTCTTTGGATTTTCGAGAGGTTCTTATATGGTCCGATCTATTTGCGGGTTTATTCTCGACTTTGGTCTCCTGACGCGATATGGAATGCCAATGTTCACCAAAGTATTTGAAAAATATTCAAAAAGTAATGTTCCAGCTGAACAAAATCCTGCTCTTAACGAATTAAAACGGAAGTTATTAATTGTCAACTCCAGTCAGACTGAGCCCCGACTTCTAACCAGTGACAAGATTATTGTCAAATTTATAGGTTGCTTCGACACTGTTGGGGCTCTTGGAATTCCCAAGCTCTTCACCTGGCAATACGACAAATATGGGTTTTTGGATGTCAAGCTGAACGAAAAAGTTCAGAATGCGAGGCAAGCTTTGGCCCTGGACGAGACTCGGCGTCCATTCATTCCTACTCTATGGTTTTTTAAAGATACGGAAGTAAATCGACAGAAATGCAAACAGGTTTGGTTTATTGGAGTACATGCAAATATTGGAGGTGGTGATATAGGCCATGCTATAAATGGTTCGGATTACCTTGGTAGGCAATCAACTGAAGTTCCCAATACTCTATCTGATGGCTCCTTGATTTGGATGGTTTCGGAAGCAGAACCATTTTTGGCATTCGATCTCAATTTTTTACATCAGAACATTATAGGCGGTGGGACGACTTCCGATGGAAAACTTGCTCGCAGGTTAGATAGTGTTGAAGCTCCAGCTTGGTTTCTCGGGCCAATTGGAGATAACTATCACGGTTCGGGGGTGTTTTGGAAACTACTTCATTGCAAAGGCAGAAAAGTAGGCAGATACAGTGCTGACGCTATTGAAAACGTGTCTTGGATACTCGTGGCATTCCTTAAGTTGATTCCATCCATATCTCCTATAACTTCGCAAAACAGGCCGAAGTCTGAATCAATGTTGATTACCAATGAATTCATACACGAATCGGTTCTTCACCGGAATGGGCCCACTACTGCTGGTGTTCCTTCTGGCTCTCTGCAAGGAGTGTGTGTAGGTGGTGACCTGTCCAGTCCTAGGTTCGGCACTCAAATTGCAATCCCTGTTCAGCGCTACAATAGGTTTGAAGAGCAGTTTTTCCAAGAGGAAAATCAAAATATTCGTGCGACCCGTAATGAATTTATGCGCCCCACAATGCATAGATGGTATACTTTCATTTTTGGTTAATGCGATCGAGATGCTTTTACACGCATGAGCAACTGACGTCATGCAGTATGTATATCTGTAATGCATATCAGTAATAAAGCTGTGTGTTGGAAAATTTAGGACAATTTCCATACTTTGCTGTTTAGATTAGATTGGATTGAACAAAATGGTGATTTTGTCTCGGTATTTCTGGGACGAATATAGTAATTCAAGATTTAAAAACAATAGAGAGAATTAACCGGAATTAGTCAATCCCACATCTTCTTTGGTCCTTGCGAGAGAGCAGAAATCACTATTTCTGAACGCATCTAACAAAACAGTGTAACTTATTTCTAAACCCTCATTTCTGTAAAAATAATTGCTAACAATTGTGGCACTTTGGTTTCTCTTATCTGAGCTCGAATTATCTGACTGATATGAATATATATCAATTCTAACTCAGACTTTGAATCATAACCGTAGAGCATAAAATTACAGAAACTGTCTTGATTCAGTATCTTTAATTGATTGGTCACCACCCAAGATCATTTTGAAAAATCCAAGTTTCATTCATACACTCCCAATATAAGGTTATAGAAAAATCCTATGTAATCTGTAATCCGTTGTGGTAGTTAAGCGCCGCATAGGATTTCAAATGCGCAATCAAATCCA